>NC_056686.1:80005000-80605000 GCF_018350215.1 Panthera leo
GCCAAGGGGCTCCAAAGCAATGGAAATGACCAGACATGCGAGTCTGGTCAACTTGATCAGTTAACTTACTCCTGCTCTCTGGACCTGCTCAGGCCCAGTCCTAGTCGTGCCAGGATCACTCTAAGACAGATACTGCTGGCCCTCTCCAACCTCATGACTTGGTGGGAATGGCAGCACTCAGTCCATGATGGGTAGCTCTAGATGCAAAAATATCTGAGGACTTCTGGCAAGATGTTCAGTCTCTTCCCATATTCAGTAGCCTGCCAAGACTTCCCTTTCAAAAAGTGCGTACTTTTTTGCTGCAGATAACATACCCTGGCTCCAGAACTTACAGAAACTCTCCAAATACAGCTTGACAGATGCGCGTGGTGCTTTTGATTATCACAGATACCTCCTGCATCATGGGATTTTTCCAGTTTATGGAGCCCAAGGACTGCATGTACTATAGCCTGGACCTCCCTCAGAGACCTCTCTTGCTCTGGGACCAAATCAAAATTGCCAGCCATTCGAGTCCTCAGATAAATGGGATGGAGCCGTGTTCTCGAGTCCTAGCTCCTAGCCAGACTTCTAGAGATGAGAGCAGCAGCCTGTTCTGAACACTGAAACCTTGGAAATGGATGGCATCACCCCTTGTAATGTTAGAATGAGCAATAGAGCTGGCATGGAACCCTAGGGAAAATCAAGAGAGGAAGAGAGAGGATGGGAGAGAGGGTGGGAGACTGAGAATCCCAGTACACGTGCTGCCTCTCCACAGGCTCTGAGATATCACAGTAGTGAGTCAAAACCAATCTAAGTCTCACTCTTTAGCTCACTTAGTGAGCCACGCTCAACACTTTACTGTCACTATAGTTTGCAATGCTGATTTAAAGTCACTAGTGTAGGGAATTCAATGCTTCTGTTTCCCGTGTCATGACCCCAACCCAGTCAAATGTGTTTCTGCTCGCATTAGTTCTTTATGGTCAGAGCAACCAGCCTCCACATGGGTGGTATTTCTGCCCTTGTATTCACACAGTGACTTTTGCACAATTCCAAGTAGCTCTCTATGCCCCCTGGCTCTGCTTCCTCACCATCTACCCTCTTCATCCCAGGCATAGCCCCTTGGAGAAGATATTTCAACACAAGGAAGTAGATTATTGTGAAGGAAAAGAAAACACACCCTTTAAGTGCCCATGCTGTCTTGGAAATGAGGCACATCCCTCAGCTGCCCAAGATTCCCAGCTGGGGGTCGGGCAGGTTGGGCTGACCGGGAGCCAGACTTGTCCACCAGACACATGTGTTTGGCACTTGCCTAAAAGAGAAGTAATTTTCAACAAATGTTAAAGGGTGTTTACTCTTCCTTTAAGATGATCAATTTTCCACTAATTCAGCTGCCTTCCCAGAGCCCTTGTACCCTGGCCCAAATCACACTTTGGGAAATTAACTACTCATTCTCTTTACCATCAGTTGTGTTCCCGGTTACATTAGAAACTGCCTGAGGAGGCCAGAGGCTATGATGGAGCCCACAAGTGCCCAGGCCTGGGTTGCATCCATTGGAGACCCATAGGGAAACGAAGTGAATCCAGGAATGCGGCCCACTGGGACCCATGGGCCTCGTCCAGTGTTTCACCCATAGCAGCCTGTCTAGTCACACAGCCTGTTGATGATGGTACCAGGACTATTGCATAAGCAAGCAAGGAGACACAAAAGAGTGGCTGGACAAGAGCATAGCCTTGGCCAGGCCTCCTTCTCTCACCAGCCATCTGAGCTTGAGCAAATCGCCATGCCTCTGTTTCCTGGTCTGTAAGATAGCTGAGGAGCCATAGTTCAGAGCTGACAGGAAGACCAAGAAGGCAGATCGGTGGAAAGCTCATGGCAAAAGGCTGGAGTAGAATAAGTACTCGATGAACATTTAGCAAACGGAAAACAGAACTTCAAAAGAAAACCATATAAACCCAATGAAGCATTTGGTACTTCTAAGCATATTAGCACAATTTTGTTAAATATCTTGACATTTCCAATTTAACTCTACCCAGAATGCAGTTGGGAATTGGGGCTCTTGGTTCCCTAAGCACAAGACCGTTCCCTTCTGAGAGAAGGGCCCACGTGGCTTTGAACACTGTCCGGGCTGTACTGAAACATGCATTGTCCATGCAGTGACCTACACCCAACCCAGAAGCCAGAAATGGAAATGTGGAGTTATGTAACCAGAGGCAAAATGGGGAAGTGGTCAGCATTTTGTGGATGAAGTGGAGTGAGGTTCATAAAAGCAAAAGTTTTCCCTGCTCACAAACACTGTCCTCCTGTGGCCTCACTTGCTGTAGGTTGGTAGGAAGGGAGGGGAGAGGTGGCCTCAACCCCCCCAGAACCCCTCCCACGCCTTGGCTCATGCTGTGTCCTCTCAGTCACACTACTCTGTTGAGATCCTCATTACCCGTTTATGCCATTTCCGTGTGTCCGCCTGCCTGCCCATCATGACAGGTTTCTCTGGTTTCTAGAACCTCAGCAACTGGCACATCTTTTTTTTTTTCTTTCATCCCCATTGCTGTTTTCACCAAGCAGGCTCTGTGCACCTCTCTGTTTGTTCACCTGCTGGGTGGTTTTATGCTACGATTCCATGAATCCAGAGTTCAATGTCTAGCCAACTGGGCCATATTCGCTCAGCGTTGTGGATTTAGGTGGCATGCTATAAGAAGCATCTAAGGTTTCACATTCTAAGCACTTCACACGTATCAACTCATGTTTCATCTTTCAGACAACTTCCTCAGCTTGCATTCAATAATTATCCTCACATCATGGGTACGGAAAGCAAGCACAGAGAGGTGAAATAGTCTGCCCAAGGATACAAGGTAGGGAGAGGAACCAAGATGCAAACCTCCTGGCTCCAGAATCCGTGTTTGTACCACTGCACCATGCTACAAAAACAAAACAAACAAACAAAACATGGAAATGATTGTTCTCAAAGGCAGCGTAGTAATTACCTTTACGGGGAGGCAAGGGATAGAAATAAGAAACGGGTGAGGGAGAGATCCCTGGGTACTGGCAGTGGTCCCCCCATGACCTAGGTTGTGGTGACATAGGAGTTCACATTTTGATGATTTGTTGAACTGCAAGTATCTCTCATGCAACACCTCTTATCGAGAGGCAGGGAGGTAGGAGGGCATTGAGCCTTGTGATTGTGCCTATACTCTAGGGTTTGACTTCTCAGCCCATTCTATTCTATGATGCAGTGGGGTCCCCAACTTGGTGTTGTGGAGACTCTGGCACCACAAAACCTTCCAAGGGGAAATACCGCCTGGGCACTGAAGGAGCCAGAGTACCTGAGGGGCTCATGTCATTTAAATAACTGTTATCCTGGACTCCCTAATCCCTGGCGCCTGGATCTGAAAGTAGAAGCAGGAGCTTCTACCAAACTTCCTGTCAGGCAGCTGAGAGGCCCCTGGGAAGTCTTTCAGAAAAATCATCCAGAAAGGCCAGGGCAAGGCACAGCCCAGGACAGCAAGGGCCGGAGCCATGCCTGGGCCTCCAGTCCTCCATCCTCTCGTCTTGCCTGACCTGTGACCTCCCAGTGCCTCGACCCTCATCTCTGCACCATCTGAGACCCCCATGGGAACAGCAGCCTCAGACCTCTGGCTTCTCAGAGCTCTCTGGCTGGTGACAAAGAGCCATTTTCCACTTCTGCCCAGAATGAGGTTCTAGCTCTTTCATGGAATTTCCAAGTAGTGAGGCACATCTGAACCCAGTCTGAGGTAAGTGGGACCCTGCCACATTACTGTGTTCTTCTCATGGCCCCTTGCTCCTTGCGGGGGGCCCCCACAGTGTCATACCTCCTGGGAGGAATGACTTGTGGCTTTAGGGAGAGTCAGTCTCTACAGTGCTTTAGGGTTCTGGCACTGGTATGCTGATGATGACACCAGAATTCCCCTTCCACCCCCTAAAAAGGCTTTAAAGTCCAGCATGCTTCCCAGCTCCCCTTCATGGTTCCATTCCTATGAACTCAGCAGTCAGTAGAGTCCTGTCTTCCCCCCGCACCCCGCCCCAGCCCCCGCAACCCCTCTCCACCCCCCACTCCTAGGCCAGCTCAGCCTCTCCCAGGACACTCACTCCGAGATCAGCATCCCACAGCCCTGTCTGCTGACTGCCTAATGTTCCCTCTTCTGCTAATACTCAGTAAACAGTAACATCTACAGAGGGTTTACAATATGGCAGACACAATGTCCAAGGCTTCTACAAATTATCTCATTGAATTCCCATTAAACACAGCTCCTGGCACATGGGAGGGGTTCCATAAATATTTCTTGACTGGATGCAACCTCATGACAATCTTTTGTGGGAGGTACTATTAATCTCATTTCACAGGTGAGTAAATTAAGGTTAAGAGATGTTAAATAAGCAGCCCAAGGTCACAATGACAAGTGTCAGAGCTGGGATTCCAAAGCATGTCTGTTTCTAGAACTTATGTACTCACCCCCATTGATTTACTGCAGTTTATTGGTTCATTCAACAAATATGAATCCAGTATCTACTATATGCTAGGAACTATTCCATGTACAGGGGATACAGCAAAGAATAAAACAGAATTTCAGCCTTATGGAGCTTACATTCTAATAAGGGAGACATACATTAAGCATAATAGATAAACAACATTTATAGTATGAGATTAATTGTGGTAAGAGCTAATGAAAAGGAAGGGGTGGAAAGAGTAGGGGTGTCATTTTAGATGGAGTGAGCAGGAAGTCTTCACAGAGAAGGGGATAGTTGAATAAAGACCTAAAGGAGGTTAGGAAGACAGCTCTTCACAAATGCAAGAGAAGAGTGACAGGTGCGAAGGCCCTGAGGCAGGAAGGTTCTTGGTGAGTTCTAGAAACACTGAGGAAGTCAGTGTTGTTACAGCAGAATCACTGATGGAAAGAATACTGGGAGCCCAGAGAGTAGTGGGGTTAGCTCATATTGGGCCTTAGGTCATTGTACAGAGTAGTATGACCGCTGAATGCCATGGAATCCAGTGGAAGATTATGAGTGGAGGTATGCCATGTTCTGATGTGGCTTTTAACATGCTTACTCTGGCCGTTGATGGAGACTTGAGACAAAGCAAGGCAAATGTATCAGCAAGGAGACCGGTTGGGAGGCTATGGCAAAAACCCAGATAAGATATTACAGTGGCTTGGATTGGGGTGGTAGTAGTAGAGCTAGGAGGAGACACTTGGTTTGGGATGTGGCTTTAAGATGGTGCCAACAGGATTTCAGACCCTCTGCGCCCAGCTGCAAGTCCCCTAGCCCCTTGGACACAGCACTTTGGAAACTGAACTCATTCTCTTGCCTTAGGAAATTTTCATCCCTCCTATACTTTTATTTCTGTTTATACTACTCCCATCCAGTTGCCCAGGCGAGAAACCTAGGCATCACCCTCGATTCCTCCCTCTGTCCGCCTCCCACATCCAGCTGGCCACCCTGTCCCGTCCTGTGTGTTCTCTCCTTCTTTATCCCCACCTCCTCTGCCTTCATGCAGTCCCACATCCCTCAGGCCTGGCCTCTGTCAAGTTCCTCTCCTCTGGCCTGGCCTCAGCAGACTCCACACGCACCAGATGGATCTTTAATGGGAAGCAGATCGCATCCATTTAAAACTCTGCTAAGACTGTGTTGAATAAAGCCCAAGTCCTCTGGCCCAAAGCTGTCTAAAAGAAATGCAGTGCAAGCCACATACATAGTTTGAAATTTTCTGGTAGCTGCATTTTTATGAGTAAAAAAAAATAGATGATATTCATTATAAATATACGATTAAGCCAACAGCATGAAAAATATTAAGGAGATATTTTACATTCTTTTTTCACTGAGTCTTCAGAACCCAGTGTATAGTTTACACTTACAGCCCATCTCAGTGTGGACCAACCACGTGTCAAGCGCTCAGTAGTAATGAGTGGGCACCGGATTGGATAATGTGGCTCTAGCTATTCAGCCAGAGCCCCTTTCCTCATGGCCTTTTCTACTGCACTGAAGTCTCTTCCCTGTTCCCATATCACCTTCCTCCATTACTTGTTCCTTGTGCTCTGGCAGATCTCATCACCTTGTAGTGCCACAAACATGCCACGCTGCTAACAACGCCCTGCCCTTGCACGTAAGTTCAGTGGTGTCCCTACCGGCTCTCGCAGACCAACTGTGCACATCTCTTTCCCACTTCCCATCCAGGGATGCCGTATCAGTGGCTGACATCCTCCATGGTGGGAGTACGTTCAGCACAGAAATTGACAAACACTACAAATCAGGGCTGTGGGGGCAGCTGGAAGACCATTTGTTAAACATTTAGCAGCAAATCACTGCACATAATGTTTCCCTTTCATAGTGTTCCTCTCTCACCCTTAGTTCATCTATAAAGCTTTCATCGTCCGCGGTCTGTGTATATTTGCACCCCTACTAGACTTCCAGTTCAGAAAATAGAGCCTAGTTTTCTCTATGCAATTCTTGGCACATGGTAGTTACTCTCTTCTCCTCTGCTTTTTGGTTCCCTGAACACCCGATCAAAATGGCTAGTGTATAGAAGAGGACGTAAAGAGAAGTTTAATACATAAGCTTAAAAATGAAACCTATCTGGGTTTAAATCACACTTCCTCTACTTACTAGTGATGTGGGCCCAGGCAGCATACGTAACCCTAAAGAACATTGATTTACATGCCTGCAAAGAGGTTTAAAAACATATTCACCTCAAGAGTATTGAGATGATTAAATCATATAAACCGGTCTAAGAACTTGAAAAGGTTTAGATATTATTATTAAGTCCTTCAGTTTTATCACTTGTAGAAAGTAGTTACTCAAAACCTTTTTGTTAAAGTAAATGTTGAATGAAATTTCAGAAGTTCCTCGTGTCTGATTCATAGTGTGTATGAGTCAGAATTCCAGCTGGAGACAGATGATATGTATACTCAAAGGGCTGACTAAGGAGAGTTTATTGAAGGACTGTTTACAAAGGTCTGAGCAGGGCTATGCCTGTTACCACCTTTAGAACTGAAGGTGTGACAGGGGGGCATCTCCCTGAGCCCAGTGAGAAATGTAGCTGCAGGAAAGGTCACAAAATGGGAGTTGGCACCCACCCTTTCCTAAAGGAATCCAGAAGCCATCAAGCCATCAGGGAGGGGTTGGATAGATAGCCCACCTTGATTTCCTCCAGCTCTTCTGGAGGACCTTCTGCAGTGCTTCCTCTTGGCCGAGCCCAACTACAACCCCAAGGGCAGAGAGCCCTTGCACAGTTTCTGAAGGGCAGACTCTTGGACAATGAACATTATGGGGAACGTGGAAGGTGGGCTGGAGGCCCAAAAGGAGGCTTGAGATCAGAGTCTTCTAGTGGCCCTAAACCACCCAGCCCCTGGTGCTGGGGCTTGTTTACCCACTGGAGATGACAATCATTGAGACTAGGCCAGTGGTTCCTTGGTTTTGGCCTTGAAGGATAACATCAGATAGCAAGCATTCATATGGGCTAAGTTTGGTTACTTAATCTGTGAGTCTGTTCCCTCAAATGCAAGAAAGCTGATTTCATTTCATAACCCTCCACTTTGTGGGTATCCAACCATTCTAAGAGGATGTTGCCTACATCCAACCTAACAGATTCCCACTACAGCAGAAATATTTTGTATCTTCAATAATTCTCTGCAGAAAAAGAGAAGAATTGGTATATATACAGCCTTAATTAAGATACTTCTATAGCAATTTTACCTTTATCATCCTTATAGTTCTTAAAATTTTTCACCTGTGGTCCTCTTCTCTAGTCTTTTTTTAAAAAAAATTTTAACATTTATTTATTGTTGAGAGAATGTGAGCAGGGAAGGGGCAGGGAGAGGGGGAGACACAGTATCTGAAGCAAGTTCCAGGCTCTGGGATTTCTGCACAGAGCCTGATGTGGGGCTTGAACTCATGAACTGTGAGATCATGACCTGAGCAGAAGTCAGACACTTAACCGGCTGAGCCACCCAGGTGCTCCATCTTTTCTCATCTTCTAATCAGTCTCTAACACTGGCAAAAATCTCCTGATTTCAGAAGAACTGTTAAAATACTGGTTTATTTTTGCTATTGGTGTAATCCTGGAAATGATGTATGGTTTTCTTGGGAAAGCCTGGAAGGAGGCTGTAATCATTTCCTAGCTTTATTTTGGAACTCTTTATCTCTTCTGTAAATCCTTTTTGCTGGCAAGAATGGTTAGGGCCAGAAGATCAGTTTCGCTTTCCTATTTGTTCTGAAGTGTGGCATTTTGATTCTTCCCTTCTCTGCTAACAATTTCTAAAAGTACTAGCTGAAGCCTCTTCCACAGGAAACAGGGAGTGGGGGGAGAGACAGGCAGTGAAAGACCCAGATTCAACCAACATTTTGATTGGTCCCATAGACCATAAGTAAGCCCCATCAGGGCGGGGACCACATCTAAGTGCTCACCTGTGTCCCTGGTGCCTGGCACATAGCAAGTGCCTGGTATTTTGTAGAATTTGAATGAATGAATGCACACTACCTGCTAAACACTTACAGGTAGGATATGGTGGAGATCTTGTTTTTCACAGGAGAAAACTGAGGGCCCCAGAATATTTATAATGTCAACAGTGGGCCAGGCCTCAATCTCAGGCCTTCTGGCTTTTGTGGTGCCAACGCACCCCACTGCTTCCCATCCAGGATGTGGCCTCTCTTCATCAAGCCACTTGCTTTACCTTTGTTATTCCCTCACCCAAGTTCAACTTTTCAGTAATAAGCCTGGATGACAGGAGCTTCCATGATCAAGAGCCCCTCTCCCCACAGCTCATTCCCCCATATGTGCGGCTGTCTCTTTAATGTTGACCTTGCCCCAGGGATCTTCCCCTTCTAATCTTAAAATCTGCAGCTCTGTGGGGGAGATTATGAGCATGTCCCAGAGACTTCTCTTTGAGTAAACTGTTGTTGAGATATTAGAAACGGTGGCTGCCCTGGAGCCACCACCAGCCAGTAGTGGCCTCTGTGACCCAGTGGCTTGGCAGCTCCTGGCGCTCTCCTGGTCTGGGGGGAAGCCCGGCTACTTTCAGGCTGTCCAAGGGTTGGTCCCCACATCTAGCCATGACCTGCTTCCAGTTTCCCCTTCCTGCCTCCAGCTCGTCCCCACAGGCCCCTGAACAGCCCTGGCTGAAGAGCACCGGTGAATGGTGAAGACAGTGCCTTGTTTGGGTCGCCCTCCACCCCGCCCCCAAGATCCAGTGCTTCACTGTCCAGGCTGTCTCCCCACCAGCAGCCAGACTGACCAGCTCGGGGACCTTTGCTCGTCCCGGCTCCATTCTCTGTGACGGAGGCAGCTGTGGAGCCAGCTAGCAAAGCTGTGACCGAGAGGCATGACTTTGTCTTTCTGCCAGCCCTTCTCCCCCATTTATAGGTGCCACTTTGACAAAGCCTGGACTCTTGTGTGTTGGCCTTGGGACCATGTCACATTTAAGCACAATAGCCAAAATGTAATTTAAAAGGAAGTTCTTTCTTTGCTCATCCCTCATGCAAGTCATTACAAAAGACGAACACAGATAGGAACAAACATTAAATTTTCTTTTGTGTCTCCTTTGCTCATAGCTGCTCTGATGGGGCTGTGCTCATATCCCTGAAGAAAATTCCTCTACTCCCTTGTCCTCATGACTGCTCTTTCTCCTCCACCCCCATATTCCTCCTCCCTTAAGGTTTTATTGCATAGCTTGACTTGGCTCCTCTCCCAGCATCAAGGAATCTTACTTCTCTGGAAGAGCGGAGAAGTCGGGGCTGCAGCAATGAAAGAGTTCTCTTCAGGGTGCAGTGGGGGAGGGGGTAGCAAATACACAGAAATGAGCTTGGACCCATCACCTCGACATTTTTCAGAATATGCACAGCCCCGTTCGTTATTTTATTATTAGTCGCCAACCATTAGAAATACATTTCCAATTGATCTTTGTGATGGTTAAAGTGCCACATCAACAATTACCCTTGCAGCTTGGAAACTAACCTACAAGCTGGTGAAGGGCAACTCTGGGCTCGCGTCTGGCTTAGGAATAGGGCTGGGCTGAGTTCTAGTTGGTCAGCACATCTAGTGGATCAAGTGTGGCCTATGACTACATCATGGCTCTGCCTGGTGTGCAAGAGCCTGTTCACCCATTCACTCACTCACATGTCCGTTCGTTCATTCATTCATCTTTCATTCATTCAACCGAGATTTTCTGTGCAGCCATTATCAGTCCAGCTGTCTACTAAATATGGAAGAGGCAGAGATGAATACGCCTCACCTTCAAGGAGCTCACCTCAAGTTGGGCAGACACGTACACGATCTCATCGGCTATAACAGTGGTGTAACAGCAGACACAGAAACAGGGGACCACGGGGCCACTGGAACAGAACAACTAAGTCTGATGTGGGTCAGGGATGGATCAGTCTAGGAAGGCTTTGGAGAGGTGATATTTGAGCTGGGTCAAGCAAGAAAAGCAGAAGTGTTTCAGATGAAGACTGGAGTACAGGCATTCCAGGCAGAAGGCATAGGATGGGATGTGGTGGTGACAGGAAGGAGGGTGCTTTCTTTGGGGAAGAATGAGAAGTTCAGAAGGCATGTGGCACAGTAGTAAGGGAGGATGCACATGGGGAGTACGAGGGGCAAGACTGGAAAAGACCTTGGACGTTTAAAAAAATGTTTTGGTAGAACACAGAAAAAGTTTAAAGTCACCATACTCTCCGTCATTTATTAAATGTTATAAAGGTAAGACATGATGAAAATTTCATCTCTGCCCATCCAAAACAACCCCACTGAGGAAACCACTGCTAATTGTTAGAAAATGTCCCTTCTTTTTCCTCAGTGTATGCAAGGATTTTTATACATATTTAAATCACATTTTAAAAAGAAAAACCAGGGGCGCCTGAGTGGCTCAGTCAGTTAAGCATCTGACTTGGGCTCAGGTTGTGGTTTTGCGGTCCGTGAGTTTGAGGCCTGCATCAGGCTCTGTGCTGACAGCTTGGAGCCTGCTTCCAAGACTCCCTCTCTCTCTGCCCCTCCCCCACTCATGCATTTTCTCTCTCTCTCTCCTCTCTCTCTCAAAAAATAAATAAACATTAAAAATTTAGGGGCGCCTGGGTGGCGCAGTCGGTTAAGCGTCCGACTTCAGCCAGGTCACGATCTCGCGGTCCGTGAGTTCAAGCCCCGCGTCAGGCTCTGGGCTGATGGCTCGGAGCCTGGAGCCTGTTTCCGATTCTGTGTCTCCCTCTCTCTCTGCCCCTCCCCCGTTCATGCTCTGTCTCTCTCTGTCCCAAAAATAAATTAAAAAGGTTGAAAAAAAAAAACATTAAAAATTTAAAAAGAAAAACTGAAGTATTTTATACCTAACGATCTGCAATTTTTTTCCAGTTAGTAATACGATAGAGATATTTTTATAGGTCAATTTATACAGGACTATTTTGTTATTTTTAACAGACAATGAGGAATGAGTAAAGGACTCTAAATTTGAAGATGAGTGAATCGGATCTATTTTATGTGGAAGCTGCATGAGAGAGAAGAGGCCAGGGAGTTGGCTCAGGGAGGGTAAGGGTAAGAACTTCATTGAAAAGGCCACAAGGATGAGATTTATGAGCAATTTCTGAGGTAAAATCAGCAGTGTTCAGGGACCAGCAATAGATGGGCAATGCAAGGGATTTGGTGAAGGTTCATTTTGTTGTATGTATAGAAGCTACTCGAAGTAGATTCCAAAGAAACATTTGGAAGGGGAGATTGAAGAGCGGGAGCTACTTGGAACCCAGAACTAGAAATCTGTCAGGAGTCAAGATGACCGACTACCCTTTCTTTTTTTTTTAATGTTTATTTATTTTTGAGAGAGAGAGAGCAAGTCGGGGAGGGACAGAGCAGAGAGCCTGATGCGGGGCTCAAACTCATGAACTGTGAAATCATGACCCGAGCCGAAGTCAGATGCTCAACTGACTGAGTCACCCAGGCACCCTGACTGACTGCCCTTTCTAGAAACTCGGTCTCTCATACCAGCCTCTCTCTGTAGGTCCTCCTCAGTGTCCTCTGTCTGCTCCTCCAGGCACTCATGTCACTCCTAGCTGTACTAGAAGTCACTACAGAGCAGGCTCCAGTATAGATAGATCGTGAATGTGTGTGTGTGTGTGTGTGTGTGTGTGTGTATGTGTGTTCAAAATTCCCTGGACAATGTTAACACAGAGCAAAGGTGAGAAACTCTAGTTGGCATGTGTTTGCTGTCTCGAGACGCCATTCCCAAATTCCCAGGAGAGGATGTGATTGGTCCAGACAGGTCAGGGGTCGCTCTGGTCCAGTCAACTGTGTACGTTGCGGAGCAACGTGCAGAATAAACCTGGTGGTAGCCCAGCCTCCAGAGCAAGGACGGGAATGGGGAGGCAGGGAGTGGCCTGTGACAACATCAAGATTTTGTGGTTCCACACAGCACAGGCAAAGCAGGTTTCATGTTTACCTCCTGCTGTGCTCCCGAGGGACAGAGCCCTGGCCTCAGTGAAAAAATGAGTGCTCTGTGTCACTGACAAGGGTCCCATCACACCCCTCTCTGCCTAAAAGGACAAACGGAGTGACTTAGACCCTGGGCTAAGTCAGTCTTCAGGTCTGCTCTCTGGGAGCTGTCCTCCCCAGGGAGCCAGCACGGCCTGAATCTGCCCCAGTCTCAGAGCCTTTTATGTCATAGAGATGGCAGAACTCAGACCCTGTATCTCAGACCCTGAGATGCAGATCTCAGACCCTGCATATCGTAGGGATGGCAGGAAACACTTCTCCCGAAAAATGGAAGCAGAAACAAACAGCTGCAAAATGATATTCCATTAGAATCAGCTTCTTGTCTGTCAGAATGAGTAACAGGGAGTGACTTGTGGCTTCATATTTCCATCCAGGTTTGGGGGAGGAAGGGAGACGAGAAAGAACCGACCAGAGGAATTTGAGTCGTAGAGGAGACAGCCATTTGTTGTGTCTTTCCCCGTATTTACTTGAGGTTGTTAGGTCTCTACTCCCACTCACCTAAGATACTCTCCTTAAATGGATAATTCCCCACATGGGGCTTCCACCAGAGGAAGGGGAAGCTTGGTGACATCTGAGGGGACTTAGCCCAACCACAAGATATTTCTGTTTCCTACTCCTCCAACTCAAAGTCACATCACTCCGGGTGGGACTGCGTCTTAATATAGTTTAGCAAACCTCAAGAACAGCCCAGTGGTGGGTCTAAAGCCAGCAGCCTCTTTGTGTTTCTGTTTTGCTAGGTCTTATCTTTCCTTTTAACATCCTACCACTCTTTCAACAGCGTTTCAATGCTTTGCCCGCTCCAAAATTTATGGATGTGTTTTCGAATGATTTTCTTCAGTTTTGTTTTCACATCTCTGCAAAAGATAAGGGAGTTACATTGTTGTGCCAAGACAGAAAACTTACTTGAGACTCAAAAGACCTTAAGACAAGTTCCAGATCTGCCAATTACTAGTTTTGTAACCTCAGGCAAATGACTTTGGTTTCCTCCCCCGTTCTCCCATGGCTGTGTTTATACTTCTATTATTATATGTATCACATCTCCCTGTCCCCTAGGAGATTTTAAACTTCTTAAGACCAAGATTTTGTCTGTCTGGGTAACAACCACAATGCCTAGCACAGTGCCTGACACAGAGCAGAAGTCCAAAAATGATTAAAATTTAACCTCTCAGAATCTATGAAATTAGGATAATCATACCAAATTGTAAACATTAAATAAGGCAGTTTGCATGATTTATAAAGTATAAATAATAATGTCTAAAAGCTGTCATGATGTCATTATAAAAATTTGTGTCATTTTTTAAAAACTATGGTTCTACTTTTTTAACATTTACTTATTTATTTTTGAGAGACAGAGAGAGAGAGAGAGAGAGAGAGAGAGAAAGCCACAGGGGATCAGAGAGAGAGGGAGAATCCCAAGCAGGCTCAGCACTCTCATCACAGAGCCCTACGTGGGGCTTGATCCCATGAACAATGAGATCATTTCAGATCAACTCCTGATCTGAAATCAGGAGTTGGACACTTGATCAACTGAGCCACCCAGGCACCCCCAAAAATATTAAATTAATTAAATTAATTTTACTTTATAATTGAAAAGTTTAGGGTGAGGGATTTGTGGGGGAAAGCTAAGATTTCTCATTTGTAATAATCTTATTAATCATGTATCTTACTCTGTTTCTAGTATAAGCCTCCGTTCTCCCCCGCTGTGTTTTTTCATTCAACTAGTTACATTGTTTAATGGCTGATATATTTGGTATAAAGGATGATAGCTATAAACCAGGGTTTCTAAACCTCCCCATTATTGACATTCTGAGGGAGATCATTTTTTTAGTGTTTATTTATTTTGAAAGAGAGAGAGAGCATGGACAGGGGAGAGGGAGAGATAGAATCCCAAGCAGGCTCCACACTGTCAGCACAGAGCCTGATGTGGGGCTTGATCTCATGAACCATGAGATCAGTACCTGAGCTGAAATCAAGAGTTGGACGCTTAACAGAGTGAACCCCCCCAGGCGCCCTAGAGCCAGATCATTCTTTGTTGGGGGTGGAGGGCTGTCCTGTGTATTGCAGGATATTGAGCAGCATCTCTTCCTGCCTCTACCCACTAGGAGCCAATATCACTCCCTCCCAGTTATAAGAACCCCAAATATCTCCAGGCGTCAAATATCCTCTGGAAGGAGGTATAGGGCAAAATCGTTCCTCCTCCCTTCTCTGTTGAGCACCATAGCTCTGTTGAGCTCTGAAGTTTTGATTTATGCTTTTTTCTTCTTTGATCTTCTATTATTAACTTTCTCAATATTTAAATGTATCAGTTCAGATTACTCAAGTGCTGAGTCCTACTCAAAGCATTTTTTTGCTGACTTGGGTTTGAAGATATGCATGTCCTTCCACACATCTCATTTGTCAGAGAGAATTTTCTAGCTTGCCAGAAGAATTCCCTCTTTCTGCTTCCTTCTTCCACACCCAGGGTTGGTACAGCCTTAATATCTATCTTTTACTCCAGGACTTTGGAGATCAAGCCTACAATTCTATCCTCATTTCTTCTAAGAAGGAAGCAGGCTTCTTACCCCTAGGGCCTCTGAAGGCCTGACTTCTCAGAGTTGCCCCAAGTAGACACATAATCGAGGCCCCTCTGTGAGTCTCACTGTACTCAGGGACCCTACGTATATGGCATATATACATGTAGGTGTGATCACTTCATATTACCACAAAGAACAAGTGTCTCTTAAGTGAACTATGCCTATCTTCCTATTCACACATGTACCTTTGTTCTTCACTTCTTTCCTTTCCTCTGCATTTGGTGCCTTCATGGACCTACCCCAATTCACAGACAATAACTTAACTTTTCCATCCCTTTGATAACTGGAGCCAGTGCCATAGTCTTCTCACTAAAGATGAAATGCCTACCCTCTGCCCCATCACCTATCTACCCACCCTCCTTTGAAGAGCACAGAAGTTCATGGTCTTATCTGACATTTGTTTTCTCCAACATGCAAAATCTGTTATTAATAGTCTCCACTTGTTTGCCTATGAACTTGGAAAGCATCAATTTACCAAGTACAAATGCTACCCACTTCTCTGAACACCCACAATACTGGCACTCAACACATGCCTCTCTCCCTGCTAGAAAGGATACTGCCCCATCAATGGAGAATGTCCTATACCATGCACACAGCTTCCACACCTCCTTGAGAAACCACATTCAGAATGGGACTTGCTGTCATCTGATTGTGTTACACACATGTTGGAGGCTCAGTATCTGATACATAACACTTCTATGGCTGTTTTTGGCAAGATGGTTTGCTAACTCAAAGTTGCAGTCTTAACAAAGTAGTGTGACCAGCTACTTTTTAAGTTAATATTGTGAAGATGAGTTGACATCTTAGAAGACAGAAGAGCAGTTAATTAGGAACCCATCTGAAGAGATTTGGAAAGGCTGTTTAATGTCCAAAACGTTTTGAAATAATTCTCTTCACGTTGACAACCACCATCACCACCACCAGCTTGAGCTCTGACTTAGTTCCTGCTGTATATTGAAAAAATCCTGGTGAGGTTTTACTGGAGATAAATATTAGTATCTCTTTCTTAAAAATGAGGAAACTGAAACTCTGAGAGATTGTGTGAACTGGACCAAGGGCACAAAGTAGTTAAGTAGCAAATTTGGGATCTAACCCAAAGCTGGATAAAGTGAGATCCTGGATATTACCATAAAGGACACGGTTTTCTACAAAACTTGAAGCAGAGTAAAGATCTTCTTGTCTAATGCCGACAACTATCGCAGTAAGGAGCTCTAAGAAAAAACATAGACTAGTGTGAAAAAACACAAGATTAGGAATCAGAAGACCTAGATTTTAATCCCCACTTGAGTACTTTCTAGCAGAATGATCGTGGACAAACTTATTTACCGTGGCTGAGCATCAATTTTCTCATTGAAAATAGAGATTAAGAGCTGTTGTGAATAATTATATTAACTGTTTTCTCATAAAATTCTTGTGTGACTGTAAGCATTTCCCAAGGGGCACATCATCAAATCACGGGAAGAACCTGGCTTCCCTACTCAAGTCAAGTTGGACAGCTATTGCTGAGGTGGTCATAAGGCAATGGTGCTCTCTTTCCCATAATATCAGTGATGACACAGGCAGAGTGGCCATGTCAGGCCACGGGGGACGCCTCTCTAATAGGCTGACCACACTTGGAACACAGACAGGGCCTCTTCTGCGTAACCACAAGGAGAGGACAAACAGACTCAAAGGCGCTCCTCCAAGCGGCTGGCCAGCACCCGTAGGCTTTGGAACACTGGTTAACCCCAGACCCTGGCAGGAGGGAAAAGTCCCAGCTCTCCAGTTAGTTGCTTCCACAAAAGTAAACCAAAATGAGTCAGATGAAGATGGAGAAGCCTGCAGAGACACAGCCTTCCATGTAAGGATCACCAGAAAGAATTAAAACTGGAGATGGGAGAACGCGAAGAACCTGGGCAGCTGATGTTCCTTCCCAGTGAGTCAATATGTGAGACACATGGCAGGATGCGAGCAGCTTGTGTGTGTGCATGTTCACACTCACGTGCAAGGAAGGACCTTTTGTACTCTTCTGCCTCCTCTTGGTTCGCTTGTCAGCTGCTGCTCACCATTTTTGTGGATTGGAAACTTTAAAATATTATTATTAGAGGGAGAGCCTAGTTCTTTTTCATATTACAAAATTGCCCTTGGAAAAGTTTGGATCAGTTCAGTTTTCATTCTTGAAAATAGAGTATAAGAGGGTCTGTTTACTTCACCAGTGGCAACACTTTGGGATAATATTATTATCTCCATTTATATATTTTTTAAATTTTAAATGTTTATTTTTTATTTTTTTGAGAGAGAAAGCATGAGCGGGGAAGGGACAGAGAGAGAAGGGGACAGAGGATCCGAAGCGGGCTCTGTGCTAACAGCAGCAAGCCTTATGTAGGGCTCAAACCCACGAACCACAAGATCATGATCTGAGTCAAAGTCAGACACTCAACCGACTGGGACACCCAGGTGCCCCTCTCCATTTATATTTTCAAAGTAATACATACTTGTGATGAAAATTACATTCATATAGTATATAACGCTGAAAAATCTGCATCTCCCCCTCCTTACCCTGTTCTACTTCCTGTGTTAACCAACTTCAGCCAACCTGATTTTCGTTCTCCTGATGATTGCCACAAAACTAAATAATATGTTTATACCTTAATTGCTTGATTTATCAGCTTTCTATAGTATTTATCACCTCCTTACTTGAGGATTTGTGATAACTTATCCTCACTATGTAAATGAGGAAATTGTCCCTTTACTCTGCCCCCCATACCCATTCTCCCTATTTCCTTCACATCCTGTCTTCTGCCATAACTGCCCCATTCCTTTTATAATATTTATTGGGTTTGCCATAGTTATATTCCATTCTGAAACCAAAGTCTTTCATACTTTTTCTAAAAATTTATTCTAAAATTTGAAAACCAATAAGAAGCTTTTATAACCGTAAACATATAAAAATTATTTACTAAAGAATCAAGGAAGGAAGGAAATAATCTAAGCTACTCAAAAGAGATTGTTCAAAAATCAAAATCAGAGAAGTCCTCTTTTCTTACCTTAATTAGTTTCTCACATCTATACCTTAATTTAGGTTGCTTCTTATTTTTTTTTTTAAGTTTTTTTTTTTACATTTATTTATTTTTGAGAGACAGAGTGAGACAGAGCCGTGAACGGGGGAGGGACAGAGATAGAGGGAGACACAGAATCTGAAGCAGGATCTAGGCTCTGAGCTGTCAGCACAGAGCCCGACACGGGGCTCAAACCCATGAACTGTGAGATGATGACCTGAGCAGAAGTCGGACGCTCAACCGACTGAGCCGCCCAGGCATCCCTAGGATTTTACCTCTGATTTTACACTAGGATTTTTTTACACTAGGATTTTACCTCTGATTTTTTTCTTCTGGGGTTTCTACTTACTTTTTTAAAACTAATTTACAATAGAAATATATCCTCATGATCATATCATTAAGAACATCCAATTTCTGGGAGCCTGGGTGGCTCAGTTGGTTAAGCATCTGACTCTTGATTTTGGCTCGGGTCATGATCTCATGGTTTGTGAGATCGAGCCCTGCATGGGGCTCTGCTCTGACTGTGAGGAGCCCGCTTGAGATTCTCTCTCTCCTTCTCTCTGCCCCTAACCCGCTCGTGTGTGTTCTCTCTCTCAACATAAATAAACTTTAAAAAAAAATCCTATTTCTTTTTTTTTTTAATTTTTTTTAACGTTTATTTATTTTTGAGACAGAGAGAGAGCATGAACGGGGGAGGGTCAGAGAGAGGGAGACACAGAATCTGAAACAGGCTCCAGGCTCTGAGCTGTCAGCACAGAGCTCGACGCGGGGCTCGAACTCATGGACCATGAGATCACGACCTGAGCCGAAGTTGGATGCTCAACCGACTGAGCCACCCAGACGCCCCAAAAAAATCCTATTTCTTAAACGTACCGTTTTGAATGGCCTAATTTTATCTCATTGTGGTGTAGGTATATACCAGTTGCTACCACGTGTTTGTTTGTTTGTTTTTTTCATTTTAATTATACCCTTAAGTTATTTATAATATCTCTTGGATCCCTTGACTTTCTCTTTCTTGGATTCTTCTTTCATCTCATTGAAGAACACACACAAGTAATCTTTCAATGCTATGGTCTGAATGTTTGAGTCCTCCCTCCCCCCAAATTCATATGTTGGAATCCTAATCTCCAATGTAATGGTACTGGAAGGTGGGACCTTTAGGAGCTGCTTAGGTCATGAGGGTGGATCCCTTGTGAATATAATTAGCGCCCTTATAAAAGAGGCTCCAGAGAGTTTATTTTCTCCTTCTTCCATGTGAGTTAGTGGCAGTTTGCGCCCCAGAAGAGGGCCTTCACAAACACCTGACCATGCTGCACCCTGATCTTGGCCTTCTAGCCCTCAGAACTGTGAAATAAAAATTTCCATTATTTATAAGCTGCCCAGTCTGTGGTATTTTGTTATAGCAGCCCCCAAACAAAGACAGTGGATAAATGTTTGAGTCTCTGTTTTGTCTATAGACATTCTGAAAGTTGAAAATCAATAGTCAATATTTTGTCAATATTATATTATAATATACAATATTATAACTGTATAAATACAATATTATAATATTATAACTGTATAAATATTATTAACTGAAAGATTGAGTAGTGCAGTTCTGAAAAACTCTTTATGTGCCCTGATATTCACTTAGTGAATAATTTGGTTGAATTGATAATTCTGGAAAGAAAAATCACATTCCTTTGGTATTTAAAGGCATTGTTGCACTAGGTTACTCTTCTGGCATCTGAAATTACTGACAAGAAGGCCATGGCCATGTTAATTATTCTTTTATGATACTGTATCTTTACTCCCTGGAGGCATTGAAAATCCTCTCTTTGCATTTCATGTTCTAAATTTTATCACAACATATGTGGGTCCTTTTAAAAATTCTTTTTGTATAGTCCTCAGCAACTCCTTCCAATTTGAAAACTCATTTTTCTTTTGATAATGTTTCTCCTTCATGTTCTCTGTTCTTTCTGGAATTCCTTCCAGATAGATGTTAGACTTTTTTTTTTTTTTTTTGAGAGAAAGAGGAGGGGGGAGAAGGGGAGAGGGAGAGAGAGAATCTTAAGCAGGCTCCATGCTCAGCAGGGAGCCAGACATGGAGCTTGATCCCACAACCCTGGGATCATGACCTGAGCCAAAATCAAGAGTCGGACGCTCAATTGACAGAGCCACTCAGGTTCCCTAGATGTTAGACATTTTGAATTGATCCTACATGCCTTTTAACTTACCTCTCATATTTTTCATCTCTCTCTTTCTAGACTATATTCTGGAGTATTTCTTCAACTTTCTTTCAGCCCTTCTACTGAAATGTTAATTGTCATGAACTCTGGCTGTCCTTGGTGTATCCATTCACATTTACGAGTATATGTTAATAGTAGAGCATATGGCCTTGCACTGCTCACTTTAGATACAGGGGTAGAAGTCAGGCTGGTGGGATGCTTCTCACACCCCCGCACATCCCCTTTTCATGGCCTTCGCAAGGACAGGCTCACTGTGGAGGGCCCACCGTCCCTCAAGGAGCCCTAGATCTCCCCGGGCCGACTGTTGAATTCCCCTAAAGAGCACACTCGTCTCTGAAGGGAGCCAGTACATGGCCAGCTGCTCTGCACCCGTGGCAGGGAAGCGGTGTGAGTGAAGGTGGCCAACTGGCTCAGCTGCCCACAGCCTGCCCCACAAATGGTCATCCTGATAGCCAACCCGCATTCCATTCCTACTTGACCGTTCTGTCAACTCAGAGCTTGGCACCGCTTCTGGAAGATAGCTCTCCTTCCAGGAGTCCATCTCTCTCACTGCAGCGTCCTCTCATACCTCATACACAGCTCCCCCCTCTGAGATTTATTTGGCATTTCAAGCCCAATGACTTTCTATCTTCTAGAAAATTATCAAAAACTCTGCTGATGTTCCTACCTGCTACATTCGGCACCACAGTGAATTTATTCTCTTGTGTACATCTTTGCTGCCATTTCAGTAGAGCTTCTGAGTGGGAGGGAAGGATCTAGGTGGGCTCACTTCAACTCTCTGAACTAAAACCGAGCGTGGTACTGTTACCCGTTGTAAACTTTGTGTGGGACGCGAAAAATATACATCTCATCTTTCATTTGCCTTTCTATAACTTCTAGTGAGGTCGAGTTGCTCATACTTGGTTGGTCATTTTAGCTTCTTCAGTGGGCAGCCTGCTTACATGATGCATTGTTCCAACATCATCCAGGTCCAACAGATGTTTTTCTCCAGCTCCTTGCACAGGCCACGTGAGGTCGCCAAGGCATGTCGCTCATGAGCTCTCAGTCCCTGTGTGTCGTAAGTCGTTCTTTATGAATTATTAATCCACAAAAATAGAGCTGCCAGTTAAAAGAGCTCAATGTTCTCCTTTCTCAATGTTTCCTCCTGCTTCCATTTCCTGACTTTGTTGAGGAATGAAGGAATGTACCACGTCCAGATGTTCTCTCCTGAAGGCAGGTTTCCATCTTGCCACCTCCCTGAATTCTGACTCTCTGCTCTCGGGCCTTGTGGTTGGAGTCCCCTCTGCTTGCCCATAAAAGGCCTCTGGAACATGCCAGGCTGGCACCCCTGCCCCAGATTCCACTCCCCGGCAGGACGTCAGTGTGAGATGAAAGGCTCTGTGAGTGGTGACATTCCTGCATCTGGTGGTCACAGTGACAGGTACCAATGCCCATGATGTCAACATCCCGGGACCCCCCCACTTTGGTTTATATAAACTGAACGCTCTCTGTCCCCCGTAGCTCAGAATCACAATGCTACTTGATTTCAATAATCTGAGTACTCTTTGAACAAAGCTCTCTATTTGGGGAAAGGCATCAAACCCCTTCTGAAAATTAACCCTTGGAAAAAAGGCATGATAATCCTGAGAAGACTTGAAGTCATATATGTGATTCTTAGGAGTTTTATTTTAAGTAAGACAAGGAACTTTAATACACTCATGCAGCAAACTGGGAAGATCTGGGGACTTCAGAACCCACGTTCTCCCTCCCAGCCGGGCAGGGGGCCATGGGACTGTGACTCTACCTGTGGCAGATAGCCTGTGCCTCAAAGCCTCAAGAATGATCCTTCTCCTGCTTACCTCGCAGGTGCACAAACTTCTAAATTTAGGACAGATAAAGAGGAGCCAGACAGAATGGCCTCTAATGAAAGATGAGGGGTGGCTTCTCGCAAAACTTCTGGGAAGGCCACAATTTTATCTTAAACCATACTGTCACGGGAAGAAATGCTGCCTAAGGAGACTCAAAGAATGGGACTCAAACAGGAACATCCCATAGAAACCTTCCAGGGATCCTCTCTTGCAACCCGTATAGGCAAAGGACTTTGCATATAGTAGATACTTGCATCATTCTGCTAGGGCTGTCCTAACAGAATACACAGGCTGGGTGGCTTCAACAGTAGACATGTGTTTTCTCACGGTTCCTGAAGGTTTGTGGAAGGCTTGGGAGACAGAAGGACTGAGGCATACTGCCCACACTTGAGGAGCTCAGAGAGCCCTGCAGGCAATAGACAATGTCACCATACCACTCAGTATGATAGGTTCTGTGAGAGGAGGGAGCCCTGAGGCAGCCTATTCTGACTCAGGTGGGACCAGAGTGGTGTCTCCAGGGAGAATATGGATCTCAGTAGGGGCTGGGCAGGCAAAAAAGAGGGTCAGAGAATACCAGGAAAGGGAGCAGGCCATTCAAGTCATAAGAGAGAAAGTCTTGCCCCTTTGTGGCACTCTGAGTAGTTGAGTGTGGTGAGAGGTAGAGCATAAAGTGGGGGACGGAGGGGCGCCTGGGTAGCTCAGTTGGCTGAGCGTCTGACTCTTGATTTGGGCTCAGGTTGTCATCCCAGGGTCATGGGATCTAGCCCCGTGTCGGTCTCTGTGCTGAGCATGGAGTCTGCTTAGGATTCTCTCTCTCTCCCTCTGCCCCTCTCCTGGCTCACACACTCTCTAAAAAAAATAAAAGAAGTTAATTAATTACTTAATTAAAGAGTGGGGGAGGGAAGGTAGGCAGGAAATGAGTCAAGAGGGGAACCAGGACATATTAAGGAGTTTGAATTCTTACCCCAAAGGAAATAAATAGGTAATCACTAAGGGCGTTAAGTAGGAGAGTCACAAGAGCTTTGCAGTTTAGAAAAAGCAATCGTGTAGCAGGGATTCCAGACTGAAGGGTGAGACAGGAGGTCAGTGCATTGGCCCCAGAGAGAGATGGTACAATTTCAGTCCAGAGCAGTGGCAGTGAGGATGGAGAGCAGGATTGGATTCAAGAGACATTTAAGAGCCTGTATTGGACTTGTGACAGAATGTGGGAGGTACAGGAGAGGCTAGGGCAAACATCTAGCTTTCTTTTGGGTACATGGGTGAATGACAGTGTCATTCACCGCAGCGTAACTAGGAAGAGGAGCAGGTTTGGAAAGAAAGGTGAGCAGGTCGATGGAGCACACTAAGCTCTGGGGGCCCGTGAATCCCAAACAGAGATATTCAGGAAGATTGGATTCAGGGCTCCGGAACTTGGGAGGGGACTGGCTTCGTGATTGGAATTTAGGAGACACTGGCATATTAGAGTAGGTGCTATAACAGGACGGTGTGAGGTCACCCAGCAGAAAGATGCAGACACCTATGTCATTTGATGGATGGGGAAACTGAGGCCAACCCAAGCTCTCTCAGATGATACATGGCCGAGCTGGGCCTGGAGTCAAGTCGTCTGCCCTCCAGTTCCATTGCCATTGCCAAGCTTCTCCAGGGAGCCTGAAAATGAGCCCAGCCATACCTGGGAACCAGCAGATTGTACTTCTGTGGTTCTTCTGCTTTATCTGTAGTTAGCAGCCCTGGAGCAGCACCTCAGGTGGAAAAGACTTTGCTGTGTTGCTCTTGGGGCTTCTTGGAGGTTAGTGCACATACCCATCCTGGAAATGCCCTTGCATGGGATAAGGCATGAGATGCACACATCTGCTGCCATGTTCATGCTTGCATTTGAGGCTTACAGCTGCCCAACAGGCCTCTCGCTTCCCTGCCTCCTTCTCTAGACTCTGCCCACCTTAGGCTCTTTGCTTTACCTCTCTTCTCCACCAGACTTTGCCTATGTTAGTCCCATTCCATCTCCACTCTAGAATCTAGGTTCTCTGCTAGACCAGTGAGAAAGCAATTCGTGCTAAGATGAGCGCTAATAGGTTCATGAGAAATCCACCCCATGGTACCTACTCTTTCTAACCAGAGTTCCTGGAGACATGTAGGCAGTGGTGCTAACGGCAAGAATTTCAAGTGACTTGGCAGATTATTGAGGAAAGGATAGGAGTGTGAGCAGGAGAGGAAGCAGAGAGAAAGCTGGGAGGAAGATCTCCATGAGTATATTTCATATCACATTAAGGTGTTCGGATTTGAGTTTTATTCAACACCGTGAGATCGGAGTCTGCCGGTCCACAAACCCCTTTTTGTAATGACAGTTGATGTTCTATTTTACCACCTGGCAAAACAATTATGTGTGTTGACTGTGTACACACACACACACACACACACACACACACACACACCCCACAAGCATGTCTCACCTCCTGGTATGAAATACAACAGAGGCAGAGTAAGAGTAGTTTTCAAATCAAGGCTGCAAGTTTCAAATCTACTTTCTCAAGTATTGTGAGTGATATTGGTGGATCCAGGGCTGGGCCAGCTTTGAAGCCCACTCAGAAATAGTGTTTACTAAGGGATGGGTTGAGAAGAAATCCTCTGCATGAGAGATGTTTTTTCTCTCTTGGCAAAATATAGTTTGCTGCTTTCAAGTTAATGAAAAGAAGAGTGGAAAAATAAACATCTGAAAGGTCCTTTAAAGGAAGTGCAAATCTGGACAGACTGAGAAACACAAAACAGTCTGTCCTGCTCCTGCTTGTCCTGTTCCAGCCAAGACTCAAGCCACAGTGACCTCAGGGTCACCGAAATAAAGAGCCCAATGGGGTTGGGGCTTGGAATGGAGTAAGGTTCTCTGGCCCATGAGGCACAGACAGCGGGCTTATCACAAGGGTCTAAAACTCTATGCAGGCCCTGGGGCATCCTGCCTGCCTGCCTGCCTGGGTAGCAGATGGTTGGCGGCCTGACCCTCTGCTATAACTCCCAGAGAAGCGCTAGACCTCAGGTGGCGGGTCAAGCCCAGCCTTCGTCCCAGCTGCAGACAGGAAATGCTGAAGCAATGGGAACCAGGGCAATGGAGTTCATGAAATCACATGCTCTCTGGCTGGAATAGAATCGCAAGGCTGTCCAGTCACACTCCCACCAGTTGGCGTCTGAATTTCCTCTACAACATTCCCATCCGGTGGTCATTAAGCCAGAGCTTGAGGAGCCCCCATGACAGGACATGATTATCCTTTAAGGAAGGCCGTTTTATCTTCGCACGGTTCTGACTGGAGGGGCAGTCTTGCTGACACTGAGTCTGAGCGCCTTCCGAATCTCAACTACCCAGTGCGAGATGATCCACAGTCACACAGATGCAAAAATTCTTAACCAAAATTTAACAAACAAAATCCACAGCACACAAAAAAACAAAACAAAAAAACAATCAGCAGTGACCAAATGGAGTCTAGCACAGCTATGCAGGATGGCTTAATGTTTGAATACTAACCAGTATAATTCTTCATATTAGCAGATTCCAAAGGAAAAACTGTATGTATGATCAAGTCAACCGATGCAGAAAAAGCATTTGACAAAATTCAATGATTCCTAATAAAACTGACATCAAACTAAGAATGGAATGGAATTTTCTCAGCTTAATATGGAGCATCTACAAAAAACCAACAGCCAGCATCATACTTATTAGTGAAAGACTGAATTCTTTCTAAGAATAGAAACAGGAAGGTTATCTGTTCTCATCACTCATATTTAACATAATACTGGAAATTATAACCACAGCACTAGGGTAAGAAGAAAGAAATTAAAAGCATACAGGTTGGAAAGGAAGAAATAAAGCTGTCTTTATTTGCAGATGTTATGATTATCTACATAGAAAATCCCAAGGAATCTACAAAAACAAAAAAACACCTCTTTCAATTTATAAGTGAATGCAGGAAGATAGAATACAAGAAAAACACACACAAAACAATCACAGTTCTGTGGACACCAAAATTAAAACCACAATACCAGGAGCACCTGAGTGGTTCAGTTGGTTCAGTGTCTGACTCTTGATTTAGGGTCAGGTCATGATCTAACAGTTTGTGAGATTGAGCCCCATGTCAGGCTCTGTGCTCTCTCTCTCTCAAAATAAATAAATAAACTTAAAAAAACCCACAGTATCATTTATAATCACTTTAAAGAAAATGAAATACTTACATATACAGTTAGCAAAACAATGTATAGTATATATAGGCTGAAAATTGCAAAAAGCCAGTGAAAGAAATTAAAACCTAAATAAGCATAGGGGGTGCCTGGGTGGCACAGTCATTTAAGTGTTTGACTCTTGATTTCGGCTTAGCTCATGATCTCACAGTTTATGGGATCAAGCCCTGCATCAGGCTCTATGCTGACAACATGGAGCTTGCTTGGAATTCTCTCTTTCCCTCTTTCTCTCTGTCCCTACCCTGCTCTTGCTCTCCCTCTCTCAAAATAAATAAATAAACTTTAAAAGAAATAAATAAAACCTAAATAAATGAAAAGACATACCCTATTTATGGACTGGAAGGCTCAATATAGTTAAAGATATCACTTCTCTCCAAATTGATCTGTAGGTTTAATGTAATTTCTTTTCTTAATTTTAATTCCAGTGTAATTAACATGCAGTGTCATATCAGCTTCAGGTGCATAATATAGTGATTCAAAATTCCATACATTACCCAGTGCTCATCATGACTGAGTGTACTCTTAATCCCTTTCACCTATTTCACCCATCCCCTCATCCACAACTCCTCTGGTAACCATCTCTTTGTTCTCTATAGTTAAGAATCTGTTTTTTGGTTTGTCTCTGGTTTTTTTGTTGTTGTTCATTTGTTTTTTTTTTTTTTAATTTATTTATTTTAAGAGAGAGAAAGTGGGGAACGGGCAGAGAGAGAAGGAGAGAGAGAATCCCAAGCAGGCTCAGTGCTGTCAGTGCAGAGCCCAACATGGGGCTCGAACTCACAAACCATGAGATCATTACCTGAGCTGAAATCAAGAGTTGGTCACTTAACCGATTGAGCCATCCAGGCTCCCTGTTTTGTTTTTTAATTTCACATATGAGTAAAATCATATGGTATTTGTCTTTCTTTGACTGACTTATTTCACTTAGCATTGTACTCTCTAGATCCATCCATGTTGTTGCAAATGGCAAGACTTCATTCTTTCCACGGTTGAGCAATATTCCATTGTGTATATACACCACATATTCTTTATCCTGCATCTATCGATAGGCACTTGGGATGCTTCCATACCTTGGCTATTGTAAATAATGCTGCAATAAACAAGAGTACATATATCTTTTTGGACTAGTGTTTTTGTATTCTTTGGGTAAATACCCAATAGTGGAATTACTAGGTCATATGGTAATTCCTATTTTTAACTTTTTGAGGAACCTCCATACTGTTTTCCACAGTGGCTGCCCCAGTTTATATTCCCACCAGTAGTGCACAAGGGTTGCTTTTTCTTCACATCCTTGCCAACACTTGTAGATTCTTGCAGTTTTGTTTTTAGCCATTCTGACAGGTGTGAAGGATACTCATTGTGCTTTTGACTTGCATTTCCCTGATGATGAGTGAGGCAGAGCATCTTTTCATGTGTCTTTGGCCATCTGTCTTTGGCCATCTGTCTTTGGCCCATTGGTCTTCTTTGGAGAAATGTCTATTCATGTCTTCTGCCCATTTTTTAATTGGGTTATTTGTTTTTATGGTGTTGATTTGTATAAGTTCTTCATATATTTTGGATACTAACCCATTATTGGATGTGTCATTTGCAAATATCTTCTCTCATTCAGTAGGTTGTCTTTTTACTTCTGTTGATTGTTTCCTTTGCTTTGCAGAAGCTTTTTTTTTTTTTTTGATCTACTCCCAATAGTTTATTTTTGCTTTTGTTTCCCTTACTTCAAGAGACATATCTTTTAAAAATGTTGCTATGGCCGATGTCAGAGAAACAAACTGCTGCCTATTCTCATCCAGGATTTTTGAGGTTTTATGTCTCATATTTAAGCCTTTAATCCATTTTGAGTTTGTTTTTGTGTATGGTGTAAGAAAGTGGTCCCATTTCATTCTTTTGCATATAGCCATCTAGTTTTCCCAACACCATCTGTTGAAGAGACTGTCTTTTTCCTGTTGCATAATCTTGCCTCCTTCATCAAAGATTGACCATATAATCATGACTGTATTTCTGGACTCTCTATTCTGTTCGGTTGATCTATGTGTTTATTTCTGTGTCCGTACCGTACTGTTTTGATTACCGTACCTTTGTACTTTATTTTGAAATCTGGGATTGTAATACCTCCAGTTTTGTTCTTCTTCTTTCAAGTGTGCTTTTGACCATTCAGGGTCTTTTATGGTTCCATATAAATTAGGATTATTTGTCCTAATTCTGTGAAAAATGTTGTTGGTATTTTCATAGAGATTGCATTAAATCTGTAGATTGTTTTGGGTGGTATAGATATTGTAACAACATTTGTTCTTTTAATCCATGACCATGGAATGTCTTTCCATTTGTTTGTGTCATCTTCAATTTCTTTCATCAGTATTTTATAGTTTTCAGAGTGCAGGTCTTTCACCTTTTTGGTTAAATTTATTTCTAGGTATTTTATTATTTTTGGTGCAGTTGAAAATGAGATTGTTTTCTTAATGTCTCACTTGCCATTTCATTATTAGTGTATAGAAATGCAACAGATTTTTATATATCGATTTTTTATCCTGTGACCTTACTGAATTCATTGATTAGTTCTAGTAGTTTTTTGGTGGAGTCTTTTGGGTTTTCTATATATAGTGTCATGTCATCTGCAAGTAGTTAAAGTTTTACTTCTTCCTTACTAATTTGGATGGCTTCTATTTCTTTTTCTTGTATGACTGCTGTGGCTTGGACTTTAGTACTTTGTTGAATAAAAGTGGTGAGAGTGGGAATCCTTGCCTTGTACCTGACCTTAGGGGAAAAACTTTCAGTTTTTCACCATTGAGTATGATGTTAGCTGAGGGTTTTTCATAGGAGGCCTTTATTATGTTGAGGTGGTTTTAATGTAACTTCTATCAAAATCTCAGCAAGGTTTTTTGTAGATATATATAAACTTATTCCAAAATTTATAAGGAAAGGCAAAGACTCTAGAATAATGAAAACAATCCTGAAAGGGAAGAAGGTGGGAAGAATCATTTTCCCCAATATTAAGACTTAATATACATTTAAAGTAATAAAAACAGTGTGGCTTTTAGTAGACGGATAGACACATAGAGCAATAAAACAAAACAGAGGACCAAGAAAGACTCATACAATATGCCTGATTTTTGACAAAGGTGCAACAGCAATTCAAAGGAGGAAAGATCACCTTTTCAACAAATATTGCTCAAGCAATTGGACATGGATGGGCAAAAAAAAAAAAAAAAAAAAAAAAAAAGGTTTTTGGCAGGGAGTCCTGCCTTTTGTTTGTGAAAAAAACATGGATGGACCTTGAGGGCATTATGCTAAGTGAAGTAAGTCAGACAGAGAAAGATACTGCAAGGTACCACTTAAATGTGAAATCTAAAAAAAGTCAAACTCATAGAAACAGAGGGTAAAGTGGTTAACAGGGCCTGGGGGGAGAGAAAGAAGGAAAGGTTGGTGAAAGGGTCCAGACTGCCAGCTATAAGATGAAAAAGTCTGAGGATCTAATGTATAACATGGTGACCCTTGTTGATAACATTGTATTTTACAATTGAAATTTGCTAAGAAATTAGAACGTTAAGTGTTCTTACTGAAGCAAAACAAAACAAGGTAAGGATGTAAGGTGATAGATATGTTAATTAACTCAAGGGAGGGAATAGGTTAATAACATATATGTCTATCAAATCATCATGATGTACACTTTAAATATTTTATAATTTTATTTGTCAATTGTACTTCAATAAGGGTGAAAAGACCCAGAGTGAGTGGCTAAAGAAACTATGTATATCCATATCATAGAATACTACTTAGCAGTAAAAAGAAATGAACTATGGGGCCCCTGGGTGGCTCAGTGAGTTAAGTACCCAACTCTTGAATTTCAGCTCAGGTCATGATCTTGCAGTTTGGGAGATGGAACCCCACTTTGGGCCCACACTTGGGATTCTCTTTTCCTCTGCCCCTCCCCCACTTGCTCTCTCTCTCTCTCTCTCTCTCTTTCTCTCTCTCTCTTTCAAAAATAAATAAATAAATTTTAAAAAAAGAAATGAACTATTGATACGCTTAACTTGTATGAATCTCCAGAAAACTGTGTTGTGTGAAAAAAGCCAATCTCAAAAGATTATAGTCTGTGCAATTCCATATGTATGACATTTTTGAAATGACAAAATAGTAGAAATGGAGAACAGATTCATGGTTGCCAATGGTCAGAGACGGGTGGAGAGGAGGGAAGTGGTATGGCTATAAAAAGGCAACAGAAAAGATCTTTGTGGAAATGGGAAGATTCTACACCTCGACTGCCTTACCTGGCTGTGATATTGTACTAGGTTTTTTAAGATGTGACCATTTGGGGAAACTGGATAAAGAATACAATGGACCTCTGGGGGCGCCTGGGTGGCTCAGTCGGTTAAGCATCTGACTTTGGCTCAGGTCATGATCTCACAGTTTGTGAGTTTGAGCCCCACATCAAGCTCTGTGCTGACAGCATGGAGCCTGCTTTGGATTCTCTGTCCCCCTCTCTCTGCCCCTCCACAGCTCTGTCTCTCTCTGTCAAAAATAAATAAACATTATAAAGAAATTATGTGTACACACACACACACACACACACACACATATATATATACACACATACGCATACACACGGACTCCCAAGGCCCAGAATCAGAATCTTCAGGGGTGAGATGCAGGTGTCTAATATAAAATCTGCCTGGATTTGAAACCACTGAGATGGGGAATAACATGAGATAAGCAATAAGAATGAAATAGATTGGGATAGAGTGTGGTGCTATGTGATGGAATGGGCCTTGAATCTCTTGCTCAAAAGTTTTAAGATTACGAAATAGAAATACATATGATTTCTGAGAAGGGAAGTGATGTGAGTAAAACAAAGCTGCCACAACTGAAGAAGTTTCAGAAGTGGTGGTTCCTGTGTATCCATAGAATGGTAATGACTGGTTGACTCTTCCTAAGTTTCAAGAATGCCAAAGGCTGGTCAATGCTTTCTTTGCTGACCACATTAATAAATGATGTAATTGCATCATGTGATTCTACAATTCTGGATGATGATTTTTCTCAGTGATTTTTGTGCCGGAAGTTCTTTATCTTTATTAACGTATTCCTAGTCTCTGCATTTCAAATATTCTGCCATGCAGGATGAGAGGTTTGATCCTGTCATGATTTTTAAAGGGGCATCAGAAGGTGGCTGTCCAGCTCATGACACTCTTCCCTGAGAACCGCCCCTGCTCTGTCCATAGTAGTGCACAACGTTTAGCAGCTATGCTTGAGCTATATGGCCTTGTTCACCTAGGTGAGACAGAGTCCCCAGGAGATCGGAATTAAGATAAATAGACATGAACTGGCATTCTCTGGTCCCGTAACCTGTGCACGGGCCACTCAGGTGTTGCGGGATGGGATGGCTGAAGTGGTGAAGGTCATCCTGCAGAGAGAGAGAAGGCAGCTGATTCAGGGAGAGGCAGAAGCCAGGACTGACTGGGGCTCTTGGGGCTCAGTGACTCTCAGCTCTCAGTCACTTCCTGTCTTGGGTGACCCCAAAGCCCCCACAACCTTGCAATATGCCCTTTTTCCTGCCACAGCTGCTTTGAAGTGGCATTCTGTTATGAGCCAATTCAGGGACTTGATTTTGATAGTGAATACCATCATAAACCCACTTACACCTGTTACTTTCAGTATGCTGATTGAAAATTAACAAAGGAATTTTGTACAATTATCTCCAAAGGTGAATTCATATCCAGTGCTTTTTGCTTTTCCTTAAAGTAACAGTGATGCTGACTTTTCCGGTCAAAGAGGAAACCACTGACCAAGGCGGGACTGAGGTGGTTTTCTGGAAGGGAGATAGAAGGAGGAACCTCTTCCCATATCCAGGCAGTGGCGCAAAGATTGAAGCTAAGAAACAAAACCATCCTGAAGTTAAAACACTTCCTGCTATTGGCCTCTCTTTCTCCATTTGGAAATTCTGTCTTAATATCTCCTTTAAACTCTCCAGACCTTAACTTGAGCCTTTTTCTGAGGAGACCAGGAAACAGCTGTGATTGGTGTCTCTCCTGTACAGAGAAGCTGTCACTAAGGTGCTGTTCAGCCCTTTTTTTGTAGGCTAACCAACTCCCTTCCCCTCAGCTCTGCAACCTGTGATCTTTGACGCTCTACCCAGACTGTTACTCACTTGCTCTTCCTTTCCTTGCTGCCCCTCCCGGCTCAGTGCCCACATTGGGGTTGGTGCAGAGAAATGGAGGTTAAATCCTCTCTTTCTCCCTCCCAAAGTTTCCATTAGTGTCTTCTCTTGCTTCCCTTCCATTCTTTCTGCCATTTCCAAAGTTCAGGTCTCATCAACTCTTACCTGCCTTGTGGGACTAAGACCTCTGCCCTCCCCTGCCTTCCTGCCGCCTGCATTTATCCGCCCACAGATTCCTTCCTTGACCAAGTCATGTTCTAAGGCCTTGCTGTGATCCTATCACTCCCTTGCTCCAAAGCCTTTCCTCTTGCATATGGAAGAAAGTGTAGACTCTAGGTTCGTGTATTCACTCCGTTCTCTATGAGCAGGCCCAACTGACCTCCCACCGAACCCCCTTTGTGCTTCCTGTGGTCCAATCCAGCATGCTGGGTGCCCAACATGACCCCGTGAACCTGCCTATGTTTTCTGGCTTCTGCACACCCTCTGTCCAAACTTTCTTCCCCTTTCTCAGCTTGTCCAAGTCTTACGTGTTCTCCTCTAGCTGGGTGTGCCTTTCTTTGTGATTCTCCTAGTCAGAATGAATTAATCTGCGCCACCCAGTCACACAGTTTATGTTTTTGTTCATAAAACTTTTCAGGGTCTGGCCTGTAGTCCTAGAATATGCACCTGTCCTTCCCACTAGAAAGCCAGTGCTTTGAGGACAAGCCAGGCCCTGCTGCTCCCAGTAAGTTCCAGGTCCCTAATTCAACGCAGGGCACGGCAGTGTGTGATCTCCGCATGTTGGTTGGGTTAAGTTTGCAAAACTACGTGCCCATAGGCAAGCTGTGTGCCCACAGCAGTTTCCTCTGGTCATGTGACTACTGTTTTAGAAGATGCATGAGGTCAAATGACTCAGCAAAATTTTGCAGGCCAAATGACAGGAAGTAAGAGCTTCAGAAGCTGACTCGATTAACACTGATCTAAAACACATGTGTCTGGAGCCCCGGTGCCGGTGTGGGAAGATTTTCCACGGCATATGCCAAGGGTCTGCAGCCTGATCCTGTGCCCCGGGAGGAGCCAACGCACCACAGGCTCCCCTTGGCATCTGCTTCCGCATCGAGGGCACTTAGGAAGCCTGCAGGGCCTTCAGCACACCTGGAGTTACGCCTCCCCGAGCCAAGAAATCCATCTGCCCGGATTTCCCAGATAATGGAAACTTGCCCCTAAAGGCACCAAAACTTTTCAAAGTAAAATCCGTTTTGATCAACAGTTTCCAAACAGAAGAACACATTCCTGTGCTTTCGTGTCTTCTCAAGCTGTCATGAATGTTATTTGACCACCTCTTCATAGCTCTGGGCTGACCTCAGGTATATTAGTTGCCGTTTTTCCCACGGGTGGCCCACTTCACTGCTACTGTTTTACCTTCAAATAATAACAATTACAACAAAAATAGCCAGCATTTATGAGCCCTTCCTATGTGTGCAGCTCACGGAGGGGCACTGTACGTGATGATTTCATTTTGGCTTCACGACATCCCTAAAAGGGAGATGTTATTTTTCCCAGGTTTGGGGTGTGAAAACTGAGGAGCTGGTTAAGTAACTCGCCCACGGTTACATGGCAAGTTAAATAATGGACAGTGGTCCTAACTCAGGCAGTCAGCTCCAGAGCCCACGCTGGCAAGTCCTTTACTCTGCGGCTTCCCTAGGCACAAGTTGGCCTGAAATACGGTGATCGACTCATCCAGGGACTTTCCTGGGCTTAACACTGAAAATTCTCAGTCCAGGAAAAACCACGGTGGTTGGCCACCCTAGCCTGAAAGCAAGAAAGCTTTCGCTCACCAGAACACCTGGCTTTTGTAAACCGGACCTGTGACTTGCTGTCATCTACCCCTGACCATCGAAGATCGGAAAAGAACCTCTGAACCGGGTCAGACCAGGAGGGCCCGACAGAGAAACAGGTCCCTTAAGACAGTTAATGTTGCTCTCCTTGAAGACATGTTTGTTCAACACGAGTAGGGGGTGAGAAACTTCTACGAGTAAAAATCACATATTTCTTTCTTTATATTCGAAACAGGAAATGGCTACACACATTTATTGTGGGCAGTTTTCTACATCAGACTGTTTGTGAGGCATGTTAAAGAACATCTCATTCAGTTAGCGAAAAATAAAGAACACCTCACTTCCAAGGAACAGTGTCTCAGGCGCCACGCATTACTCAGCTTCACAGGCCAGCTGACTGTGACTCATCTCTGCGCATGCACACAGGTGGCAGGGAGACAGGTCCGCCTGCAGCCTTGCCCCACTGCTTGCACGGAGACATCGCAAAAAGGAAGGCTTCCCTGGAAAGACCGACAACGGTGAAGTCTGCATTAAGGAACCTCTTCCATCCATAGGAATAGTTGCAAGTGAAACCCTGAGTTAACTGATCCCACACTTCTGGTTTATTCCAGTGGGGTTTTAGCACTCCTTCAAAACCAGTGGCTGCACCTTTCTGGGGACCTCCTCCTTAATCTGCCTGGTGCTCTGGCCCAAGGAAGGTGGATGGGCTTTGTGACTGCCTTTTCCTCAAAGGCCTTTTCCAAAATCTTTCATAGCTGGGAAATCAAGGTCAATGGCAATCTGGCTCCCAGAATGGCAGGGCTGCTGTATTTGGAGAGTGTTGCTTCCACAGGATATTAAGTGCTCCTCTGAGAGTTCAAGATTAATTTCTAGGCAAAGCAAGTGCAGTGGCTTTCTGCCTCACTTCTCGCATTTATGTAAGCCTGGACATTATCTTGGCGGGAAGACAACGTTTTAAGGAAAGAGGAGGCAGAGGAAAACTGATCAGCCTAATGGCAAGATGGATGCTGCTGTCTTCCCCACAGAAGCTCCTGGCTTATCTTGCATTTGCTTTGAGGCAGCTTCCGACAGGAACTGCACTCAGAGCCAGGCCCTTGGGGCTGCCCTTGAGCCTCTCCAGAGGGATCCCCAGCTCCAAGCAGCCAGTGGGCATTTGATCAGGCAGCCACATTACTCTTCAATGAGTTAAATATTTTTTTTAGGAATCAGAAACCAAAGAGTTTGAGATTGCCAGAAAAGGTAACAAATTTGCTTTTCCTTAACTGTATAAAAAATTGGCCCATGGAAAATTATAAGGGCATTTTTAAAGGACATTGGAGTTTTGTTTTCCATTTTATTCTTAAATTTAATTTAGCTATTTAGGGAATTGCTTATTAAAACCAAAAGATCAAGATATTTTCTCCCTTAAAGCCACATCTGGTCTGTTTTCTTTCATGGGACGTTCATAGCATCTTCAGGAAGGGAAGTGATCACCTCTACTGGGGGAGCCAGCACTATTCTGGTCCAGTCTCCATAAATACTATTATTCAGTTTGTGCTTTTCCCAACTCTCAACTACCTGGCCCATTCATGGGCTTTTGAATGTTGCACGGAATTTCTGCAAATTGCCACTGACACGGCATTGAAAGCCTGCACAGGCAAACACCTCTGTGCTATAGTGGAATCCTAGATGGACTTGGCTGTGACCCACAGCAAAGTTAGACCCTGAAACACAGTCTCTCTCTGCAGGAGCCTGTCTTCCCCAAGAACGTTAAGTGAGGACCCCAATTTATTCTGTTCAGTTACCTCAATACCCAAATAGAAAAACCTGTTCAGACCATCCACTTAACGGGAATAGAGGCAGAAAAGGCTGACCAAAGTGGGTAGGCTCAGAAATGTAAAGCCATTTTCAAAGTAATAAAATCTGACTTCAAATTAATGCAATCAAAATGAACTATAATGTGAGTTATTTGTGTAAGGCGTTAAGGCCCAAAGCAATAATGACATCTTGAAAGTTAAAATTTAAAAAAAGAAAGAAAGAAAGGTAAAATGTACTGAAGTTATGACCCCTTCCAAATGGATGTACCAAGGTAAAAGCTATGAAACCCTTGTTCTTTGGCCCTTTACATTCAGTTTCACGCAAGGTAGATCCAGTCATCCTCATGATTCACAGATTCCATATTTGCAAATGTGCCAGTGGCTAGAATGTATCCGTTCTCCCCAAATCAGCGCTCCCTGTTCTTCTGCACTCACTAGAGACAGCATGAAATTTGAGGTGCCCACTGCACTGCTTTCTGGCTTTCTAGCTGAGCAACACCACTGAGTTCCAACAACGGTATACTCTACCTTCTTGTTTCCACTCTCTTCCTATAAATAAACATCCTTTTCACAGTCTATTTAGTGTCACGTTTTTCACATTTTGGTGTCTTTTCCTGGTGATTTCGTGGTTTAAAATGACTCCCAAGCGATGTGCTGATGTGCTGGCCAAGATTGCAAAGCTCCAGGCTCTAAGGGGCCTTATGGAGAGAATACGTGCATTAGACGCCGTGCAGGCATGAGTTACGGTGCTGTTTGCTGCAAGTTCAATGTTAATGAATCAACAGTATATATAATAAGGTGTCTTTCAACAGAAACATACATAAAACAAGGTTATATATTGATGGGTGGAGGAAACCGCTGTGACCAGAGGATCACAGGAATCTAACCCTGTATTTACATTGAAAGGGTGGTTCAGTGTTTGCTAATTCAACGTTCATAGAAACTTTATGAAACATAACTACCACAAATAATGAGAATATTTTCTCAAGCTTATAACTGCCCTTTTAAGGAATTTCAACTCACATGTGTCTCTTTTTTGTCAGTTTCTGTTCACCCTCACTTATTAAGTATCGATTGTGTGGGAAACATGATGATAGTTCCTTAGAGGGTCCAGAGATGACTAATGCCAGTATCCTTGCCTTTCAGAAGCTTCTGGTCCAACAGAGACAAGAATTTGAATTGATGGAGCCTAACAGCATGAGGTAAGAAAACTAATACCTGTTCAGGTGTTTATCATCACAGAATCATAAACTGCCAGACTTTGAAAAATCTGGCCCACTGCCTCCTCCTCCAATACCTCTCTCACCTGGCTTCCAGGGTACCAAACCATATCCCCATTCTCTCCTAATCCCCACATTCTCCTACTGCTAAATGTCGGGGTGCCCCAGAACTCAATCCTTGGATCACATTCTATCTATACTCACTTCCTTTGTCATATTATCTGCCTTTCTGATTTTAAATATTAACACTGATGACACTCCCTGACCTCAAAATTCACATATCCACCTACCTATCTGACTTCTCCATTTGAAAGTGCAAGGGGATGGGGTGCCTGGGTGGCTCAGTTGGTTAAACCGTCCAACTCTTGATTTTGGCTTGGGTCATGATGTTGCAGTTCATGAGATCAAGTCCCACATCTCCCTCTCTCTCTCTCTCTGTCTCTCTCTCTCTGCCCTTTCCCTGCTCTCTCTCATTCTCTCTCTCTCTCTCTCTCTCTCTCTCTCTCTCAAAATAAATAAATCAAAATTTAAAAAAAAAAAGAAAACAAATGCCAAGGGGCATGTCAGAATTATCTCAAACTCCTAATATCAGCTTCTGATCTCACCCCACTCCAACCTTCTTCATGTCAATAAATATGTTACTTTGTCTGTAGAAGATTTATTTCATTTATTTTATTCTATTTATTTTTTCCAAAAATAAATCACACAACAATATATCCACTCACATGTGCTCTTGCCATTTCCCCATCAAGAGATGGAGTCTCTTTCCCTCTCTTTGACTCTTGGCAGAACTTTGTAATTGCCTTGATGCATAATGTTGCAGAAGTGAGGCAAGACTTCCATGGTGATGTCATAAGTTTGATACACAAAATACCAACACCATTTTTCACAAAATTAGAATAAATAATCCTAAAATTTGTATGGCAACACAAAAGACCCCAAACAGCCAAATCAATCTTGAAAAAGAAGAACAAAACTGGAAGTATCACAATCCCAGATTTCAAGATACACTACAAAACTACAGTAATTAAAACAATATGGTAATGGCACAAAAATAGACACGTAGATCAATAGAACAGAAAGCCCAGATATAAACTTATGATTATATGGTCAATTAATCTTTGGCAAAGGTGGCAAGAATATGCAATGGAAAAAGTCTCTTTAAATGGTGTTAGGAAAACTGGACAGCAAAAGAATTCTGCAAAAGAATGAAATTGGACCACTTTCTTATACCATACACAAAAACAAACTCAAAATGGATCAATGGCCTAAATGTGACATCTGAAACCATAAAAATTCTAGATGAGAGCACAGGTAGTAATTTCTCTGACATCAGCCATAGCAACATTTTTTTTAGGTATGTCTCCTGAAGCAAGAGAAACAAAAGCAAAAATTACCTATTAGGACTATATCAATATAAAAACTTCTGCACAACAAAGGGAACAATCAACAAAACTAAAAGACAACCTACTGAGTGGGAGAAGATATTTACAAATGACAAATCTAATACAGGATTAGTATCCAAAATATATAAAGAACTTATACAAATCAACATCATAAAACCAAATAGCCCAATTTAAAAATGGGCAGAAGACATGCACAGACATTTCTCCAAAGAAGACATTCAGATGACCAATAGACACATGAAAAGCTACTCAACCTCACTCATCATCGGGAAAATGCAAATAAAACCGGAATGAGATATCACCTCACACCTGTCAGAATGGCTAAAATCAAAGCCACAGAAACAACAAGTGTTGGCAAGGATGTGGAGAAAAAGGAACCCTCTTGCACTGTGGTGGGAAGGCAAACTGGTGCAGCCACTGTGAAAGACAGTATGGAAGTCCCTCAAAAAAATAAAAATAGGAATTACCATATGACCTAATAATGCCACTACTGGGTATTTACCCAAAGAATACAAAAACACGAATTCAAAAGATATATGTACTCCTCTGTTTATTGCAGCATTATTTACAATAGCCAAGATATGGAAGCAACCCAAGTGTCCATTGGCAGATGAAGGATAAAGATGTGGTATAGGGGCACCCGAGTGGCTTAGTTGGTTAAGCGTCCAACTCTTGATTTTGGCTCCAGTCATGATTTCACAGTTCGTGGGTTCGAACCCCACCTCAGGCTCCACAGGTGTGGACCCTGTTTGAGATATTCTCTCTCTTTCCCCACCCCTGCTCCTCCTGTGCTCATGCTTTCTCTCAAAATAAATAAATAAACTTAAAAAAAAGATCTGGAAAGATGTGGTATATATATGCAATAGAATACTACTCAGACATGAAAAGAATAAAATTTGCCATTTGCAACAGCATGGATGGATCTAGATAGCATAATGTTAACTGAATTAAGTCAGTCAGAGAAAGACAATACCATATGATTTCACTCATGTGGAATTTAGGAAATGAAACAAATGAACAAAGAAAGAAAGAGACACCAAAAACTTAAATATAGAGAACTGATGGTTATCAGAGGGAAGGTGGGTGGGGGGATGGGTGAAATAGGTGAAGGGGATTAAGAGTGCACTTATCGTGATGAGCACTGAGTAATGTATAGAATTGTTGAATCATTACATTGTGCATCGGAAACTAATAAAAACACTGTATTTTAATTATGCTGGAATTAAAAAAATACTTTTGAGGAAAGAAGTTTTTGGTACAAGCTCCACCTGGCTCTCTCTCTTTCTGAGGTGACTCACCCCTGGAACCTTGGAACCCAGACACCAAGGCATGAGGAAGCCAAGCAGCCACATCGAAAGGCCACATATAGATGTGGCCAACAATCAGCATCAACCACCACATATGTGAGCGAGCGAACTCTCAGAAGAAACAAGCCTCCAACGTTGGAGTTGCCTCAGCTGACACTGAGTGATCAGAGGCAAGCTGTTCCCTCAGAGCGCTACCCAAACTGCAGATTTGTGCGCAAAACAAATGCTGTTGTTTATGCCACCAAGGTAGGACATGACTAGTTATGCAGCAATAGAAATCTGAAACACTCTTGTTAGAAATGCTCAGACCCAAACCTGTGGTCATCCTTGCCACCTCTCTTTCTCTTATACCCCACTCCCAATCGGTCAGAAAATGCTCACAAAACATATCCAGAATCTGACCTCTTCTTGCCACCACCATTGCTACCAATCTTTCAACATAGTTCCTCACAGGAGTTATTTTGGTAGCTTTCCAACTAGCCTCCCTGTTTCCACCCTTGCCCCTCTTCGATCTCATTCTCAACACAGCAGCTAAAGTGATCCTATTAAAAGTATGTCAGATCATATTAACCCTCTAATCAAAAGCTCTAATGGCTTCCCATATCATGATACAATTTCTTCCAACCTCCCCATGAGCTCTCTGTCCCTATTTCCTACTCTTTTCAGTCCCCAGGTATACTGACTTACTTAATGCTCCCCAGACACACAGGTCTGTTCCCACCTGGGCCTTTGCACATGGTTTACTCCTTTACTTCCCTCAAGTCTTTACTCAAATGTCACCTTTTTCATGAGGATGTTCCCTGCCACCTTAGCCTCCTTCCCTGCTTCACTTTTCTCCACAGCACTCCTCACCACTCGCATAATTTTAATTATTTATCTGCTTTCTCAGTTGCCACTTTTCACACCACCACCACACTCACACACAGAGAGACCACAGAACACATAGTAGAGTGTTAGCTACATGATGTCAGGAGTTTCTGTTTTAGTCACTATTCTATCCCTGGCATCTTAAACAGTACCTGACTGACACATTGAAGGCCATTGATAAGTATCTGTTGAATAAGTGGATGGGATTAAATGCTTAGATCAAGTCATATTATCTAAGTGGCCTTAGGAAAATTTGAGCCCAGTCTTTTGCTCTAGCTTTTATACCATGTAAAATACAGTAAGAGAATACCCAAATTAATCAATAAAGAAAATGTACTGTCTTAGAAATGAGACATCCTGAAATGCTTCCCAAGTTGATTATTTTAGAAGCATGATGATGGTTCCCAGGACATAGCATTTTCTATCTTTTCTCTCTACCATCTGTACTTATTGTATGTTATGGACTAAATGTTTGTGTCCTCCCCCCCCCCCCCCCGCCAAAAATTCTTCTGTTGAAACCCTAACCCCAATGTCATGGTATTTGGAGGTGAGCCCTTCAGGAGGTAATCATGACTAGATTAGGTGATGAGGGTGGGACCCTCATTATGGGATTAATGCCCTTATAAAAAAGAGGAGGAGACACGGTATTTTTCTTTCCATGTGCGCATACCAAGAAAAGACCATATGAAGACAACCAAAAAGAGTGCCCTCACCAAAAACCTGAGCACCCTTATTTTGGACTTACAGCCTCCAGAACTGTGAGAGATTGATATTTGTTGTTTAAGCCACAGAGCCCATTGTATTTTTTATGGCAGCTCAAGCAGACTAGGGCAGTATGGCAGATATTTCCCCAAGATGGCCACCCCTATATATTTCTTCTATGGCATGTTTTTCATGCAACGAGGCTGATGTTCCTCCCACCGAGAGGTGGTGTCTATGTTGTAGGGGTTGTAGACTGTCAATCCTAATCAACAGAGTGAGGTGGAAGTGATGCTATGTGAAACCAGATTACCGAAAGCATACAGCTTCCACTTGGCTCTCTCTTTCAGGATGCTTCCTTGGGAACCTTGACAACATATTGTGAGGAAGCCCGTGCCACACGGAGAAGCTGACATGGAGAGGAACTCAGCCCTCCCGCCAGCAGGCAGTTCCAATTTGCCAGGCATGTGAGTGAGCCATTTTGGAAGCGGGTCCTTCAGCCACAGTCAAACCTTCAAATACGTACACCTCCAGCCAACATGTGTTTGCAACCTCATGGGAAACTCCTAAGCCAGAACCTCTCCCAAATTCCTGGCTCACAGAAACCATGAGAGATTTTTGTTGTTTTAAGCCATTAAGTTTTGGGATAATTTGTTAAGGAGTATTTGTGTGAACCAGATTGATGTCATCTTGGACAAATCCACCGCGATGACTCCTCTGTGACATGAAGCCTTCTTGAGCACAGCACCCACCCCCCCAAATTCTTCCTTTTTGTTTAACCACACCCTTAAGTACACTCTTGGAGCATGACATCCTTGATCTGCTCTGGAGATATGACTATGATTCTCAAACATTCTCCTCCTGGGTGGTCTCCCAGTCTCTAAGGTATGAAAACAGGTCAAAACAGATCTTACAGGAGGTGGGGTCGCAGAGATATCCTCTTGCCACCACCCAAGACATGCTTCTCTCCATAAGTTCCTTTAATGAATCATTTCTTGACAAGCTGTGCTTGTTGGCCTTATTCTTCAGTCTTACAGCCCCTTTGGCCTTTGGAGGACATTTTGTATATACCTCCCTTTCACAGAGCAGTATTGGCTAAATTAATACACTCAACATGTTAGCTTTGTCCTTCATAGTTAAGGCATGGCTGCTACAGCTTCTGACATCTCATCACCGTTTCAGAAAAGCATGACAATATTCTAAGAGCAGAATTAAATTAACCTTATAAGCACCAAGCAACTAGAATCTTTGGAGTTCAACTCTGAACATAGGATTGCAACATTAAGAGCTACAGGACTAGCTAGTTTTTTGTACTCTTGTCAAGCTAGGGCAGGGACCCACTCTAAAATCCACATTATCTTCGCCACTAGTAATCTCACTGATGAAACTGGATTGGTAGCATCCATTATGCTAATTAGAAAGCCACCAATTTCATCAGCAGAAACCTATTTCTAACATTAATTATGTCAGCTGATAAATTGTCTGGCGCTGATCAGAGATAAAGATAGTGGAAGCTTTTGCAGTAGCTGTTTCTGGAATACAAGTTTCCTAATTAGAGTGCTGGCTTTCCACCTTAGGATGTAAATTCTCAATTAGGACAAACGATAGTACCTAGGCTATCACGTAACTCTGGTATATAAGAACACTCTGCCTGTGGTAAAATATTTTAAAGTATATTACAGACATTACAATGCCCAGTTGGGTCTCTTATCTCAAGTTCATTTCTACATCCCCTTTCACACATCCCCTTCAAGTCTCCCTGTTAGTTTCATTAGTTTCTGAGGAACCAAATCTACTCATACAGGGATAGGTTTGGGTTTTTTTTTTTAATTTAAAAAAAAAAAATTTTTTTTAAGATTTATTTATTTTTGACAGAGACAGAGACAGAGCTTGAGCGGGGGAGGGGAAGAGCAAGGGGGAGACACAGAATCCGAAGCAGGCTCCGGGCTCCGAGCTGTCAGCACAGAGCCCGATGCGGGGCTTGCACCCACAGACGGTGATATCATGACCTGAGCCGAAGTCAGATGCCCAACCGACTGAGCCACCCAGGCGCCCTGGGACAGGTGGGGTTTTTTGGTTTTTGTTTTTTTTTTTTGATACTCCATCTAGGACAAGCTGCAGAAACTGTTTTGGCTCTGAGATCTGCTAAATGTGTGCCCATTTCCCAAGGAAGGTAGTGATCCGTGCAGGCAGTTGAGTCCAAACCCGTGTTCAAGAAGGACATACCCCGCATTTCTTTCACTGCCTCATCACTTGCATCTTGAGTCAGGGATCCTCATTAAGGTTGCAGATAGGATTTGGTCCCTTGGTGCCTAACAGATTAAGACCAGAACTGTGTTACTCCAGGCCCCAAGCCCAGCAAAGAGCCCAGCACGGGGCTTGATCCCACGACCCTGGGATCATGACCTAAGATGAAATATAGAGTTGGGCCCTCAACCAACTGAGCCACCCAGGCACCCCAACATGCTAAGTGTTTTTCGTGCATCAGCTGATGTAATTATGGCAACAGCCCTACATGGAAGGAAGTGTTGTCCTACTATGTGTTTCAGGGAAGTCAAATACCACACCTCAAGTCTCACAGAGCTTCTTGTCCAGGTGAAAGAAATCACTGTGCAACAGAGCAAGTGCTACCACAGTGGCATGTCCAAAAGCAGAAATGCTGACAAGGAAGAGAGAAAAAAGCTCCCTCCCCACATGAATCTGGAAAGATTCTTTGAAGGGGTACCATTGAAGAATGAGAGGAACTTTACCTGATCAGGAAGAATCTGTTGCCATATTAGATTAACTCAAAAATCAGAAAATGATAAAGAAGAAATTCAAGAAGGTCACTGCCACCTAAAAATATCACAATAACGGAAATTACTTGGGTTTTCATAAGGCTATAGATTAACGTAGATGCTGCATCTTTTTTTTTTTTTTGCAAAGAACAAACAAAAAAAAACCCACCTCATGATTTCAGTTCTTGCTTCATTTCCTCCTTTATGCTAAGTAATACTGCCCACGAGGCTTCTCTCTTAACCTCCTGCCTGCCCTTCCCCCAGCTTCCAGTCCATATGTCTGTTAATCACGTGGTTATTTTTCCCAGAGCCGAGTGCTTGAGCATGCTGTATCTTAAGAAATATGCCAGAACAGGTCAGGGGAGGCCCCTTCACTTTCTAGGAACATTGGCAGCTGCATGAAGGCCTTAAGTGACTGGTTCTTCATTTAGGTTCTGGCTTTAACTTACACGCAATCACATATTTGTAAGTCAGGAAATGTGGAAATGTGAGATTTTTGCTGTTCAGCACTCACGTTCTCCTCCTAGATGATAGGAACTCAGGTGTTCTTGGGGAATCACCTCTCCCCCCAATCTCAGTCCAAGAGCTTGAAAGTGGTCACCTGTCCCCAGGCCTGGCCAATCAAGGTCACAGTCATACCACATGACCCATGCAGGGCCGATGAGCATCAGCTTGGAACTTTCACGGGTCCTCTTGGGGAAGAGGAATACTCTTCACATGTTGGTGACAAAGCTGGTGCGATATGAACTTGGCACTATAGATGCCCATCTTCGCCACCACCTGAGGAGCGCCTACCTGACAATGAGGCTAACATAGTGTCAGTGTTTCTGCTCAGGCTGGTTGTGCCCTTCATGGCTTTCTTCTTGCCCATGCATAAGGCTAGTGTCACTGCAACTGCACTACCAGACGAGCTTCTGATGGGGACACAGTGACTGCCGATACTGCCTTTATTCAAGAGGTCAGTGGGGCGCCTGGGTGGCTCAGTCGGTCGAGCGACCAACTTCAGCTCAGGTCACGATCTCACGGTCTGTGAGTTCGAGCCCCATGGCGGGCTCTGTGCTGACAGCTTGGAGCCTGGAACCTGCTTTGGATTCTGTGTCTCCCTCTCTCTCTCTGCACCTCCCCGACTCACGCTCTGTCTCTCTGTCTCAGAAATAAATGAACATTAAAAAAAAAAAAAAAAAAAGAAGTCAGTGCTGTCCCTCACCCGTACCTAGATTCCTGACATCCTGGCTGAGACCCTATAACCTGTCCAATTACTTAAAAATCTCTCTTGCTGAGGCGCCTGGGTGGCTCAGTTGGTTAAGCGTCTGACTTCAGCTCAGGTCATGATCTCACACCCCATGAGTTTGAGCCCCGTGCTGACAGCTCAGAGCCTGGAGCCTGCTTCGGATTCTGTGTCTCCCTCTCCCTCTGCCCCTGCCCTGCTCACACTCTGTCTCTCTCTCCGTCTCAAAAATAAATAAATACATTTAAAAAAATTTTTTTTTAATCTCTTTCTTGCTTAGTGCATTCCAACATTGTCCTTGTCCCTGGCCAAGACCTGCCAGCCCCTTCTTCATGTCCCAGAAAGTATATCTGAGTTAGTCTGGAACTCTCTCAAAGCCAGTATCAGCTCCTCCATCAGGAGGGTGACACTGCTTTAGGGCCGTTTTATGAAGATTTAGACTCTCTACCTTCCCCTGAGGCTCCAGGGTCTTCATGCAGAAGAACAAGGTGCCAGACTGCCACCTGGACGTCTGTGACCTCAACACAGGTGCTGTCTGAGACTGCCTGCTTTTCACACCAACTCCAGACTCCAGGAGAGCCTGAATGAGGCTACATGGAGCATATCCCTTCAAACCAGCATCAATATGTGACAGTGCTGTTCCTTATGTATGATGCCCAGCTGTCCCTCAGATAGCAGCCTCGTGCCCAACCTTATGATTTTCTGAGAGGATACCCTGATTTTGCTCTGCTCCATCTGAATCTCCCTGAAAGTCATGACTGCTGGTGGCCAGGTATGATGTTTCTGGGCCACATTCTGTCCAGCCGGAGCATCTAAGGTATTAACATAACTGGAGGGACTCCTCTGTGGTTTATTTAAGATCCTCTGGTCTTCCTGGGCCACTGAAGGAAATATCATAGCTGCATAATGGTCTATAAAATCCGAGTCTACATTCCTGATACTCTACCACACTTCCTGCTAGGAATTAATCACAAGAACAAAGGCCATTCGTGTTTCTTAGCAATGCCTTATTTGTGAGCAGATTGCAAAACAACCACAGCTAAACCAGAATTTCAGTCAGATCTCAACTGAGTTTGGTTTGTACGTGTCAAGGTCACTTATCAGCCAATTCCTGGAACTCGGATGCGTTTTCCCATGGAAACAGTATGACAGACTGTATGAAGGCCTCAGGTCAAGCCATAAGTGCCTGCAGTAACCATGGTACCGAGAGCACAATTTCAAGAACTCCCAATCACTATGTACAATGTTGCTTCTATAGGAAAATGCCTGTCAAGCTCTCATGCCGGGTTCTCAGAACATCTTTCTCAGCCCCACATTTATCCTGGCAGCATGAGAGAATTTCCTCCTTTGATTAAGCGTTCATTCATTCCTACAAATATTTATTGTGCAGCTAATCTGTACCAGCCATTGCTCTAAATACTATAGATATAGCAGTGAACAAAATTTACTCCCTAGATGTTCTGAAATGGGGGCATAGGGTCAGCTGCTACCATATTAACCAGCATAAGGGAGGAAGGGCTACCCAACTGTTTCTTCCAAAATAACCAGGGTGTCCCAAAGGTAAGTTTTCATTTATACCCTTGAATGCATACATGAAGACTCTCAGCATGTCAGTTTTCTATCTTAGCAATGTTTACATCTGGGCTTCATTTTGCATCCCCTTTTTCACATCTGGCTGTTGATTCTCAAATGGACCAAAAGCAAATCACCAAGATAAGAAATATTTTCTCATTTTGCATGGGGCAGAGAAGACCCTGGGAAGCATACCGTGTCTTGATTGACTTTGGCTTGAGGGCTTCTAGTACCTTGGGAATCATGAAAGGGCTTGGGGAATCAGGGAGTGATAGCAATGTTCCTCACATCGGTGGAGGTGGCTTTCCAGCCAATCCAGATGGTAAGAAAGAAGCTACATTCTTCTGCTTCCCAACCGCTCTGGGAGAACCTTCTGGGTAAAATCAACTGGACTCTTCACCTCTCTAAACGCTGCTTATTTCCTTATGTAATTGAGCATGCTGCTACAAGACTAACTGAAAAACGGGGTTTATGCATTAGTCCTTCACATTCATTCACTCAGAGCACCCAAACTGTCTCTAAATTGAAAGGAATATTGATAATTTTCAAGTACTCTTGCTCCTTATAAAGTGGTCCTATAGGTTTACTCCCTACCACCATGTTTGATGTGTTTGTGATTGCTTTAAAAAACAAAGTAAAACAAAATCCTTTTTGTTATGGCAGCACAATGAACTCCAAGAATAAAAGATCTTCTGGCATTTGATTGCTCTTCCTTTTCTTTCTTGATAGGCTATTTATATGAAAATATACTTAAAATGCATATTTAAGTATTTTTTTTTGATTTGCAAAATATCCAAAATAAAAATCAGTGACTTCCCAATAGCATCATTAGATCGCAGGCTTCCTTGGGACAGGGAATCTTTAGTTCTGTTGCGGAGTGTATGGTGAACAAGATACTAATAATAAACAAAAATTACTAATTACTAATTAAACAAAAATACTAATAATAAAATAAAATCTAAGAGCTATACAGATATTGTTCAAAAACTGGTCTGGGCTTTCACTACTAGGGCGTCACATTTTTTAGTGACCTGACACCAGACAAAGATAAGCAATCTTCTAAAGACACGCACAAAATGTTTCTCCAATATGTCTGCTTAAGTTTATGGGGAGGGGAAAATTATACTTGTTTTATTTGGCAATCATAAACATGACCTAGATATGTGTAGAAGATAACAAAATTCCTTCTCCATAACTCTTATTCCCATTAGAGAATGACTTCTCAAAGGTCACTAGACTAAGTTCAGAGACTCGATGTTGGTAAACAGAGCCTCCCTCTGTCCTCCCGGGAGCAAGTGCAGTCGTGATCCAAACCCTTGCACCAGAACTTGAGACCAGGTACGAGCCCATCGCACCAGAGTCCGGTCCATCCTCATCCCTGTGGCCACTGGTGCCAAACACTGAGAGGGCAGGTGGGGGCAGCTGGGCCTCCTCTCCTTGTTTTTCCTCCTCCCATGGGGATAGAATATGGAGGTGGCAACAGAGGAAAGGAGACATGAACAAGTGTCCATCCCCTTTAGGGGTCTGAACATGAAGAACAGGAGCCCAGCCTCCGGGGGGAGGTAGCAGCTTGGTGGGGCTTCCTCCCCAGGAGCCCTCCTGCTCTGTCTTCAGACATTTCTGGATTGGAGGGCTTACGGTCACCCAATTTGACTCCAAGCTCTGCCTTGTTCTGACTGTGTGACCTTGGACATGCAACTTTCTCATTCATAAAATTAGGAATAATATAAATTCTACCACTTAGGCCTGAGGATAGAATGAGCTAACATTTGTACAGGGTAACAGAGCACCACATCTGGTACCTGCAAAGCAGGCCACAGTGGGTTTTACTTCTGTGAAACTACAAAGCTTACACTTCCTCTCCCGTGTTGGAGAAGAGGCTTTTCCATTTGAGCCCAAAAGATCCAGAGACTCGACAGCGTACACGTGATGCCCTGAACTCAGCATGATGGTCGATAAAGGGATTCCAACCTCCAGTGCTCTGCAAGTCCCTGAAAACAAGCTCGGTTTATTCTTTGCGTTCAAGAGTGGTTGACATCACTGCTCTATTTTTTGAAAACGAAATGCCAAAGTCCTGGAGGACGCCTTGCAGAATTTCCCCACACATTTCTCATGCATTTCCTGCAAGTTGACGTTGCAACCCAAGCAGATCAAAAGTTAGGCAACCCTTTTCTTAAATACCACCTACGTAAAGAGCACTGTGCTCTGCTTACAGAGTCATGAAGAGTTGGGGGAAAGAATTTCATAAAATACCCGGGGCTGAATACGAGGATGGTAGCAGTGTAGATGGTGGACTGAGCGCTGAGTTGGGAGGCAGGAAAGCCTGGGTCCTGGACCCATCCCTTCTGTTTCATAACTGTGTGATCTTGGGGCGCCTGGGTGGCTCAGTCAGTTGAGCGTCTGACTTCAGCTCAGGTCATGATCTCTCACTGTCCGTGAGTTTGAGCCCCGCATCGGGCTCTGTGCTGACAGCTCAGAGCCTGGAGCCTGCTTCGGAGTCTGTCTCCCTCCCAATCTCTCTGCCCCTCCCCTTCTCTCTCTCTCTCTCTCTTTCTCTCAAAAATAAATAAACATTAAAAAAAATAACCTTGTGATCTCAGTGTAGCAGTCAACCTCTCTGGGCCTATGTGCTCACTTGTACAATGCAGGGGGTGGCCTAAATTGACTAGAAGGTGCCTTTCAGTCTGAGGTTGTGGTTATGGAGGAGAAAGGGGACGTGAAGAGATGTGAGATAAATAACAGAGCAGCAGTGCATCCCAAATCTGGAGAAGGCCAGACTAGAGCAAAGGGGTCATCGATTGAGTGGAAAATATAAATTCCCACTTTTCCCAATTAGGGTTAAATGTTTTACATTCTTGAACTGTCTGCTTTCCTCAGCTTATTGGAAGGAACTCGTAATGAGAACATTATGAGTCCTCTGAGTTCATGGGGACAGAAACCTGAGCCGCCGGTGAGAAACTGACCCTCTGGAATGCGGAAATTCTCAGGAGCCTTAATAAGAACAGACACCGCTAATCACTTTATTGTGACAAAAGTGTTACAAAACCCTGAGTGAGCCTGGGTCAGAAAGGAAGCTTTAGCTTCCAGATGGGAGCAAAATGATCTCATGGGAAAGCCAGGCTTTGTTGTTTTTCACCTGTGGATAAAATCCTGCCCTCCACCCCCCCCCCCACCCCATCATTTCCCAAGAAGAATCCGTGTCAACATACACAGACAGCCTTGAGGGAAAACACAGCAGCTTGCTGTGCTGAGGAACAGGCTGAACTGAGGGTGTGCCTCTCCCGGGCCTAATGCCCAGCTATCCACCCTAAAGATAAGCCAGCCCAAACTGGCTAAGGCCAGGTTCTTCCACGAGCCAGCTGGGGGCAAGCAGGCAGCCCACTGGAATTTTCCAGAGCTTGCAGGCATCAGTGTCAGGGGGCGGGGGGCAGCCAAAGTGCCCATTCAGCCCGCCCACCTCCCTCAGGCCCAAAGGACCTCACTCCAGTTCCCACCTCTGTTGGAAGAGCTTAGGCAAGAGGTCTCCCATTTCCCAAACCTGGAAAGACCCTGAAATGAATCATAAATATGGAAACACAGAGCTCTCTTGGGATCTCCGTTATAGAAACAGCCGGAAACAGCATGCCTTCTCATCTCCCCATTGATGTCAGCTGACCAGGAGAGTGGGTTTTCAGATCATATGTGGTGACCACTCACGTACACACTGCAAGGTGAGAAAGCCCACTGTCACCCAAAACAAACATCACCAAACACTGCTACCACGAGAAGGAGCAAACAATAGCCATTAAACCATACATTCGCCCTGAGAAAACAGGCAGAGATGGGTTCCGAACTTGCCAGGAGTTCCCACGCCTTCGTGGCTTTCAATCTTGTCCTCTCCACCTGGAATGCCTTCTTTTGCTGGTTAAGTTGCCCTTGTCTTCAAGACTCTCCGGAGATCAGAAGACATCTCTCAGAGCGCCTGGCCTGCCTCCCACAGCACATGTAGACCGTGTCCTCATTACCAATGCGTGCCAGTGTCTGCAGCCTGAGCAGCTCCTGTGTGGGCCCCACGTGCCCGGCTCAGTGTGTAGCCAAGAAAGAGCTCAACAAAAGATTTCAGGCAAATGACTAATGGCCAAATGATGGCCTTCAAAGGGCTTCTACTCCAGGAGTTCCTCGAGAAATTTTATCTCATGTTCCTTTACAACATGGTAGGACTTTGGTTTGGGGTATAAATTTATAATTTTATTGGGTCTTGTCAGTGGTAACATCCTCCTTGCAACTAATCACGGGTGGGGAAAGAGGATAAATTAGCCCCGGCTGCCAAGTACACAGCACCCTGGGAGTGCTACTGGAACGGCAGCATTTTCCAAGCAATGACATCTCCCAACGAAGAGAGAGGCAACTGGTTCTTGAGAGAGTATGTTCTATTATTTCCATTGAATTGATTAGCAACTGAGGCAGAAAAGTTTCATGGTCAAGAGTCATGATCGTGCAGAATTGCTACAAGAAAGCCCGTTGTTCATTCATTGACCTAACATCTATTTGGCAGGGACCTCCACGGTGCCAGACACTTTGCTAGGCACACGGGGTGGTGATCGAAACAGACTTGGTCTCTGTCATCATGGCGTGGGCGTGGGAGCACGTACATCAGACACATAAATATATAATTGAATGTTGCAATTAACGTTATAAAGGAAAAGCACAGGATACCATGAGAGACAATATAATGGGGGCTGCTGATTGTCCCGTGTTTATTTATTAAGAACCTAGTGTGTGTCAGGGATTCTGCAATGTTCAGACTTGGCTCATTTGACCACAGCCCTCAAGAACGAAGTCATGGCAGAGACCCAGTGTTCTCCACTAGGGAGGTCCTATGGCTTTTCTGTGGTCCTGGTCTTCTCATCTGTCAGACGTAGAGACCACAGCAACCTCTCTACTTGCTGTACATCTGAGCGTGATCAATGCTCAAGCACTTTGGCTTCTAAAAATACTGGGTAATGCTAGTACTGAATAAAAGCTTTTACAGAAATAAGCTGTTATTTCCTTGAGTTCAGATTTATATTCAACAAACAGAACTCATTTCCTCAACCATCCCAACTCCAAATTTTTATATACAAAGGGTTGTGGGGGGGGGGGGTTGTTTTGTATTGCCTGTTTGCCGTTTTTAAAAAGCCTATATAGGGGCGCCTGGGTGGCTCAGTAGGTTAGGCGTCCGACTTCAGCTCACGTCATGATCTTGCGGTCCATGAGTTCGAGCCCCGGGTCGGGCTCTGTGCTGACCGCTCAGAGCCTGGAGCCTGTTTCCGATTCTGTGTCTCCCTCTCTCTCTGACCCTCCCCCATTCATGCTCTGTCTCTCTGTCTCAAAAATAAACGTTAAAAAAATAAATAAATAAAAATAAAAATAAAAAGCCTATGTAGCACTGTTAAAGGTAAAACCACAGGGACAAAGATGTAGGCTTTCCCCAGGAGCACAGCATGGGAAGGCCACCTTTCCTTCTCTGAGTCTGAGACATGGAGCCTCCTCATCTGAGATCGGCCAGGGAGCGTCTGGCCTCATGTTTGTTGTCTCCTCCACCTCAGTCCACCCCACAAGGAGACAGTGTGAGACAACAAAGAGAATGAGATGGAAACCGGGGCCCTCTGGCTCTGAGGGGGAGGCCAACCACCCACCCTGGACTTTTCCCTTTCACCCCGCGGGCAGCTGCAGGTCTCCACCTGCAGGCTGGGCTTCCGGGCCCTGACCTCCAGCTGAGGCAGGGAGGGAGGGAGGGATCCCCAGTACTCGGGCCCAGGTGATTAAAATAGAGCCCAGAATGAGGTCTTGCCCTACCAGACAGAGCGTGAAGGCCCAGTGCCAGGGGGCCAGGGCTGGCTGGTGTTGGGGTGCAGCTCTGGGCAGGCGAACCGCAGGACGCCAGGAGGGCCGCCGGGGGGGAAGCTATGTGGCAAGAAAGCAGAGTTTGGCTCAGGCCCTGCCCTCCCCCCAGGTCTGACTTTTCTCCTGCACTGCCTCCTTCCTGCCTGGGGCAACCGGGGACTCAGCCTCTGCCCTGTGAGAGAAGAGAGAGGAGATTCACCTAGTGAATTCCTTGTGGCCCACGTGCAAGAGGCTGGAAGGACCTCCTCTAGAGAAGCACTGCACAGGAGACGCGTCGACGGAGCGGTAGGTCTCAGAGGTCAGCCTCTTTCTTCTCATATGGGGCTGGGGGGTGACGGCGCACAGTTCAGTGGGGCTCCCCAGGCCCTTTCATCCTTGCAGCTACCGTTGGAGGTTCTTGTTTAATTATTATTATGTATTTTTTAAAGTTTATTTCCTTCTTGTAATTTTTAAAACAGAATTTTTTTTAACGTTTATTTATTTTTGAGACAGAGAGAGACAGAGCATGAACAGGGGAGGGGCAGAGAGAGAGGGAGACACAGAATATGAAACAGGCTCCAGGCTCTGAGCTGTCAGCACAGAGCCCGACACGGGGCTCGAACTCACGGACCGTGAGATCATGACCTGAGCCGAAGTCGGACGCTTAACCGACCGAGCCACCCAGGCGCCCCTCCTTCTTGTAATTTTTGAGAGAGCGAGCACCAGTGGAGGGGGGGCAGGGAGACAGGGAGAGAGAATCCCAAGAAGGCTCTGCACTGTCAGCACAGAGCTCCATGTGGGGCTCAAACTCACAAACCGCGAGACCATGCATGACCTGAGCCGAAGGGGGATGGTTAACCACCTGAGCCACCGAGGTGCCCCTGCATTTGGAGATTCCAAAGGAAGAAGTTCGTGGGTCCCTGGCACTGGCACTCTTCATTTTCTTTTTCCTTGCTCATAAAAAGCGTGGCTACTATGTGCCTCCTTACAACGCTGTTACAGAACCATTGGCTACATTCTCTATGCTGTACGTTTCACCAGTAGTTCGGGGCTATTTTTGTTTGTAAATATGGGTTTTGAATATGGCAAACAGATTGAATGAAAGAACAAATATTTAAACATATTCTGAAAGTTAATACTTCTAATTCCATTATTTAAAAATGATCTATTTCTTATCAAAAGCAACATCTTGTAGGCTTCTCAAGAATTCTCATTTATTATCCACCATTGTTTGATCCCACGAGAACATTTGCTTTTCATTTGTAAATATGTCTTCTTTGGAGCCCTTCCGTGATTTATTTGGTTGTTATAACTCCTAACTTAGAAAGGATTATCTAAAATTTATTCAGTCCTAGAACTTCACATCTGGAAGGGTCATTAGTGGTCATTTAGTCCAATATCCCTCCCAGAGCAGAAATTCCTTCCACAACCTTGGTCAGTGGTATGCTTGAATACCTCCTACATTGGCAAGCTCACTACCTTATATGAAAGCCTCATCTGTTTTTGGTTTTTTTTTTGCGCTGTTTATTTTTTTGTTTAATTTATTGTCAAATTAGTTTTCATACAACACCCAGTGCTCATCCCAAAAGGTGCCCTCCTCAATACCCATCACCCACCCCCCCCCACCCCCCATCAACCCTCAGTTTGTTCTCAGTTTTTAAGAGTCTCTTATGCTTTGGCTCTCTCCCACTCTAACCTCTTTTCTTTTTTTTTTTTTTCCCTTCCCCTCCCCCATGGGTTTCTGTTAAGTTTCTCAGGATCCACATAAGAGTGAAACCATATGGTATCTGTCTTTCTCTGTATGGCTTATTTCACTTAGCATCACACTCTCCAGTTCCATCCACATTGCTACAAAGGGCCATATTTCATTCTTTCTCACTGCCACGTAGTACTCCATTGTGTATATAAACCACAATTTCTTTATTCATTCATCAGTTGATGGACATTTAGGCTCTTTCCATAATTTGGCTATTGTTGAGAGTGCTGCTATAAACATTGGGGTACAAGTGCCCCTATGCATCAGTACTCCTGTATCCCTTGGGTAAATTCCTAGCAGTGCTACTGCTGGGTCATAGGGTAGGTCTATTTTTAATTTTTTGAGGAACCTCCACACTGTTTTCCAGAGTGGCTGCACCAGTTTGCATTCCCACCAACAGTGCAAGAGGGTTCCCGTTTCTCCACATCCTCTCCAGCATCGATAGTCTCCTGATTTGTTCATTTTGGCCACTCTGACTGGCGTGAGGTGATATCTGAGTGTGGTTTTGATTTGTATTTCCCTGATAAGGAGCGACGTTGAACATCTTTTCATGTGCCTGTTGGCCATCCGGATGTCTTCTTTAGAGAAGTGTCTATTCATGTTTTCTGCCCATTTCTTCACTGGATTATTTGTTTTTCGGGTGTGGAGTTTGGTGAGCTCTTTATAGATTTTGGATACTAGCCCTTTGTCTGATATGTCATTTGCAAATATCTTTTCCCATTCCGTTGGTTGCCTTTTAGTTTTGTTGGTTGTTTCCTTTGCTGTGCAGAACCTTTTATCTTCATGAGGTCCCAGTAGTTCATTTTTGCTTTTAATTCCCTTGCCTTTGGGGATGTGTCAAGTAAGAGATTGCTACGACTGAAGTCAGAGAGGTCTTTTCCTGCTTTCTCCTCTAGGGTTTTGATGGTTTCCTGTCTCACATTCAGGTCCTTTATTCATTTTGAGTTTATTTTTGTGAATGATGTGAGAAAGTGGTCTAGTTTCAACCTTCTGCATGTTGCTGTCCAGTTCTCCCAGCACCATTTGTTAAAGAGACTGTCTTTTTTCCATTGGATGTTCTTTCCTGCTTTGTCAAAGATGAGTTGGCCATACGTTTGTGGGTCTAGTTCTGGGGTTTCTATTCTATTCCATTGGTCTATGTGTCTGTTTTTGTGCCAATACCATGCTGTCTTGATGATGACAGCTTTGTAGTAGAGGCTAAAGTCTGGGATTGTGATGCCTCCTGCTTTGGTCTTCTTCTTCAAAATTACTTTGGCTATCGGGGCCTTTTGTGGTTCCATACACATTTTAGGATTGCTTGTTCTAGCTTCAAGAAGAATGCTGGTGCAATTTCGATTGGGATTGCATTGAATGTGTAGATAGCTTTGGGTAGTATTGACATTTTGACAATATTTATTCTTCCAATCCATGAGCAGGGAATGTTTTCCAATTTCTTTATATCTTCTTCAATTTCCTTCATAAGCTTTCTATAGTTTTCAGCATACAGATCTTTTACATCTTTGGTTAGATTTATCCCTAGGTATTTTATGTTTCTTGGTGCAATTGTGAATGGGATCGGTTTCTTTATTTGTCTTTGTGTTGCTTCATTATTAGTGTATAAGAATGCAACTGATTTCTGTACATTGATTTTGTATCCTGCAACTTTGCTAAATTCATGTATCAGTTCTAGCAGACTTTTGGTGGATTCTATAGGATTTTCCATGTATAATATCATGTCATCTGCAAAAAGTGAAAGCTTGACTTCTTCTTTGCCAATTTTGATGCCTTTGATTTCCTTTTGTTGTCTGATTACTGATGCTAGAACTTCCAACACTATATTAAACAACAGCGGTGAGAGTGGACATCCCTGTGGTGTTCCTGATCTCAGGGAAAAAGCTCTCAGTTTTTCCCCGTTGAGGATGATGTTAGCTGTGGGCTTTTCATAAATGGCTTTTATGATCTTTAAGTATGTTCCTTCTATCCCGACTTTCTCAAGGTTTTTATTAAGAAAGTTTGCTGAATTTTGTCAAAGGCCTTTTCTGCAACGATTGACAGGATCATATGGTTCTTATCTTTTCTTTTATTAATGTGATGTATCACATGGATTGATTTGCGAATGTTGAACCAGCCCTGCAGCCCAGGAATGAATCCCACTTGATCATGGTGAATAATTCTTTTTATATGCTGTTGAATTCGATTTGCTAGTATCTTATTGAGAATTTTTACATCCATATTCATCAGGGATATTGGCCTGTAGTTCTCTTTTTTTACTGGGTCTCTGTCTGGTTTAGGAATCAAAGTAATACTGGCTTCATAGAATGAGTCTGGAAGTTTTCCTTCCCTTTCTATTTTTTGGAATAGCTTGAGAAGGATAGGTATTATCTCTGCTTTCAACGTCTGGTAAAACTCCCCTGGGAAGGCATCTGGTCCTGGACTCTTATTTGTTGGGAGATTTTTGATAACTGATTCAATTTCTTCGCTGGTTATGGGTCTGTTCAAGCTTTCTATTTCCTCCTGATTGAGTTTTGGAAGTGTGTGGGTGTTTAGGAATTTGTCCGTTTCTTCCAGGTTGTCCAGTTTGTTGGCATATAATTTTTCATAGTATTCCCTGATGATTGCTTGTATCTCTGAGGGATTGGTTGCAATAATTCCATTTTCATTCATGATTTTATCTATTTGGGTCATCTCCCTTTTCTTTTTGAGAAGCCTGGCTAGAGGTTTATCAATTTTGTTTATTTTTTCGAAAAACCAACTCTTGTTTTCATTGATCTGCTCTACAATTTTTTTAGATTCCATGTTTTTTAGATTCTAGTTTATGTCTGCTCTGATCTTTATTATTTCTCTTCTTCTTCTGGGTTTAGGCTGCCTTTGCTGTTCTGCTATTTCCTTTAGGTGTGCTGTTAGATTTTGTATTGGGGATTTTTCTTGTTTCTTGAGATAGGCCTGGATTGCAATGTATTTTCCTCTCAGGACTGCCTTCACTGCATCCCAAAGTGTTTGGATTGTTGTATTTTCATTTTCATTTGTTTCCATATATTTTTTAATTTCTTCTCTAATTGCCTGGTTGACCCATTCATTCATTCTTTAGTAGGGTGTTCTTTAACCTCCATGCTTTTGGAGTTTTTCCAGATTTTTCCTGTGGTTGATTTCAAGCTTCATAGCATTGTGGTCTGAAAGTATGCATGGTATGATCTCAGTTCTTGTATACTTATGAAAGACTGTTTTGTGACCCAGTATGTGATCTATCTTGGAGAATGTTCCATGTGCACTCGAGAAGAAAGTATATTCTGTTGCTTTGGGATGCAGAGTTCTAAATATATCTGTCAAGTCCATCTGATCCAATGTATCATTCAGGGCCCTTGTTTCTTTATTGACCGTGTGTCTAGATGATCTATCCATTTCTGTAAATGGAGTGTTAAAGTCCCCTGCAATGACCACATTCTTATCAATAAGGTTGCTTATGTTTGTGAGTAATTGTTTTATATATTTGGGGGCTCCCGTATTTGGCGCATAGACATTTATAATTGTTAGTTCTTCCTGATGGATACACCCTGTAATTATTATAAAATATCCTTCTTCATCTCTTGTTACAGCCTTTAATTTAAAATCTAGTTTGTCTGATATATGTATGGCTACTCCAGCTTTCTTTTGACTTCCAGTAGCATGATAGACAGTTCTCCATCCCCTCACTTTCAATCTAAAGGTATCCTCAGGTCTAAAATGAGTCTCTTGTAGATAGCAAATAGATGGGTCTTGTTTTTTTATACATTCTGATACCCTATGTCTTTTGGTTGGCACATTTAGTCCATTTACATTCAGTGTTATTATAGAAAGATATGGGTTTAGAGTCATTGTGATGTCTGTAGGTTTCATGCTTGTAGCGATGTCTCCGGTACTTTGTCTCACAGGATCCCCCTTAGGATCTCTTGTTGGGCTGGTTTAGTGGTGACGAATTCCTTCAGTTTTTGTTTGTTTGGGAAGACTTTTATCTCTCCTTCTGTTCTAAATGACAGACTTGCTGGATAAAGGATTCTCGGCTGCATATTTTTTCTGTTCATCACATTGAAGATCTCCTGCCATTCCTTTCTGGCCTGCCAAGTTTCAGTAGAGAGATCGGTCACGAGTCTTATCAGTCTCCCTTTATATGTTAGAGCACGTTTATCCCTAGCTGCTTTCAGAATTTTCTCTTTATCCTTGTATTTTGCCAGTTTGACTATGATATGTCGTGCAGAAGATCGATTCAAGTTACGTCTGAAGGGAGTTCTCTGTGCCTCTTGGATTTCAATGCCTTTTTCCTTCCCCAGATCAGGGAAGTTCTCAGCTATGATTTCTTCAAGTACACCTTCAGCACCTTTCCCTCTCTCTTCCTCCTCTGGAATACCAATTATGCGTATATTATTTCTCTTTAGTGCATCACTTAGTTCTCTAATTTTCCCCTCATACTCCTGGATTTTTTATCTCTCTTTTTCTCAGCTTCCTCTTTTTCCATAATTTTATCTTCTAGTTCACCTATTCTCTCCTCTGCCTCTTCAATCTAAGCTGTGGTCATCTCCATTTTATTTTGCAGTTCACTTATAGCATTTTTTAGCTCCTCCTGACTGTTCCTTAGTCCCTTGATCTCTGTAGCAATAGATTCTCTGCTGTCCTCTATACTGTTTTCAAGCCCAGCAATTAATTTTATGACTATTATTCTAAATTCACTTTCTGTTATATTGCTTAAATCCTTTTTGGTCAGTTCGTTAGCTGTTGTTATTTCCTGGAGATTCTTTTGAGGGGAATTCTTCCATTTAGTCATTTTGGATAGAACTGCAGGGCACTTCCCCTGTGCTGTCTTGAATAACCTGCATTGGTGGGTGGGGCCGCAGTCAGACCTGATGTCTGCCCCCAGCCCACTGCTGGGGCTACAGTCAGACTGGTGTGTGCCTTCTCTTCCCCTCTCCTAGGGGCAGGATTCACTGTGGGGTGGCGTGGCCCGTCTGGGCTACTTGCACACTGCCAGGCTTGTGGTGCTGGGGATCTGGCGTATTAGCTGGGGTGGGTAGGCAAGGTGCACGGGGGCAGGAGGGGCAGGCTCAGCTTGCTCATCCTTCGGTGATCCGCTTAGGGAGGGGCCCTGAGGCACCGGGAGGGAGTCAGACCCGCCGCCAGAGGGATGGATCCGCAGAAGGACAGCGTTCGGTGTTTGTGCAGTACAAGCAAGTTCCCTGGCAGAAACTGGTTCCCTTTGGGATTTTGGCTGGGGGATGGGCGAGGGAGATGGCGCTGGCGAGCGCCTTTGTTCCCTGCCATGCTGAGCTCTGTCATCCGAGGCTCAAGAACTCTCCCTCCTGTTGTCCTCCAGCCCTCCCGCTCTCCGAGCAGAGCTGTTAACTTATAACCTTCCAGATGTTAAGTCCCGCTTGCTGTCGGAACACACTCCGTCCAGCCCCTCTGCTTTTGCAAGCCAGACTCGGGGCCTCTGCTTGGCCAGCGGGCCGCCCCTCCATCCCGGCTCCCTCCCGCCAGTCCATGTAGAGCGCACAGCCTCTCTGCCCTTCCTACCCTCTTCTGTGGGGCTCTCCTCTATGCTTGGCTCTGGAGAGTCCATTCTGCTAATCTTCTGGCGGTTTTCTGGGTTTTTTAGGCAGGTGTAAGTGGAATCTAAATGATCAGCAAGACGCGGTGAGCCCAAAGTCCTCCTATGCCACCATCTTCTTCCCAGAAAGAGCCTCATCTGTTTTTTAAAGCTGCTTATCTTTAAGTTCTGTCCATCACAGATGAAAGTTTCATGTTGTCTACGTGTGTGCCTCCAACCCCCAATGCAGAACTCAGCACATCAAAAATATTCAATAAATGTTCATTGCATGAACAAGGAGAAGTTTGAATTCATTCACTCAGTTGTTCAGTGAACATCTATCCTAGGGCGGGTGTTATTTGCAATGTTGAGGGTATGACATTGGACAAGAAAGACATAGTTCCAGGCCCAGGAGGTGTTTTCACTTCAATTGGAATGAATTGTCCATCCAGAATCCCCTTTCCTATTTAAATCTCAGGTACAAATAGAGGGCAGACAGGGAGCAGTACCATTAGGACAGGTTGAGGAATAGGTAGGGGTTTCTTGAATAGTCCTAGAGAACTTCCTTGACAACCCCAGAAGAAGACAAGACTTCCTGTCAGGCTAGGCTGGTGGGCATTCTAAGTGCTATTGGAACATTCAAGAAATGCAGGGATGCCTGGGTGGCTCAGTTGGTTAAGCATCTGACTCTTGATTTCGGTTCAGGTCATGATCTCAGGGTTCGTGAGATTGAGCCCCACATCAGGCTCTGCACTGATAGCACAGAGCCTGCTTGGGATTCTCTCTCCCTTTCTCTCTGCCCCTCCCCTGCTTATTCTCTCTCTCTGTCTCAAAATAAATAAACATTTAAAAAAAAGAAATGTAAACTTATTTTATCTCTAAAGCAAGTAAAGCAGGATGTTCAGTATAGATAGAGATAAGGTAGAGAGGTGTTAGTACATACATTTACACTTTCCTACTTATCAACACGTGTATATATGTGTGTATATAGACATACATATACATATATATACACACATATATTGCTTCTTCTATGGTTTCAGGGATAGAATTTAGTGATTCGTCACTTACCTGTAACACCCAGTACTCATCCCAACAAGTGCCTCCTTAATGCCCATCACCCCTTTAGCCCATTCCCCCACCCACCCCACATCCAGCAACCCTCAGTTTGCTCTCTATATTTAAGAGTCTCTTATGGCTTGCCTCCCTCTCTGTTTTTATCTTATTTTCCCTTCTCTTACCCTATGTTCATCTGTTTGTTTTGTTTCTTAAATTCCACATGAATGAAATCATATGGTATTTGTCTTTCTCTGACTGACTTATTTCACTTAGCATAATACACTCTAGCTCCATCCACGTTGTTGCAAATGGCAAGATTTCATTCGTTTTTATCACCAAGTAATATTCCGTTATTTATACATGTGTATATATATATACACACATATATATGTGTGTATATGTGTGTATATACACATATATATACCACATCTTCTTTATCCATTTGTCAGTTGACGGACATTTGAGCTCTTTCCGTAATTTGGCTACCGTTGATAGTGCTGCTATAAACATTGGGGTGCATGTGCTCCTTCGAAACAGCATACCTGTATCCCTTGGATAAATACCTAGTAGTGCAATTTCTGGGTCATAGGGTAGTTCTATTTTTAATTTTTTGAGGAACCTCCCTACTGTTTTCCAGAGTGGCTGTGCCAGCTTGCATTCCCACCAGCAATGCAAAAGAGAGCCTCTTTCTCCGCATCCTCACCAACATCTGTTGCCTGAGTTGTTACCGTTAGCCCTTCTGACAGGTGGGAGGTGGTATCCCATTGTGGTTTTGATTTGTATTTCCCTGATGATGAGCGATGTTGAACATTTTTCATGTCTGTTAGCCATCTGGATTCTTCTTTGGATGCACATTTATTCTTATTCAAACATACATACTCACATAAAAATGGAAGGATATTGACTGAATTTTTAAAATAATCATCTCTAGGCATTAGGATTATAAACTTATTCTTTTTGTTTTCTATATTTGATACATTTTATATAATAAACAAGCATTACATATGCAAAAGAAATTTTATAAAGCAAAACAAACAAACAAACAAAACCCAGCGGGTCCCGTGAACTGGTGGTACTCTTGATGCCTTGGTGCTATCTTCTTGCCAGTGCCTCCCTCCACCTCACCTCTGCCTCTCCACACCTTCAGGTCAGGTAAATAGAGTCCCAGCTCAAGCGTCACCTCCCCTAAAAGCTTTCCTGATGCCCCCGGCCCCAGGGACCCTGCATCTTTCTTTCTTTGTGTGCAGACATTCATGATGGCACCTACAAGTGTGCTTTGGGTACTCCTCTGGCAGTTTGCAAACTGGTTGTGAGCATCTGGCAGCCTGGCTCTGTGCCGCTTGGTTCTGGACTCCAGTCCCCAGCTTGGTGCCTCACCCTCCACCATCCCCCCCACCAAGATGTGTGATGAATGCTTGGGCCTCACCTAGCTCACTGCCTCAGCTTGTTCCTGGTTTCTGGTCTCCCACTCGGGTCACATTGGCTCCTCCTTGAATGCTCCCTGCTGCCTACTAAGAAAATGCAGTGCCTTAGGGCATCCAAGAGCCTCTACAATATGGCACCAGCTCACCTTTCCAGCCCTACTTTTCTCCTTTATATCCCTTCCCGGGACCACCCATCCTGCCCCCAACAGGCCATGCTTCCCCACCTGTGCTCCTGCTGTTGTTTTAAACTGAAATTCTCTTCTCCGTCTCCATCTAAAGAATTCCTAAAAATTCACCAGAAATTAGGATAACACCAACAGCTAGCCTTAGAACTGTGATGGGACCGAATGATACAAGGCGTGTGGAGCTCGTGACACTGTGCTTTGCAACTTCTAAGTATATAACGAATAATAGCTGTTATTATTACCATCAGCAGCAACATCATTGCTATGTGTCAGGCACCACCCTCCACCCTAATGATAAAGAGTTTTATAAAAAGGTTCTTGCACCCAGGCAGGTAAAAAACTCACTATCCCACAATATGATAGGTATTATGACAGAGCCAGAAACGAAAAAGCTATGGGAGCAAAGGATTGGGGGAGAGACATGGCATCTTCCCAGAAGACAGGCTGTTTTTACTGAGTCTTAAAGGTCAAGTGGGAATTTCACCAGGAGAAAAGTAAAGAATAGGGGAAGGTGCTCCCAGCAGAGGAAATACCAAAAGCAAAGGTATAGAGGAAAAAATGAGTTTGGACAGCTGTGTGGACTGTATAGCTGAGGCCTTCCTCTTTTCTAGCACATTGCAGAGAATCGACTTCTACTGCCCAGAGAGCACAGCTGGGGTGCTGGGCTGATGGAGGGAGTGTGCAGAGCCCCGGCACTCTTGGCCGTCACTTGTCAAGTGAGGGGACAAGAGGTCTAATCCCTGGTGCGAAGGGCAGAGTCACTAAGCTCCTAGCTGAGGGAGATGAGAGACCTGGGCCACCCTTCCAGCAGAGGGTTGGGGAAGCCACGGTTGGCAGTAACTGTGAAGAGACAGCCAAGGGGCCGGAGTGCAGCCAGCGGGCCGCCCATGCAGCCCTCCTCATAACAACCATTGTTTACTTTGGATGCTGGCTGTCCCCGCAGTCCGCACACAAGATTTATCACCAGAAGCTAGTCACTCAGACTGTAACACTAACAGCCTTTTCAAACACAAGTCTTCCCCCACACGGCGAGAAGTGGAGGATGTGAAGGGAAAAATAGTGTCCATTCTGGAGACAGCTATCATGCCTAATGGATTTAGAGAAAGGAAGTTCTCAAGACAGGTGAGGAAGTATCCCCCTCTGTATTCAACAACTTTGGTATAGCATTCCTACCACAGAGTAGTATCCTAAAATGTTAAACTGTGTACATGCATGTTCCCTGTGTTTTCCCCTACCCTCCTTTCAATCAGGAAACCAAGCCTTGTGATATCTCGAGAGGGGATTTCAGCAACAAAGAAAGCAGATGTCAATTCTAGAGAAATAGAGGTCTCTATTCTTCTGAGGTCGGGACAGGAAGAGTGTCCTTGAGGAGCAGTAAGATAGGAAATAGAGATTCCTGGAAGTGGAAAGCAAATAACAAGACTCCAGAGAGGAATGGTTCAGTGGTTACAGACGCACCAAAGATTCCTGGAGCCCAGGAAGGGCTGTGAGGAGGGAACACAGAAAATAGGCAAACAGGTGTAATTAGAGACCTGCAGAGGTCTCCCTGATGCCCCAATACTTGAAACCCTGGGACAAGGCTGAGTCTTTAAAATGACTAGATTGAAAATTTTTGCTAGTCAAGTCAAATGGGAGCTCAAATAAGTCTTCTTTGCCAGTGGAAACAGCCCTTCCATGGTCATCTGCTTGCCTAAGGAAGCTGTAGTGGTGTCCCCAGAGGCAGTTGCTTTGTAGGACACTGTCAATCTTCCTCGGGACCCACCCCCATCCCCCCTCTTTGCTTCCAGACCTGTAACTAGACTAAGTCCCAGCAGGCCCCAAAAGAGGCGTGACCCATGGGGAGGCACACCACCCTGCCAAAGAAGTACATGATTTTTCCAGTTTATATGAACGGAAATCTGGGGAATATGTGTAGGAATGGTTACTAAGGGTGTAAGATAAACACAGAAGGAACACAAAGTTGGATCGGGCCAAACTGATTGATATGGGCCTACTAAGCAGACACTCTGAACTTAATGCTGTGGCTCAAGGGATTAGAAAGGGCTCTAACAGTTTGGTTCATTGGCTGAAGCATGGACCAAAGAGTAGCCTATACTAAATGAAATTAAAATTGCAGAACTGTCTTGGTGGATTGTAGAAGAAGGTATCTAAAAGCTTAGGGTGACTAGAACATTAGAATGGACTTAAAGTTTTTTTGTGTTTTGGGTTTTGTGTGGTTTTTTGTTTGTTTGTTTGTTTGTTTGTTTAGCAGGGGAGGTATGGAGAGAGAGAGAGAGAGAGAGAGAGAGAGAATCCCAAGCAAGCCCTGTGCTGTCAGCACAGAGCTCAACATGGGGTTCGAACCCATGAACAATGAGATCATGACCTGAGCTGAAATCAAGAGTTGAATGTTCAACCAACTGAGCCACCCAGGCACCTCTAGAGAAGATTTATCATATAAGATCTGCTCAGAGGTCCAGAGGGCACATTTACCACTATGACTATGAGAAATTAATTTCTGAGGGAACCCTAGCATCCTGCAGAAACTCTGTGGTCACTCTTCTCTGAGGCCAGTAATCTCCATAGTAACTGCTATCACTAAATTGCAATCCTTAGATGTAACGGGGTAATTAGATCCTGGGGTAGCAGGGGCCAAGTGGTGACACTTAATTGCCAAAGACAAGGTGGGTATGGTCACCCTACTGGATTATGGTCACCCTACTGGATAGCAGTAATCAGAATAGTAGGACTTACAGAGACCTATGGCCCTAGAAGTGACACAGACAGGCAGACTATTAAATTGTTACTTATCTATGTAAGAAGAGTTGAAACCAAATGAACTGAAGTCTAACTTGAATCATGAGAATAGAGATCCCTGGCCCCTCAGTGAATTCCTGGACTTGAGCCAGTTTAGAGACCCAGAACCTTGAATGAAGAAGAGGCTGGACTTCACCATACTGCCCCAAATTTATACCATTAATATATCTTCTAAGGTAAAGGATAAGTTGTGTGTCTGGCACCTCCTACCACCAAAAAGTGTGACTCTGTATTTTGGAAAGAACATACTTCTCATTTGGGTATACTACTCCAGCCCGTTTACTGAGTGACCTGAAGAGCTACTAGTTTTGAGTGGAGCCTGGAACAAAAATGGTCAGCAGCAGAGCCAGCTACCGTGCAGGCTATTATGCCACTTGGGCCATACAGCCCAGCAGATCCAAGAGTGCTTAAAGTGTCAGTGGCAGAGGGGCACCCAGGTGGCTCAGTTAGTTAAGGATCTGACTCTTGATTTTGGCTCAAGTCATGATTTCATGGTTGTTGAGTTCTAGCTCCAAGTCTGCTTGGGATTTCCTCTCTCTGCCCCTCCCCTACATGTCCTCTCTCTCTCTCTCTCTCTCTCACACACACACACACACACACACACATTAAATAAATAAGTTTTTTTTAATGGTGATTAGAACTTACAGAAATTTTTTTAAAAAGTATCATTGGCAGGTAGAAATGCTATTCGGAGCCTTTGTCAGGCCTGTATAGGTGCATCATAGCACAAATCCTTAGGAACAAAGCCCTGCCATCTCCTGCAGATAACTACTGTCCTCTTGAGAAACAGCTCTTGGTCAGTTACCGGGTCTTAGTAGAGAGTGAACACTTACCTGTGAGTCACCATGTTACCATTAGACCTGAGCTGCCCATCATGAACTACATGTTTTTTGACCCATCAAGACTTAAAGTTGGGCATATAGAGCAGCACTCCACCATCAAATGCAAGTGGAATATACAGTCAGGCTGGAAGGCACAAGCAAATTACATGAAGAAGTGGCCCAAGTGCCCTTTATCCATGATCCCCACTGCTGGTCTCCACATTACTTTTTCTCTCCCAGCCTACATCTATGGCCTCAAGGGGCATTCCCTACAACCAGCTGACTGATAGAAAACTCAGGTCTGTTTTACATATGGGTCTGCAACATATGCAAACACTACATGAAAGCAGATGGCTTGAGCACTTATAGCCCCTTTCTGGAACATCCCTGAAGGACAGTGGTGAAGAAGAATCTTCCCTGTGGGCAGAACTTCAAGCAATGTACCTGCTTGTCCATTTTATGTGGAAGGAGAAAGGGCCAGATGTGTGACTGTAAGCTGATTCATGGACTATGGCCAATGGTTTGGCTGGATGGGCATGGGCAGAGATTTGGAAGGAACATGATTAGCAAACTGGTAACAAGGAAATTTGGGGAAGAGGTGTGTGTATAGACTTCTCTGAATAAGTGAAGATCTTTGTGTTACATGTGAATGCTCACCGAAGGGTAACCGCAGCAGAAGCTTTTAATAATCAAGTAGATAGGATGACCCATTTTGTAAATACCGGTTAGCTTCTTTCTCCAGCCACCCCTGTCACTGCCCAATGGGTTCATGAACAAAATGTCCCTGGTGACAAGGTTGGAGGTTATACATGGCTTAGCAACTTAGACTTCTACTCACCAAGGTCAACCTGGCTATGGCCACTGCTGAGTGATTAATCTGCCCTCAGCAGAGACCAACCCAGAGTCCCCAATATAATATCATTCCCCAGCATGATCAGTCAGCTACCTGGTGACAGGTTGATTACATTGGACTTCTTCCATTATGGAAAGGACAGTGTTTTGTTCTTGCTGAAACAGACACTCTAGGTATGGATTTGTGGTCCCTATGCACAGTGTTTCTGCCAAAACTACCATCTGTGGACTTGTAGAATGCCTTATCTATCATCACAGTATTCCATACAACATTGTGGTTTTTTTTGTTTTTTTTTTTACCGAGGAACTCACTTCACAGCAAATGAAATGCAGCCATGGGCCCATGCTCATGGAATTAACTGGTCTTACCATGTTGTCCACCATCTTGAAGCAGCTGGCTTGGCCTTTTAAGAACTCAGTTATAACACCAGCTAGGTGGCAATATCTTCCAGGGCTGAGATGTGGTTCTCTAGATATATGGTCTTCTGTATATGCTCTGAATCGGCGTCCAATAGATGACGTTGTTTCTCTCATAGCCAGGATTCAGGGGTTCCAGAATCAAGAGGCGCAAATAGGAGTGGCACCACTATAACTCTTCGTGATCTACCAGAACATTTTGCTTCTTGTGCCCACAGCCAAATTCTCTGTTGCTCTAGATATCTTGGTTCCAAGTAGGAAAACGCTTCCACTAAGAGACACAGCAATGATTTTGCCACTCAGCCACCTCAGTCTCCTCACAATTCTGAATCAATAGCAAAGACGGGAGTTACAATTCTGGTGAGGGCGACTGATCCTGATTACCAATGGGAAATTGGAGTGTTAACATACAGTGGAAGTAAGAATCTCCTGAAATACAGGAGATTCTTTACAGCATCTCTTAGTACTTACTACCATGCCCTTGTGATTAAAGTTAATGGAAAATTATAACAACCCAATTCAAGCAGCACTACCCTGCAGAAAATGAAAGGACTGTTATGAACAACTTATTCCAACAAAACAGACCATCTATATGAAATGGAAAAATTCCAAAACAAACAAAAACGAAAGCAAAATCCATGAATTATCAAAACTTGACTCAAGAAAAAGTAGATAATCTGAGTAGATACACCAATATCAAGTAAGAACATTGAATTAGCAATTAAAAATCTTTCCACAATCGCTTCTTGGCCTTTGGCTAAGATCAAGTGTAAAAATCTTTCCACAAAGAACAGCCCAGGTCTGATGGCTTTCACTATTGACCTCTATCAAACATTTAAGGAAGAAACAATGTCAAACCTATATAAATGCTTTCAGAAAATAGAATTTGAGGGAATATTCTCAAATTCATTTTAGTGGCCCAGTATTAACCTAATATAAAAGCCACACAAAGAAATCACATGGAAAGGCAATTATATTTTAATATCCCTTATAAATAAAGATGCAAAATCCTTAACAAAAAATAGCAAACCATAGGGCTCCTGGGTGGCTCAGTTGGTTAAGCATCCCACTCTTGCTATCGGCTCAAGGCGTGATCTTGCAGTGGTGAAATTGAGCCCCTCATCAGACTCTGTGCTGAACATGGAGCCTGCTTAAGATTCTCTCCCTCTCCCTCCCTTCCTCTCTCTCTCTCTCTCTCTCTCTCTCCCTCTCCCTCTCCCTCTCCCTCTTTCTCTCTGTCTCTGCCCCTCCTCCCCCTCAAACTAAATAAATAAATATTTAAAACAATAGCAAACCAAATCTAGCAGTAACAACAACAAAATCACCAGGACCAAATGAAATTCATCCCAGAAATACAAGATCGGCTTAATATCCAAAAATCAGTAAATGTAGTATACCTTAACAAAAGAATAAAAGACAAGTCCATAGACTCATCTCCACAAATACAGAAAAACATTTGGCAAAATCTAATATTTATGATTTTTAAAAAACTCAACAAGCTAGGAACAGAAGTGAGCTTTCTCCACCTGATAAGGGGCATCTATGGGAAAACCTACAGCTAACCACATAATTAATGGTAAAGCCTGCATGCTTCCCCCCTAAGATTGGGAATAAGGCAAGGATGTCCGTCCTACCATTTCTATTCAACATTATGCTATAGGTTCTAAGCAGGGCAATAAGGCAATGGAAAGAAATTAAAGGCATACATACTGAAAAGGAAGAAGCAAAATTGTCTTTATGTTCAGATGACATAATCCTGTAGACAGAAAGTTTTACAAAATCTACAAGAAAAAAAAATTAGACCTAATAAGTAAGTGTGGCAAAATCACAAGATAAAAGATCCTGTTTTGTAGAAATTAACAAGCAATTTCTAAAATGTATACGAAAATCCAAGAGACTTAAGATAATGAAGAAAAAGAAAAAAACTGAACAAGAGCGACATTAAAGGACTTACTATAAGGCTACAGTAATGGAGACAGTGTGCTATTGGGGTAAGGAGCAACATATAGACCAATGAAACAGAATAGAGAGAACAGAAGTAAACCCTTGTATTTAGGGTAAATGAATTTTTACAAAGATACCAAGGCAATTCAATAAGGAAAAGGATAGCTTTTCAACAAATGCTCCTGAAACAATTGGATATCCACATGCAAAACCAAAATGAAACAAACCGGAAAACAAACTTAGACCTTCACCCCCCGACTGTACACACCGTGCATGGTTTTAACTAGCTCATAGACCAAGATGTAAATTCTAAACCTATGCAAACTTCTAGAAGAATATCCTTGTAACCTAGGGTTGGGCAAACACTAGCTAGAGCTAATCAAACAAAAGCAAGATCTATAAAAGGGGAAAAAAATGCTAAATTGGGCTTCAGCAAGGTTTTATTCTTAAAAGATACCATGAAGAAAATGAAAAGACAGATGGTGGCTACACTTGTGGTGAGCATAGCGTCACATATAGAAAAGCTGAATCACTGTGTTGCACACCTAAAACTAATGTAACACTCTATGTCAACTATACTCAAGGAAAAAAAAAGTTTTTTTATCTAAAAGGCAAGTCACAAATTGGGAGACAAGTCTTGCAAATCCTGCACCTGATAAAAGCCTTGTATGTGAAACTAATCAAGAACTCCTAGAATTCAATGAGACAAACAACCAATTAAAAAATGGGCAAAAAATTCAAATAGATACTTTCCCAAAAAAGATACCCACGTGGGTGATACGCACATGAAAAGATCTCAACACTGGGAGTCATTAGGGAAATGCAAACTAATACTTCAATAAAATACTTAACCCCTAGAATGACTATAATAAAGAAGACTGACCACACCAACTCATACGGTGTTGGCGAAAAAATAAAACGGCAGAGCAACTTTGGAAAACGTTTTCAGTTTCTCAAAAGGTTAAACATACCCTTACCACTTGACTCAGGAATTGTACTAAGTATCTATCTGTGAGCAATGAAAACCTATGTCCACAGAAAAACTTGTAAGTGGGTACTCATAACAACCTGGTTGATAATAACCACAAACTGGAAACAATCTAAATGTTCATCAACTAGTGAATGAATAAATCTGCTGTGGTTTGTCCCTACACTGGTGCCCCGCTCAGCAGTGGAAGGAGCGACTACTGATACATGCAGCAACACGGATGAGACTCAAAACGCCACGTGAGGGCAAGACACCGGATGCAGAAGACTACATGTTGCCCAATTCTGTTTACATGAAATTCCTAGCAAAGGCAAAACTATGGAAACAGGAATTAGATCAGCAGTTGCCTGGAGCTGAGGGTAGGAGCCTGGATTGACTCTAAGCAGGCAAAAAGGAACTTTTGGGGGGAGACAGAAGTGCTCCAAGAATTGCTCCAAGTGGCAAGGCTACATAAATTTACTAAAAGTCAGCCAACTACGCAGTTGCAACGGATGAGTTGAATGGTATAAAAGCTGTCCCTTAATGCCGCTGTTTTTGAGAACTGGACTAATTCTTACACACTTGAATTTGTAGATATAAATTCATTCCTATTTCATCAGTTATAATTTTCCCCAAACAGAAATCATCCTTTTTACTATAAGAATCTGTTTGGACAAAAGTGGGCAATTTGCCCTCATCATTCTGTAATTTATTTTGAAATTACAAAAGCTGCAGTCACATGCCTTTGATGCCGTCTCCTTCCAGATATCTGCTGCTTTGCAATTATTCCACTTGGGAACGGCTCAGTCAAAAAAAAGAGTACGCAGTAATCACAAGGCCCAGGTACGATACCATCCCCTTAACGTCCCGTCTTTCTTCCCAATCTATAGCAAGGATTACTTGGAGCCAAGAGGACCGCATTTCAAAGACTGAGAAGACCTTCTGGAAAATTTAAATTTCTTATTGTGTTAAGTCTTACTCCCATTAAAATAGAGAAGGAATGAAGTTCCTCATGAAGCCACTATCTGGAGCCTGTTCGGGAAGCCTTCCAGATCCGGTGCCATCCATGATCTGAGTTCTGGGATCTTGGAAACCCTGGATAAACTTAATTGGCCTCTTTGGCCACATTTTGCAAATCTTCCATACTTGGAAAGTTCCAAGAGTGGCTTAAAAGGCTTTTAAAATTTTCAAAAAACAAAATTCAAATCGTGTTTATGCTCTTTCTAAACCTATAAATTTCAACTTAATTGAATGGCTGATGGAATTATCACTCCAAATAATACAGCTGTATGAAATTTGAACCAAACTATATGCCTACCAGTTAGTGCAGCAAAATACACAAAATACACATGCAGAGCAAAGTACAATTCTCGGACGAGATACCCAAATCTAGTAGCAGAAAACCATGGCTCAATTTCCAAATGGTGGGCTTTAAGGGAAATGTAACTTTTATGTCAAGATAATGGTTATTTCTCCAGTGGAAATAATAATGGTCACATCTTTAAATTTGCTTTTCTTTAGAGATCACCGTTTCTTCCCAGCTACCACCAGCATGCTGCCCCAGAGAAGGAGAATGTCTGTAACTAGCTTTCATTCAGAACATTATTTTGACCAAACAACTCTGAGAGTCCAGGTGGCTGAAAATGGTCTCCCAGAAAAAACTCAACAGACCTAGCAGCGTAAAAAGTCACAGAATGATGTAATCTCAGAGGTGAAGGAGACCACTCATCTAACTCAGTGATCATCTGTATATTTTCCCTGGTGTTCATCTATGTAATTCTACAAAACCATTACTCTCAAAGTTAGGAATTCCATATTCCAGCCATTTCTTCACGTTTGGTTAGACCCTTGGATCCTTCACACAGAGTAGAGAATCAGTTCTGGCTGTGTTTAAGGTAGATGACAGGACTTCTGAACCTGGGGAGAATCATACCAAAAAGCAAAGGTACATGTCATGAATTTAAGCACAAGCAAGAAAATGGTTCCTTCTCTCTTCCCAGGATCATCCCATTCATGGCCCATCAAGTCATTTTGAAGACTTCAAATGCTATCCACAGTTCTGCCTGAGGAAGGGAGGAGGATCTTGCAGAGGTCTGCAGTTTCTGTTCCTGGTTTATAGTTTATATTTTTGTGAGACAGCGATAGACAGATACTTCCTCTATCCAACTTAGTATGCTTAAATTGTGAGTCATTTACAGGAAGTAAAAGGAATTCCCAAAGCCCTATATATATATATCCTTTGGGGGGTTTTTTATTAACTGAGGTTTCAACATATCACAAATAATACACACGAATTTAAAAAAAAAAAAACAACAACAATTCGTAACCCTTCCAAAGAAGGACTTTAGAGCGATTATCTGGCATAAGAATCATCTTGCCAAACAGTCATTACTCATGGGCCTGGGGGTACCTTGCATTCTTTCTAAAAACGGATCTTTCCATGAAAAAGCACAATATGTTGGTGCTGGATGAGCTAAAACTACAAAAGAAGCTATTTTTGTCCTCCAGGCAGTTAATAATATATTCTAAACGGAGACAGCCAAATAGTTTACAAAAGAAGGGAAAAAAAGGAAACGAGATATACGGAAACACACTGTTTTTCTTTTGCTCCAGTTTACATTTCTGAAATATCTTTTCCTATTACATAAAACCATATTCTCTAGACAATTATGTCTGCTAATGACCGTCCCCACCTTGTAGAAGGCAGTGACAGTAAATTCAAACAACAAAAACGAAAGAAAATAGAGATCATATCATTCGATAGAAATAGGCAGCCGATGCTAAAACACATCTTCTCTTTCTATCTTCTGAACCAGGCTCTGCGTTAAAAGGTAGGGTTGGGAAAGCATGTGATCTATAATTAAAAAGATGTCATTACAAAGATCTGTGTGGGCACAGGAGTTCCAGTCACTTACAAACTGATTTCGAGCAACATACTCCATCACCACCAGCTCAGTTTCCTCATCTGCAAAGTGGGCATCACAGAAACCGCCTCATCGAGGAGCAGGAGTAAATGAGGCGGGAAGAAAGACGTTAGCACATTGCCTATCACAAAGCAGGCACCACAGCGATGAGCAAGTAGAATCCTTGCTCTTAGACTTAGGCAGGATTTTGGAGAAAGGAACGGTTGGGAAGAGTGAGCAGAGAAAAGAAAACTAAGAGGTAAAAGGACAAGGACAAAAGAGGGGAGTTTGCCTGGTGACCTTCCCAGATATCGCGGTCCTTTCAGTATCATGGCATTGGAGACCACATTTTTCCATCGTGGTCATTCTGAAATCATGCACCACTTACTTTTCTGTCCAGTGAATTTGTAAGGCAACTAGTCATAAGCTCCTACTTTTCACAGACTGAACTGAAGTACTGAAATGCTGGAGACCCAGGGGCAGAGCCAGAAAGGAAACCCACAACTTACTGTGGACATTCAGCTGCTCTGTCCATAAGCAACAGAAATGGGTCTGTCATTTAAAAAAAAAAATCTCTTATGCACGAACATAGGTGAAAATATAAAATACTTATGATGATACTGTAAATAGGTTTAAAATACACATCATAAGAACTAGAAGAGCACATCGACAAATAAAAACATTATTTTAGGAGAAAATTACATGCAATATTTCTGCTGGATTTCCATTATTTGAAATCTCCACAATAAAAACTACACTATGAATGCATAGATCCTAACACAATCAATACCATTCTTCTTTCTTTCTTTCTTTCTTTCTTTCTTTCTTTCTTTCTTTCTTATCTTTCTCTAAATACTAAAGCCTGAAACCAGTAGTGAAGAAGCAGGCCTACCTACCTGGAAGGTTCCCTTCCATCAAGTTCCATGATGCATGGATATACCCAAGAGCTAATTTTCTAGTAACTAAGGCCCATTCCTAGCACACTTACTTGCCATAGTCTAAAGAAATTCAGGAAGAAAGTAAAAAAACCACTGACAACTAGTTGCAAAGTTCCTGGTTTTTAAAACTTAAAGGCAGATTCTAGGGACCAGCAATCCAAAAGTTTTAGCACCACCATCTTGAATACTTGTCTTGATGTAGAAGCACTACACTCCCGAGTGACTAGATAGTCCAGAGCTGGAGTGAACCTTTCAAATCGCCTCCTGAAGGATCCTAACAATCAACATCAAACCTGAAAGATGGTCGTGGCTTTGTCCTTAATCCCACCCTCATGCAAAGCAGCATGGAACCATTGAGCAGCCATCGTCTCATCATGAAACACATGCAAAAGAAGGGGAGAGAAGAAACAGAAGGTGAGTGAGAGCAGTGAAGGTGTAGAGAAAGGAGCAGACAGAACGCCTGCATTCCCGAGTTCAAGAAGCCCGTTTGTCAGCTGAGGCAGCTGCCTGAAGGAAAGCCAAGCTGTGCTTCGAGCAGGGGACGCTGTGTGTCAGCAATTCCCCAGGAGCCTGGTGCCTCCAGGAAGGAGCACTACAGATTGCCCACACTGGGACAATCCTTCTTCCCCTTCGAGAGAGACCACAGAGCTCCTATTTCTGGGCAATGTCCACAATCTTATACCCGCTAAGACTGCCACTGAGAAGTTCCTAGCATTGCACCCTGATTCCTGGACGAGTTTTCTGGCGGCAAATAGGATATTTTTCTTTCTTAGATTGGTATGATTATAGATGGAACACAGTCATATAATAAAGAGGTGGCTTTTGGCCAGTTTTATTTCACAAGAAGCTTGAGGACTTCCAAAAAGCATGATATGTGAGTTTTGATTCATAGCATCTTAAAAAAATTGTGTACCAAACGTACATACACACATAGCGTGCAAATGCTTCGTAAGCGTCATGTTTTTCTAACCATCTTGGTCTGCTGCTCCACTTCCTGCCTTCGTGAACAGGATGTGACCCAACAGGATGTAGCTCTCCCTTGTTTTCCATTTTTCAGTTCTAAAAGCCCTATGTCTGGGTTTGATGACTTGATTATTGACCTCTGGTAAGCATGGCCACAAGAGGAAAATCCATACTCCAATAATCTGAGCCCCTAAGATTGTGGGACTTTGTTCTTCCCCTTGGTGTCTGGCAATCTCCTCTCTCCAAGTAGATGAACAGCAAGTAACAACTGAACAGCCGATTCATCGTCTGACTGCATCCACAACGGTTCTGCTACATCTCTGCCAAGGGCTGTGCTTCTCCGGAGGGTGGACATTTTGCACGGAGGGAGAAGATGGCAGGGACCTAATAAGCTCACAGCCCAACCACTGCACCCCAGCCCCGTTGATCATCTGAGATCTTGGGCACTTGCCCAGCTGGGAGTATACAGGGGCCTGACCCTGGCCATCAGAGCTGCTCCCCTCTAACAGGCTGTCATTTGTCCGGTTTTCATAGATGAATTAACTGAGGCACAGAAAAGTTACGTAACTTGCTCAAAGACAAAGCTTATTCTCCTCCAGCACGCTTCTCAGGGAGCAGTAGTAGAGGAACTTGGAGACTTGAGGATTGCCAAGTGTGGCCAAATAGATTAAAGACAGATGCCATGAGAGGGCATGAATGACTCCCTTTGACTTCAATCCCCAGCTCCTCTTAGCCACCTGCCATTCGCCAATTTCTGGAACACCTTTGGAATCCAGTTGCATATCTCACTTGTGCCATTCCCCACCCCACCCCCCGCCCCGGGGAGGAGGGCACCTTCTGTAGATTTACCACTCTCCTGTCTTCGCTTCTCCAAAACAGTCTTGGGACAAGGCGCCGGTCCTAGTGGCCTTCAGAGAGCTTCCTATGAGTGTCACTCCTCTCCTGAGGTCCTTTCCATGTGCAACAGAGAAACAAAAACAGGAAAAGGGAGGGAGGAAGAGGTTGTCCCAGGCTGGCCTTCTTGAGATTTCAGAGCTGGGATCACACGGTCAGCACCTCCAGCCAGTGTTCAGGCCCTCAGACCACCCACAATCCCCTAGACTGGTTTGGGCCAGCCAGCAAGTGGTGTATTTTCCTATCTGAGGAGACAGCATCAGAGATGTAAAGTAGCCTCTGTCTTACTGCAAAGCACACAACTGTCCACTGTGCCACAATGAGAGGAGGGAAAATGGCTCGAGGGAGAGGTGGGAAGGAACTAAGACCTCTGCTGGGGAGACACATTAAATTTGGGGTTCTAGGGGACAATCTAGGTGGACTGCCTAGTAGGCAATTGGAATTCTCTATCAGATGGGACTCTGACCTATTAAACACATTGGTTCTCCCATAATGTGGTTTTATTCATGAGAATCTACACTATCTCCCTTGAGTTTCCTTGCTATAATTCACCACTAAATCACACTCAAATAAGCATAACTGTGATTTGTGCAGCTGACAGTTCATAAGCCAATCTTGGGACCCTTCTTTAACTTCATACTTAAGAGGGAATTAAGTCATACCTTCAGACGACTATGATATTTTAAAAATATGTAGTGTTTAACGGACAAACAGAACTATTCAAATACAGTTTTTGAATTTTCTTATTACTTCTTGGTATAAAAAATAGAAATGGTCATAAATTGGCTATATTATGAGGATATTGGAGACACAATTTTTAATTATCTTATTTCTAAATTCCCATGATTATGAAACTATCACTTTCTTAACAGTGTCATAGTTACTTGCATGCACAGCATGGAGTACCTATTACATAGTGAGCTGCTGGCTCATCGTCTAACCCAACAAGTCTGGCACTGTGCTTTTCACACAGTAGGCTTGCAAAAAATATTAGAGGTCTTAAATTTAAATAGTGACCCTCAAAAGTGACCCGTGCTTATTAGCGAGAACGGTTACACTTAACCAAACTGTTTAGAAAGCTAATCACATTGCTTTGTTTAAATGTGTGCCAAAACAATTTTAAAATAGGTATCAAGTTGAAAGGGACATCAAACCAAAGCAGTTTTCCAAAGTAACAATCTAGGCATGTCACTAATAATACCATCACATAAATCTCTCATAAATTAACTCATTAATGTGGATTATGGCATTATAACATTTGTTCTCAGCCTTGGCCACAAATTTGGATACCTGAGGCCAATCTCTAGAAATTACTTGGTCCAGCAATTAATTAAAAGATAGGAATTTTGGGGGGCACCTGGTGGTGGCTCAGTCGGTTAAGGATCCGACTTCGGCTCAGGTCATGAACTCGCATTTCATAAGTTTGAGCCCTCGTTGGGCTCTGTGCTGACAGTTCAGAGCCTGGACCCTGCTTTGGATTCTGTGTCTCCCTCGCTCTCTGCCCCTCCCCCGCTCATGCTCTGTCTGTCTGTCTCTCTCTCTCAAAAATAAACATTAAAAAGCTTTTTTAAAAAATCGTAGGAATTTTTAAAATTCTCATGTTCAGTGGAAGCTGAGAAACAATGAACTATATTTTACTCTTTCCAAAAATATGATTTTCCAAAATATTCAACCTCTCTAGTAACTTAAAAAATTAAGAAAGAAACAATAACTTGTCACTATCTCAGATTTTCACATAGGCAAAAACTAAAAAGAATACTAATATTGAAGCATTGACATAGTGTTTGTTCAAACTGTGAGTTACCACCCATTGGTGGCTCATGTAATTAACTTAGTGGACCATATCTGGCTTTTTTTTTTTTTTTTTTAAGAGAGAGGGAGGGCACAAGTGAGTGAGGGGCAGGGCAGAGAGAGAGAGAGAGAGAATCCCAGGAAGGGCAGAGAGAGAGGGAGAGACAGAAAGAGAAGCAGGGCTCACCCGAAGTGGGGCTCAAGCTCAAAGCAGGACTTGAACTCAGGAACTGTGAGATCATGACCTGAGCCAAAGTCAGATGTTTAACGACTAAGCCACCCAAGCACCCCATGTCTAGTATTTAAGAAAGTTTTGAAAAGGAGAGGGAGGGGAGAGGAGAGAAAAAGTTAATTCTATCTAGTCAGGAAAATAGTAAACTTTGTTTAATGTGTATACACCAAATCACTATGTAAAATGTATTTCTTACAGTAAGTCAAGCTGCACAAGTTTGAAAAACACTCTAGAATGTAGAGGAAAAACATACCATCCTGCAGCGCTGGGAGGTTGTACATGTGCACAACTTTTCCTGAGAGCCCTTTAGCAACAGGCGTTTAGAGCCTTGAAAATGTCCACTGTGACCCAAACGTTTCTCATCTAGGAATTTATCCTAACGAAATAACCCCCCTAATGCACATTTTTGTGTAAGGGAGGTACATTCCATTGCTGTTTATGATAGAATTTTTAAATGTCCAGCTATGTGGATTATGGTTAAATACATTATGAGATACCATGCAATAAAATACAATGCAGTCGTTAAGAGCACTGAAGTTGATTGATCTCCATTGACTTGGAATGATGTTCAGGTACGTTAAAAAGAAAAAACAGGTTATAATACAGTAGATGCAGTATGATCCCACTTTGGTGTCTTTATATGTGTATTGAAGCTATGGAGAGAAAGGTTAAGTGCATAGACTTGGAGCCCAGGGAGTTAGGTCTCACGACCTGGCTCTGCCATCCCCCGGCTGCCTGGTCTTAAACAAGAAGCTGAATTTCACCAATGCGATGGGGATAATTTGTGTGTCTACTTTGAATGGGTGCTGTGAGAATAAATTTCCTTATCACATGTAAAATTCTCCAAGCAGTGCCTAGCACTTAGTAATCGCTCAAGGAATGCTAGCTGTATCTACCCCAGAGAGAGAATGAGAAATTTCCCACTATAAAGTCTAACTAACAGTGGTCATTCTCTGGGTGCTGGGTTTACTGATGAATTGCTCTCATTAATTTATACATTTTGTATATTTAAAATTTATAATCCAAAAAGTCAATACACAGCATAAAATTAAAGTATATAACTCTATCTTTGAGTTCTAAAATGTCTTTAATGACTTTAGGCTAAAAAATAAATAATATTAAAACAGGAATAGCAGTAAAACACATTTTAATTGGATTTTACTTGCTACTTTAAAGAGATAAGGTTTGAGGGAATTTTTTCCCCCTATCAGGCAACGAATTCTGCTCTGGAATTCCGTTTCCCTGATTTTGGAATTTCTGTAACTTCCGTGACTGGTACAAAGACTCTGCTTCCCCATCCCCTTCTCTAAAGGTGTCCTGTTTTCCCTCACGTTATCAGTCCAAGCAAGGATGCTGACAGAAATCTATATTAATTTGCCCCATTACACAGGCCCCCAAGCTATTCCCTGTCCCGATATCATAGCTTAGGCAATTGAATGTCTCATAATAATGATGACATCCTATCCAAAGAAAACAGTTCAAACTGAGCTGTCCTCTGTTTACCCATGAGTTATGAACAGAGTCCTTAAATGGCATTGTATGTGGGTGGGGAATTCATTATTAAAGAAAGCTGGGAATTACAGAAGCACGTGGAGAAAGAGATTTGAAATTCACCCATTGTTTCTCTGTTTAAAACCCATTAACATGCTGGTGTATTTCCGTCCAGGCTCTGTCTTTACAGACTATCACAGGCTGCTGTAGTCATGTTACAGACACAATTAAGTCCATTGTTCTTTCCTCTTGGCATTACATCATGAGCCTTTGCCATTCTGTCATATAAATTTCCAAAACATTATTTTAATGACTGAATAAAGTTTTCTTGGATGAATAATTTAGCCACTTCTCTTTTAAAAGGCATTCAGATTGTTTTTAAGTTTTGGCTAATATAAATAGAACTATGGGAAAATTTTGGTGAACGAGCTTTTCACATAGGTAAAATTGTTTCAGCTTTTTATCAAGTGTAGAGTCCAAAAGGAAATTACTGTGTCAAAAGTAATGAGCAGTGTATGTCTTAGGATAGATCCTGTCATATTACAACTTATCTTGTTTTCTACTTCATGTCCTACGTTGAAGTTGCTATCATACATTGATACAACTCTTTAAAGAGGCACTGGCGATATGGATTATTCATTTATATGCGGCCTTGTTCCCCAAAGAAATCTGAAGCTGCTTACAAAAGCAAGTACAGCTAAACAAACATTTTTAAAGTGGGAAAGTTAGGCTGAACACGAAAAATAAGTAACAGCTAGCATTTGTTGAATACTTATTGTGCACCAAGCATTAAGACTAGCACATCTAATCTCATTTAACTCCCGCAGAAAAGAAGTAGGCATTGTCATGCCCATTTTACAGATAACAAAACCGAGACCTGAAAAGTTAATAACTTGTCCAATTCCACAAAACCAGTATGGGACAGATATTCAAGATATTCAAGTAGATATTCAAGCCCTTAATTTTTATGCTGTACTTCATTCGGGGCTACACGGAGTTACCTTTATTAGAGGTGAGCCAAAATAAGAAAACACAACTGTGGATAAGGGAGACTACTGTATATGAAAACTTAAAAACAAACAAACAAAAAAAGCTCATTGATGTGGAGAACAGACTAGTGGTTGCCAGAGGTGGGGGTGAAATGGGTGGAGAGAATCAAAAGGTACAAACTTCCAGCTATAAAAGAAGTAAGTCCTGGGGATATAACGTACAGCATGATGACTACAGTTAATAATACCATATTGCATATTTGAAAGTTGCTTAAGAGAATAGATCTTAGAAGTTCTCATCACAAGAAAATAGTTCTGTAACTCTGAGTAGTATTGGACATTAACTAGACTTAGTGTGGTGATCATTTTGCAATATGTACAAACACTGAATCATTAGGTTGTACACCTGAATATAATGTTATATGTCAATTTAAAAAAAAAAGGTGTCTTGCCAAATAAGATAGAAAAAGACATCAGAGACGAAGTGACTCGAGGAGCAAGAGGCACACACAGTAACAAGTGGATTCTGGCCCAGGAAGCAGAGCCAGGAGGGGGACAGAGGTATCAGACACAAGGAGGGCTGGGCAAATGGGCCTGCCCACAGCCATTGCACATAAGCTGTTCACGATAATTCTCAAAATGGTCACACAGTACAACACTTTCTGTTCCTAATAGTGATCTGTTGTCACTGAGAAAGATAAGGCACACATACCCCCCCATTTGAAGCCACCACACTATTCTGTGTCATTATAATACCATTTGTCTCTGAAATAGTACATTATAAAAGTAGATAGATCTGCCAGCCCTTACGGGAAACAGCGATCTGTGTTTTCCCATGCTCTGAGTGCAGTTGTAAGCTCTGTGATAATGACAGCTGAGTCTTCTGGCCATGAGTATTAACTCACATCTGTAAATGCTCTCCGCCATGGAGCCCTCTAGTGTTCCATCCTGAGCTGATGTTCAGCACTGCGTGTGACTTATTCCACTGTGGCCTTGTCCCCTATCATTTAACTTGTGTCCTAGAAAACAACTTTGACCTGGTACAGACCTTGGTACAGTAGACCAAGTGTGCAGAAGTGATAGTGTGCTCGACCTGCCACCAAATAGACACATTTGTGTATGTGTGTGCACGCGCCTGTGTGTATAGACACAGATTGTAGATTCAAGATTCAGATTGTAGATTCTGGCACTTTAAGTTGCCCTCAAGGCAACTATTTGCGGAGGAATAAAGTTAAGTTCAGCAGGCAACTTGATATTTTGAGGGGCAGCGTAAATATTACTGGAGCCTTGACAGTCCAACCAACAATTATTTGACCGGCAGCTAAAAGAACACATGTCTGGACACAAGTCACGACAGAGAGGATTGGATGGTTCTGGGAGGCCTTCTTCCCAGAAACCTTGCTGTGTGGGGGGAGCTGGTCCAGCTGGCTCTCCCCTTGCCCAATTCCACGTGCTCTAGTCCTTGTGTTCTGCAGGCTGAGAAACAGTTTGAGCCCGGGATCTAGGAAGCCATCAACAAGTATTTGTTGAATAAATGATTTTCATCAAAATTCTCAAAATAGTGGAGACATCTAAAAAGTTAGATGTCAGTTATCTAGAACTCTCACCAACTTAGAATTCTCATTTTCTGACTATGTCATTGGCGTTGTTGTCATATCAGACCCATTCATCTTTTTTACTTTTTTAATTGAGATATAATTGACATACAGCATTGTGTAAGTTTAAGGTGTACCGTGTGTTGATATGATATATTTGTATATTGCAACATCATCACCGTAGGGTTGGCTAACACCTCCATTACATCACGGAATTACCATTCCTTTTTTTTTTTAACGTTCATCCATTTCTTTTGAGAGAAAAAGAGAGAGCGTGAGCAGGCAAGAGGGGCAGAGAGAGAGAAGGAGAGAGAATCTTAAGCAGGCTCCATGCTCAGCATGGAGCCCAATGTGGGGCTCGATCCCATGACTGTGACATCATGACCTGAGCCGAAATCAAGAGTTGGACGCTTAACCGACTGAGCCACCCAGGTACCCTCATTTCTTTTTTGTGCTGAGAACATTTAAGATGGTGTCTCCTAGCAACTTTGAAATATAAATACAGCATTGTCGATGATAATCTCTATGCTGTGCACGAGATCTCCAGAACTTACTCATTTTGCAAGTTTAAGACGCATTCACAAAGGTAGTAGAAACCACTGCACCCGCAGCTGACCCATGGCAGATGAGCAGCACGTGGGGAAGCAGAAAGGGCAGCAGGAACCAGACCAGTCCTGTAGCTCTGTTTTTCCACTGCCCAATAAGCAAATTAAAAATCATAATATCATTCAATCCAGTACTACAGAAATTCAGCTAAGTGAATATGATCCCAACGCTAGCCTGTTAGAGTTGCCAAACAATCCATACAAACAATGTGGAGAACTTGTTTTGAAGACACATTTTGTGCCCCACCTCCAGAGATTTTGACTTAGCAGGTCTGGGTGGGTCTGGGAAATCTACCTGTTGAACAAACACCTCAGGAGATTTTGCTCCAGGAACCAAACTGTTGGACCGTAAAGCAGTGCCATATGGTCTGCGCACCAAAAGAGGGCCCAGGATCCACAGCCCCAAGTCAATTAGCTAACTGGGTGAATAGCACAGGTGCACTCTCCCTATTGTAAATTAACGGGTCTGTTTCACATTCTGTTGCTAACCTAAGCTTTTAAAAATTATATTACACTAGCTGGAGTTCATTGAAACTGTTGTAAGCCAAGTTCTAGGGTAGGCATACAATAATAATCTTCCAAATTAGCCATTTTTTTCTCACCATTGTTTTATTTTTATTTTTTAGTTTATGTATTATTTTGAGACAGAGAGAGAGAGAGAGAACAAGTCGGGGAGGAGCAGAGAGGGGGGTGGAGAGAATCCCAAGCAGGCTCTGCACTGACACATATCAGTACAGGGCTCAAACTCACAAACTGTGAGATCGTGACCTGAGCTGAAGTCGGACTTTTAACCAACTGAGTCACTCAGGTGCCCCTGTTCTCACCATTTTAAAGATGAGGAAACTGAGGCTTAGAGAGGGTAACAAGTTTACTCTAGATCGCACAGCTGAGTGTAAGAATCTGGTTTCAAACTCCAGAGTCTGTCCAACCCCAAATGTGCAGTGATTCCCAGACAACTAAAAAGGGCATCACTTTTCCTTCTTCGGTAAGACCTTGCATTCAGTGATTTTGAATATTATCCATGGGTAATTGATGCATTCCTGGCAGTGCTAAGGTTCATAACATATTGAAATGTCCCCCATTCTAAGACAGTGTTAAGATTTGATAAGAAGCCACATCAATTTAATAACAGCTTTCAATGGGCATAAAATTCTACAGTATATGTATATACTGAGTGTAAGAAGCCTCACAATTTTGGAAACGTAAAAATGCAAACATAAAAAAGGAAGAGATCTTAGAACCGATGGGGGGGGGGGAACACTACAATTTATGAATTTATGGCTGGTTTGACTACCCAGTCACTGGCTTACAGTGCCACCTGCTGTAAGAAAGTGGCAACTACATTAGCCCTCTATGCCAGGACTTTGTCAGAACGCTGGTCTGCGGTTTACAACTGCCAGGGGTCTAACAGAGCAAGTGCCAATATCAGATATGATATGGGGATACAGAATGAAAGCAAAAATAAAATATAAGAAGAGTAAAAGTAAGGATTATGGGAGAGAAATATAAAATCAAAGTAGAGAGGTGCTATCACATCGTTGATCATTGTGTGCCTAATATCTACCTCTTTGTCACATGCAGGACATTTTGCATATTTTATCTCTAACCTATGTTATTGATCTGTCTTATAGAAGCTTGCCTTTTTTTTATTTTTTCAGTCTTTTCAAAGAAGAAGGTTTTGTTTTGTTTTTTTTTCATTAATTATCTCTACTGTAGTGTCACTTCTGTTTCACATATATTCATTCATCTCTGCCATTTGCTTCCTTTTACTTACTCTGGGTTTTTGGTCTCCCTACCTGTGCCATGTAGTTTTAAATCATAGCATTTCTGAGCTGGAAATAGACATGGGAGAATCTGGCTCTCCTCCCCCATTTTACGAAGAGGCCCAAAGAGATAGAAGGTTTGCCTAACTTCCTACAGCTGGTAACAAGGTTCCCACACTCTTGATTTATTGCCCTTTCTTCACATCTCCCCCTCCCATATTTTCTCTCTCCTTTCCTTTTCCTCTTTCCCCTCCCAGAATAGAAAAAGACAAGATTGCTGGATTGATAAAATTCAGGAGAATTAGGCACACTTGCCCCTTAAAAGGTTTTGGCGCATAAGAATTTTTAAATTTTTTTAATGTTTTTTTTTTTTTTTTTTTTTTTTGAGAGAGACACACACAGTAAGAGTGGAGGAGGGGCAGAAAGAGAGGGAGACACAGAATCTGAAGCAGGCTCCAGGCTCTGAGCTGTCAGCACAGAGCCCGACATGGGGCTCCAACCCACGAACCGCGAGATCATGACCTGAGCTGAAGTCAGATGTTTAACCGACTGAGCCCCCAGGTGCCCCTGCATGTAAGAATTTTTAAAACACAGTACTTTGGTGTTAGTGGTTAGATTTTTTTTCCTGTTTTTACAACACTATACATTTAATCCAAATGGACAGATCACCTATTGAATGAGAAGAGAGAAAAAGTCACAGGTAATCAAATATAACACAATATTAGAAAATAAAAGGAGATCCTTCTAGATGCCTTCTAGATGTGTATACCTGTATCTATTAAAATTCTGATATTTATATCAGATATTCGGCAAGAAGAAAAATAGATGATATCTTTATGTATCAATTATTGGTGTCAAAATGCAAGTGGAGTCCTACAGTTCAGGTTAAACAGACGAGCACTTCCAGCCATGAAGTATTAAACGGTGCAGTAAAAAGCACTGGTGCTGAGAAAGTTAAAAGACACTGAAATTTGACTTCTGGGCTTCTGTCCAGCCCTTGAATGCCACCCCCCGATCTTCAGAAACCCTGGTGACCTTGACGTCTAGGTATCCCCTGCCCTCTATCAACATTTTTAATAAGAAAGGAATCTGGCATTAGTCGTTCATAGCTTAGTAGGGAGTTATTACTCAAATGCCCTCTCCCAAGGCCATTTGTATTTTGTTTTCCTTCAGAGTGGATTAAAAGCCTTTTGTGTCTAAGAAGTTTGAGGTAGTGCTGACCAGGTCAGCTAGGCATGGGGAGGAGGGCTTTTCAGGTGTCTTGGAAATCATTCCTTCCACCCACAGTATCGAAGACCCTGCATATTTCAACCTGTTAAATTGACCATGTCCTCCAAAAATATACAGTCCCTAAGAGCACTTCTCAAAGCAGTGTTAATAGTTGTTAACACACACACACACACACACACACACACCCCACAACGTGGGTCAGTCTATAATATACTGATGAACAGTGTGATGCTGTGAGAGGGGTATATTTCTAAAATATATCTCACCGCATGGGGCGCCTGGGTGGCTCAGTCAGTTGAGCATCCAACTTTGGCTCAGGTCATGATCTCCTGATTCATGAGTTTGAGTCCCATGTTGGGCTCTGTGCTGACAGCTCAAAGCCTGGAGCCTGCTTCGGATTCTGTGTCTCCCTCTCTCTATGCCCCTCCCCTACTGTCTCCCCTCTGTCTCCCTCTGTCTCTCAAAAATAAATAAATGTAAAAAAAAAAAATTTAATGTATCTCACCACCGGACATTTTCTTCAAGTAGCATCTGCGGGTCTGTAATGGGTAAAATAATGCCACCCCCCCCCCCAAAAAAAAAGATTACATCTACTGGAACCTCAGAATGTGACTTTATTTGGAATAAAGATAGGTAAGGTAAGGATATTAAGAGGAAGTCATCCCAGATTGATTAGAGGAGGCTCTAAATCCAAGGTAAGGGTGTCCTTATAAAAGACAAAAGAGAAGATACATGGTGGCCCAGGGAATACGGCCATGTGGAGACAGTGGCGGAGACTGGGGCAATGCCAAGGGGCACTCTGGGCCAGTTGAGAGGAAAGAGTCTCCCTCTCTAGAGTCTTTAGCGGGAGGGTGGCCCTGCAAACATGTTGATTTCAGACTTGGCAGCCTCCAGAACTGTGGGAAAACACATTTGTTGTTTTAGGCCACCAGAGTTGTGGTAATGTGTCACAGCAGCCTTAGGATGCTAACACAAGGCCAAATCTCCCTAGGAACACACAAGGGACCGGGTCCTACTTCCTTCTGTTCAGTCACCAGTCCTAGCAAAGAATTATTCTACAGGCTTTCTGATGGCTTTGCTGTTAGAACTCTGGTCGTTCATATAGAGACCTAGGAAGACGAAGACTGTTTCTGCAGATGGGTGTGGACACAAAGTGTCCTAGAGATGGCTACAAACATTTGGTGAAGGAAAGTAGCAAGTGGCTTCAGTTCATTTATGGCAGTGTTCACCCTGCACAAGTGTGGAAACCAAGGAGGTAAGAGAGCTGATTAATATACAAATAACATGGAAAGCTGACTAAATGGAAATTGTGGGACAAAGGAAAACAGACTAGACCAAGCAGTCAACCTCTAGTAATGCAAGTGGTTTTTTTTTTAATTTTTTTTAACGTTTATTTATTTTTGAGACAGAGACAGAGCATGAACGGGGGAGGGGCAGAGAGAGAGGGAGACAGAATCGGAAGCAGGCTCCAGGCTCTGAGCTGTCAGCCCAGAGCCTGTCGCGGGGCTCGAACTCACGGAACGTGAGATCGTGACCTAAGCTGAAGTCGGACGCTTAACCGACTGAGCCACCCAGGCGCCCCAGTGCAAGTGTTTTTATCTCAGCATTTGAAGACTCAGAAGTTTGATTGTTCTGCTTTTCTATATTTATAGTCAATTAAGTCTGTGTTTAAATTGTCCGGTTAAGTCTATGAAGGACCAGCCTCAAATTTAAAACCAAACGTGAAAAGCACAACGTTGAGTGAGAAAAGTTTCTTACAACTGTGTACCATTTACCACTAGTTTTTATAACATCCCCTTAAAAAGCAAACTAAATTATGTTAGGTAAGGTTTAAGATACTGTGAGATGAGTATGTTTAGCCAAGAGATTGAAAAACAAAATTCAGAACAGCAGTTATGTCTGAGATTGAAGGTTTGACAGGGGTTGTGTTTGAGGAGGGACATTATGGAAATGTTCTATTCCTTTTTTAAAAAAATTTTTAATGTTTATTTATTTTTGAGAGATAGAGAGAGACCGAGTGCGAGCAGGGAAAGGTCAGAGAGAGAGGGAAATACAGGATCCGAAGCAGGAACCAGGCTCCAAGCTGCCAGCACACAGACCAACACAGGGCTCGATCTCACAACTGGGGGATCATGACCTGAGCTGAAACCAAGAATCAGATGTTTAACTGACTGAGCCACCCAGGCACCCTCCATTTCTTTTTTTAAAATGTTTGTTTATTTATTTATTTATTTATTTATTTATTTATTTATTTATTTATTTATTTATTTTGAGGGAGAGGGAGAGAGCATTAGTGAGCAGGGGAGGGACAGAGAGAGAGGGAGAGAGAGAATCCCAAGTAGGCTCTGTGCTGCCAGCACAGACCCCAATGTAGGGCTTGAAGGCACAAACTGTGATACCATGACCTGAGTCAAAATCAAGACTCGGACACTTAACCAAATGAGCCATCCAGGCACCTGGGAAATGTTCTAGTTCATAAAATGGGTGGTGGGTTTGACTGTTCATGTTATTATGTCTTATAACTTAGATATGTTACATATATGGCACATGTATGTTACATATAATTTTACCATGCAATATGTGATGTATACAAAAGAATACATGAACATAAATAATGTAATTTAACATATTTAAACCAATGTAAAAAAACAACAACTTTTTAACCCATCTGAAAGTCCTTTGGGGCTGGAAGAAGAGTTCCAAGGATCACATTTAGGAAGAGAGCCTGATGGCTGTCCTGTCCCCATGTCTCACTTCCCCATGAGAGTTTTCATACTTGGTTCTCACCACGTGGGTTCTCCCATACCATGCCCAGCCCCCAAACTGTCTCTCCTGCTCCCAGCTCCTCTGAGGTACAAGGAGGACACAAGCCCCTCTCCTTCCAGTCCTCTGGGCACAACCAGGCCAATAGCAATCTCCAAAAGCTGTTCTACAACGTGAGAGTGAATGGGAAAGGTATAAGCACAGAAACACAAGCAGAAACTTGATGTGGCATGCTGGCCCTAAATGGCTGGGGACTCTTTGCCCTCAGACTCATCATACCCTCTCCCTTTCCCTTCTTCCCTCGCTTACGTTCATCCTCCAGCAGTTCTATGTTGCTTGGGGTTTTCCAGGCACTTCCGTGCATCCAGGCTTTGTTCATGCTGTTTCTTCGGCCTAGAATGCCCTCTTCACCTTTCTGTGCGTCATCATGTCTTATTCACCCTTCACCACTCAGCTCAGACATGCTTTCCCACGAAGGCTTCCGGGACCATCACACTGGGCAGAGAACCCCCCACCACATGGCTTATCACCAGCCCTCATGTGAGCATGAGCTCCATGAAAGGGCAAATATTCCTATGTGGTGCCTGTGCCCCTTGAGTTGGCCCAAGTCCTAGCACAAAGCAAAATGCTCAGTCATTGTAGGATCAAGATAAGCTAAAAATAATCAGAGTTCCAAAGACCAGATTTCTGATCCAAAGATCTCAAGGAGAAAAGAAGACTTTTCTGAGCCTCCAACTTCCTCACCCTGAAATTACCTCAATCCAGCTCCAAAGGGCTGGGACTCCTTTGCACACACACCTTGCTCGACTCCCTTATCCACCATACCCCCGTTCATAGCGAAATCGTTCCTCGCAGCCCCCTATTCTGTCCAAGTGCATCTTGGGCCATTCCTGAACCAACTATAAACACCAAAGTTCAAACCCAAGACCCCTTGGATCCTTCATCTCCTTTCTGGCTTCCAATCCGAGGGATGACTCTTCCTGGCTGACAGGAAAGGCAAGATGATAAAAGATCTGGACCCTGAGGCCTGAGTTCATAATCCTGCCTCCTCTGGAGCTTTATCACATCCAATATCACACTATTTTCACCATCGTGTGTCAGGCTATAGTTCAAAGCATGCTGGGAACTCAGCCACAGAGCTAGTGAGGCAGGGGAGGAAGCCTGAGGAAAGGGAGGTGAGGGGTGGGAAGTCTGGCCTTCCCCAGGTGCTGGCCCCAAAGCACAGATACTAAGATAAGCAATAAGATACCCAGGCTGAAGCTGAGCTCACGCTGTAGCCTGTACCTAAGAGACCCGACCCAAAGGGATGACGGTCACACACTTGAAAGCAAAGTGGGCAACTGGAGTGGCTCTAATTGCATCTCCATCTGGCCAGATTGCAAGCTGCTAGAAGTTAAGGAAGTGCCAGAAACTTGGGAAGAGGTGCAGATGAGAACATCTGGAAGGCCAAGTGTGAGAATCATGACAAACAGGGATAGGTGGGCAGGAGAGGTGATATGAGGAAGGGGATGGGGAGGTTCCCGCAGAAGGGGCAAAAATGTTCTGGCCAAAGCGCTACAGGAGCACCAGGGACCCAGGTGGGGTTGGAGAGGAGACCGTGAGAGCGTGGCACCTTGGCGAAGCCAACAGCTCTGAAGACACAACCACCCTAAGGCCAAGCAGGGGCTGTTGCCTCTTGAGGAATGCATGGGGTCAGGTGGAGCGGGGGTCGGCGGGGGGAGTAAAGAAGGGGGAAAGGCGCCTGCAGACGATAAGTGTCAGAAGCTGCCTAAGTGGAGGCTCTGGAGGCGACAGGCACCGTGGTTTACTCCGTATGTGTGCGCAAGGGTGTGTGTAGAGGTTCAAACACGCAAGAGTAGAGAAAACAATTTAATGAGCCTCATGTATACTTCCCCAACTTCAGCAATTATCAGTTGGTGGTCCATCTCGTTTCCCTCCACACCTCCACCCGTTGCCCTTTGCCTTGGATTTTTTTTTAAAAAACTTTACTTTTAAATGTTTATTTATTTTTGAGAGGTGGGGGAGGGACAGAAAGAGGGAAACAGAGGGTCCGAAACAGGCTCTGTGCTGAGAGCCCAGTGTGCGGATAGAATTCACAAACAGTGAGATCATGACGTGGGCCGAAGTCGGATGCTTAACTGACTAAGCCATCCAGGGGTCCTTGCCCCGGAGTTTTTAAAGCAAATCTCAGACAGCCTACTATCTTGTGTAAGTTTCAGGATGTAAATCTAAATGGTAAGAACTTCCCTTAAATTTAACCCCAATGACATCATCAGATCCCCAAATTCCTTAATATAAATTGCTTCAAATTATCCAATATCCAGTGAGGATTCGCATACCCTAGATGGTCCTCTGAAGGTCTTTCCTTTTATTTTGCCAGTTGGTGTAATCTGGATCTAAACAATGTCCTCTGTTCTCTGTTAAAATACCTCCCAACTCTCTTTTAATTTTTAGGTTTCCCCCCTTTTTTTTCTTAAAATCTTTGCTGCTGCTACTGTTGTTGTTGATGTTAAAACAAGGTCCTGTGTCTGAGACTCTCCCATTCTCGGTTTTGCTGATGGCATCCTGTGGTGTCATTTGACTTGTCCCTCTGTTCCCTATATTTCTTATAAATTGGTAGTCAGGGGCGCCTGGGTGGCTCAGTCGGTTGAGCGTCCAACTTCAGCTCAGGTCATGATCTCGCCGTCTGTGAGTTCGAGCCCCACGTCGGGCTCTGTGCTGGCAGCTTGGAGCCTGGAGCCTGCTTCAGATTCTGTGTCTCCCTCTCTCTCTGCCCCTTCCCTGCTCATGCTCTGTCTCTGTCTCTGTCAAAAATAAATAAAACATTAAAAAAATAAATAAAAAATAAATTGGTAGATTTGTGTAGATTTTTCTGGTTGACTACCTCACAGGGGGCAATATGTTCTTTCTTCATTGGGAGAAGACTAATGTCTGGTTGTCCCTTTGTTGTCATGTTTGGCAGACTGTGATATCCTAAATTCTGTCATTCCTTCTGCACTTATATAAGCCAGAATATTTCTATAAAGAGAAATCTCCGTCAATTACGTGATTACCCCACAGCACAGTTCATATAGGAGAGGCGGGATACGTGCTTGATTCCTCCCCTTTCCTTAACCAGTTTTCAAAATAATGAGTCTGACCCCTAGAAACTTTAAGAGAGAGAGAGCACACGAACAGGAGAGGGGCAGAGAGGGAGAGGGAGAGAGAGAATCCCAAGTAGGCTCTGTACTGTCAGTGCAGAGCCCAACGCGGGACTAGAACCCATGAACTGTGAGATCATGACCTAAGCCAAAATCAAGAGTTGGACACTTAACTGACTGAGCCAGCCAGGCACCCCTGACCCCTAGAAACTGCTAAAGGCAACCAATGAGGCTTTATTTTTATTTAGTATTATTATAAATTTATTAATACAAACACATTTGATGTGTTTCAAGGATGGGAGTATTTATAGGTTTTTCAGGGTCTGATTAAGATGCGTCCTTCAGTGCAGACAGGCTGATTAGATTGGACAACTTGGTCATGTCATAGTTGACACAGCCATGGGAAGGGGAGGGTTTGAAGTGAGTCTTGAAGGGTACAGTTGTGAGATAACTCTGTTGACTGATCTGTGGGTCACAGGAAGAGCTGTTATTCTGACAAGAACTAGTTGGGCAGTTGGTCCATGGCTCCAATAAATGGATTTTTAGGAAATTCCTAAAACAAACGATAAAAATATTTGAAATATTTCTATACGGCTTGAGATGCACCCTTGCAGTCTGAGGTTTCTTTCTTTCTTTTAACCTTGGAATTTAGCTCCATTAGGTCTTCAAATATTTCCTCCTCTCCTTTTTTGTAACATTCCTTTTCCTGTCCTGGTTCTATACCTGATACTCCTTAGGAAATTTTAAAATAAGCTGCCTTATTTCCTTTTTTTAATGCTTTCCTGCTTCCGCTGGGGAGTTGCTGAAACCGCTCTTCTAATCACTAATTCCTCTTCAGCCGCATTGATTCTACTAGATTTATCCCACATTATTATTAATAAATAGCATCAATAAACAGTCATTCCAATTATTATATTTTTCATGCTTCATATTTCTCTGATTTAGATTCATGGGTTGTTTTTTTTTTTTCCTGATTCATATTCGCTCTTCCCATCCCTCACGTAGTGTTTGCAGAGAACCACTTGAAAGCGCCTGCCCGAGGGCTTGGGTTCAACTCCTAGTTCTACAGCTTACAGCTGTGTCTCACTGAGCATGTCCCATCGCTGCTTTCCCGTGCCTCGGTTTCCCTCACTGCAGATCAGGGATAACAATGATTTCTGCTTTGTTGATGATTTCATAATGCTTGTCGAGCCGCTAGAACAGAATCCGGCACAGGTAAGTGCTACTTCCTTGTCGGCTGGGCGTAACGCAGTACTCCACCCCTCGGGAAGGATTTGTTAAGACTCTGCTTCTTGCTCTTCGCAGAGGCGCTAATTAGGACGCGCGCAGGATCGTGGCTGAGCCGGGGCCTCCGCGCTTCGGTCGGCGAGATGGGCATCCCGGGAACCACCACCGCGCGGGTGGTGGACGCCGAGGGCCTGGGAACACGGCGGCCCTCCCGCTGACAGGTGACTGACCGGGGCGGGCCCGGAGCCGCTCCGGTGACGCCGAGGGCCAAGCTCGAGGCTCGCGGAGGCGGCCGCGGGGCGGCGCTGCGCCCCTTCCGGCTGCTGGGCCTTCTGGCCGCAGGCTCCTCTGCCGCGGGGCGCTTCGTGGGCTCCCAGTCTTCGGCCCGGCCCCGGAGCACAGGATGCAGTGTCCCGGCGCCGAGTACCTGGTGAGTAACCGCCGCGCTCAAAAAGGCCCCGCGGGAAGGCTGGGAGCCCCAGGGGAAGGTTCGGGCCACTCCTAGCACCTGCCCGTCCGGAAGCTTCCGCCTTCCCTATCCACCGGGATAGAGCCCAGCCCGCCCCTCGCCTTGTTCTGGGGACACGTGGCGGGGAGGATCTAGGACCCCACTCGTGTGCTCAGGCGGAGGCGCGGGAGAGGCTGGCTGCAGAGCACAAACTTGGGGCAGCCTACAGGTGCACCTCCAGGTAAGGAGTTAGCGACTGGGGACTTCACTTCTGCTCTGCACAGAGCAGGTTGTTTCAGAGTCTCTGTTGAAAGCTTCAGGAGGCCACGTTAAAAAAAAATGAAAGGAAGGAAGAAAAGTTACTTTGAGCAATCTTCAGTACATTTGGATTCAGTTTCCAGGTTATGACCCATATGGTTATTTATCCCCTTTTCCTCAACTCCTCAACCCCCCCCCCTTTTTTTTTTGGTCTGGAAGGTTTCTGCAGAGAGAACCCCCCGGAAAAGAGAGTGGAGACCTCAGATTTATAGGAAGTGCACAGATACAACATGGCTATTCCTCTTCTTTCTCTTTTGGACTGGTTTGGTAAGTATAGATGTCTAGTAGGGAAGAGACCACAGTGTGTTTCCTGAAATAACTGTGCCCACATGTAAATCGTATTCCTAGTGCCTTCCCTGGGGAAGCCTAGGGATCCAGGTGGTACCAGGTTAAAGTTTGTGCTACAATGAGAGACACCTGCCATTACCACACAGTAAGCATCGGTCCTGGGGAAGTTCTACCAGGTGTCTCTTAATCTCCTAGGCCGGCTAATTTGGAGAGGCTGTCTTATTACTGCAGGCCACAGTCTAATGAAAGACTCCATTAGGAAATGAGAGTCACTTCTTAGGATTGTTACTTAATAGACCAGCGTGTGATCCCTTATTATCTGAGCTCACTGCCTGGAAGTTCTTTTACCATCACAGCCCCCCCCAAACAAAATGTTCATGAACTGTTTGCCATTCGGGCGAAAATGCTAGAGAGAAATTACTCTCACCTCAGCTGAGCGTCACACACACACTCTCTGTATGTTGTGTTTAGCAAAGGAAATGAGCCTTTGATAGAAACTCTCTAGTTAGGTGATGAATTTTTTCCCCATTCTAGTTTCTAGGTACATAGGATTGCTGGTAGACCTCATCAGGCTGTGCCACATGAGTCCTGGGAGGGTTTCTTGGCAGCTAAATCTGGATGCTTTGATACTTATTTTAGATACCTTATTGTGGGTAACAGCAGAAGGAGCCCTTCTCAGCTTCTTTAAAGATCATGTTCATGAAAACATCCATTCTAGACTGAGGCACACTGTTTGCTGTGCGGTTAATGATTAATTTACAAAGCAGCATAATAGCTACCCCATAGTAAATTACCTTTGTGGCAAGGATTTCAATTTGAATAGACCCTAAAATACCATGTTTGTTCCTCTTTCTTTGGAAAAGCATTTATTCACTGGTCGACTTTACCTACCGGTGTCTCACAGACATGGTTATAGGCACAGTGGAAGGTTGGGTCTTAAAGGTGTAACTGAATGTCCCTTTCATGGCTCTCGGAGCCCTCCTACGGGAGGAGCCGGGAGAGAGCATGTGTGTATACACCGCATCCTTCTTAGCTTCCCCACAGACGGCTGCTGTTCCTCTCTGGGCCTGGTGGGGTTCCGGTGCAGGGAGCAGCTGTCCTGCAGGCACCAGGCAGCTTCCGCCTCAGGTTGTCCATGTTACTCGGTGATCTTCCCTAGCCCCTCCACGGTTCAGACCTAGCACATCGCTGCCAAACTCTCAGCCCAACAGCTGCCTGGGGAAAGGATTTGTAGATGGCTCATCACAGCCTGAAGAATTATGAGCCATCTGAGAGGTGGCACAGAGCTGGGAACTGTTTTCAAATTACATGTCATTTACAGAATAAATTTGAAGGCTTCAATATGCCAGCATTCTCTTTCCTGTATTGCATTTGAATAATGAGAGCCCTCCAAGCTGACTGGCTTTTCGTATCTTCTGCAACTTTTTTTTTTTTTTTAACCACAGATACTTAAAAAAGGGCAAGGAGGCTTTTCTGCCTCTGCTGTTTAGCTTTCTGATCTTGTGACATCTTGAGCAGTAGTGAGGTAACATGCTAAATGGGGTTATTGATGGTACTGCCCCCCGAGTTAAGACAAAGGAGGTTTAGGGTAAGAGGCTAGAATTACAGGCAGAGACGGTCTACTGCCAAGAGAAAGAGTAGCCTGCCTGTGTTTATATTTGCATAAGACGCACAGAACAGAATGTCTCAAATTCTGGACTGTCTCTGCCTCTACTTACCTCTCCAGCGTCCTCCCCCACCTGCCCGCCTCCATTCCCCTTTTAAGACTCCATTTTCTGGATCTCCCCTGGCACAGTTGACGGTGACCTCCTTGACAGCCTCACCATACCTCGTAGACACGCCTACTGTATCACCGTCATACGGAATTGTAATTGTGCGTTTGAAATTAGAACAAAGTTCAAAGGTATAAAGTAGTAGAAATATGGCAAGGACTCAGTGTGCACCAAATCCCTCCCGCCCTAAAATACAACAAAAACAAAATGTCCGCTCCTCCCACAGGCTTCCCAAGGGAGATATTAACATAAAGAATGCTGGTAAGTGGAAAATACCGCTTTGCTATTAGCTCTCTGGTGAGCCGGGCAGAGGCACAGGACCCCTTTCCTCCAAGTCCAGACCCAGTCAGGACCTTCCCACGCTCCAAGCCGAGAGGGAGGAGAAGCTGCAGCCGGGGGCTGAGTATTCCCACCCCCACAGCCTCTAAGTACAGGATGAGCCAGCTGTCCCCCAGCAAAGGTGATACTCTCGTCCTGGAATCAGACCATGAGACTGAGGAGGTGCTGGGTGTGGGAGGGACAGAGAACCTGCCCATCTTCTGGGCTGAGTTCCTTGAAGGCAGGGACTTGGTTTTGTTCATATTTATGTCCCCTGGTCACAGTCTCTGGCACACACTGGGCATTTCAAGACTATTATCCTGATTTCTAAATTAGTAACAAATGCAGACTATCTGAAACATATTTGACTTTGGGACAGTCTACCTTTAGGACATAGGGCATCATTACTACATTTTATCGAATGATGTACTGTATCCTCACTCCCAGAACGATCATGTCAGCACTCGTTTTTCAATGCTATTCAATGCACTGTAAATTGGGAAACTTACAACACTAAGATCACATCACAGGGGGAGGTACACACTCAATCTTAGTGGAGGGCCCCATCACTACATATAATGAATGAGACAGTGGTTTGAGCTGAAGTTTCAAGTATTCCATATTCATGATGATATTGGGGAAAAAGGTGACTATAGTTGCAAGAGGTTGTTGTCCAGAATTCCTGAGATTCTTTATTTTGTATATTTTAAGCACTTATTCCAAAACACCATTTTCTCACTTGTTATGAACAGTATCTTGCTACACATCAACTGTGTTGTCTCTGTCCCTGAGGGTCAGAGTCCCCTAAATATAAGACAAAAAAAGAAAAAAAGAGAGAGAGAGAGGATGGGTGGGGTGGGGAGAAGGAAGAGAGGAAAAGAGGGAAGGCAGGACCAGTGAAGGAAACTTGGTGGGGCGTGGGGGGGCGGGGGGGGAGGAAAAGGAAAGGGAAGAGAAGGGAGAGAGTTGGGAGAAGGGGATAGAAGGAAGCTTGGGGAAAGATGTGGCATAGCAGGGGTGGGGGGAGCACTTCAATAAAGCAAGAACCTCCAGGGGAAGAAAATTTGAGTTGTCCTGGTAAAGTTAGGCCCAGAAGAAAAAATGACAGACTCATGGAGAAAAGGATACAGAGGACATGGAGGTAAGAACACAGACAAGGATCCTTTCAGCCTTTTAGGATGTTCTCCCTACCTAACCTGTTAAAACAAGGGTGAGAGTGACAGCCTCCTGACTGATTTGAATTGTTGACATTGTTGCTGAAGGAGAGAAGTACAGTCATGCTGGGGAGATTCATTGTCTACCTGGCTCCACTTGATATCAACATCTTGAGGGATGCAGGGGCCCGTGTTTTCAGCCTGTTGGCCAACCTCTTACGTGCCACTTGAATTTTACCAGCTGTTCATCATGGGCTACTCGATGGTGGCAGGAGCCACGGGAAGACTCCTCTTTGGCTATGACAGCTTTGGCAACGTGTGTGGCAAGAAGAACTCCCCTGTAGAAGGGGCCCCTCTTTCAGGGCAGGACATGACCCTGAAAAGGTAAGTGTTCAAGTAAGTCCCCAACCTACAGGGGCTATACTGTATTTCAAAACTGTATAAATTCGCCATTTTGAGCCTGGAAAATGTTTTCTCATTTAAAACAATCAGCCCATCTCATAAAAAAGGAGGCATGTGTACGGTAGCGAAGACACAGGTTTTGGAATCAGCTAGTCCTCTGTTCAGATTCAGCCGGTGCTAATTTTCAGCCATGTGACCTTGGGCAGAGTACTTAACTTCTCTGAACCCGGTTTTCATCTTTTCAACTGGTTGTTGTGCGGGTCTCACAAGGTTATTTTAAGGATCCACTGAGATACTGCATGAGCTAAGACTTAATCTGTTAGTGGCTACTATTGTTATCCATAATGTATGAGAATCACGTTACCAATTGATGTTACCAGTTGTACATCATCCACAGTATTTTATCTGTGTGGTAATTCCTGAATCCCACCTGGGAATTCTGGGAACTTGTGTTCCACTCCCTCCCCAGTCTGTGGTCTCAACTATGGCACTGTAGTCTCACTACCCCCCAACTCCAACACAGAAACAGAAAAGGAAGAGAAGAAATAGGAAGCCCCTGAGAGGCAAGAAAGCCTTGGCCATGGTTTTTCTAAAATGGAGGCTGCCTTGAAGTAATTTTTGAGACTTGGTGATCAGAAGCCCCTCCTACGAGAGAATGTTGCAGTTCTGAATAGGTCCTGAGTACAAGTTTGGAGTCACCAAATACAGTTCTCAGACCACGCCCCTTCTACCACTCAGTGTTGCCCCTGAGGAGAGGGGCTCTACATTGCTGGATGTGGATCACGTGGACACATTTCCTCCTGCACTTGGGGATCACTTTAAAAAAGAAGGAAGAAGGGGGCTGCCCGGATGTATGCGTGCATGCTGAGAAATAGTCATCCTCTTGGAGATGTAAAGTATGCATTCCCAGGAGCCAACAGGTAGAGGCAACCAGGTGTCCATCAGCAAACACAGTGTTGTGTGTGTATATAATGGGATATTAGAATTTCCTTCCTCTTTAAGACCGACTAACACGAGGTACAACTTGAGTAAATCTGGAGGATGTTAGGCTAAGTGAAATAAGCCAGTCACAAAAAGAAAAATACTTTGTGATCTCACTATCTGAGGTCCCTAGAGTAGTCAAAGGCACAGAGACAGAAAGCAGAATGGTGGTTGCCTGGCACAGGGCTTGCTTAGTGGGTACAGAGCTTGGGTTTTGCAAGGTTATAAGGAGTTCCGTGGGTGAGTGGTGGGGATGTACTTAATGCCACTGTGCTCTACATCTAAAATGGTTAGTATGGTAAAATTTTATGTGTATTTTACCATAATTTCAAAAAAAAATTAAACTATGTATCCTAAATTTGGGAAATCTGTTCCCCTGTCTCCTATCATACCACCTCCCTCTGTTCCGCCCCCTCCCCGCACCCCTTCACCAGGTCCCTCCAGGACTGCCTGTCTGGCAGGCTCCGGGGCTCCCCTTCTGGCGTCCCTCTGATCTCAACAGCCTGGGGAGGTGTTGGGCATGGTCTGGGAGCTACCGGTGCCAGCCTGGCTCACGACCCCGCTAATAGCAACAACCAGCTTTCTTCTCGGCCCCATCTACCCAGTGGTGGAACAGTGGGAGTGGGAAGGGTCTCGTGACTTTCCTGGCTCTTAAACTGGCAGGTGGGGGAGAGGGGCAGGCTTTTCATTCACAGCCGGGGCCTCCCTCTTTCTGCTCACTCCCCTGAGGTCAGCTATTCTCTGAAGTACAGTTGAACACTCGGGTGCAAATATGTCTTCCGTGGACTTCGCTAGTAGTTCACGCACTGGCCTGATCTAGCATTCCATGTGCAGTTTAATCCTTTCCCTTCCTCAGGTCACCCCTTAGGTTCTCTCCCAGGAAATGCTGAATCTGGAAAAAGGAAGTTTTATTACTATTTGAGCATGATTCCTCCGCTGCACAACTCCATAGATGACCCCCAGTAGGCATAATACATGGTAAATTATTCTGAGGTGCTTGGCTATAAAAGTTTGCCTTAATTATTCCCACATTTGATAACATGGGTTTTAAGGCCCCTAATTAAACCCAGTGAGAGGATACGCTCTAAGATATTCTCATTTCATCTGTTTCCTAGACACGTATTCTTTATGAATTCCTGCAACCCGGAAGTCAAGGACGTGAGGCTCAGTTCCACCATCCTGTGCGTGTCGAGCTGTCCTGAAGAGCAGCTTGATACCCTGGAAGAGGTCCAGCTCTTTGCAGACAAGAATGGTAGGCACCAGGGGACGGGGCTCGCTCTTCCCCCTGAGGGCAGGAACCACAGTGGGGTAACCTGTGCAGACCTAGGTGAGACAGATTCCCCTGGCACTGCTTTCTCTGCAAAACTGGAGATTGTCATTGCCTGTGGTAGCCTCTTCTTGTGTGCAAGAGGCCATCAGTGCTTTCTCCTGGGCCTTGTACAGCCTCATTCAGCTCTATCTGGAATTTATCTGAAACCCTAGCTGTTCTCTGCTCACTGCCAGGGGATGGCCTTGCATATAGAGTATAGTGTAGACTGACGCTTAGGGCCCAAAGGCAGCGTCAGACGGAGGTCAGAGAGCTCTGTGCACAGGGCACATCCAGTCCTAGAGAGGAGCTGCCGGCTTTGTAGCGAATTGCTGACAAGTATGTTCTTTCATTACAATGTTGGGGCCCATGGATACTTGGCACTAATTGTTTACGTAACTGAAGCACCTTGCCCTGAGCCTGCTCGTGAGATTTATGTTACAGGGATTAAACAAGAAAAGGAAAGTAAAAGAAATTCGAGGCAACCTGCTGCAAATTCTATCTGCCTGTGAAATGATGTGCCAGATTTTTAAAAAATTATTTGCAAGGCTGGGTTAAAAATATCAAGACTATGCAATAAATCATCCCCCCCCCCAAAAAAAAAACCCTTCAAATAATTTTTGTGCCAATTGTATAACTTTTAGTTTTAAACTGAGATTTAGGAGAGAGAGAAAGAGAGGCCTCAATCTGACCTCGAATTGGATGCTTATTCTTACTGTGTTTAGATCATCTATAGACATGTCTTCTAAACCTGAGTGATGGATTCCATCTCCTTCTCGGTTTGGTAAACGGATGGTAGCTTTCTTACTGGCTCCCCTAGAAAGATGAGAGGGAGATAGTATAGTCTGTGTGTCTTCTGCTTCCAGGGTCCCTCCTGTGTGTTTACAGTTTGAATTCCATCAACTACACCCAGAATCCAAATGCAGACTCATTGTGTCCCAGGCTGCCGGTTCCTCCGAGGTAAAAAGCTTCCATATTTTTTCTTTATCCATCAACAGAAGTTATGGAGTACTTGCATCTGTTGCTCTTGTGGGTATTGTTGGAAGCAGGAAGGAGATATTTGGTAGAGCCCTACGGTCTACAGAAGGCCAGGGATAAACAAGGAGGAGCTATCTGCCCTATACATGATGGACAGTAGATTAGGAACCAGGCTACAGAAGGAGAAAACTCACCACTGGAAATACGCATAGTCAGAAAATGGCAACACTGGAGCTAGCAGAATTCATATGCGAATCACCAGTTGAGTGGTTTGATAAAGTAGTTGGTATGTGTTTTTTCTACTCCAACTACTTATTACAAAGTAGAAAGTATTTTCTCTTTTATGGCAACCAGACATTGTTAGTTTTTACAACTCTAGATGTCTCCATAAGAAACAGACCTATATGGGCGAGGCCAAGTGGCCACCAAAAGCACCTGCTCAATGAGGACAGAAAACAGGTCCTTCTCAAGGATTCCACTTGTGAACTCCTTTTAGAGTCAGCCGTTCCTATCAACTAGTGTAGTACCTGGCACATAGGAGGTACCTTACAAATATTTGTAGAATAAAGCTGTAACGGTGACACGGTAGTTGTATTGCCACAGTAAATGGCTCACATTTGAGCCATCGAGAAAGGTAATGCGGAAAACACAATTACTAATCATCGCCACCGTCAGGATGCTGAGATGTTCTGAAGGAAGACTTGGTTTGTTTTGCATTACCATGCTTTTAAAAGTTGTAAATATACTTACAGTGAATGAGACCTCTGTGCAAAATCCCTGAGAAGTAATGATAATTGAAGTAGAACAGGGCATTGGGCCAACCGTCCAGTACAGTGTTAATCAAACTCTTGGCTGGGACCCACAGTAAAGAATGTATTCCATCTATACATGCACCTTCACACATCCTTATGAGTATAAAACAGAAATGCAAGTCTGTCAAAACAAGATTTCCCCTTACTGCAAATGATTTGTCCTAATGGTTTCAATTCTGTTTCACTTTTTAAAAACAGCAGTTTATTTCACCATCTTCTAATGGGTTGTGAGTATAGCTTGAAAAATGCTGATCTAACAGGTGCTAAAAAATAAAAAATAAAACTCCAGTCGATTTTAGCTACATAGGAGGAAAGAATATAGTTAACCATTCTCCTGGCATCTAAAATAAATACTTTGTGTTACAAGTAACTGGAAGAGGAGAGAATTATTTGCAGAGGAGAGTCCCATTGCATTTTTCTGTATCTTATTTTTTAAATTCTGAGTTTTGTTAGATATCATAAACATCTCTCAGTGAAACATAACTAAAGCCAAAAAAGTAAACTACAGTGGCTTAGTAGGTTAAAGGAAAATTATTTAACGCTTGAAGAGAGGGGTTTAACTTTGTACATTTTGACCATCATTTTGCCATTTCCCCTCCCCCAGGCTCCAGCCAACACCTTTCTACTCTCTGCTCCTGTGAAATTGACTATTTTAGATTCCACATATAAGTGAGGTCATATGGTATTTGTCTTCTGAGAAGATTGTTCTAGGGAACACAATTTGTAAGTGTGCCTGCAGAGGGAATTGGAAGAGAACGGAATTCTTCAGGCTGTAACTTAACCAGAGGTAGATAAATTCTTCCTATCAATGGGATGGCGGCTGTAATTCTATGGGAAGCTTGTATCTTGATATTGCTGCTGCTAATAGCGAGCATTTATTGAACTTTTGATACTTGCCAGGTACTTTCTAAGCTCTTGACATATTCATTGACCTGGACCTCCTCAAACCACTGTGCTGTAGGCCTTGTCTTCATCCCTGTTTTATGGTAGAAAAAACTCACGCAGGAGCAGCGTAAAGTGGCATAAGCAGCAGGTGGAGCTGGCCTGCAAACCCAAACAGGGTCCATATCTGTTTCTGTAATCCAAAACCAACCGTCAAGGCTTCATTGCTGTTATTTTACCTGGCAGATGGCCTCCTTGGGCTCACACCAAGGTGGGGGTACGGGGAGCCCCATAGCATGTGTCCTAGGGTCCCCATTTTTCTGCCACACCTGTCCTAGGCCTTTCACCCCCCAAATGCAGACCTTTCCATGGAAAGACAAACCTGTTGGTTGACCTTTCTCAACAGAGTCAGGGAGAGAGAAATCGCCTTGAGGGCTCCGTTTCCTTTTCCTACACAAGCAAGAGTTTGTTCTAAGATGGAAATTATCGTATTTATCATGGAAGAGCAGTGCCAAGAGTGAAAGCTTGAAATCATGAGAAGTGTGGCCACAGGGCCAAAAAACATTTTCTAAATACCTCTATTGACTAAACCAATTGTTTCTTCTCCCTCTGTCGATCACGTGAGGAGAAACATACCCTTTTAGAGTAGTGGCTGAATATCAAGAAGGTTTGTGTCCCGAGGTATGAGCTTTTAAGAGCAGTGAAAAACGACAGAAGATAACAAGCAAGCGTATCTTTTTCCCTTTGGGGTTCCACATAATATTGTATTTTGAGTCCCCATGTATTTAAAATCCAAAAGGCTTGGGTTTTTCCATCAAGTAAGTTCTAGTCCTCACCTCCCACGTGGGTGCCCATGCACATCACTGCGTTGTTTGCTCAGATGAATTCCAACAGCGTCATCGAAATGTACAGTCAGCTCTATGAATTACTTCCTGCAAATCTGAGTGGTTTTGCTGGTGAGAGAGGAAAAGGAGAAGTGGGGAAGAAACCACCGTCTGGGGCCCAGTCACACCCCCTGCCCCAGCTAATCAAGTCCTCAGAGGGCAACTGGTCAACCACACACATCAGGGGTGACCCACACTTTACATGCTTCTCTGTCACTCTCAGGGCTGAGATGGGTCATTCTTTACCAGCACAGGGTTATGAAATGCCTGAAAAGCACCATCTTAACGAACCTTGTTGACAAAATTAATGTCTTAGGGAGAATTGTGTTTGGGGAAAAACAAAATGACATTAGATTTACATCTGACCTTATTTTTCAGAAATACTAATTGAAAGTTCAGAAAACATTTGCTCTAAAAACAATTCAGATTTATTGGTATTAAGACTATTTAGTAGGGGCATGCCTGGGTGGCTCAGTTGGTTAAGCGTCCAACTTTGGCTCAGGTCATGATCTCACAGCTTGTGAATTCGAGCCCTGCATCGGGGTCTGTGCTGGCAGCTCAGAGCCTGGAGCCTGCTTTGGATTCTGTTTCTCCCTCTCTCTCTGCCCCTCCCCTGCTCGCACTCTGTCTCTTTCTCAAAAATAAATAAACATTAAAAAATTGTTTAAAAAAAGACTGTTTAGTACTAGAAAAGGAAAAAATTAGAGGTTTAAAACTCAGAGAGCAGGAAGTAAAATTACTCTGCGGTGGTAAGAAAATTAGCTGAGGCGCCCCTGGGTGGCTCAGTCAGTTGAGCGTCCGACTTCGGCTCGGTCATGATCTTGTGGTTCGTGGGTTCAAGCCCCGCGTCTGTGCTGATAGCTCAGAGCCTGGAGCCTGCTTCAGATTCTGTGTCTCTCTCTGCCCCTCCTCAACTCATGCTCTGTCTCTCTCTCTCTCTCTCTCTCTCTCTGTCAAAAATAAATAAACATTTTTTAAAAATTTTTTAAAAAGAAATTAGCTGAAAAACTACAACTGATAAGAGAATTTATTTAGGTGTCAGGGAACACAATTGATAAACTGAAATCTGCAGCATTCCTATATTTTTTAAAAGACAACTTTTACTGCAGTGAGAAGAAATACAAAAACGAACTGGGTACTTCAATGCCTAGAGACAAATGTAACAAATATACATAACCATGAAAAGAACACTTTATTTATTTATTTATGACATCATTTTTTTTTTTCAAATTTTTGTTAAATTCTAGTTATCATACAGTGCAATAGTGGCTTCAGGAGTAGAATTCAGTGATTCACTTACATACAACACCCGGTGCTCATAATAGCAAGTACCCACCTTAGTACCCATCACCCATCTAGCCCGCCTCCCTCCCACCTCCCTCTGTCATCAACCCTCAGTTTGTTCTCTAAGACATTCATATGGTTTGTTTCCCTCTCTCTTTTCCCCCTCCCATATGTTTATCAGTTTAGTGATATGAGTGAAATCACATATCACATATGTGTGAAATCATATGAGTGAAATCATATGGTTTTTGTCTTTCTCTGACTTATTTCACTTAGCATAATACATCCTAGCTCTATCCACATCATTGCAAATGGCAAGATTTCATTCTTTCTGATGGCTGAGTAATATTCCACTGTGTGTGTGTATATATATATATATATATATATATATATATATATACACCACATATATATATATACACACATATATATATATACGTATATATATATATATACACACCACATCATCTTTATCCATTCATCGCTTGATGGACATTTGGGCTCTCTCCATAGCTTGGCTATTGTTGATAATGCTTCTGTAAACATCGGGGTGCATGTACCCCTTTGAATCTGTATTTTTGTATCCTTTGGGTAGATACCTAGTCGTGCAGTTGCTGTATCATAGGGTAGTTCTATTTTTAACTTTTTGAGGACCCTCCATACTATTCTCTAGAGTGGCTACACCAGTTTGTGTTCCCATCAGCAGTGTAAGAGGGTTTCCCTTTCTCTACATCCTCACCAACACCTGTTGTTTATTCTTTTGTTAATTTTAACCATTCTGACAGGCATGAGATGGTATCTCATCGTGGTTTTGATTTGTATTTTTTTGATAATGAATGAGGTCGAGCATCTTTTCATGTATCTGTTAGCCTTCTGGATGTCTTCTTTGGAAAATCGTCTATTCACGTCTTCTGCCCATTTCTTAACTGGGTTATTTGGTTTTTGGGTATTGAGTTTGCTGAGTTCTTTATAGATTTTTGGGTACTAACCCTTTATCAAATATTTCATTTGCAAATATCTTCTCCCATTCCATAGGCTGCCTTTTAGTTTTGTTGATTGTTTCCGTAGCTGTACAGAAGCTTTTTATTTTAATGAGGTCCCAGTAATTCATTTTTGCTTTTATTTCCCTTGCCTCAGGGACATATCTAGTAAGTTGCTATGTCTGATGTCAAAGACATTACTACCTGTGTTCTCTTCTAGGATACTGATGGTTTCCTGTCTTACATTTAGGTCTTTCATCCATTTTGAGTTTATTTTGTATATGGTGTCAGAAGGTGGGCCAGTTTCATTCTTCTGCATGTTGCTGTCCAGTTTTTCCAACACCATTTATTAAAGAGACTGCCTTATTTTTCTGTTGAATATTCTTTCCTGCTTTGTTGAAGATTAGTTGACCATAGAGTTGTGGGTCCATTTCTGGATTTTCTATTCTATTCCGTTGATATATGTTTGCTTTTGTGCCCATACTAGATTGTCTTAATGACTAGAGCTTTATAATATAGCTTGAAATCTGGAATTGTGATGCCTCTGGTTTTGTTTTTCTTTTTCAGGATTGCTTTGACTTTTCCGGTCTTTTGTGGTTCCATACAAATTTTAGGATTGTTTGTTCTAGCTTCGAGAAGAATGCTGTGGTATTTTGATGGGGATTATATTAAATGTGTAGGTCGCTTTGGGTGGTATAGACATTTTGACGATGTTTGTTCTTCCAATCCATAAGCATAGAATGTTTTTCCATTTTTGTGTGTCCTCTTCCATTTCTTTCATAAATGTTCTATAGTTTTCATAGTACAGATCTTTTGCCTCTTTGGTTAAGTTTATTCCTAGGTATCTAATTGGTTTTGGTGAAGTTGCAAATGGGATTGATTTTTTTATTAAAAAGAACATTTTAATATGTTCCTGAGGTATAAGGAATACTTAAATGGAGAGACGGTGTTGTTGACAGTATGACTCAGCATTATAAAAAATGTCATTTCTCCCTAAGTCAAGCTATAAATTTGTCATGATTACAAACAAAACAAGCAGATTTTTTTTTCAGTAACTAGATAAGTTGATTGTAAATTTGTAAGGAAAGTTTTTTAAAAAGTAAAAAAAAAAAAAATCTGAAAAAGAAAAACAATGGAGACTAGCCCTTACAGTTTTTAAAAACTATTGTATTATAAAATTTAATAATTAAAATACTGTGGCCCTGTAACTGAACTAAAATGAGTTTCCTCCTTGGTGAGTCCCAGGCAGAAACTCCACCAGGTAAGTCATCACACAAAGGAAACTTTATTTGCCACGAAGAAGGAAATTATGGGGAATAATTTACAAAGCTGTGACTTCCCCAGCAGGGGTGAATGGGTTCCTTTTATTTACAGTTAAGATGAATATTTAGAAAGCGAAGCCTTGTCACCTAATGTAGAGGGAGGCAAGGTCGTGCTTGCGCCTTGAGGAAACGTGCCTGTGCGTACATTGTATGTTACGTAAATGAGACTTGTGCTTCTCTTTGGGTGGACATTTTAGTATTATAATGAGGTAAAGGTAACTGTCTCTCACTCCATGGGTCACTCCATGGTCCTATGCAGGTGTGAGTCAGGGGTTAAGCTCAAACTTGTGTGGGTGGTCTGGGCCAGCTGGCACTCTTCCTCAGGACAGTCATTATTGTTTGAGGGATAGTTTCTGTTTCAACCACAGTTGCTATGCCCCTTGGGTCTTTTGTCTGGATTAAGAGAGAAGTTGGAAAGAAGGATTTAAGGGGAAATGTAGGGCAGAGGTCAGCAGGTACCAGCAGACGAGCAATAAAGACCCTGTCTTGGGGTCTAGCTGGTGACAGCACTAGTTCACGTGTAGAAAAATCAATAGAAGATACTAAGCAATCCAGGAATAGACCCAAAGGCTTACAGGAATTTAGTACATGATAAAAGTGACAAATCAGTGACAAAATGGCTGGCTATTGAGCGAGTGGTGTTGGGACAACTGGACAGGCATCCAGGGGAAGAGCTGGATCCAAACCTCATGCCTTATATGAATAAATTCCAAGTGGATTCAAGACTTTAATGTATAAAGTGAAACTGGAAAGTATGAGAAGCCATGGGAGAATTCTTCTATAACCTGAAAGTAAGGGAGCCTTCTATCCATGACTTAAAACTCAGAAGACATAAAATTAAACAATTGATGAAATGAACATCTCTGCCTGAGAAAACACTAGAAGCAAAGTTAACAGGCAAATAAGTTGCAATTTGTATAAAAATATTAGTTTCTCTAATTTATAAAAAATCTTATTAATCCAACTTCTAGAAGACCATATCTCAGTATAAAAATGAGATAAAAAATGTGAATAGATGCTTCAAAGAAAAAAATAGTGTTGTTTAAACATATTAAAAGAGGCTGGACCTCCCTCACGATAGGGGAAGTGCTGATGTTTTCACACTCCCGATGTTTAGGTGACAGCATCCAAAAGTTGGATGATGCACTCCACTGACAAAGGTGTAGGGAAATAGATACTTTCATACATTGCTGAGGCAGGGATCTGAGGAGGGCAATTCATCAATATTCATTGGTGAAGAATGTATATGCCTTTAAGTCAAGCATTTGTGCTTCTAGAAATTTAATCTACAGGTATACCTGTAGAGTATGAAATGACATTTGTACAAATGTATTCACTGCAGTGTTTGTAAGAGTAGAAGAGTGCAAACAATCTCCGTGGCTGTCAGTAGCAGGCTGCTTAAATAAATTACAGCATTGCGTTTAATGTAACACTATTTAGAAAGCTAGGAATAGCTGAGAATGTTCTCTGATAAAAGAGCATCAGTGAGCAATCTCCAATTAATAGTATACTTAACTGTGAACTATTGAATTCTTGCCTACCTGAGAACAAAGCAAGATTATCTTCTCTGACCACTTCCATTCAGCATTGTAATGGAGGTCCTAGGAATTGCAAAAGAGGAAGGAAAAGAAATAGAAAGGAAGAAATGAAACCATCTTTTTTACAGATGACCTAATTGTTTATATAGAAAATCCAAAAGAATCTACAAAGTAACTACTAAATGAACTTAACAAAATTGCAATATACAAGGTCAAATTGCATTTCTATGTATTTGCAACAATTAGGAAATAATTTTTAAAGTCCATGTTTAGCGTCAGAAGAATATAGCTAGGAATAAATTTAACAGAAGACATGGAAGATGTGGGACTGAAAACGTTAAGACCTTGCTGAAATTAAAGAACTCCAAAATAAGTGAAGAGATAGACCTTGTTCACGAGTTGGAAGTTTTAATATTGTTAGGATGTCATTTCTCTTCAAATTGTCCTACAGATTCAATGTAGCGCCCCCAACATAATTTTTGTAGAAATTGACAAGTTCATGCCAAAAAAAAAAAAAAAAATGCAGAAAAGCTGAAGACCTACAGTCACACAAAAAATTCTTGAAGAACAAAGTTAGAAGACTCATACCAGCTGATTTCAGGAGTTACTATGAAGTTACAGTGATTAAGACAATGTGGTGTTAAAAAACAAAGTTCAGGTGTACCTGGGTGTCTCAGTCAGTTAAGCGTCAAACTTCGGCTCAGGTCATGATCTCACGGTCTGTGAGTTCGAGCCCCGTGTCTGGCTCTGTGCCGACAGCTCAGAGCGTGGAGCCTGCTTCGGATTTTGTGTCTCTCTCTCTCTGCCCCTCCCCCACTCGTGCTCTGTCTCTGTGTCTCAAAAGTAAAAAAATGTAAAAAAAAAACAAGTTCAACTGAATACATTTGAAGTTCTAATTGGCTTTATTAAAGAATTCATGAATAGACAGCATGTACCCAGCAGGTAGAGGAGAGCTCTGAGAAGTTGCACAAAATGGTTTTTATAGGAAGGTGGGTGGGATAAGAAAGTTATTAGCAAAAGGAAAGGATTGTTCCAGGCAAGGTAGCTTTCTTTCCCTTAGGAAAATGAAGGGGTTTTATGCAGATTACTTCATCTATATGGTGCTAACTGAAAAATTCCTGGCTGACTGGTTAAGACTACACGGGGGCGGGGACTTAAAAGTGCAGCTAGATTAGATATTAAGCCCCAGGCTTGGAAACTTGGTCTAAGTGACACCATTTGGGGCATATAGATTTTTCTTTCTTTCTTTCTTTTTCAATGTTTATTTATTTTTGAGAGAGAGAGACAGAGTGTGAGCAAGGGAGGGTCAGAGAGAGAGAGGGAGACACAGAATCTGAAGCCAGCTACAAGCTCTGAGCCAGCAGCACAGGGCCAATGTGGGGCTAGAAGTCACAAACTGTGAGATCATGACCTGGGCCGAAGTCAGACGCTTAACCAAGTCACCCAGGTGCCCTTGTAGTTTTGTTTTTTTAATTTTTTTTTAATGTTTATTTATTTTTGAGAGACAGTATGAGCAGGGGAGGGACAGAGAGAGAGACAGAATCTGAAGCAGGGTTCAGGCTCTGAGCTGTCATCAGCACAGAGCCCATCGCAAGGCTTGAACCCACAAACTGTGAGATCAAGACCTGAGCTGAAGTCGGATGCTCAACTGATTGAGCCACCCAGGTGCCCTTATAGTTTTCTTTTTTTAACAGTTACTCCATTTTGATTAGATTCTCCAAGTAACTGAGAGATGTGATCAAAATTGAGCTATTGCTCTGAAGTTCTTGGCAGTTTTTGTTGTTCCTTTATGTTGTATCCAAAGGTCATGACATTTTTGCTTAACCTCTGTGATAGTCACAGGACATGGCTTCAGGTGTACATTCTTTAAGTGGTTTATTTTCTTCGTTCCTTAGACATTTCAGTCTTAGGGAGATCGTTTGTTTGTTGGTGAGCCACTGTGATCATGCATGTAAAGCTTTTGAGAGAATAAGTGCACCAGGGAGATTATTATGATCCCTATAAATAGGATAATTCCCAATATTTGGAGTGTACTTTAGAACCATGGTCCCCAAGACCCCATGGAAGGGGTCATCTTTTTAAGTCAAGTGATGTGTTCTGTGATTTTATGTAATTGAATTTCAGTTTCCCCATAAGTGTTAATCCAGACACAGCAGGTGATGTTGGCCAAGGCACAGACACTTCCTTGCTCAGCTAAAAGATAATCAAGAATTGTTCTAGTATCAAGGACAACTTTGGCTAGAGGGATCTTTGCTGGGCTGCTATTGTTTTAACAGCAGATTTTGCAATAATTTTAAGAATTAAGGGAGAGTTTTTAATCATAGCCTCCCTTACATTTATCTCTAGCCAGAGACATAAGGACCTGCCATAAGAAGTGAATTCTGGTCATGAAACTCTCCTTGGTAGGTCCTTTTTAACTCAGCAATGTAAATTAAAGAGAGTCAACCAATTAGATGTCTGATTTTGCTTGTGAAATGTTAGAGGCATCGTTAGATTTTTCTCTTAGCCTGAAACAAGAGGTTCCCCCCCTTAGCAACAGCCTGGGAGATACTGATGAGGGAGCTATCTTTCCAGGCCAGTGCCACAGTACAGGAAAGGAAGAGAAGGAAAAGGGGGTTTACGTTTAAAGTATGAAGTCTAAGTCTGGCTAGATTGATGCGGAGGTATCCAGCGTGTGTGCAGAACAGTGTCAGGTAGATCTTTCTTTAGCTGTGAGATGTGTTTCCAAGGCTCAATATCTTTTAGTTTTACAGCTGTGTCAGTGTTCTGGAGCACTTGGTAGGGTCCCTTCCTTCGGGCTCAGAGCCGTTTTTTCAGCAATGATGTTTCCACAATACCCAGTCACCAGGTTCCAGACTGTGACCAACAGGATCCTTTGAACTTGGGGTAAGGGAAAGCATCTTTAACATGTTGATGGTGGGCTTTAGCATAAAAGACTTACAGTAGCTTATCATGCTAGCACAGGAGAGGATCAGCAGAAAGTTGTTTACTGATAGAATTCTACAACATTAGCGAGGTCTTGTTAAGGTTTGTATGATTTGCTCCATGCAGTGGTGCTTTGATCAGGGGGGATGGTGAAGGAAACATACTTTCTAACAGTTTCTTTGCTTTTGTTGGGAGGCATCAACCTTGCAGCGGGAAAAACCTTCAGCCCATCCAGAAAACATACCTCCAGTAACAAGAACATGTTAATAATCCATGCTAGGTAGCAGTTGAATGAAGTCCAGCTGGAGATGTTCAAAGAGGGAGGAGGTTTGAGGCCTCTGTGAACAAAAATTTTTCCAGACCTATGGACCTGACAGGTTAGACATTGATGGTAAATGGTTTTCACAGTCTTATTATAGAAGTCTCCCCAGCAGTGTTTAATTATAATTCATCTTAATGTTTATATTTGTTTTTGAGACAGAGACAGAGCATGAGCAGGGGAGGGGCAGAGAGGGAGGGAGACACAATCTGAAGCAGGCTCCAGGCTCTGAGCTGTCAGCACAGAGCCCAACACACGGGGCTGGAATCCATGAACCGTGAGATCATGACCTGAGCCGGTTTGAAGCTTAACTGACTGAGCCACCCAGGAGCCCCAATTGTAATTCATCTTAAACACCCCATAGTGGGTAAAGGAATTAAAATTAAAAAATTAAAATTAAAAAATGGGGTTTGTCAGGGAATCAGGAAGAACCAGTTGGCCATCTTGGCCACAACATTTAACACTTAACTAACACTGTAAACTGTTTAATGTACAGCTATTGTTTACCCATCTTAATTTCTCCAGGTTTAGAGCAGACTGTTGCCATGTTACAAGGACATTTATCCTTCTGTGGACTGTAGCAGAATGGACTTTATCCACATGTGACATAATCTTACAAATATGATGTAAAGGACAGAGGCTTAGTATTACTTATTTGACAAGGTGTCCCCTGTAATTTACATATCAAATAAGCCTAATTAGTTTAACAAAGTTTTGGAATATTCCAGGTCAAAGACTTCACTTAACATTTGATTTTAGGAAGTTTGTCAAAGTATCAAAAAAAAAAAAAAAAAAAAAAGGTGTTAAACCATTTGCCTAAATAGGGTCACAGGTCATTATGAAATTTAATACTTAAAATGTAAAGACATTTTCACCATTTTATGAAAGGAGACCAAAAGTCCAAGAAAATCTTGCCTTTATACCAGAGAGAAAACCAAATTCTAATTTTGTACCAGCTTACCTGATATTAAAACTTATTTTTTAAAATGAATTCATTTTAATCTTAACCAGCTTGACTGCACATTAAAATTCCTTTTCAGAGATTCCTTTTCCACAAATGTTCTACAACTTTTCTACATTCTGATTTTGTCCTATGTTTTTCCTCTTTAAACAACCAGCCTTATTTTAGGACAAAATTACTTTTTTTCTCCATAACAAAAAATGCATCTCCATTTCTCACACCTTTGTTTTTTTTCACTGAAAACACATCCTTCTTCCTTCGAATATGGAGATATTCATATCAACCTATCAGGTGTCATATCAGCATTCTTTTTTTTTTTTTTTTTTTAGGAAGAGCACGTGTGTGTGCAGGGGAAGGGCAGAGAGAGAGAGAGAGAGAGCGAGCACACAAGAGAGAGAGAATCCCAAACAGATTTCACTTGGAGCCCAATGTGTGGGGCTCTATCTCAGAACACGACATCATGACCTGAGCTGAAGCCAAGAGTCAGACACTTAACCTACTGAGCCACATAGGTGCATTCTTTAAATTTGCAAATTTATGAATATATTTCAAAATTTCTAAAAGCATGTACCTTTTGGAATATGTTAAAGTATAGCATTAACATATCCAAAAATCTTTTAATTTCTCTGTAATGAGAAACCAAAAGTGGATAAACCTATGCTTAGCAATTAATGTTTTAGTATTTTGTCTTATTTGGAAATGATGTGTAGGTATTGAATGAATTTATTCCTCATTTAACTTAACTCCTCATTTAACCTAACTCAGCAAAACATTAAGGTTTGTAGGTTACCAAAAAAAATTTTTTTTTGAGAAAACTATTTAAGCAGACATAAATAGTGCTAAAAAGTTCATTTGTAAACTTTTATCTTGCTTACATCTAGTTAAAGTACTCGTCCTTAATAATTATGTTAGCTTACCTACAAAAACTTCATTAAACATTAGGTAAAGTCAGCCATTATCCTAAGCTATCTTTTTTTTTTTTTTTTGACAGATCTTACAAGTGCTAACATGAATTTATTTGGCTAGTAAACTCCGAATAAAAATTTTATGTTGGGGTGCCTGGGTGGCTCAGTCAGTTAAGCATCTGACTTTGGCTCAGGTCATGATCTCACATTTTGGGAATTCAAGCCCCACCTGGGGCTCTGTGCTGGCAGCTCAGAGCCTGGAACCGACTTCAGATTCTGTGTCTCCCTCTCTCTCTGCCCCTTCCCCACTCGCACTCCGTGTTTGTTTGTTTCTCTCTCTCTCTCTCTCTCTCTCAAAAATAAACATTAAGAAAAAAGTTTTATATTTAATCTTGATGATTCTACTGTGTCTCCCTCTCTGCCCCTCCCCCGCTCTCGCGTGCTCTCAAAAATAAATACACGTTAAAAAAAAAGTTTTATATTTAATCTTGACCACCCTAAAGACACGTCTGTTTAATTAAGCCATCAAACTTCAATTAGCTCTCATATCAAATATTTTTCCAGATCAGGTGAATTTGAAAAACATTTGGGTTTCTAGTTTCTGGGTTTTTTTTTTAATGTTTGTTTATTTTTGAGAGAGAGTGAGAGTGTGTGTGTGCATGAGCACAGGAGGGACAGAGAGAGAGGGGAACAGAGGATCCAAAGCGGGCTCTGTGCTGACAGCAAAGAACCCAGCGCAGGGCTCAAATTCACAAACCATGAGATCATGACCTGAGCTGAAGTTTGACTCTTAACCAGCTGAGCCACCCATGCACCCCTGGGTTTCTAGTTTCTACCTAAGAGATTTAGAATGGCCAAACCATATGGGCACTTTCCTTCAAACCATCTAAATAGAGCTCTTTTACAGATTAATTTTAGCAATACCATCTGAAGGTAGAAAATATTACATAACTACAGCATACATATACATACACACATATATATGTACATGGTGTGCAGGGGCACATAGCACCTGGCTCTGGGGGCCCCAAGCAGACCAGGTTCGGCCACTTACCGCTAACAAGATCCAAAAGCAGAGAGACCAGTGGTGGGGAAACAAGAAAATTTATTTCAGCTAGTCCCCTATCAGGACCACAGCTGACTAGTGTCTCAAAGACTGTCTCAAAGTGCCGAAAATACTCCCAGGTTTTATATTAGGAAAATCTGAAACAAAGGTCGATGGGTAGGTGCAGGGGGACAGCTGATCATTGTCTTGAGGTCAGTCCTGTGGGGTCTTGCAGGCTCCAGACAGTCCTTACTGCTTGAGGGGCAGTTTCAGTCCCATCCTGGGATGCCTTCCCCACCAGGTCTTTTGCCTGAGTTAAGAGATAAACTGGAAAGAACTTAATCGGTGAGAAAATACAAACTGATGTCAAAAACGAGGTAGTTGAAGTCCTCTTTCATTTGACACACAGGAACATTGAGAGACACAGAAAACTTACAGCTTCTATTTTAAAATTACCTGCCATGAAATAGGTATGAAATTGACTAGTTATAAAATTTGGATCTGAGTTAGTTTTTCCCATAGATGGAATAAGTTAAGCTGAACTGTCGAGATGACTACAGCTTTTTAAAAAATATTTGTGGAGAAGACACTGAAGATGTGTTGTCTTTGGCAAGTCAGGTTCCAAATGACCTTTCCCCCTTTTGTTTTTTCTTGATAAGAATATCTCCCTAAAATTTGCACTTCAAAGAGATGGGCTGGAAAAGCCCAGGAGAACACTAGACAGAACACTGAGCAAGGACAGTTTAAAGGCACAGGGAAAACACTCCACTACCCTGCCCCCCCCCCCCCAATGACTTTGATCCCCTTAAAGCCAAAAGTTTTATACTTACCAGCCTTTTGAGATAAATAGGGGAGGCTTGGGAATTGGTAGAAAGGACTGGGGTTCTTTGAATTGTTTCTGGAGTCACACCTCTGGCCCTGTGAAGACAGCTTTGTAAAACCAGGACGGCTGTTTTTAATTCCTCAGAGAACTGGGTTGCCACCTAATATCAAAGTGTGTATAAATACACACCCACCCACCTATAGGCATACCTTCTTTTCCTCTGGGTACATTTAGCTTGGGGGCAGAAGACCAAAAAAAAAAGTTCCTCTCAGGCTCTGAATATCAGTTTCCAATTTGACCAGATTTCTGATTCTGGAGTTATTAAGTCCTTTCAAATATCTTGTCAAGTTCCAGCCAGGTCAAACAGTGAATATTTTTGGCAATATTAAACAACCTCCTGGACCCAAGAGCCATCCTCAAAGAGGGTTATGTAAAATATAGCATCTTCACAAGATCTAAAGTCGCTTGCAAAGATAGCCCAAGAAAGAACCAACAACTGCATATCCCAGGCAGAAAAAAAGAAAGTCAGGCTATGTTCTTAAGATGCAAAAGGAGACATGCAAGAAGGAAATAGTTATTCCCAGGACAGAAAGGAAGGGATAATGTATGTGTATGTGGAAAGGAAGGGACAATAGTGAATTTTTATTCCCTTCTCTCAACTGGGTTCTGGGTTCAGGAGGTGATCTGTTGTTTTTTTTTTTGTTAATGTTTATTTTTGAGAGAGAGAGAGAGAAAGAGACCACCAGCGGGGAAGAGGCAGAGAGAGAGAGAGAGAGAGAGAGAGAGAGAGAGAGAGACAGAATCTGAAGTGGGCTCCAGGCTCTGAGCTGTCAGCACAGAGCCCCACGTGCGGCTCGAACTAACAAACTGTCAGATCATGACCTGAGCCAAAGTCAGATGCTTAACCGACTGAACCACCCAGACACCCCAGGAGGTAATTTATAAAAACTCTTGAGGATCCTCCTGGAGTTGAAGAAACACTTTAACTATGGCCATTAGTTGGACCTTTGACCAAGGAGTGAGAGATATCTGAAGTGGATCACCTGTAGCCTGGAATGGTCTTATTTCAAAAGGTCACTGTGTCCCAGTCTCTTCAGAATGGAAAGCCAGTTCAGCCTGAGGCTTACTGGGGTGGGTACTCAAAGAGTAGAGGGGAGCAGTAAGAGTTACCACAGTCTTACAGTCTTGCGTTAGATACCTTTCCTCCTTTTTCATTAGCCTTTCGTAATGAATCTTTCACTGAAGCTATTTTGGAATCTTGAAATCTTTTGGAGGCTTCTGCATGCCAGCTGCAACAGGTATCCCATTCTGTTTAATTTGGGAACTCTTGCTTTGCTTTGGAGTGTACTTCTTAAAGGAATGATCTTGTCTAATTGGAAAGTTCACCATAATGGCCATTGTAATTACACATTGTTCTTGGTGAAACTTTTTTTTTTTTATTTGCTACATACTTGCAACTTCCAGGAGTGTAGTTGTTAGACACAAAATAAGCGAGTGCCCCGGAAGGTGACCTGCTCAGCCCAGCTAAACTAATACCAGAGAGGGAGCCACTGCTGTGCTGGGGATTGTGTTTTACAGCGTGCCTTCTCGCACAGTTTTCTCAAGGTTGGCAGGTGACCTAGTGTTAATCTAACCTGTTCCACGACCAACCGTCCTAATGCAGGAGCCTTTAAGTTAGGCGGCAAGCACTCTAACAGATCTTAAATGCTCCACCCATGCCCACCAATTTTTGTGGCATTTTGGCCTCCAAGATCCCTGCTAGCAATAGCCTTTATTTACATAAAACAAGACAAACATGTGCCCCAACATACCAGCAGTAACCAAACCATGGTATTGCAGACTGGCCAAGAGAGGGGCGTGCAACTAAAAGGAATGAACCGGCAATACACATCACAGCTAAGTGGAGGAAGCTTTACACAGAAGAATACATACTGGATGATTCCACTGAAATAGGAACATGGCAAGAATCAAAAGTAGTTTGTAGTTCTATAAATCAAATTAATAGTGCCTCTAAGTGTTGGAGGTTGATTGGAAGAAGGTTTGAAAGGACTGTCTGGGATGATAGAAATGTTCTACATCTTGAAAGGGGTGATAGTTACATGAACATCTATATTTGTCAGAGGTCCCTCATTGTTTATTTAAGATCTGTATATTTCACTCTATGGAAATGTTATTTCAGTAAAAGTAAAGGGAATCCCTTATATACTGATATAGACAGAGCTGCAAGATGTTTTCGTTTTAAGAAGAAAACAGACTACAGGGGCACATGGGTGGCTCAGTCGGCTAAGTGTTTGACTCTTGGTTCTGGCGCTCATGGTCTCGTGGTCTGTAGGATCAAACCCAAGTGAGGCTCCACGCTGACAGCACAGAGCCTGCTTGGGATTCTGTCTCTTCCTCTGCCCCTCCCCAACTCATGTGCATGCTCTCTCTCTTTCCAAATAAATTAATTAAAAAAAAAAAAGACTATAGAGCAGTATGCTGTATACTAAGTATAATTTATGTGTTCACATACATGTAAGTGTATATATATGTGCACGTATTTGCTCATGTAACTTATATCAAGCAATCATAACCTATAGGATGTAGTCAGAAAGCAATTTTATTTTTGTGTCTCTTTTTATTTATTAAAGTATTACATAGTTATGTTAGTTTCCGATGTGCAACATATTGATTCTATACGTGACTCAGTGCTCACAATGGTGTTTGTCACCAAATGATATTACAATATTATTGACTATATTCCCTATGCTGTACTTTTCATCCCTGTGTCTTAGGTATTTTGTAACTGGACGTTGTACCTCTTAATGCCCTTTTGCCTATTTCACCATCCTCCCACTTACCTCCCCTCTGGCAACTATCAGTTCTCTGTATTTATGAGTCTGTTTTTTGTTTTGTTTATTTGTTCATTTCTTTGTTTTTAGATTCTACACATAAATGAAATCATATGGTATTTTTTTCCTCTGTCTTATTTCACTTAGCATAATAACCTCCAAGTTCATCTATGCTGTCGCAAATGATAAGATCTCATTCTTTTTTAGGGCTGAATGATTATATAGTTATATATATAGCTATACATACTTACATACATAGTCATATATATAGTTATATACATAGTTATATATGTATATACATAGTGTTATATATATATAGTTATATATATATGCATAGTTATATATAGTTATATATACATACCTATATATATATACATAGTTATATATATACACATAGTTATATATATAGTTATATATATAGTTATGTATATAGTTTTTTATATATATAGTTATATATGTAGTTGTATATATAGTTATATATATAGTTGTATAGTTATATATATATATAGTTGTATATATAGTTATATATATAATCATATATATAGTTATATGTACAGTTATATGTATATAGTTATATATACACATAGTTATATGTATTTAGTTATATATAGTTATATACATAGTTATATAGTTATATATATGTACCACCTCTTCTTTATCCACTCATGTATCAATGGACACTTGGGCTACTTGCGTATCTTGGCTATTATAAATAATGCTGCAAAAACATAGAAGTGTATATACCTTTTTGAAATAGTGTTTTTGTTTTTTTGGGATGTAAACACCCAGTAGTAGAGTTATTAGATCATATGGTAATTCTATTTTTAATTTTTTGAGGACCGTCTGTACTGTTTTCCCCAGTGGCTGCATCCATTTATATTCCCACCAACAGTGCAGTTTCCTTTTTCTTCACATCCTTGCCAACACTTGTTATTTCTTGTCTTTTTGATTCTAGCCATTCTGAAAGGGGTAAGGTAATATCTCACTGTGGTTTTGGTTTTCATTTCCCTGATGATTAGCGGTGTTGAGCATCTTTTCGTGGGTCTGTTGGCCATCTGTATGTCTTCTTTGGAAAAATGTTTATTCAGGTCTTCTGCCCATGTTTTAATTGGATTATTGGTTTTTTGGTGTTGAGTGGTAGAAGTTCTTTTTATATATTGGATATCAGCTGCCTATCAGATATATCATTTGCATATATCTTTTGCTATTCAGTAAGGGTTAGGGCTAGGGCTAGTAGGTTGCATTTTTGTTTTGTTGATGGTTTCCTTCACTGTACAAAAGCTTTTTATTTTGAGGTAGTTCCAATAGTTGATGTTTGCTTTTGTTCCCTTCCTTGAGAAGACATATCTAGAAAAATGTTGCTAAGGCCAATGTCAAAGAAATTACTGCCTATGTTTGTTTTTTTTTTTAATAGTTTTATGGTTTCAGGTCTTACATTTAGATCTTTAATCCATTTTGAGTTTAGTTTTGTTCGTGGTATTAGAAAGTGGTCCGGTTTAATTCTTTTGCATATGGCTGTTCAGTTTTCCCAGCACCATTTATTGAAGAGACCATCTTTTCCCTGCTGCATATTCTTCCTTCCTTTGTTCTAGATTGATTAACCATAAAAATATAGGTTTATTTCTTGGCTCTCTACTCTGTTCTATTGATCTGTGGGTCTGTTTTTGTGCCAGAACCATACTGTTTGGATTACTATAGCTTTGTAGTATATCTTGAAATCTAGGATTATGATACCTCTAGCTTTGTTCTTCTCTCTCAAGATAGCTTTGGATATTCAAGGTCTTTTGTGGTTCCATGCAAACTTTAGGATTATTTGTTCCAGTTCTGTGAAAAAAATGCTTTTGGTATTTTGATAGGGATTGCGCTGAATCTGTAGATTGCTTTGGGTAGTATGGACATTTTAACAGTATCAATTCTTCCAACCCATGAGCATGGAGTATCTTTCCATTTGTGTTGTCTTCAATTTCTTTCATCAGTGTTTTATACTTTCCAGAGATTAGGTCTTTCACCTCCTTGATTAAGTTAATTTCTTGGCATTTTACTTTTGTTTGGTGGAGTTGTGAATGATTCTTAATTTCTCTTGCTCCTACTTTCTGTCTCTTTAGATTTATTCAGTGGGACTAGTTTTTCTCTGTCCCTGAATGAAAACACAGCTCCCAAGACTGCTTTGGTTACTTTTAAGCAATAATTACTCAGTCACTTTAAGTTGTAATAGATACTTTCCATCCAGTAATTAAAATGTTCAGTCCAATATGATAGACTTTAGACTTGACTGACAGTTGAAACTTCTCCCTCCCCCAGCGTGGGCCAGGAGCAGATGGGAAGGCTTTGGCTAGGAAAGGGGGCTGCAGTCCTCTGCTCCATTCTCTTCTCTTCCTCATCTCTTTCTCTGCCAGTCCACTGAGACAGGCTTCTGACTCTCAGGCCTGGCACAGCAAAAGTGAGGAGGATTAAGAGGGAATAGGGGTGTTCTTATTTGACTGATACAAGTACCAGTTTTCTGGGTTTGGGAGATGTTCCAGCCAGCTTTCTTCCATAGAGACTTTTTGGATTCTTTGGAGATTTCCTGTCCCTGGGGCTCTCTCAGCTACAGTACTCTTTACATGGTCAAATGCATCTCTGCTCTGGCTGGTTATTTGCTAAGTCTTCCTTCGTCCTGTGACATTAAGCAGCCACTTCCAGCTTCTTTCTGCTGAGAGCCCCACAATTTTCTATGTAGCTGTCTTGGACACCAAGCCTCCACTTCCCAGGGCTCAGACCTTAACCCATGGTGTCATCTGAGCCCTCTGAGTTTTCCAGGAAACCCTTCTCATCTGACTTGGGAGTGGTATCTCTCACCTTCTTTCCCTTGGGGGGGGGGGGGCATGGATGGATTCCTGTGAAAATTGTCTCTTTCAAAAAACAAAAAGTCTTTAGAATTTCTCTTTTACATGATTCAGTGTACTTACCAATGCCTGTAGAGAGTCAACTTTACTGTATCCAAATAAAAAATAAAATCAACCAAAATATCAAGAGTTCTCGGGGTAGAATGTAGACCATGACATATGAATTTAACTTAATACAAATATATGACATAACCTCACTGAAGGGGAAAGAGAGAAAAGGACCTGACCTAAGTACTTTGGAAAGCAGCTTTGTGACTAAATACTGTGAGCTGAAGACAAAAATAACTGTACATTAGCACCATGCTCTAGTTGGCAAGTTTGTTTGTCACAGGAGTACTAGTTAGCAATTCTGACAATACATACGAGGATTGAATATAAGAGGGCCCAGGATCAGTGACACCCCAGTAGCAATGAGCATACCTACTACCCAGATATTGGTTTCTAAATACCATTTTCCAAGGTATTGACTGATTTTAGGGCTTAGATAAGGAAAATAGTATGGCATAATCTTACAGAGCCAGAAAGTGAAAATGTTCTTCAGGAAACAAAAGGGTGTGTCAAAATTACCCAGGGCCAACATGAAGGACCTCCTAGTGGCCAAAGCTGGAATGATTTGAGCAACAGAATAAATAATGATCATACTAGATTATAACCTCAAGAGCAAAGTAAATATCCATGAGTCCACTGATAAATGACTGAATAAATAAATGGAAGGAGTGCACAAAGGAATAAATCTTTACAAAAGAATCCCGAATAATATTTGTAGATACGTCCTGCTTAACTTCCCTCCCCTTGAGAGTGGGCTGGGCTTAGTGACTCACTCCCAAAGAATATAGAATATATTCTGTAGACTATAGAATAGTAACATGCCAATGGAGAAACCTAGCAGATACCAGCCTCTTTAACCACATGATCAAGGTTAACTTCATCAGTGATGTCATGTTGTTCTTCATGTTCCCCAGTGTGGTTCTATGGAAAGTGCATTTCACCTCCATGGTGTTCTTCTCCCAAACCCAAAAACAGCAGTCTAATTATGAGAAAACATGAGGGACATTGTACAGTGTGAGGGACAATTTACCAAATACCTGACCATGAATCCTCAAAAGTGTCAAGGTCACAGGAAACAAAGAAGGACTAAGAAACGGTCATAGACCAATGGAGACATGACAACTAAATGCAAGGGGGCATCCTGGATTGGATCCTGGAAGAGAAAATAAAGGACATTAGTGGAAAATGGTAAAATCCAAATAAAGACTGTAGTTTAGTTAATAGTATAGTACCAATGCTAATTTCTGGATTTTCACAAATGTACTATGGTTGTGTAAGATGTTAGGGGAAGGTGGGTGAGGTATACACAGGAACTCTCTGTAGCATCTTTGCAAGTTTTCTGTAACTCAAAAATTATTCCAAAATGATAAGTTTATTTTCTAAAACGTTCTTCTAATCTCCAACTCCCAACCCTTTTATACTCTCTGTGGAACATAGGGGTGGTAAGGACAAGCCACCTAGTTTTCTAAACAGTGTTTTTGGCAAGCCCAGAATGGTGGGGTCTGGCATCTCATTTTGGAGTATAATTTTTATTATCTTTGAGCTTCAGCTGTAGACTTCCATTTAAATTTCCTGTTATACTCATATATGTTTTTTTTTTTCTTTTTTAAATTTTTTTTTAACGTTCATTTATTTTTGAGACAGAGAGAGACCGAGCATGAACGGGGGAGGGTCAGAGAGAGGGAAACACAGAATCTGAAACAGGCTCCAGGCTCCGAGCTATCAGCACAGAGCCCGACGCGGGGCTTGAACTCACCAACCACGAGATCATGACCTGAGCCGAAGTCGGCCGCCCAACCGACTGAGCCACCCAGGTGCCCCATACTCATATATGTTTTTAAAAGTCTCTAGAACAATTTATAGAGGGACACCTGGCTGGCTCCGCCAGCAGAGCATGCAGCTCTTGATCTCGGGGTTTTGAGTTTGAGCCCCACATTGGGCGTACAGTTTACTTTAAAAAAAAGAGAGAGAAAAAAATTAGGATGATACACTAGATAAACCAAAACAACAGTTGCCTGTGAAGAAATAATTTTCCTTAAAGAGAAGAGACAGCCATTTCTCACAATTTATTCGTTCTATTGTACCTTCTGGAACTTGAGCCATGTGACTGTATTACACCTTCAAATTTTTTAACTAGGGAAAAACTGCTTAGTTGTTTTACTCTTCTCTTGAATCACTATTCAGGGAGTCAGGAACTATTCCTGTAATGTTATGACTTACTGAGAAAGATTCTTCTATGTTCTATGTTGTGTTCATTGAAAGTTCAGAAGCCATTTTTTCTTCATGATAATACAATATTGTTTGCATTTGGGTTCTCCCTTGTTTCATCTTCACACATTTCAAAAAATGCTTGGTTTTTAGCAATGTGTCTGATAATTTGATGCTTCTTGGGTTGGGATTATTTCCACTGTTGGGTGGCTCAGTCCGGTAAGTGTCCAACTTCAGGTCAGGTCATGATCTCTTGGTTCATGACTTCAAGCCTGGTGTCGGACTCTGTGCTGACAGTTTGGAGCCTGGAGCCTGCTTCGGATTCTTTGTCTCCCTCTCTGTCTGCCCCTCCCCTGCTTTCTCTCTCTCTCTCTCTCTCTCTCTCTCTCAAAAATAAACATTAAAAAAATTTTTTTAAGTCATTAGAATGGATATCCCTGAGCATTTTTAGGTTTCAGGAAGGGACCCCAAAAAGATCAGCTTTTTCATCTATCCAAGGCAGTTACCAACCACAGCTTTATTCATATATTCATCGCTTGCTATCCACTCTGTTCGTAGCAAGCCTCTCAAGCCTTATGCACCTTCTCAAAGAGAACAGAATGGTAGTTTCATTGACCCAACTTCCAGTTAAACCAGCTCTTATCTCTACCAGTTCCTTAAATGCCATTCTTGTGTTGGAGTTGGTAGTTTGTATCCAAAAAGGGCCAAGACAGGAGAATCAGAAATGTCACTCTCCAAGTGTAGCGTTCCAGTTTCTCTGGGTCCCCATCATCATTCCCCACCCAGAGCATCAGCTAATTACTGTAGCAGAGCGTACAGAAAGAGCTTGCTTTCTTTTCATTTTTTTCTTTTTCTTTCTTTCTTTCTTTCTTTCTTTCTTTCTTTCTTTCTTTCTTTCTTTCTTTCTCTTTCTTTCTTTCTTTCTTTCAATGTTTATTTATTTATTTTGAGGGAGAGAGAGAAAGCAAGCAGGGGAGGGGCAGATAGAATTCTAAGCAGGCTCCATGCTGTCAGTGCAGAGCCTGATGGGGGGCTCAATTGTATGAACCCTGAGATCATGACCTGAGTTGAAATCCAGAGTCGGACACTTAACCATCTGAGCCACCCAGGTGCCCCTTGCCTGGCTTTCCAAGGTGTATTCTGCAAACAGGATGCTAAACTTCTTTTTATTACTGCAGATCTTATGCTTTCTTGGTTGTTGAAATTTTTAAATAAGCTTTTTTTTAAGTTAACTAATTAAATAAATATCTTTGCCGTTTCTTCTTTTCTTTTTAGCAAGTCTTTCCCCTTGTTTAACAGATGTGTCCCTCAAACACCCGAGTGCTATTCCTTGTTTGCATCTGTTTTGATAAATGATGTTGACACCCTCCATCAAATTCTAAGTGGAATAATGTCAGGAAGAGACACAATCCTTGGTCTGTGTATCCTCGCATTAGGTAACTTTAAATTGCTTTTCTTTCAGTGACTCTGCCAAAGTTTCTAGCACTTGTGTATGTTGTACGATGAGAATTAGCCTCTTAAAGATAAAAGTTCACATGTTTTCTTTATAAAGATTTTCAGTGTTTCAGGTTCAAGTGGGAGAGGGGACAATAAAATTAGGGAGACACCAGCTGGCTCTCTGCCAAGAGGCCTCACCGAGTGTGGGTTGTCTTAGCATAGTGGCCATGTTCCGGTACCTGGTCCTCAGCTCTGCATAAGGATGGATGTGCAAAGCATATTGCCAATTTCCTAACTGGCCATGAAAAGTACAACTGTCAGGGGGACCAGAAAGCTATGTCTTCTGGCCAGAATGCCCTCTCCCCATAGGCAAGCCAGATTAGAAGGCCGCATGGGAGCAAGAGAAGGAGGCGTGTGTATCTGTGTTGAATAGCATCAGAAGGCAATGGCCTGAGGTAGCCAAACGCCTGCTTTGGGTTGTAGGCAGGTCAAGGCCTTGAGCTGTGACATGCCTCTTCTGGGCATTTCTGGAAGCAGCTACCCACTCTTGACCCTTTAACTTCCCATTTCAACTTGATGAGCCCCTTTAAGAGTTGACTTTCTCTTTGAACAAGTTGATACATTCTGCTGTGTGGGCAGTCGTAGTGGCCTGCTATCTACCCCTTCTCCAGTGGCTGCTTCCCAACCTTTTTGTTGAAAGGAATTCTTTGATCAGACATGATTTTGCCAGTTTACTCATCAGATTTTCCCTAATTTCCTTACCAAAATGTTACTAATTCCTGAATACTTGGGAATACTTAACTCATCACCATTATGTAACTTCCGGACTTCTTAGGACCCAGATGTGCCAGGCATTGTGCTTACTTTACTTTACTCATTAAAGCCTTGTCCGAATCCTGTCACCATTTGTAGGAAGGGAAACTGAGGCATAGAGAGGTTAAGTACTTGGCCAAAGTCAGGCAGTGAGTAGAGTAGGTGGCAGAGCTGAGACCCAACCCAGATGTATCTGGTCCTCAAATCCACATTCTTAACCACTACACCAAAGTGTCTGTAAGTAACGCTGATTTCTTTTTTTTTTTTTTTTTTTTTTTAATGTTTATTTTTGAGAGAGACAGAGCATGAGTAGGGAAGGGGCAGAGAGAGAGAGAGGGAGACACAGAATCCTAAGCAGCCTCCAGGCTCTGAGCTATCAGCACAGAGCCCCACGCAGGGCTCGAACCCATAAACTGTGAGATCATGACCTGAGCCAAAGTTGGATGTTTAACCTACTGAGCCACCCAGGCGGCCCCAAGTAATACTGATCTCTTGTTTAGGAAAAATGTAAAATTATATATAAACTCACTGCAATACTTAACATAAGGTCATAAGCTTAAAACCCCAAATACTGGAAAATCATATGCGGATTTTTTTTACACATACAGCTTACCATATAATTGGACCTTAAATTTTTCATTTCTAAAGGCATTAATTTTTCATATTTAATAAAAATTCCTGAGAACATTTAAAGTTAAAACTTTATATAAGCCCAATAAGAAGTAAAAAGAGTTAAGTGTGGTTAATAATAATAATAATAATAATAATAATGGTTTATTTGGACTTAAAAAAAACATTTTGGGTATTTGGGAATAAGACCTGATTAAAAAAAAAAATTAATAAAAGAAGAATTGGTAGGATTTCAGAAACTGGCTTACTGTAGCAGACTGAACTTATATATGCTTTAGAGAGTACCCTGTGTATGTCTTGTTATTTTTTTTAGTAGATGTTTAAGATATTTAGCGGTTGAAGGAAATTCTCAGTCCTCCCTCCTCTGGGAGTCATTAAAGCCCTGTCATCATTACCTTCACACCTCGGTTGCTGTTGGGGTTTATATATTTTGCTTAATTTTTCAGCCTTGTCTTTGGCCATGATGTTCACCTTCTGGTTCATCACCACCCTTCTGGTTCACATTTTCATTGCACTGATTATTTCGGGACTGCTGTGTAAGTATTTCTACTTGATTGATTTCTTTTTGATTAAATGCAAAGCCTTTCCATTAAGTACAGAACTTACAAGTTGGCACTTTTGAGCTAAATGGGGCTCAGAGAGTCTCTCATCCAACCCCATCATTTTACATATGAGAAAACTTGGGCCCAGAGAGGACAAAGGGAGTTGTTTGTGTTGCAGATATTAGCAAATTTGATGCCAATCTGTTGTCTCTGCTGCACTCGGCTGCTGCTTAGTCAGGCCTGCCAATCCAGAGTGGTCCTGGTGACCATAACAGACGACCATTAACAGATGACTCCAAGTCTTGTGGAAGCCTTTTAAAGAGTGTCTTCTGAACTTCCACATCAACCATTGATCTTGGGTCCCCACAGTTGTCATGCAAAGGCTCCAGTCTAAAAAGACTCAGGCCCTGAGCTGGGGAGGGTCCCAAAGAGCCTCTCCTGTACCTGCTGGTTCCCCTTTTGTGGCTGGAATGTGGGTCCATCCAAGAGTTATCAGGAAAGGAGGTCTGAGAGGTAGGGGCACACAGGAAGTTCAAGGCAGCAGCTATTTACCAACTGGCATGGGACATTTTAACTTTTAATAATCGATATGACTATAGAGTCTCATTCCCCTTAATCTGCCCTCAGCAACTTAGAGCCCTACGCCTCACAGGTGCACAACATGCCATGCTGGAGGACAGGCACCGCAGCTTGTGATGGACACTTTCCCACTTAGGACAAGTAAAGATGAACGTGACCTTCCTGTGGTGGTGCTGTAGGTGGCGTTGTAATGTTTAAACAGAGAGCGGTTGCAATATCGAGTGTCTACCCTGTCTTGTGACCGCCAAGCCGACCTCCAAGTTCCCTCAGGAGTTGGCACCAGTGGAGCTCACTGGGCAGGTCTAGACTTTGGACTCTAATGTTGTTCCCCTCACTGTCCTGTCCGTGCACTTTCCTCCCTGCTCACACCCATGCCCAGTGTGTAGTCTGGGCTGACAGGATGCACCTGTGTTCTAGCATCACCTTCCCGTGCCTCCCAAGGACAAGCAGCCACTGAGGGTCTGAGTGGTCCTTGGGGAGGCCACCCTGGCCCTGCCCAGCTCCTTCAGAGGGTCGGTTGTTACACATCAAGCCCCAGGCCCGTGGGACCCACTGCTGGAGCCAGGTCACCCAGTGCTGGGGGTTGGGGGAGGTGGTTATCCCATGCACATGTGCTGAGTTCCCCTGGTGTTTTGCCTTCTAGTTGTCTGTGGTGTCTTATGGTGGCTGTATTACGACTATACCCATGACCTCAGCATAGAATTGGACACAGAAAGGGAAAATATGAAGTGTTTGCTGGGGTTTGCTCTTGTATCTACAGTAATCACGGTAAGAGACGCCCTTCCAGCAGGAGGTCAAGTAGCTCGCTAGAACTCTGAAATCCAAATAATTTAACCAAAAACAACTAGAATTTGGTTTTGTTGTTGTTGTTTTTTAATCTCAGAGTATGCATTACATAATAGTATGGTGAATACACATACATGTTTAGGACTTTCTCTCTTTTATTTGCAATACCTACATAGGGATAAATCAAAACCTTCCAAAAAACAGGAAAAAAGAAGGCCTTACCTTCTTTCCAAGTCATTTCTGCCATCTCTCAGAGGTTAATTTTCTACCTGTACTGATTTGTTTTCCTTGAATACAGTAGAACCATTTTTACCCCCAAGCAGCTATAAGGTGGACCCTGGAGGGGGGCAGACTTACGACAGTTCCTCTTTCCTGTTTGTGAGCAGACTCCCCGGTCCAGCCAATGGATGCTCTGCTCCCTCCAGGGTGTGACAGCTCCCACTGCCCTTGAACACAGAGAGTCCTTTATTTCCAGACCTGCTGGCCACTGGGTTATTTTGGTTTTCAGAGAACCTGCCGCCACCTCTGTGAGCTCCCTAGATGAAAACAGGCACACGCGGAGTTATGGAGGCAGCAGATACTGGTTGTTGCGGGAGAGAGGTTGGCTGTTGCAAACCGTTGAGGTCACTCCCCAGGTAGCACTAAATGGGCTAGAATCACAAGACCCTGGAGGGACCGTGGAGTTGATTTTAGGCAACCACGGCCATCCTTGCTTGTGCCTTGCTTGCTAACCGTTTTGTGGATGAGCCACAGCTAGGTTTTCCACAAGCCCTTTAATTCTTCCAGCAAACACAGACTCTCTCACAACTCACTTCTCTCCTGAGGAGATCCTTCAGTTCCCCTATTTGGTGGTCTTCACATTTTCTCATTTCTAGTGAGGTTTCAGGTTTGTGTTCTTCACATAAACTGCATCTCGGGAAGCAAGTGTGTGATTAAGTAAAGCTTCTGATTTGTCCTGCCTCAGGCAGGGACCAAGCCCATAACTGCTCCAAGGGCCTGAAAAGGAGGCTGGAGAAAAAAGGAACCCCCTGTAACCCAGCCGGTGCTGAGCTGTTGGGCATGGAGGAGGGGGTGGGGAGCAGGGCTCCAAGCTGGGGGGGAGAGTGTACCTTCTCCCTTAGCCCTCCCCAGGGCTTCCTTTGTCTCCACACACTGAACCATTAACGGCCACCAGACACCAAAGTCAGGGGAAGTTCTCTTCACTAAGGTTGGTGAGAGGTGAGGCTGTGAAGGCTGTTTGCACCTGTGTCTGTGAGGACTGTTCAGGGGATGGTATAGAGGGTAGAAGCGAACCACAGCTCATACGCCATTGCTTTGGCACACCTATCACAGCTACTTACTGAGTTCCCACCACGTGCTGGCTGCTGGGTGGGCATGTCCTCACAAGAGCCCTAGATTGTTGATTGCTGTGTACTTGAATCCCTATCATACACTGGGCCATGCACTAGCCAACAGAGCTAGCAAGATACAATACACAGATAGCACCTGCCCCATGACTAGATAAATTACAGAGCAAGCAATGTCATGACCTGGCGCACAGGGAAAGATTCCAGCCTTTGCGGTCTGAGGCGGACGTCCCAGCCCATGGCCCACTACCCACTGTGTGACCTCACAGAATTGTCTTGGCCTTAGGCTTGGCTTTCCTCATCTGTTGAATGGGAATATTCCTACAAGATTCCCCTAGGGCCACGGACTTCCCTCCTCCCTGGGGAGCATCTGCCATGGAAACTCAGCATTCCCACAGAGAGCCACCCCTCATGCTCCCTGACAGGGGACCCAGGGCTAGGAAGCTGGGCTGGCTATGGGGCAAGAGAAAACCACTTTCCACCTGCTCCTTCCCCTGCCAGCCCAGCTTGGCTCCCACAGACCCCTGCACAAGATGAGGGAAAGAGGTCAGGGAGAGAACGTCATACTGTGTCCCCTAGTCAGGTACCACTCCCTGTCCTCAGTGCTGGTATCCAAGAGGAAAGAGGAGTTAGCAGCTGCTCTCCTTCTCCCTCACTCCGCCTTTCTTACCCCACTTTTCCAGAGAAGCAAAAGAGGGAAACAGCATTAGCAAGAGGGGAATAGAATCAGGAGAAAGGTCACCTCCTTCAACCCTCATCCTTCTTGCTCACATGGGAGCCCCATCTCACTTCTTCCCTGACCTGTATGTTGGAGCCCAACAGAGACCCTGAAAGTCTCATCTAGTGAAGATTTCCCAGAGAGATCCTTGTCTGCTACCAGGACACTTGGCTGGGATATGTTCCTGTCTCCTGAGTTCCCAGAAGCTGCCTCACAAGTCAACTAGAAAACATAGTTCAGGGAAGATGGGGGCTGCCTATGAATATTATTTAAATAGTTTTGTTATAAGCGCTAGCAGCAATGGAGAAAAGAGGGTAAATGGCCTTAAATGCACACCTCAGGGCATCAGCCTAGGAGCACAGGCTGAAGGGCAGCTCCCTGCAGCTTAGAGCCCAGATGAGTGAAGTCAGGACGTGGCCCCCATGGTAAGTCAGCCCTGCTGCTCAGCCCAGCCTGGCCCACACCCCCAGCACCATCCCCGGTAGGTAATGCTGATCCCTGCTGAAAGATGACTCTACGCTTCTAGTGAGCATCCTTGCAGTGTACTTAGAGTGTGAGAAGAGTATTTTATGCATATATATAACTTGTAAAACACACATGTATTTAAATATACATATGTTAGCTTTCCACTCAGGAGCTAGAAGCCAAGTTTATTTGCCTGAAGATCATATCATTTTGCTTTATGAATATTTTAAGTGAAACAAAAAAGGTTCCTCTTTTTTGTTGATTGTGGTAGGCATCAAGAATGCAGAGTTGGAAATTCCTGCTTAGCCTTTACCACTTACAGGGGTCCGGACATCTTCCCCAGTTCCTCCAGACACCCATGACTGGGTCGGGAGGCTCTGCTCCCATTTTATCCCACCTTCCTTCAACTTTCTTCCACTGGATTGTAAGATCCTTTGGGCCAGGAATGCCCCAGCCCAGCTGGGGGAGAAAGGGTATCTAAGGCTAAAGGAGAAAGGGTATCTTGTCATGAACACAAGAGGGAGCTGTGGAGGTTCCCTTGGCAGAAGGCTGAGAGGCAGATACAGGAGGGGCCATGCCAGGAAGTTCCTTATCTGTAGTGATAATGACCTTGATCTTTATCCAGAAGCACAGGGGAACCATGGAGGAATTTTGAGCTGGGAGGTGACATCATTGATTCTACTCTTTACAAAGACCCCTTTAGCTGTGGGTTAGAGGAGGGAAAGGGGTAGGGGTTGGGGACCAGTGGAATTAAAGACAGAGGCTAAGGAGGTGGCTATTTGGGTGCAGATAATTGATAAGACCTGAGATAATTGATAAACTTGGGAAGAGAGGGGAGGTTAGACTGAGATATCTGTCAGGAAACTGAATGCAGGAGATGGGGATTGTGCCCTGCACTGGGCCAGTTCTTGACAGTAAGGGACAGCTCTGCTCTCAGCGAGCTTAATCTAATGAGAAAGTCAGATGAATAAACATTTGCCATATAAATTCTGAGTGCTACAATTCGTAAGTTTGGGATAATATGGAAGCACACAAGAGGGGAACCATCCTTACTCTTGGAGAGGCCAGAAAAATTAGGGCCACTGGAATAGGAAATATAGAAGAAGGAGAAGATTCTTCTATGAAGATAATGAACTTGGTTCAGGATGGGTTGAATTTGAGACACTGTATGACGTCCACGGCCTGGCCGGTAACTGATGTGCTTACTCATCTAGCACCTAGAGAGAGGTGAGGCTGGAGGTTCTTCTTTGAAGGTTATCAGCCTCTAGGAAGGACGCTAAGACCACAAAGGAAAAGGAGTCCAAAGACTGTAGAAACAACAAGAGGTAGGAGGAGAGCCAGAAGAAAGAACAATCACAGAGGTCAAGAGAGGAGACCATTTTAAGAAAAGAGGAATGGGCAGAGATTCACATGCCGTGCTCTAACCTAGAGTTAGTAGGAGTATGGGTGGCAGGTGGAGACTAGTCAGTGCCGATGCTTGTGTGTGAAGAGCATGAGGAGATGGCAATGAGTGGGCTGGGATGTGGGGGTGAAGGGTGATTTCTTTCTTTAGTAAGAAATTTATATGCAGGGAGGCCAAAACCAGCAGAGAAGAAGGCACAGAAGGTTGCTTTGAGGCATAACCACTGTCCTTTCCCTCATACTTACATCCCTTGCCTTTTGCAGTCTTCGAGCATTCTCTGAGTATCTTGCGTATTGTGGGGAGGAGGTGAGAGATAGAAGACAGTTCTCTGACCCTAGAGGACTTTCTTTGCATTTTCTCTTGTTCTCTGACAGAGACTGTGTCTCGTTCATGGTTGCAGCTGCAGGATCTAGCACAGGGGCCAACACATAATAGATGCCCACTGAGGATGTGAATATTTTTCTGTTTAATATAATAAAGTGTGAGTAGCTATCTTAAAGGAGCTGTTGGCTGACACGTCAGTAAAATATTAAGGTTTGCTTTAAGCCTTTCTCTTATTATTTTGAGTAATTTGCTCTAACCCCTTATTCTCCAGGCAGTTCTGCTCAGCTTGATTTTTGTCTTCAGAAAGAAAATAAAATTGACAGTCGAACTTTTCCAAGTCATTAATAAAGCCATCAACAACTCTCCATTCCTGCTGTTCCAACCACTATGGACTTTTGCCATCCTCATTTTCTTCTGGGTCCTCTGGGTGGCCGTGCTGCTGAGCCTGGGAACTGCAGGTAAGGGTAGAGGGTTCCATCGCCTTTGAGTTGTGCGTGGAAGATCCTGCCATTTTGGAACCATTGACCTGTTTTGTAGGGACCGAGCCTCCGGTGGAACTGGAGGTGTCTGATGACAGCAGTGATGGTGCCAGGGGCTCTGTCGTGGGGGGAGCAGGAAAATCCTTTTCCTTTTTTATACTGGCTTTAAAGAAGCTGAGTGTGTTTCTCGAGAGAGCAAATTCAGTAAGGACTAAAAGAGCTTTTGAAAAAACTACAACATGAACAAAAGCTTCTAGAAAGAGTATTAGCAGGGCACCCGGATGGCTCGGTCGGTTGAGCATCCGATTTTAGCTCAGGTCATGATCTCGCGGTTTGTGGGTTCGAGTCCCCCATCGGGCTCACTACTGTCAGCCTGTCAGTGCAGAGCCCGCTTTGGACCCTCTGTCCCTCTCTCTGTCTCTGCCTCTCCCCAGCTTACACTTTTCTCTCTCAAAAAAATAAACAGTAAAAAAAAAAAGTTTATGGAAACAATACTATCAAATGTCTCTGGATTTAAATTTCGTCCAAGGTAATCTGCCAACTCCTCTCAATTCGGGCAATCAAGAAGGGCCCAGGAAAGGCCGTGTTAAGAGTCTGGCGTGCTCAGCGGAGCCAGCGTAAGTTTAAAACAAGTGCAGATGGACATTCACATTGCTTAGGTCCTGAGAAGACAATACTGAATCCTCCACCTTCCTGTTATATCTGTACGATGGTTTTCCACCACGGGCATTCCTCAGAGTCAGCTAAGGTGCTTTATTAAAATACAGTTGCCTGGGCCCTGTCCTCAGAGATGCTGATTTATTTGGTTTGAGGTAGGGCAAACTATATATTTTTGAAGCCCCATAACAGAGCAAAGAAAGGCTGTGTAAAGTACTGTCTGAAATGAGGTAAGGAGCTTTGTCAGAATATATATCACCCCCTCATGGAGAAAGTCTTGCTGTGGGGGAAAAGAAGTCACCAGAAGGAAACGATGGGCTTAGTCAAGCAGTAGGTCTGTGTTCTGGCTCAAGCTCCGCATCTCACTGTGGGCTAGTAACAAACAGTGTGAGGACACGCAGCTAGGCTCCCAGGCACGTGTCGAGCGGCCCTGTTCTGGATCGTCTCTGACTCCCATGTTTGATTTGGATAAGGCCCACATCCACACTACGATGGGAGTACGAAAGAGTAAGTTGCTTTCTGGGACTGTCACCAGACAGATAAGAGCCACAGCAGATGTCAAATCAATAAGGCTAATGTAACTCCTTACCGTTTTATCAAGTTTATTTGGTCCCCTGTCAGCTCTGGTCAACTATGTGAGAACTGCTGTGTCGTAGATTCTTAGGAAATTGGGGTCTCCTCTCCGTCCTCTGGAGTAGAAGGCTCATTGGAGATGGCTTTGAGATTGTCAGCAGGCTCCCTGGGAGACACAGCCCACACTTCCAGCCTCAGACGCGCTTGGGAGCAATCTCTTCTGTTGCTCTCTAGAAGCTTTCTGAAGACCTGCAGTGAACTCAGAATAATTATCCATGAAGAATCCTTGGTTAACCAGATACATGACTGTAATCAATCAGGATGAGTTTGGGAGTAACAAAAGACTAAAAAAAGCAGTGAATTAAATAAGATATAAGGTAATTTCTCTCTCACATAAATGAAGTTCGCAAGGAGGAGGCACGGTGCTAGCATGGTCCTGTAGAGGTCAAGGACCTGGGCACTGTCCTTCTTCCATTTCACTTCAGCACCTTGTGGCTGACATCCTCTACCACTGGCTTCCATCTAGTAGCTGAAGCAGACACTTAGGCTCCAACCATGTCATTCCAGCCCTTAGGAAGGTGGCGGAGAGGAAGGTGAACATGCCCTCTGCCCCCGCCCCCCAATTCCCCAAGTCAAGCCCTCACTTCCACCCCCTTGGCCACATCCTAGTTACCGGGCAACACCTACCTGCAGGGGAGGGACGGGAGATGCGGTGTCATTGGGGGCAGCCATGCGCAGTGCAAAAATTAGAAGTTCTGTTGCCAAGGAAGAGGGAAGAACAGATGTTGTGGGGCAATTGGAAGTCTCAGCTGAGGGCAACACTGAACAATTCCAGTTTGCCCACATGAGGTCGTCTCAGTCCTGGTCAGAAAGGCGGGCAGTGGCCTTGATACGTGCAGAAAACAAGCATTTGTTGGAAAGGGCCCAAATTCCTGGCTCGGGATTAAGACCTTTCTTATGTCCTCTGTGTTAAGCAGTGCAGTCCCCCTTTGTCGTACGCGCTGTTCTGCTCCAGTTATGGGTAAGGGAATTGAGGAAGGTCACGCAGCTAGGAAGTGCGAGGCTCTCTCTGGCTCTGGAGCCCTAGGAAGGGACCCGTGCTCTCTCCACCATCTCACATTTCCCGTGGCTGCTGGGACACAGAATGGGCCTCCGCAGTTTTCTGTCAAGTCAAAGCAGTATCGTGACCACAGCAGCTGGCTGGCGGATGTGGCCTGTGCCCATAATGGTGTGTTTGGGGTCTGTGGTTACAGGACAACATGGCAGGGCCAGAGGTCAAAGCCAATTTGGGCTGGGAGGGAAGGGTGACGGGGTGGCACACTGGGTGTTGGACTGTAGTACGTGAACCCCTGCCCTAAAGAATCACCAGAGAAAGGGTGAGGTCGTGGGAAATATGGCTCATGACCAGGGAAGGAACTTCGTTCCTCCTCCAGCCTCTAGGGCACAGCCGCCCACCCCACTGTTCCTTGTCGGCTGTGAGCGTGGCTGAAGGAAATTGTCCCCATGTTATCCCATAGTACTTTGAGGTGGGGCACATTCATTTGTTCTTGCTTTGATTCGTAAGGGTTAGGGGAGCGTCTCGGGGCCGAGGCCCTGGGCAAGGCCCTAGGGAGGAATGGTGGTCTTTCCTCACAGCACTTAGAGTTGAGTAGGACACAGTGACAATTAGACATGCGCTCATGGTGAAAATCGATGAATGTCACACTAGGAGAAATTTGGGGAAGCTCCAAGAGCGGCGGAACGGGGCTCTAACCCACTTTGGGAGCCAGGGAGGGCTTCTCAGAGGATGGGCTAGAAATTGCCAGATCAGAAAATGCAGAAAGAAGCCAGAGGGGATTCGACAGGGGTCACAGGCAAGCACCAGGAGAGGACAAGGAGAGAGCCAGTCCTGGGATTGAGGTGCAGCTGGAAGGAACAAGCCCAGGGCTGCCTTGGGAGTGAGCTGCCAGCGTGGTGCCCCTTCAGCTCCCCGTTAGGCCCAAGTTGGGCCCAGGACTTAGGGGGCATGAAGTAGCCTCTGCCCCGGGACTGAGAACAGGAGAGGCAGGGAGCCAGGAAGGTGATTCCGTGGGGCCAAAGGGAGCACCTCAGAGGCCATGTGCTGAGGTGCAGCCATTCCCTGTCAGCGGAAGGAGGAAACCAGGCAAGAGGGTGAGGAGCAGAAGGGCAGGAAAAGCTGGGTCCCCGGGGCCTGACCTAGGCCGGTGAGCTAACTGATCTTCCCTTTACAGGAGAGAAGGGATCACACAGAGCTGTAGCCTTCCCTCCACCCTGGGCTCGGGCATCGTAAAAAAAAAAAAAACAAAACAAAAAACACAAACAGACTGCTGTCCCCTCAGGCCACCTGACTCTCCACTCACCTGTGGGCTGAACCAGGTGCACAGAACTCCTTTGTTCTCAAAGGCCTTTTCACTCGGTGCCAAGCCACCACTCTGGGTGTGGGCGGGTCATTTCTTTGCCTCATGTCATTTTGACCTCTGGGAGATGCCCCGGCCACGCTTGTGGGAGGCTGGGGGCTGCCCTCAGAGCTTGTGAAAAGAAGCCAAGTGATGTGGGTGGTCAGAGATGGCTACGCAGCGCCTGACGGTTTCACTTCACGTCCCCTCAGGCAGTTACAGGATCCTCCAGTTCTTCAGTGCTGTGGCAGTGTCCACAGTGGGTAATGTCGTGTCAGATGGTTGAAGAAACTAATATTTTAATGTGTAGAAAAGAAAAAAAATACAGAAAGAGTGAACTTGGGGTTTTTTTGTCCAGATGAGCAATTTCTCCAGTGACTATAAATCAGCCTCTGAGCTAGTTGACAAATTCTGGCTTGTTTGGGGATTGTTTCAGCAGAGCACATCACGGCCCTCCAGCAATGACATTTATTAGCCCATCGGGACTTGTCTGCTACCGACAATGTGACAACGACTGCTAAAATCCAGTGGAAGAAAGTGAAAACTGTAATAACCTTGGGAACCCAGCAGGTGCAGGTGGCAGGTTGGAGGGAGCCCACGTGGTCTCATTATGCGCCGTTGTCATTAAGGTGGTCTGGAAGCCCCAGGGTCAACCGTGGAAGAGGCCCATCTTGGGCTGGCACTTTCTCCCCCTACGTGCTGCAGTTAGGTGATCACAGGGATGGATTTGGCATGCTTGGGACAGGCAGAGGGCCATGCTTGGAAAGGAGGTAGTAGGGTTGGACAAAGGGTGTCCCATCAAGGGACCCAGGATCTAGCTGGCTCTGGGCTTCCTTGGGCGTTAATCCTCTGTGCTTCCCTTTCCCCAGTTTTGCAATAGAAAAATGATGCTTTCCCCAGATGCTTTACAGGGATGTGAGGAGGCCGAGATGGGGCCAGAACTTTGCTTTGCAAATAAAGGACCATATATGTTCCTTATATTGGGAATTACTGTTAACTAAAGAGTACCTGGAACTAGCTTCAGCTTTACTCTCTGCTCTGCCTGGCATATTTGAGAGCACAGTTTAAAAGACAATTGTCTTCTTTTTTAAGTGATGAGAGATCTAGAAAATGATTGACATTAGTTCACAAAAACCTCCTAGCAGCCCCCACCTGTCCTAGGAACAGGTGGAGGGAACTTGCACAAGAGAGATTTGAAGCAGCTCCTGATTTTTGGAAGTTTATAGCCCCTTTGGGAAAGTGCAAAGGAAAACAGTCTCCATGAACATCTTCGTGCCTTTGCCCCTGCTGTGACCTTCATCTGGAAACATCTCCTCTTCCCAACTTGCCCCTTTCTACCCGAAACAGCTTAGACAGCTAGTCATTCTCCAAGAATTGTTTTGAGCATTATATTTCTTAGAAAATCTATGAATTCCCCAGGCATACTTAATTGTGCTTCTTCATTTTCCTTGCATTTTTTAATATTCTTCATTCTTTCAGCAGATATTCATTGCAAGCGTACAGTTGCAGGCCTGGGAACTGGAGGTACAGCCGTGAATGAGGCAGAGGCGCTAGTGAGTGGGGAAAGAGGGAATAAATAAGTAAATATATGTAGACGGTGAGAAGTCCTATGAAGAACAATAACGCAAGTTAATGACTTGTTACCATCCAACTAGGGAATGGACATCCTGAGGGCAGGGGCCATGTCTTTTTCTTTCTGTGTCTCTTTATTCAGCGTACAGCCCCTAAATGAGTTCAGTAAATGTGTCCTGAATCAGTGAGTGGATTTGCATCAGTGCTGTGTGAAATGAGATATAGACATAGGCTCTACATCGAGATTTTCTTCTCTTTCCCCCTAATCTTCATGCTGTCAGAGTAGAAGCTGAGCCAGTGGGAGACACGGGCAGGAGGGATGTCACTAGGACGCTTGGGCCAATTTGCTGGAAGAGGCCAGTACATAGAATGTACTAGAAAGTCGAACCCTTCCAAGTTGGACCCGCTTCCTTTGGGAAATTATCCCAACCATCTGGACTGCCGTCCTTGAGAAATTGCCATGTATATGATCATGAATGTCACCTTAGTCTTTCAAAATGCTTTAAAGCTTGCTTATAGTTTCTAGATTTATGGTTAGCTTCATGATGAATTTCCTCCAGGTTATATGGATGATGTCCAGAAAATTGTCTCAGATCTCTATAGGATATAGAGATCCTATATCTGTAGGATATATTAGGGATATATAGGATACATTGAGATATACATATGCTATGCTGAGGAAGTTTGATTCAGTTGTTCGTTCAATAAATATTTATTGAATATTTACTGTATCAGACCCTGTTGTAGAAGCTAAAGGTACAGCTTTCCTTCTAGTTTTGTAGCTAGAGGAGGATAGGGGGACAGGCATTAAATAAAATATGTAAGTGAATTCACAATACATTAAAAGTTGATAAGTGGTATGGGGAAAATTAAAGCAGAGGGGAAGAATGAGAAATGCTTAAGGGGAGGTGCAATTTTAAAAAACATTTTTTTTAATCTTTATTTTTGAGAGAGAGAGACAGAGTGCGAGCAGGGGAGGAGCAGAGAGAGAGGGAGACATGGAATCCGAAGCAGGCTCTAGGCCCTGAGCTGTTAGCACAGAGCCCAATGCGGGGCTCGAACTCACGAACCATGAGATCATGACCTGAGCTGAAGTCGGATGCTCAAGTGGCTGAGCCACCCAGGTGCCCCAAGGGGCAGTGAAATTTTAAATGTGGTGAGTGGGGGAGGGCCTCATTGAGAAGGGGATATGTGAACAATGATTTGAAGGTGGTAGAGGCAGAGCCATGAGGCTGTATAAGGGAAGGGACCGTGTTCTTGGTAAAGGGAACAGCAAGAGGCATGAGTACTGGGGGCACAGCAGGCAGTCCTCTTCCACTGGAGTGGAGTCAGAAGGGGGTCAGAGAGGGCATGGAGTCAAATCCTCTGGGCTTGTAGCCTTTATAGGAGCTCTGGTTCCAATCTGAGATGGGAAGCCATTACAGTTTTAAGTAGAATATTTACATGATCTGACTGACGTTTTACAGGCAGCCGTCTAGGGAGGAGCATAATGGCCATGGTTTGACGTATTGGATTCTGTGTCTATTCTGAAGGATTTCCCAATTTATTTGTGGAGGGATGTGAAGGAAAGAGATTTAAAGATGACAGTGAGCAGCTGGAGGATGGGACTGCCATGAGCTGAGATGGGGCAAGACTCTGAGTGGAGCATTTCAGGGGAGATCATATTGGTTTTGATTGTGTTAACTGAGATGTCTCTTCGGCAGCCAGATGGAGATGTCAAGTGGGCAGTTAGCTGGTTGAGTCTGAAGTTTCTGGAGAGGTCCCAGTTAGAGATCTCGCTTGGAAATTTGGGAGCATATAAATGGTATTTAAAACTATGAGAATAGAATGAGTGCAGAGAGAGAAGAGTGGAAATTTAAGGACTATACTCTGGGAATCTTCAGTGGTTGAGAGGTCCTGGAGCTGAGGAGGAATACAGAAATGAGGCTGGCTGGGGCTTCAGGGATATGTGAGTGGCGTCCAGTGTGTCAAATGCTGCTACCAAGTGGGATAAGACCCAAAGACTATCCACTGAATCTAGCAGCGTAGAGGTGAAACAAAACCGCTTGAGGGAAGTGAGAGGGAGTGGATCATGATTGCAGTGGGTTTAAGAGAAAGAGGGAGAAAAGAATTGAAAAGAGTAAGTAGAGGCAGTCTTGAGGAATTGGGCCGTAAAGAGGAGCAGAGGAGTACCTGGCTGGCTCAGTCAGAAGAGCACGTGACTTGTGATCTCAGGGTTGTGAGTTTGAGCCCCACATTGGGTGTAGAGATTATTTTAAAATAAATAAATAACTAAACTATTTTTAAAAAATTAAGAGGAATAGACAGAAGGCAAGGAAGCTGGAGGAGAGTCAAGAGTAGGTTTTGTTAAAGACGAGAAGTGGTTAAAAATGATTTGGTTGAGGGGCACCTGGGTGGCTCAGTCGGTTAGACGTCCGACTTCGGCCCAGGTCACGATCTCACAGTCCGTGAGTTCGAGCCCCGCGTCGGGCTCTGGGCTGATGGCTCAGAGCCTGGAGCCTGCTTCTGATTCTGTGTCTCCCTCTCTCTCTGCCCCTCCCCCGTTCATGCTCTGTCTCACTCTGTCTCAAAAATAAATAAACGTTAAAAAAAATTAAAAAAAAAAAAAATGATTTGGTTGAGAGGAATACTTGGATGAAAGAAAAAAGAGGGGAATATTGCTGAATAGCTATCATCAGTAGGTGAGAAGGGAGATCCAGAGGAGGGGTTAGCCTTAGGGTCACTGACAATTTATCATATTAAGTAGGGGTCAGGTAATGGGCTCATGCTGATGGCAGGTAGATGTCAGGGGTAGGTACTGGCAGAGGTTTTCTGATTGCTTCAATTTTCTCAGAGAAACCAGAGGTGAGATCATTGAGAGAGCGTGACAATGGGGGGGAAAAACCCTTAGAGGTTGAAGGAGAAATTAGGAACAGTCCAGAAGGAGAGATGAATAGACCAATAAACCAACATGTGAGTTCCTGAGAGTCACTCAGATGGTATCTTCTTTCTGATTTCTTGTTTGCTTCTTTCACATCCCCCACCTTAATTGCTGATGTCTAGCATAATTCCAACGTATAGTAGATACTTAATAAATATACGTTAAGTCCAGAACTGGAATTCTGTCTACCTGTATTTCAGTTACAGCTAACCTGTCTGGAACTCATTTGTTCAAGTGTCTTACCCATTTAATCCTCAGAGTAGCTGCATGCATGGCGCTCGTAGCCACAAGACTGGACAGGGTCACCAAGGACATGAGGAGTAGGTGTAAATGTCTTCAGATTGCACGTGATGAGACAGATGTTACAAGGTCCCCTCTGCCTGAGCCTGGTCAGTCATTAGGGGATGGTGCGGAGATAGATATAAATCTCAGCCTGTGTGACTCAAGCCTAAGCCTATAACCACTGCCTCAGGGTTCATCTTGTCCACCCTTTTTATCTTTACAATGAGGGAACAGGGACCCAGGTTGCTTATCACAAGTGTCACAGCCGAGACTGGAACCAAGTCCTCTCCCATTTCAGTACCCTTTGCACCTTTATTCTTGAGATCCACAATATCTTGGGATCTGTCTGAAGTCCAGTGCCCATTAGCCCGTGTTAGCTACACGTTGTAGTGACTATGTTGTTAACAGTCCTTATCGACAAAGCAGCTCCTCCTTTGATGAGGGGCTCTTGCCTGCACTGACACTGTCATCCAGGAGAGGGCAGTCTTGTGCGCATAAACACGCCTGCCCCACCCACAGGCTGTAACCACTAGTTGCTAGGCTTTCACCCTGGAGCCACAGCACCTCATTCTTCAGAAAATGTTTGCCTGAAACTGTGCTTCTTGAGTAACAGGTTTATCCCCCAGGTGGCATTTGGCAGTGTCTGGAGACATTTCGGGTTGTTGTAACTAGAGGAGGGGAGGGAGGTTGCTCCTGGCACGTAGTGGGTAGAGGCCAGGGATAATGCTAAATATCCTACAGTGCACAGGCAGCCCACCCCCTCCCTCCCCCCCAAAAAAAAGGATTATCTGGTCTGAAATGTCAGTTGGCATGTTGAGAAGTTGAGAAACCCTGCCCTAAAGGAAAATCTGTAAACAGCCTGGTATAAATGAACCAGAGGAACAAACAGAAGATGGTTTAGACAAAGATATTCAAAGACAGCAGTGACCAGAATTTCTAGATCCTGCTTCTTTGGTGACTGCCATGGATTTGAAGGCTTATGTGAACCTTGACTTACTTTAGCCACTCACTCTTGCCCCTCAGTGTGCCGAGCTGGAATATGTATGACTGTGCTCTTGATGGCACAAGGCAGCCAAGAAGAGACTGTCCCCCATTAGCCTCCCGGGCCTCTGTATTTACCTTTCATCTGTCAAAGAAAGCATCCCTCCTATTCTATGGAAATGTTCACCCCCAAACCACGGGACACGCTGTCAGCATGTTCTTGTGAAACCGCAGTCTATCCCCAGGAAATACAGTGTGCTTGTTGGCTGGCCTTGCTCACTTCTGATATTCTTTGGAGCGATTCTCCAAGTCTCCATCGACCTGACCTACCTAAGCCCGTGTGTTAGTGGTGAGGGGTTGCTTCCTTTAGCGTTGGGAATGCTTTCCTGAGGCACACTTATTTTGGAAAAGCATAAACACTTATCAGTGCTGTACCTGAAACAGAAATTGCCTCTAAGGCAGAAAGAGCCCAGCGCTCAATCAAATATTAACTTCTCTGTAAATCAAGCTGCCCCACTGTTTTTTCACAATGTGACTCTTGTTCAGCAGAACACAGAGCCTAAGGAACTAAGGCCAGCCTTCATCTGTGGAATCACATTGCGCTACAGCATGGTTATCTTCTCCCACTTCCTTTGCAGAGACCCTATTGTGAATGTCTACAGACACGTGAATTATGAACCTAAAATCGATTTATACCTAAGAAGGAAAATCTGAAACTATCTTTAAATGTTGTCCAAGTTGTTGGTTTTGCCAAAGACTGAAGTGCCTATCTCTTACTTAACGGTAGTTTATTTTAAATACATAATGGAGAGCATCTAGCAATCAAGCATAGCCACTGAGCTGGGATTTGGATTTACTAAATCCAAACTGAACTGAATTGAATTGCAGGGCTAATTCCAGGGTATAATTCAGGGGCTTCTTTAGATGAGGGCAAATAAAGCAGGGTATAGCCATGGGAATGGCAGGGCATTGTTGGGGTTACCATGCTGGTCTTGATTTAATACAGTATTGAGTTCCTGAAATTTAATAAAATCATGACCGCTCACAAAATGAAATTTCCATGGACCAGGCCCTATCTTCAGCATTTACCATGTAATCTCATTTAAACTACCAACAGGAAGTTTAGTCTCCCAAAGGAGACTAAATAGTTTGCCCCAGTCTAACCAGGAAAGGATAAAGGCAAGATATGAACCTAGAAGTTTAACACGGAAACCCAATAGATATTTTATTATTTTTTTAATCTTTATTTATTTTTGAGAGAAAGAGACTGCGAGCGGGGGAGGAACAGAGAGAGAGGGAGACACAGAATTCGCAGCAGGCTCCAGGCTCTGAGCTGTCAACATAGAGCCTGACGCAAGACTCGAACTCATGAACTGTGAGGTCATGACCTGAGCCAAAGTCAGACACTTAACTGACTGAGCCACCCAGGCGCCCCTCCAATAGATACTATAAATGTGTTAGAAGAGTTAGTCCTTGAAATGAAACCTGAAGTGAATCCCTTGGAAAAATGAAGACCTTGTCTCTTTTAGGAACTCTATGTTTTTGGTGGAGCAGGGGTCTAGAATATAGTCCTAATGGCTTTGTATGATTTCACCAATTTAACAAGCTTTATTTGTGTCACAAAGTGGTGTGGTAGAAAAACCATGGGTTTTAGAGTCGAATGTGTCTGGGCTTATGTGCTCCTTCCACTAATCATGAGCAGTGAGACTTTCTGAAAGTTTCTTGATTCTTCCAGACCTCAGTTTTCGTATCTACAAAGTGAAATGACCATTGCGTACGGGTCAAATGTCTCACAAATCGCCCACCCCTCAGTCATTATAAATATCGTTATGAATATTATTCCTAAGTTAAAAGTGTGTTCTCATTTTTTAGTTTGTGCTGTGAAGACCTTCAATTATGGCGGATGCTTCAAACTTGACTTTGGCATCTGTGTTTCACATAACACCAACAGCCAGCCATGAGGAAGTGTGGCCTGTTGAATCATCTTCCGTGCTTAGGAAAACATTGGTGTAAAGAATGTTTGTGTTTTAAACTTTAGGAGCTGCACAGGTTATTGAAGGTGGCCAAGTGGAATATAAGCCTATTTTAGGCATTCGGTATATGTGGTGGTACCATTTGATTGGCCTCATCTGGACTAGCGAATTCATCCTTGCATGCCAGCAAATGACTGTAGCCGGCGCACTTGTTACTTGCTATTTCAACAGGTAGGTCTAGCGTGTGGCTCCTATTGATTTGTCTATGTGCTTCATGTTGGGTGTCACAAAAGATATTTTGGAGTCTTAAAAGCAGTTGGCAGAAAACTAAGGTAAAAATTGGAGCACGATGCTCATTTGGTAGTGAAAAGAAATAGTATACCTTAAATTTGTCACATTTCCAAGCTCTCTTGCTTTGAGCTAGAAAATTCAGAAGGAAGCAAAGCAGGGGGCATAACCAAACTACTTAGAATTGAAAGACAGCTGAAAGGAAAGGTTGACTTCGGTAAATATTCATTCTCATTGTCTTTAAACTTAAAAAAAATTACCGGTCTATTTGGAACACATGTCAGTAAGTTCTGCAAGCATTATTTTATCCTATGTAAGTGAGAATGTCGTCTTGGAAAACTGTTTTAATGTTTATTTATTTTTGAGAGAAAGAGAGGGCACATGTGCAGGGCAGGGGCAAAGAGAGAGGGAGACAGAGAATCCAAAGTGGACTCTGCGCTGACAGAAGAAAGCCCAGCACGGGACTCAAACCGGGGTCAGGGGACCCCAGAAAATAATTTTTAATCCTAAGGAAATTGTATACAACTCCAAAATATAGTTCGTATTCATATAGTTAAATACTAGTGAGTTAATGACTTCTTTGTTCACCGTGACACTTACTTAAATGTTTTCACCCCATTACCTCATCAAAATAACTGAGGACTCCCCACCCCCCCAAAAAAAACATTTTTTTGTGTGTGACTCTCCATGGGGCAAAGATAAAACCACAGGCAAGTGGAGCAGGCCAGGACAATGACAGGGTTGGACTGAGAACAGGAAGTTTACTCCCAATAGGGCTGATCCTCCTCTAATCTTTCAGGCCAAATGAGCAGATAAGCATGAGTATTCATGGGGGTAAGAAAGTCAACCAGGGATGATTCATCCCAGTGAGCAATTACCTCCCGACAGTAAGGAACCCCGTGGGTTTTAATACAAGGGTGCTGTTTGGGAGTCTTCGTCCCTACAGACTCTGTGGGACGCACACAGGGGCTGTAGCCCTTGGCCTTGAGAACCTCTGTGCCCTGGGGGGTGGGTGGCATGTGCTGCTTGCTCCTGAGTACGAGAGCAAAGATTATTTTAACCACATTGGCCAGCAGGTAACTTACATCTGTCTGATAGCAGTGATTTTGTGTTATCTTAGAAGCACAAAGCCAAATCATTTTCAATGAGGGTTTTGCTTTACACTTCCAGTGAAGCATATATCTGTCTCCTAACCCCTCCTCCTCCTCCCCCCACCCCCCTCCCCACCAAACCCGAAAGAATGAGAGAGGAGGCACGAACACACCAGGACAGTAGGAAATGACAGAGAAAGGAAACATCAACCAAATGACGAAAGCTGGAGAGAGGATGGATGGGTAGCAACTGAGCAGACTGCATAAACCTAAAAAGGCCTGTCTCTGGGGTGAGGAGGCGAAAATAAGATACTTGAGTCACAAAAATTCCAGTCAAAAAACTGGAATTCAAGTGTGAAATGTACTTCTGACGGTTAGCTACAGGTCTTCCTAAAGAGTAGTTAGGCTCCAGGGCCCTTCCCCCAAACCAGCAGAAGACAGGAGCTTTGTTCTCCGGAGAGGTAAAGCAGAAAGGGTCTGGACTTGGGGTATCTGGCACAGCTGAGGTTGGGGGCGAGGCTGTGTACTGAAAGAAGGGGGGATAAGTGGAAGGGGGGTCCTGGTGAAGAATAGTGAGGACCCCCTCCCCCCCACTGCCACCACCAACACGCATTCCATGGCTCAGCTCCTAGGATGTTGAGAGCAGGTTGATATCCTGCCCCCACCTCCACCCCCACCCCCACAAGAGATTAGAGGATTCTTTGGAGAAATTACCAACCCAAAGTAAGGACCTACAGATAACCTGGTTGGGGCAGGGGGAGGAGTCCCTCAGTGAAATGATTCCCTGACTGAACCAGACAGTGAAACTCACCAGGCAACTGTCACCCCTCATACAGAGCTTCCAATTCTCTCTTTAGGGCCTCAGTCTTAAATATGGATTGGTAGCCAGTGATTATTAAACATTCACAGAAAGCCTCTAGTGAACGAAAAAGTTTGAAATGAACCAAACAAACAGAGGGAATTAGGGAAAATGGAGACAGAGCAGGCAGCAGAAAAAAAAAACTGCAAAAAAAAAAAAAAAAAATGAACTATAATATTCTCAGAACAAAGAAATACTGCATCCATAAAATAAGTACCCAAAAAAGGAATAAAATACCTCTTAGTAATTAAAAATATGATTGCAAAAGTGAAATTTTTCTATTCAAGGATTAAAATATAAAATTAAATAATTTTTCCAGAAGGTACAGCAAAAAGGACAAAGCAAATGGAAAATAAAGGAAAATAAATAAAGTTAGAGGAAACATTTTGGAGACCCAATATCTGACTAATAAGAGTTCCAGAAATAGAGAACAAAGGAAAAAGAAGGGAGGAAATTATCAAAGAAAATTTCCCAGAGCTGGAGGACATGAGTAAAGGGGAAGATCCCAGAAGTTTCTAAAGGGAAGACTAGATCACAGGCAAAGGATCAAGAACTAGAATGGGGTCTGATGTTCAACAGTAACTCTGACCCAGGAATACAATGGAGCAAACAAGGAGAGATTATTTCCCAATCTAGAATTCTATGCCTATTCATACTGTCAGTCAAGGGTAAAAGAGAATAAAGTCATGTTCAGGACTGCAACATCCCAAAAGACTTCACTCCCCATATCCTTTTTTAGAAAGGGTGTTCTGCTCTGAAATGGACAAGTAAACCAGAGATGAAAACATGAGTTTCAGGAAATGGGCTCCAACACCATAAAAAAAGAACAGGGAAATCCCAGAAGGGTAGCTATGCAGCAGGTATAAAAAACATCTATGGGGTGACTGGGTAGCTCAGTCAGTTAAGCATCTGACTGGATTTTGGCTCAGGTCATGATCTCATCGTTATGAGATCGAGCCCTGCATCAGGCTCTGCACTGGGTGGAGAGCATGCTTGAGATTCTCTGTCTCTTTCTTCCCCTCCCTTGCTTGCTTGCCCAGGAGCACTCTCTCAAAAACAAACAAACAAACAAACAAACAAACAAAAAAACCTAGTCCAAGGAGAAGCAGGAGAGCAGTGGACTCCAGGAGGCATGTCTCCAAGGAGGAAAAAAAGGGAAAAAAGAAACTAAGAGAATACCAGATGTATTCGAACATGCAGAGGAAAGATTTACACTTTGGTGAAGCGTTCAGTAAAGCCAATGGGAAACCAGACAAAATAAAAAATGTGAAACAATTATTAACTTCAGGAAAACCCAAAAGTTGCATAGGAAAGGAATTATAATCAGAATACAGTACTTGGTTTATAAGTCAATAAAGATAAATATATAATTTTTTTAAAGAATATACTACTTAGATCAGTTGTGAGTGTTACTTATATATGGATAATGTAAACACTAAATATTAACTAAAACATACTCAATGGTAAAAGATTGAAAGTTTTTTCTCTAAGATCATGAACAAAAGTGCCCAGTCTCACCACTCCTATTCAACATAGTACTGGAAGTCCTTGCCAGAGCAACAAAAAGAAATAAAAGATATCTAAATCAGAGAAAGAGGTAAAATTGTCTTTGTTTGCAGATGATATGGTCTTATATGGAGAAAAATTCTAAAAACTTCACTAAAAAACTGTTAGAAGTAATGATTGGATTCCGGAAAATTGCAAGATACAAAATCAACATTGCAGAAAACAGTTGTGTTTTAGTATTCTAACAACATATTGGAAAAACAAAACAATCTCATTCACAATAGCATTAAGAACAATAAGATACTTAGGAATAAGTTTATCAAGGAAGTAAACAATCTGTATCCTGAAAACCGTAAGATTTTGATGAAGGAAATTGAAGAATACACAAATAGACATTTCATGTTAAAATGTTCATACTGTCCAAAGCCATATATAGATTCAATGCATTTCCTATCAAAACTCCAATGTCATTTTTCACAGGAAAAAGAAAGCAATTCTAAAACGTGTGTGGTATTAAAAGATCCTGAATAGCCAAAGCAGTCATGAGAAAGAAGAACAAACCTGGAGGCATCACACTTCTTGATTTCAAATTACGCTTCAAAGCTATAGTAATCAAAACAGTGTGGCACTGGCATGAAAATGACACGTAGATCAGTGGAACAGAATCAAGAGCCCAGAAAGGGAAAAGGATAGTCTCTTTAATAGGTGTTGGGAAAACTAGTAACTATAGACGAATGAAATTACACCCCTATCTTATATCACAAAAAATTAATTTGAAATGGTTTAAAGACTTAAACATAGGAACTGAAACCATAAACCTCCTAAAGAAAACATAGGGACAAAGCTCCTTGACATTGGCCTTAGCAATGTTTTTTTGAATATGACACAAAAGCATAGCAACAAAAGTAAAAACTGCAAAAAAAAAAAAAAGTGAGACTACATCAAACTAAAAAACTCTGCACAGTGAAAAAAAAATAAAATGAAAAGGGAAAAAAACATTTGCACATAAAATATTTCATGAGAAGTTACTATCCAAAATATATGAAGAACTCATATAATTCAATAATAACAACAACAAAATCCTATTAAAAACTGAACAAATGAACTGAATAGATATCTTTCCAAAGAAGACATATAAATGACAAACAAGTACATGAAAAGGTGTTCAGCATCACTAATCATCAGGGAAATGCAAATCCAAACCACAGGGAGATATCACCTCACACCTGTTAGAATGGCTGTCATCAAAAGGATAAGAGATAAGAGTGTTGGCAAGGATGTGGAGAAAGGGAGCCCTTGTGCACTGTTGGTGCGAATGTAAATTGGTACAGCCACTATGGAAAAACCAGTATGGAGTTTCCTCAGAAATTAAAAATAGAACTACCATATGATCCTGCAATCCCACTTCTGGGTATATATCCAAAGGAAATGAAAATAGGATCTCAAAGAGATATTTGCACTCCCGTGTTTATTGCAGTTTTATTCACAATGCCAAGCTATGGAAACAACCCAAATGTTAATCAATAGATGAATGGATAAAGATGTGGTGTATACACACAATGGAATTTTATTCAGTCATGAGAAAGAAGAGAATCTTGCCATTTGTGAAAATATTGGCTCTTGAGGGCATCATGCTAATAAGTGAAATAAGTCAGAGAAAGACAAATACTATATGATCTCGTTTATATGCAGAATCTTAAAAAGCGAAACGTAGAAACAAAGAAACAGAGTGGTGACTAACAGGTGTTGTACAGCTGGGGGAAATGGGCAGATGTTGATAAAAGGTCATAAACTTCAAGTTAGGATGAATAAGTTCTAGGGATCTAATGTCCAGCGTGGTGATAATAGTTAATAAGACTGTATCATATACTTGAAAATTGCTAAGAGGAGCGCCTGGGTGGCTCAGTCAGTTAAGTGTCAGACTTTGGCTCAGGGCATGATCTCACCACTTGTGAGTTCGAGCCCTGCATCAGGCTCTGTGCTGATAGCGCAGAGAAAATTGCTAAGAGAGTAGAACTTAAATGTTTTTACCACAATAAAGAATGTAATTATACGACATAATGGGGGTGTTAGCTACTGCTGTGTTGGTACTCATGTTGCTGTGTGTAAGTATGAGGTCAAACACCGCACACCTTAAATTTGCACAATGTCATCTGTCAATTATATCTCAATAAAGCTGGGGAAAAAACCCTAAAAACTTCAATATAATTATATTGAGAAAGGGCGAATGGGAAGATGTTTAGGTTGTATAAGAGAAACAATCAACAAACATCTTTCAAAGTGAGAAGTCAGTAGACAATATAAGAGGCTGAAAAAATAAGACCTGGCAGGAAGAACGTAATTGAGAAGCATAAGGGGAGAGTTTCAGAAGAAATAGCTGGGATATTACCTCTGGGGAAGAAAACTAGCAGTGGGGAAAGCAAATTGCTATCTTTCCTGGTTAGCTTCATGCTATTTGACTTAAGATAGTTTACGTATTACTCTGGGGCACCTGGGTGGCTCTGTCAGTTAAGTGTCTGACTCTTGATTTTGGCTCACGTCACGATCTCACAGTCATGAGGTTGAGCCCCATGTCTGCTGGAGAGCCTGCTTAAGATTCTCTCTCTCCCTCTGCCCTTCCCCTGCACATGCTCGCTCTCTCGTTCTCCCCCCAAAAAATATTTGATATATTACTTTGATAAAAATAAAATGCATGATGACTGATTTAAGCACTGTTTCTTTATTAAAGAGTTCCACTGTCTTTTTTGCTTTGTGTCTAATTTTGAAATAAGGTTTTTCTTTATCTCGGGGTTCCCAATATCTCATTTTAGCCTGCACTCAGGGTAAGGAGTAAATATAGCCAGAATGCAATCAGCTCTGTCATTCATTTAAGCAGTAAGACAGCTGACGAGTTCATACAAGCACCATCAAGTATCAGGATATGGCAACCTGTAAAATTTCTCTTTTACAACCATTTGCTTGAAGAGGGGTCAAGGGAGAGCCATAAAGATGTGGCTGGGGATGTGATAGAAGGAACTAGGACCGTGCAATTTGGAGAAGGGACGCTTGAGGCATGACGTCATCATCACTTTCAAATACACAAAAGATGGTTTCCAGCTGCTCTCGATTCACTGAGAAGGAAGTGAGGGAAATGGGCTAACAGATGAGCCTGTAGAATTTAGCTAGGAGACAGATTTCCTAATCCTAACAGGAGTTGATGAGGACAGCTACAGAATCCTGTTCTTCATAATAAAGACAATTTCCTTTTTCCGTAGAATTGGAAACATGAGCCTTGCAGGGATCTTGCTGCAAGAAACATCAGGAAAAGAGGGTCTCTTCAGGGACCACACTGTGCTCCTTTGCTTGGGACCCATTTACATTGGAGGCCATCCCTCCCATTCATGTCCGTCCTTGTCCAGGAGCCTTGGCACAAAATTCATTTCCCATCCTATTGAAGAGTTCGCACCACGAGGCTGCATCTAAGTAGAGCTCAGACTTGCCTCTAGCGCCCTGAAGTTGCTTCAAGGCCAAGTGGCTTGGCCTTCTGCTCTGTTGTCCACAGGACTGGTAGTTGCAGTACAGTGCTTGTGTATCATGACCCGAAGCTGCTACAGGACTTGGGTGGATGGGACCATTAGCCCTCTGCCCAGCGACTTGAGTTGCTGCTGTGTGCTGGGGCACTGGCTCCCTTGCATGGGGCCGGGCACCTTTCGCACTCAGGACAGCCACAAGTTTAAAAGAAGGGAGAAGCAGCACATCCTGGAGTCCCCTACTCTCTCCTGCTACCCAGGTCTTTCTCATGCCACGCCCCCAGAATTGGGGTGGCGGGGGCTCCACATGGAGCAGGCTCTAAAGACGGAAGGTAGGCCTGACAGGAGGCCCCAGCTTCCTCGTGGCTCGCCGCTGGGTGGCCCAATACGCCCAGCACTGCATTGCCACCATTGCCATTCCACAAGCCAGTGCTCCAAATACAATGAAATTCAGAGATAAGTATTATTGTAAGTCCCACCAGATACACTCTGTTACTCCTCCTGGGGACAGGCTTTGCTGGTTGTAAAGGAGACAGAGACAAAGGCCCCAGGCAGAAATACAGCAGGGAGAGATAACAGGGTGATGTTACCTTTGAACATGGAGAAAGGTCTAAGAAGAGAATGTGGGAGCCTCAAAGACACTCCACTCATTTAACCCTTTTCTGTAGGGTCGTTTCTAATTTGGGGGTGGGGGGGTGGGGGCAGGTCTTGAATGACTCCTGGCTCCACGAGCCGGCCTAAGTGTAAAGGGCCGCCTTTTAAAGTTGTCTCTCTCATCACATGATAACCCAGCTTCTGGAACTTCTGCATCTTCTTCCAACCAAGCCCCGGAGATCCTGGCATGATAGCCAGGATGTGTCATGGACCACAGCAGTCACTCCACCTGAAATGGTTAATCTCGTCCCCACTAAACCTTCTCAGCAAGATGATGCTCAACCCCAGACTTCAAAACCTGGGGGACCAGACTCCAAAGCCTCCATTCACAGTGGCCTACGCATCATTTGTTTCCCCACCAGATGGAAAGCAGGTGTTGTCCTCTTGTCCCTGCACCCTCTCTCGAGCACGATAACGAGTTCTGAGGCACATAAATCTCCTAAATGGAAAAGTAAACATTCTTCCTTAAAAAAAAAAAAAAAAAAAAAAAGCTGAGGAAAGGGAAAAAATGTGTCAGATTTTCCTGGCCTGTATTAGTCTCCTAGTTTATCAGATCAAAATGAATTCGTATCAGCAATAGCTTCCTTGGTATTTCCTATTTTCAGTAATACTGAATTGAAACACACATCACCCTTTTTGTGGGATGATTGGATTACAGTTCCTCCGCTCCCAGTATTACTTTTCACGTTCTCTTTTCCTTCCTGGATGATTTCAGTAACAGCAAAATACAGTCATTGCCAACACTTGAGACATTTCTGGCCGTATTCCTTTTCTCCCTCAAAACCTAGGCTGTTGTCAAAACCTTAATTCATCGTGACTTATTAGCAACCGGAGCAAGTTGTAGAATAATCCATTATGAAGAAACCAAGCTTCACTTGGAATCCGCGAGGTGGCTTCTCGGAAAGAGCCTCATTTTCTAGAACTGGCACCAGCGGGAATTCAGAGGGTCAGGGGAGGGGTTGCACCAGCCCTCCCTCCTTTGTTTTATCTTTCAGGTTTGGGGTAGAGTGAAGGCTGTGCCCGTTCTGTTCATTTTCAGTTTTTTCTCCCCCCCGCCCCCGCCCCTGCCTGTGAAACTGACTTTTGCATTCTTGTTTGCTGTGTCATGACAAGTTCCACAAATGATTCACACTGAAGTGACCTTTAAAGAGCAGAGCAGAAATCAGCTGGATTTTAGGAGCCTAGAGCTGTGCAGAAGCCAGAATTTTCTATCCCTTAACATTAAGCTGGAGCTCACTGGTATCTCTGTGGCTGCCTTTCCTGGTCATGTGATTCTGGTGGTGATTTTAATCACTAAGCTAATGCTGGCAGTATTTACACATGTAATTGAAACCTTGGAAATTATTATATCATCAAGCTTCTGAAAATGAGATTTATAGGGCGACTTAAAGAATTGGTGGAGGGGGAGGTGTTGTAAAGAGGGAAACGTTTATTTTAACTCATCAGTACTTTTTTTTTTTTTTTAATTTTCTGTTCTGTTTGTTTGTAGCATTGAGTGCCATGAAAAGGAGTCAGTCCAAGAAAGAATTTAACCTTAGCTACCAAGGAGTATAAAAGTTTTGCCAAATGCTTATTGCATTACTGCTTTATAAATGTTAGTACCACTGATGATTTGAACCAGAGAGAAGTTTTAAATGGTGTTTTTTAAATGTCGCCTTTTTTCCCCTTGTTCCCAGAAATAAAAATGACCCTCCTGATCGCCCAATCCTTTGGTCTCTCTCCATTCTTTTCTGCTACCATCAAGGAACAGCCATAAAAGGGTCATTTTTAATCACTGTGGCAAGGATTCCAAGAACCATTCTCAAGTACATTTACAACACTCTGAAAGACAAGGTAAGGCAGCTCAGTCATGCATATTGCACGGGGTGTTTGACTTGCAGAAAAGTTAGTCACTGGAAAACTACAGCAGGTCCCTGGACAGGAATGTGAACCTGTGACAGTGGCCATTCAGCAGGCTCCAGTGTTCTTGAGCTCCCATCCCTTACCCGGCCCCTAGCAACCTTTTGGTCCCCAGCCTCTGTTTTGTTTATGGTTTTGTTTGTTGGGGTTTTTTTGCCAACAAACTGGCAGAGGTGGGGTGGGGAGGGAGTCCTGCCTTAGCTGGTTTTCCTTCTCACATAAATGCTGAACAAATGGGAGGAATTTTCAGATGAAATTCACACACTTTTTTGTGGGCATGCTTTTTGTTTAAATATTAAATATTTGTATATATATTAGTATATATAAAATATATTAAATATATATTAAATATATTATTTAAACATGTTTAAATATATTAACTATTAAACATACTAAATATACTATTTGAATATATTTAAATATATTAAATATCATGCTTTTTGTTTGAATAAGAAAAAATACTACAAGATAGGAATAACATTTGTTTCTGTTTTAATGCTAAAATATTCCTTACTCCTTTGTTTTTTAGAGGTGCCATGGGAAGTGACCTGTGTGTTTGAGGGACAGAGGGAGCTTTAATGAGTGAGTGAGTGTGAGAGAGAATGTGTGTGTGTGTGAGAGAGTTGTGAGAGGATGTGTGTAAGAGAGAATGTGTGAGAGAGCATGTGTGAGTGTGTCAGAGTGTGTAAGAGAGTTGTGAAAGAATATAAGAGAGAGGATACGTGTGTGAGAGAGTCTGTGTGTGAGAGAACACATGTGTGAGAATATGTGTGAGAGAATGTGTGTGGGAAAGAGTTGTGAGAAAATGTGTGTAAGAGTGTGTGAGAGTGCTTAAGAGAGTGTGTGAGAGAGCTGTGTGAGTGTGTCAGAGTGTGTGTGTGAGAGAGTTGTGAGAGAATGTGTGTTAAGAGTGTGTGAGAGAGCCGTGTGTGGGAGAGAGAGAGGGAGAGAGAGAGAAAACGTCCTAAAGAATGAGAAATGGACAAGCTGACCTAAATCTCAGCTCAAAAGACCGAAAACTGTAGGGCTTTTGTGCCTGGGGGTTTTTCTCCTCCCTGGTTTGTATTTCCATGCACATTTGGTTATGAATGCCAGTGGCAACCAGAACACCAGGAAAACAGCTGTTCTCATGGTATTTCTGGCCAAACAAGGGAGGGTTGGACTTTTCCCAACTTTTCCGTTCTCACACAATGTTAATCTCTCCCCATCCCCACCTCCGTGCTTGTGACTTGGTCAGAGTTTCACAAGTTTACCTAATTCTAACCTTTTGGGTATAACTATGTGTCCTTGGTAAATTAGGGAGATTTTTTATTATATTTTAAATTGTTTGATATTTTTAAGTCCCTAATCAAGACTTAAGATTAGCTTATCAATTAGGAATAATTGGTTGAATTTCACATAAAATTATCTAGCTTCCTCATCATGAAGTGCACGTTAAGAAGCTGCCCTGATCATAGAGTATTTTCTTGTATTTCTATTGAAAGATTACATTGTAGATACTACTTATGTACCCAAATTAAAAAAGAATCAAGTCTGGGGTGCCTGGGTGGCTCAGTCGGTTGACTACCCGACTCTTGATTTTGGCTCAGGTCATGATCTCATGGTTAGTGGGTTGGAACCCCCGGTTGGGCTCTGTGCTGACAGCTCAGAGCCTGCTTGGGATTATCTTTCCCCCTCTCTCTCTGCCCCTGCCCCCCCACCTCAAAAATAAATAAATAAACTTTAAAAAATAGAAAATAAGTGTAACTTTTTGGAAATCCTATAGTGAGGTTTTCAGGGCTAAATTTCAAGTGATAAAAATATATATGCGTTTTGGTCACTTGAAGAGGCATTCCAATTGCAAGCCAAATCTAACTACTCTGGTTCCTGCATTTTCCAATTGATCCCTCAATCTCAAGAAGGATTTTTTTGAAGAACGAAATAGTTTTTTTTTATTTTAAACATATTTATTGTATGCATCAGCAATAGATAATCACAAATTATTGAGCAGTAGGGGACCTTACCATCCTTCCTAGAGCTAGACACCTTAAACTCTGGGGCAGCAGCCTTCCCTAAATGTAAAAGAGAAGTCAGTGAATTGGCCACTTTGGCAAAGGTCTGAAGATTATTTATCACTCCTGAGATCCCAAAAGGATCAATGGGCCAAACTCCCCTCAAGTGATGTCACTACTGTAGAAATGTGTCCTGTCTTAGGTTAAAAAGATACACTTTTCCTCAGCAGTACAGCTCCGTACTGTGTCTACAATTTAAACACTTCACACAGCCACTGTGTGATCTTCCCTACGTGAAATGGCTCACTCACAACCACAGCCAGGCTGAAAAATATCCAGATAAAGTTTCATCCAATTGAATTAACACTGGGACAAGAAAATGTCCATATAAGGTTGAGTGACTCCTGGGGTCCTCAGAGAGCACTATTTCAGGATTGTTTACAGGGATTTTTTTTTTTTAATCTGGGAAGTGGGTGGGACACATTGAATTACCCCTCCTCCATGAGTTTTATTAAATTATTCACTCTTGAGTTATACACATGTCCCAATTATATTTCAGAGGACTAATTTGTGCCTTGAAATTTAGCCCTGAAAGTCTCAGTATAGGACTTTTTTTTTTTTGCAGAAAAACTTGATTCTTTTTCTTTTTTTTTTTTTTTTTAATGGGCACATAACTAGTATTTACAATGCATGGTTTTATTGTCTTTGGACATGAATTTTTCGTGAATACAAACTGGTTTGAAAAAGCAAAGTTTAATTGATGGCACTCGGGAAGACGCAAAGAGATTTTTTTGTTTCTTACTAGAACCAGAAGGCTTAGTTTACCTTTGCTAGTAAATATAAACTAACCCATATCCATTTTTGCTGAGGTCAACAGCAATCACAACAAGGTAAGCCCACAGGAGAGACACTTCATTCATCAGTGATAATAATGGTAATAATTAGTAGCATATGTAGAATAGAAGGACTTCTCCCACACTGAGAGAAAATTGCTACCGTGCTTCCCCAGGTGCATAAATCTCAAATAGAAACATACTGTGTGTCTGCAGAAACTGCCTGCTTGCTTCTTTCCTGTGTTTCTGACTCTGTTCATTTGGTTTTGATCCCGGTCCCACCAGCATAATGCATGGTCGACGTACATGTTCAGATGCTGCTTCTGCTGTTTCTGGTGTCTTGACAAATGCCTATGTCATCTCAACCAGGTACGCACCCTACCACATATCCCGGGGACACACAGAGGAGCCCTCGAGTGGACTCCATCTCTTAGGTCAGGGGTTAGCAAATTTTTCTGTAAAAGGCCAGACTGTATAAATATTTTAGGCTTTCGGGCCATTCGGTCTTGGTTGCCACTACTCAATTCTGCCGTGGTAGTAGGAAGGCAGCCATAGACAATATGCAAATGAATGGGTATGACTGCGTTCCAAAAAACTTTATTCATGGACACTGAAATGTGAATTTCATGTAATTTTCACATGTCAAGAAATGTTATTCTTCTTTTGATTTTTTTTTTCAACAGTTTTGAAAATATGAAAGTTATTCTTGAAAGCAGGCTGTCTGATGGATCTGGTTCCTGGGCTGTAGATTATAGATCGTTACCTTAGAATCTTAGGTCATTAAAGCCATTCTTCACGTTCTGAAAGAGATGTGTTTCTCTTCTCAGAAATAAAAAGGGGAGGAGCCTTTAGAAATTCCAGCATAATGAGTATGTGTCAACTGAGAGCTAATTTTCAATGTCTTCTTCAAGAACTATAATTTTCCTAAAATAGGAAAAGAATTGCCTCTCTGATTTTTATATATTTCACCAGCTTTTCCCTTTTAAGCTATAAATATTCCTTTAAAAATCAGAAAAGTTATATACTGCAATTGTTTGAATTTCAATTTTTTTTCTCGAGTCTTTCAAATTGATGGAAATTTAAATATATGTTATGTTTTTCTGTAGATAATTTAGGAAATTAATAGCCCTTAGATTTACACAAAGCAGTATTTTTCTAAGTCAGCAGACTGTTTTATAATTTAAAAGTCCACAGAAATCTCACTTAGCAAAGTATTCCTTAATACTGCCCCTCTTCCCAATAAATATAACAGCAGAACTAAAGGGACTAATTAATTAGACCATCCATGTTTAATGTCTTATTACAAGTGGTATTGAGAATACCTTTCATTGTTCAGGGGAAAGTGTAGTCTTCTTATAGTAAAGCTCTATTTTTAAGGCTCTTAAGAATCTTAGAGTTCATCTTAGATTGTATTTAATTTTCATTTGGTTTGCTTTCAGCCAGCATGTATAAAACACAGTAAAATATGAAACAGCACCTTTCAGAATGGTGGGTTGTATAGCAAGTGAAACCAAATCCTGTGAATGTCTTGTCATGGATGTAATATTCCAGCCTCCCTCTTCCTAGAACTGTGTGCACATATCCCGACACCGACTTACTCTGCAAAGATTTTGAGATGCGTTATAAAAATATACCAATTGTAATAAAATATATATACATGAAAATCCAGGCTAAGAAACATATAAACCAGAAAGACAAAAGCAATGGGACCATTGATATGCAGATATCTATGTTGTCCACATGGTCCTACAAGGCCTCTCACTGTATATGTAAATTCATGTTCTTTCCCTGTCCCTCCTTCACTCATGGAAGCCTAGGGGCTCCTTGTGGATGCTGTAGGAACCAGCACTTCGGGAGAGGAGGGCAAGGGCTCAGGAGGAAGAAAGGTGGGCTCGGTCCCATACCTGCACTACCTTACCCTGCCTTCCAAACAGAACTTACCTGAGCCAGGAGTGGGATTCCGCTGAAGGTTTCATTTGAGGACAGGGCTCTACTGCTAAGATACATTTGTGAACCACTGTCCTGTATTATGTTTATGTTTATTTCCTCTGCCTTGTTATCCTAAGGGACCTATGTTCTGCATTCTGAAATTTCACCACCTCATATTAACCCGATACCCTTTCCCTTGGGAGTTCAAAATGTTCCCAAGATCATAAGTAGCACCGGTGTTAGCCACACTATAGTTACCATTATGAAGGTGAGGGACCCTGTAACAGATGTACAATGACAGTGATTGTCTGAGTCACGAAAAAGCTCAACTAGCCTTGATCCCGTTCTTGGTGAATCAGTGTTGCAAACAAGGATAGATCCTTCAGATTCTGATCACGGTGCTGGTGCAGTAGGCCTTGGCCTAAACCAGCTGTCAGAACATCGTTCACTTGGGGTGGCTCCTACGGGACCAGGCAGGTCCAGCTAACACAGTCATTGCTGGGAGGCCTGAGATTTAGGAGATGGAGAAAAAGGAGGCAGCATGGAGAAGGAAGAGGAAGAATTGATGTGAATACTGATAGAGAGGGAACCTATCAAACCTCTGGTCTGAATCAACTACCGAGGGGTGCCTGGGTGGCTCACTTGGTTAAGCATCCGACTCTTGATTTTGGCTCAAGTCATGATCTCATGGTTCATGAGACTGAGCCCTGACTCAGGCTCTGCATTGACAGGGCAGAGCCTGCTTGGGATTCTCTCTCTTTGTCTCTCTCTGCCCCTCCTCCACTTTCTCTCTCTCTCTTTCTTTCTTTCTCTGCCTCTCCCCTACTCTCTCACTCTTGAAATAGATAAACTTTTAAAAAAATAAATCAACAACTAGAAAGCAGAGTAAAATAAAGATTTTAAGAATAAAGATAGTTACTGTACAATGGTGGTCAGAGTTGTTGTGATTTCCTTAGGCAGGAGACGAAGGAAAGGGAGGCTAAAGTGAGAAAGAATTTAGATTTGCCTTTTGAAAAATATCCTGGCACTGTCATGAGCTACCAGAATATTTCTCTGGAGAGCTGAGACCTATTTTATTTGCCTTGTTTTGTGCAGTCAGAGCTGGGAAATGCTAAAAGAGAATGAGCCCCATTTGTTTGCATCAGAACCCAGATACTCTTCTTTACTTAACATCAAGGAGCTGGTTGTGTTCCACCACTGCTGCTCAGAAGCCCAATCCATTTTCACCAGCCCCGGGAGGGTGGCAGGTGGTAGTTGCTGCATTTTATAGACACCCAGCCTGTGGCTGGGCGGTAATTCACTTGCACACTGGGAGATGAAACCCCACATCTCATCGTTTCTCATTACTTGTCTCTCTGTGTCGTAAATGCCAAATATGTGCATACCTGAAAAAATGACACGTGTGCGCTTCGCCCGTTTATTTATCCAACAACTTATCTGCTTGTTTGTGGTGTATTCGAACCACTTGAACCCCAGCATCAAGGGGAAGGGGACTGTGGTGAAAGAACCAATATACAGCAAAGCCAGGCCTTCCAGGAGCTGACAAGCTAGTTTGAGGGACGGGGAAACAGTACGAGGCATTTGCATGAGATCTTTACATAACTGTGCGGAGAAGTGCGTGTTGAAGTGTTACAACGGGGACGATGGAAGTTGAGGAAAGGAGAATCTCGGTGGTTAGGAGAGGTGTCACAGAAGACGTCGCGTTTGCCATAGAGCACAGAGCACCCGCTGGAGGTCAGCGGCTAGTAACAGCAGCAAGAGCAGTGGGCTTTTAGCACTCACTCTGCTGCCAGCTGTAAGCTAAGTAATCTTCCTGCATTCATGTCCATTGTTGTTCGTTTTCACCACAGCCCTCTGAGATAGTATCTCCAATGTATAGATAAGGAAACTAAGGCTTGAGAGGGCATATAGCTAGTAGAACTAGGATTGTTGTTCGTTTTCACCACAGCCCTCTGAGATAGTATCTCCAATGTATAGATAAGGAAACTAAGGCTTGAGAGGGCATATAGCTAGTAGAACTAGGATTTAAATCCATATCTATTTTGTCTCTGGGACCCAAGCCCTTAACCACCATGCATTTTTTTTAAGTTTATTTATTTTGAGAAAGAGTGATAGAGCGAACAGGGGAGGGGCAGAGAGAGAGAGAGAGAGGGAGGGAGGGAGAGAGAATGAATCCCAAGCAGGCTCTGCATTGTCAACACAGAGCCCGGCGCGGGGCTCGAACTCATAAACCGTGAGGTCACGACCTGAGCCAAAACCAAGAGTTGGACACTTAACCAACGGAGCCACCCAGGTGCCCCGCCACTGTGGGCTTTTAAACAAGAGGACGGAGTCACAGCTCCTGTCTGTGGTAGATCTCTCCGGTGCCTGTCCAAGCCAGGGTCCAAACCAGTCAGTTTTCTGGCAGTTGAGCAGATCGTTTACAGGGCAGATTTTGGTGGAGGACAAGAAAAATTGAAAAGGGTGAAGGATGAATCATGCAGTTATAGATCCAGAACTTGTCAGGGCCCACCTCCTCCCCTCTGACAAGTCGAGTGTCAAAGTTTCTGAGAGGATGGACTGGCTGTTCTCAGAGATTTCAGCGGAGCAGATCCTGTAGCCTCCCCCTCCCTTCCAGCACTTTCCAGGAGCCTGACTGAGAAGTTCCCCTGTGGGGCTCTGCAAGCTAACCCAATGGCAGACACACCTCTTATTTCTTATGGTGTCCACACACAGTTCCTTATGGAAATGTGTCTCTGAGTGCACATCTCTTGTCCATTGATGACACGAATGTCTATCCCAGCTCTGATGGTAGAATCCCCAGCTCTGATCTAAAACTACCAGTTTGAAACCTACTGGTAGGCCACAAGACTTTTCCTGATGTTTGCAACCAGACCTGAACATTCCAGAATGTTCTGTCTTCAATTCTTGTAGGCAAATGGCAAAATTTCATGGGTTTTCCTTGTCGCATACAACAAAGAGCTATTAACCAATCAGCCAAGTACATAGTGTGTTACTAAAGCTTTACTAAAGTGTGCTATTTATGAACTAAAATTGATGTTTTACTTCGTTTCCTGAGGACGCAAATTGATAATTCTGTCAAGATGTCAGGCTGCCAAAGCTGTGCCTGGCAACGCTGCCAAGCTTGTGAATGTGCTCGCACAGTTGGGCGTCAGCAAAGTGGGGAAAGAACACTTTGCGGTGGGTGTACCGCCAGAGTCACTCCGGGTTGGCTGTCCTGTTCAACTGTAGTTCTTCCTGCCTTAACTAACATTTTACTCTGTGGACTACTTGGCTCTTGTTTAACGTGTGTCTTTTTGTCACGTTGAGCATTGCATTCCTCTTTGATCCTTTGTTCTTCCAGCAGAAGTGGGAAAGGGGGTGCAGGAAGTGAGCTGTGGGCTCTGGGCAAACCATCTGAGGATGACTCTTCCCACTCCGTGTCCTGGAAGGAGCTCCTGGGTAAAGCAACCCCTAGTCAGATGTCGCAGCAACTGCCTTCTGCCTACCTTGTGGCGCTGGGGTGAATCCCTCCACCTTCCTGAGCTTCCATGGAATGAGGGGCTCAGTTTATGTGACCCCAAGGTGTTCATATCGCTTTCTGACCGTGTGGTGGTCACACCGCCCCATCGCAGAGTGGGGAAAATTTGAACCGCATGTTTCTCTGTCAGATTCCAAACAACAGGCTTGGTTTTTTTCACATTGTACTTTTCATCCATGGTGAGGACTTGCCCTGGGATCCCAAAGATCAGTGAGCCACAGTTTATGTGGTCCCGATCTCCAGCCTCAGAGTCTCGTGGAGTACACCGAACACGTCGGGGGCCATGTGGCTGCATCCTCTCCTGGCAGTTCCCCTGGACCACTGCTACGCAGGGATAACAGCAAGTACGCAAAATGACTGGTGACAACATACTGATGTTGTCATACTGACGCCATGAGACGCCAATCACCTCTTTGTCATTCTCACGAGTGGAAAGCACGGTACCGCCCGGCAGCTTTCACGTCCCTCCTTTCCTGCCGTGGGCCATCGTGCAGGTAGCTGGCTGACTGATGGATCTCTGCTGAATCTCCTGTTCGCCTTAATGCAGGCCATAAAGCCACAGCCTACCGTCCCTGGGCATCTGTCTAGATAGGAGAGACTAAGTTGATCAGAAATGCCTGTGGCTTCCTGTCTTCCCGAGTAACAGATATACCAGCCCGAAAAGCCCCAGATAATCCTGTCCAGTCCGGGGCAGAGAAAAACTTGCTGCTGCCCGGAAAACACACGCATCTCTCCCTTCCCTACTTCATAGCCCACCCCCACACCCCACACTGCCTGCCAGTCCCTTTCTTTCAGTGCACATAATGTTGGTCTCTGTCTTCCAAGCCTTTGGCAGGCTTGATTTTGTAATATCTCAAAGCCTTCTCTCCCCACTGCTGACTTTCCCTGCATTAGCTTGGTTTCAATGAGCCTCTTTCTCATAGTCCATCAATAGCAAAGGCACTCGGTGACCCGTCCATGTCAGGTTCTGGTTCATCCCAAGCCAACTGGCAGATCTCCAGTGACTCCTCTCCTCTCTCCCCAGGGCATCATGTACATCTCATGGAAAAAAAAACAGTGATGAATATTGTGCAATTTCTCTAGCTAAATTATGAAAATGATGTAAAGGGTCTTAAAAGGACACAGTGCTTTTGGTAGCGGACATTGCCATAATAGGTAGCATCATCCCAGAGCGTCCAGACAGCCATTCCCTCAGTGACAGCGGTTCTGGATCCTGCCACTCCCCAGCTATTCTGGGGCAGCCAGCTGATGGTGAGGGCCCTCAGAGGTGCCCCCAAGTGTGCGTGTTTTAGGAAGAAGCTAACATGTGTGTCAATATGATCGTTTACATTAAAGCCCATTTATAGACCATGGTAATCCTCACAGCCCAGCTGTTTGGTGGCAAATGCTGCTACCCTGGCTTTAGATAGAAAGGAATCGAGACACCTATTTGTCAGGGGCCCCAGACTGTCTGGGGGAAAACGAACTGTATCCTCACGTTGCCTGGTGCATGGCTCTGAACCCGCTGTGCTTAGGGCCATGGCTGTATGTGCCTTCCTTGGGAACAGCCTCTCTGGAGCCCAGCTCCCACCTGCTGTGGGTGTGACAAGAGTCACGGCTCAGGAGGGTGAGGCCCCAAAGCCCTCTTCCCCAAGTGGGCCGTAGCAGCTTCTCCTGTTTTGGAGGTAAGGCCCAGTGAACAGCTGCCATCTTAGGTTGGACTCTGAAGTCCTTCCTGACTTGAAATTCTTCTGTCTTCTCAGAGAGGCAATTAATATTTGTTGAGTGAATGCATCACCATGGGGTAGGGAGGGTAGGCTGTGCATGCAGCCCTCAGCTAATCAGAAAACCCTCCAGAGAGGCAGCTGTTAGGCATTATTACTTTGGCTCTCCATGGGGTGTAACTCCTGGAGACAAGAATACCTCCACTTACTGGGCACTTGCATTGTGCCAAGCACTGTGCTAACTACATGTATTAACCATCTCCATCTCACAAATAATCCTGTGAGGAAGGTATGATTATCCTTTTTTGTTTGTTTTTGTTTTAAATAGATGATGCAGTCAGGTTCGTACAAGTTAAGCAGCAGCCTGCTCTAGGATAGGAAGAAAGTAACAGAGCTGAGTGTTGAAGTTTTGGAGACCTATTAAATCCTTGTCCAAGTTCTGAACAACTGAGAGACACAAGAGTTAAGCAGGTGAGGATTAAAAATATCACCTTGAGAGGCGCCTGGCTGGCTCAGTTGGTGGAGAGTGTGACTCTTGATCTCAGGGTTGTGAGTTTGAGCCCCTTGTTGGGTATAGAGATTTCTTAAAAAAAAAAAAAAAAAAAAAAAAGTCTTTTAAAAAATGCCTTAAAACATTAAAAAAAAAATCACCATGAGTACCTAAGAAGTGTGTCAGAAAATGTATTGTAGGAACAGTTTATTAATGTCTCATTCCTGAAACAGACCAACTCACCCTCTCCCAGGCCCAGCCAATGATGTAGACCTGCCTCTGGGTTCTCCTCTGTAAGCTTACCGCTGAGGAGCTAAGAAGGTGCTCTCTCAGTGACAGGTGGATCCCAAAGAGAAGGACAAAGGGCTGAGCCAGCCTGAGGTCTCCTCCTACCCCTCAAAATTGTCTTAAGTCAGCCTCCCCTTCAGGGAGCACATGAGAGGTAATATCCTAAAGGAGGTCTCTGGCCATGGAAACACAAATACAAGGTTACCCCACACCAGGATTCAAACCCAGGTCTCCCTCAGTCCATTAGGGCATTTCTTCCACAGGGTAGGAATCCAGACCCTAGAATTCTGGAGATCATGGCACACCCTCACCTCATGATAGCAGAGTCTGGGGTCCAGTGGGCTTCAGAGCCTCAACCGGGGCCATCGCTTTTTATCCTCTTCTCTGCCTCGTATCATTTTCTCTCTCTGCCTCACAAACATCATTGACACACTGGGGACAGACAGGTATGCCACATTACACAATGTGAGCTGCCCTAGCTTACCTTTTAAGCAGAACCATATGTAAATCTCCTCCATTCCTTGGGCACCATGGAAGTCAGTCTCATGCTCCTGAGCAAAACGGTGGGGAACATTTGGATCCTGAAATGGGTGGGATCTCCCTTCTTATTAATGGTTCCAAGCTCTCAGATTCCTTCTCCAAGCCTCTTCTCTTCTCACACTTTAGTCCCTTTTTCTGGAAGACATTTATCCATATCTGATGAGAGCTCCTTCTTCCTCCCCCCCTTTTCCTCCTCCCTGGGTCTGGACCATATACCCATTTCCCAGCAGTTTGATAAAGTAGAAAGAAGGCAGGCAGGTCTGGGCTCTTCCACTTATTGTGTGACATTGGACAGGTTGTTTAACTTTTCAGCCTCAGTTTTCCTACACATAAAGCAAAATTCTTAAAGAATTTTTTAAATTTTATTTTAGAGAGATCTAGGGGGTAGAGGGGCAGAGGGAGGGAGGGAGGGAGGGAGGGAGAGAGAGAGAGAGAGAGAGAGAGAGAGAGAGAGAGAGAGAGAATCCTAAGCAGACTCAACGCTCAGCGCAGAGCCTGACATGAGGCTTGATCCCACAACCCTGGGATCATGATCTGAGCCAAAACCAAGAGTCAGACACTCAACCAACTCAGCCACCCAGGCTCCCAAGCAAAATTCTTAAACCTATCTCATAGGCAGTGAGAAGGTCAGCCCAGCGAATACATATAAATATGATAGCATGGTGTCTGGCTCAGTACATGCTCCATAAGTGTTAGTTTCTTTTGTGAGGGGAAGGGGGGGATTTGCTTACTTTAGTTGATTTATTCACTCATCAAATACTGGGAGTCTTCCATGTGCCAAATTGGGTAGAACAATGCCTATCTCCCAGGATTATATATAAATAAATAATGTTTGCAGCGCTCTTAGTTTTGTGCTTGACGTGTAGAGGCAGGTATTGACTAAATGGAAGTCACTATCATGGTTATCAGCCCACTAAGTGAAGAGCTCTGCTTCTGTCCTGTGCATTTAGAGTGGAGCTACTGGGGTTATTCATGAAGCCTGCTCAGAAGTGTATCAGCATCCATAGAGAATTGTCAAAATACACCTTTCTCTTCCCCACCCACCCTCAGCCATAACCACTGCACTAATGACTTGCTGGAGGCAGTCGAACTAGGAGTGGTGCTGCCAGTCCCCACGGTCCAGAATAATGCCCAGGTTTCCCTCTCACGAAGGGTGACAGTGATGGAAATCAACATTCACATCCAAACCCGTGATCAGACCACCAGAAAGGACTGTAGCCTGAAGTTAAGGACACATGCCCTGCACAGCAATGCACTTGGCCCCTCTTTTCCTTACCTAGAACTCATTTTCTGGCTCTTCACACCCATTTTCAGCAGTCCAGAGCCACTGTGTCACTTCCTACCAAGGGCAGCTGGGACTTTTTCCAACAACACTGGTTCAAAGGGCATCGGACCCAAGGAATTACCATGTGCTTCACTGTAAGTCTCTTTTCACAAGTCAGAGCAACCATGAAGCAACCCCTTAATGTCCTTCGTACCTTCTCATCATGGCATGCTCTAACCACACTCAGGAAATATGCTGAGGGAGATGGCCCGTGTTTTTAACTTTGGTTTATGAAAATTACCTTTGAAGTTAGCAAAATGCAGTTTCCTCATAAGTAAGCAGGTGACACATGAAAATACTGCTCTGAACAGCACCTGATATGGGGCTGTGGCAGCTGCAGACAGACTATGTTCTTCTCATCCGCAAGCTTGTGTCTGCTGCGGGTGCCACGCTTGCTGGGCCACCGAGGCTGGGCCTGCCGTCATCTGTGATTCAGGGCCAGGAGTGGGGCTGAGTTGGGGAAGGCAGTTCAGAACGGAAGATGGAACTTAGTTCTCAGCATTACCCTAAGTGCTTAAGAAATGTAAACGTTATTTAACCCATCCTGTAGGTGACGGGGATTAAGGAGCACATTTGTTGTGATGAGCACCGGCTGTTCTAAGGAAGTGTAGAATCACTATATTGTACACCTGAAACTAATATTACATTGTATATTAACTGGGATTTAAATAAAATTTTTTAAAAATGTAAGATGATAGATTAAGTTTCAACATTTCCCAAATTCATTTAGCATGGGAAATGAAATTAATCCATGAAGTAGCTCCTACCCCAAGTCTAATCTTCGCCATGATGGAAAGCAGGTTTCTTCATGTCATTTCTCTCTGAGACTGCTTCTGGAACAGCTATTGTCAAAAGGCTCAGACCGCCCACCTCGGAACTTGTGCCTTCCCCTCCATACCCTTCTAAGCAAGACCGTGACTGTGAGGACGTTCCTCTCCTGTCATCCCCCAGTCTTCTTTGTCCTAGACACTGAGACTAGTTTGGGAGGAAGGAGCGATTGGTGGCCAGGGACTAAAGGATGTATTTGTAGACGACAACCTGAAAGATGCACATCATAGTGGTTGAGGAAATAAAGGCCCCTTCGATGCCCCAGTCGCTGATTCATGTTCTGCTGCAGGCTGGAATCTGACAGTGCTTTGGGCCCCCCGACTTCCGTGTGTCATCCTTGCCTGACTTCATATGGGTGTGAATCTCAATCACAAAGTCAGGTGTGTAGAAAATACTGTATCGTGTCTCTTAACCTAATTTCTGACTTGAGCTCCATTACACTGGACTGGAAGTAAATTTCAGCTGTTACTCTTGGGCTATCCCCCCATGGGCTTTTAGGAGATTTCAGGTATCCCCAAGTATTAGTACACATGGGTTACCCTTAGACATCCACCTTTCCTCTTCATGGCATCCCATCTTTAGGCTTTGTTTTGGGGAGCAGGAATCTTTTGCAAGTCTCCTCATGGTCCTGTCTGCCTGGATGCGTAGTGGTCAGATAACCAACCTTCCTGCTTTGTGTGAGACGGTTCAGGTTTTAGCCCTGAAAGCCCGTGTCTCTGGAAGCCCTTCGCTCCTGGCAAACCCAGACCCTAGGAGTGAGCACTTCCTGTTAGAGTCTTGCCTCTTCTTCATGCTCTGCTGAGAAAAAGGAGACCTAGTGTACCGGGTCAGGACCCACAGATCTCTTTTCCCTCTTTCCTTCAGCCCAGGGGAGTCTCATCTTCTAATCTAGGGGTGGAAGAAGACCTACACGCTCACCTATGGCTCCGAGACGTTTAGTTCATATCGAGAATCCCCTTCCTTCACCTTCTCCACTGGTAGGTAAGAGCTAAAGAGCTTAAAATTTTGGAAAGCAAAAGCTAGTAAGAGTTGCCAACTGGGTGTCCTCATGCCCCCAGCCCTCAATTGCCCCCTAATCTCACGTAAGGGAATGAGTGCACAGCCTGAGTCCTCCTGGAGTGGGGGGCGTGGAGAAGAGGAAAAGGAGAAAGTACACAGGGAAAAGAAACAGGCCAAGAGAGCAGAGGAAGAGGAAGCCGCCACACCTGTATTTGCGGTCGCTGGACACTCCTTCCATTTACAGTGTCGTCTCTATAGATGGTTGAGGAGCAAGGTCTGAAACTAGAAGGGGAAACAAGGGATCTGGGTTCAGTTTGCTTCCTTATCTAGGTGGGGCTAGACGGTTCCTAAAAGTTTTGGCAGGTGGATCCAGGCTTTGACAGTTCGTCGAGTGGGTTCCTCTTCACCCTCCTTTTGCCTTTTACAGAAAGCCTCAGTTGGCGTCGGGTTGGGGCGGGGCAGCGAGGAGCATTTGCTATACTTGCATTCATCCGGGCAGTGAGACAGCTGAGGCCAAATGCCTTCATCAGGACGCATCTCAGTGGGGGCAGGGAAAGGCACTCGGGGTCTGTCTGCTGTGCCTGTGTCTTGCCTCCATCAAGGTGGCAACAAAGAAGCTTGGTGAGGTCCCAAGAACACGAGGCTGCTGACCTGGCTCAGTGCCCTGCCGCTAGCCCCGACCTTGTCTGTGGATGGAAGGGTGATTGAATACGAGGGTCTGAACTTTCTCAGTACCAGCCCTGGCTTCATGCCGCCCTCACACAGCTTTAGTGTCTGCTAAGACTAGCAGGGAGGCAATAAAGAAAGCAGAAATTCCGGCTCAAAAGAGCTACCCTTTCTCGTTAGAGCTGCACTAACCAACACCTCAGGCGGACTTCCAGGGAAACTGCTTTCTGAGAAGTGGCCATGGACAGAGGATGCTAATGTGGAAGGGCTGATAGTCTTTCGAAGCTTCAGAAGGAAAAGATCTGTAATTACAGTCAGTGTCTTTAAGCAAATGCATTTTTCTTAAGAGTTTTTGTGCTGCAAGCTGGGCTGAGCTATGGTACAAACCAGTAATCATTCTCTGCAAGCAGTGACCTTTCCATTGAGCACCAGGCTCTCTGTCACCAGGCCTTTCCATGCAGGTCAGTCTTTGCCTTAGCAGCCCCAAGCCCACCAAAAACATGTTCGTGAAGGGACAGACACTTGCCTTAAAATTATCTGCCCAAACCGTGCAGTATATGAAAACATGTAAACATTCCCATTTCTGCACTCTATCTCCTCTTGGTGTTTCCACGGTCCTGCGCTTCAGATCAGAGATGCGTGACATTCTTTTATGGTTCTAGAGAACCAGTCTTCTAAAGTCTATAGATAATAGCCATTTATTGAGTTTTTACGGTATGCCAGGAGCCATGGTAGACAGTCTACATGCAGTCTGAATTTATCCTCTCGGGGATGCTCCGTATCAGGTGGTGTTACCCTCTTTGTACAAACGAGAAAGCTGAGGCCTACCCAGAGGTTGAAGAGCTTATCTAGGGTGATGGCACTACGATGTGGTGATCCGTAGGACTGCAGTTCTGTACCTTAGTGGCTTCATGGTGCTGCCTGGAGTTGCTTGTCAAGGAGAAGGGTAAAGGGGAGAGGAAACCAGTGGTCTCCACTAAAAGGGACAGCCCATCTATTTAATCTCTATCTACTAAAGCCTGAAGTCAAAAAAACAGAACGAGCATTTCCCATTTCATGGATCCACAAGTTGCATCTTGCCTTATGGAAGATCAAGCCTCCCTTCTGCCTTAGTCATTCCCTCCACTGAATATGCACGGGTCAAAGGAGATAAATGGACAGGAGAGCCCTTTGTGATGGTCAAGGGCATATTGGACCAAGGCAGCACTTCCTTCAAAGCTCTGTATCCTGGACACGCCTCATCAATTTTAATGAAATTGTTGTTCTGGTGGGTTTGCTTTGCAGAGTGCCAATGACAGGTCAGGTTCAGCAAGATGCGGGTGACTGATTTGGCTTTTTCTGGATTTGTGGGAAGAAGGGGCATTGCCTGTGAAGACCTAATCCATGTTTGTCACCTATATCTGGTCACTTGACCTGTTGAGATTTCCATTTCCTCATCAGTAAAATAAGAGGATGATCCTGGGTGATGTCTGGGGTGCCTTTTAATCCTAACATTCTACCGAAAGAACAAAGGTAACAAACATCTGAGTTTGGGTTTTGTGTGAGGAAATATTATTTAGAAAACATTCTTGGGTTGCCAAAAGCAAACCTTTATCATTCAACAAACGTTAGCTTCACAGAGAGAGTTGGGTCTCTGGAAGAGCATCTGGGCAGAAGGAACAGCATTAGAGGGATCGGGAGGGGCCCTGCAGACACTGTAAAGAATAACAATGAAACTCACTAAAATCAGGAGGTGGGACAAAGTGTGCGGGGGACTCTCATCTTCCTTTTTTTTTTTTTTCTTTCTTTTTTTTTTTTTTAGAAATTACTCTCTAGGGAGTCAGAATCTCCTTAAGCCTCTATCTTTATTCTTTTTTTTTTTAAATTATTGAAGTCTGGTTGACACATGGTGTTATGTTAGTTTCAGGTGTACCCCATAGTGATTGCACAGCTCTGTGGTATCCTGTGCTCCCACAAGTGCAATTACTATCTGACACCACACGCCCTATTAAAGTACCATCGGGGCGCCTGGGTGGCTCAGTCGGTTGAGCGTCCGACTTCAGCTCAGGTCATGATCTCGCGGTCCATGAGTTCGAGCCCCACTTCCGGCTCTGGGCTGACGGCTCAGAGCCTGGAGCCTGCTTCCAATTCTGTGTCTCCCTCTCTCTCTGCCCCTCCCCCGTTCATACTCTGTCTCTCTCTGTCTCAAAAATAAATAAATGTTAAAAAAAATAATAATAATAAATAAATAAATAAATAAATAAATAAATAAATAAATAAATATAAAGTACCATTGAGTCTATTCCCTATGCTGTGCCTTTCATCCCCATGACTTACTCATTCCCTGACTGAAGTCTGTGTCTCCCACTCCCCCTCACCCATTTTGCCCCCCTCCCCCTCTGGCACCCATCAGTTCTCTGTATTTTCGGTCTGTTTCTGCTCTTTGTTTTGTTCTTTAGATTCCATATATAAGTGAAATCATATGCATTTCTTTGTTTGACTTATTTCACTCAGCATAATACCCTCTAGGTCCATCCATGTCACAAATGGAAAAGATTGCATTATTTTTTTTTATAACTGAGTAACATTTCATGATGTATATATGCTACACCTCCTTTACCCATTTATCTGTTGATGAACACTTGGATTGCTTCCGTGTCTTGGCTATTATAAATAATGCTGCAGTAAACATAGGGGCACATCGATCTCTCCAAATTAGTGTTTTCGTCTTCTTTAGGTGAATATGTAATAGTGGAATAACTGGATAATGTGATATTTCTGTTTTTAATTTTTTGAGAAACCTCCATACTGTTTTCCACAGTGGCTGCACCAATTTATGTTCCTTCCCACCACCAGTACATAAGGGTTCTTTTTTCTTCACATCCTTGCCAATACTTATTTCTTGTCTTTTTGATTCCAGCCATTCTGACAGGGGTGAGGTGATACCTCATTGTGGTTTTGATTTGTATTTCCCTGATGATGAGTACTGTTGAGCATCTTTTCACATGTCTGTTGGCCATCTGGATGTCTTTGGGAAAATGTGTATTCAGGTCCTCTGCCCATTTTTTAATTGACTGATTTGGTTTTTTGTGTGTGTTGACTTAGTATAAGTTCTTTATATATTTTGAATACTATCCCCCTACTAGATATAGCATTTGCAAATATCTTCTCCCATTCAGTAGGTTTCCTTTTGTTGTTGATAGTTTCCTTTGCTGTGCAAAAGCTTTTTATTTTTCGTGTAGTCTCAATAGATTATGTTTGCTTTTTGTTTCCCTTACCTTCAGAGACATGTCTAGAAACATGTTGCCGAGGCCAATGTCAAAGAGATTACTGCCTCTTTCTGCTAGGAGTTTTATGGTTTCAGGTCTCACATTTAGGTCTTTAATCCATTTTGAGTTTAGCTTTGTGTGTAAGAAAATGCTACAGTTTCAGTCTTTTGCACAGAACTCTCTAGTTTTCCCAGCGCCATTTATTGAAGAGTCTGTCTTTTCCCAGTTAAATATTGTTGCCTCCTTTGTTGTAGATGAATTGACCATATAAGTGTGGGTTATTTCTGGGCTCTCTGTTCTGTCCATGTGTCTATTTTGTGCCAGTACCATACTGATTTTATTATTATAGCTTTGTAGTGTATATTGAAATCTAGAATTGTGATACCTCCAGCTTTGTTCTTTCTCAAGATTGCTTTGGCTATTTGGGGTCTCTTGTGGTTCCATGGACATTTTAGTATTATATGTTCTAGTTCTGTGAAAAATATTATTGGTATTTTAATAGGGATTGTATTGAATTTGTAGATTGCTTTGGGCATTATGGACATTTTAACAATATTGATTCTTCCATTTCATGGTTGTGGTATGTCTTTCCATTTGTTTCTGTGTCTATAGTTTTTTTCATCAGTGTTTTATAATTTTCTAAAATCAGGTCTTTCACTTCCTCAGCTAAGTTTATTCTTAGATATTTTATTTATTTTGGTACAAGTGTAAATGGAATTGTTTTCTTAATTTCTCTGTCTGCTACTTTGTTATTAGTATATAGAAATGAAACAGATTTCTATATACTAATTTTGTATCCTGAAACTTTACTGAATTTATTTATTCTACTAGTTTTTTGGTGGAGTCTTAAAAGCTTTCTGTGTACAGTATTATGTCATCTGCAAATAGTGACAGTTTACTTCTTCCTTACTAATTTGGATGCCTTTTCTTTTTCTTGTCTGTTTGCTGTCGCTAGGACTTACTTCCAGTCCTTTGTGGTTTTTTCCCCAGTACTTTATTGAAAGAAGTGGTAAGAGTGGACATCCCTGTCTTGTTCCTGATTTTAGAGGGGAAGCTGTCAGTTTTTCACCATCAAGTATGCTACTAGCTGTGGGTTTTCATATATGGCTTTTATTAGGTTGAGGTATATTCCCTCTAAACCCATTTTCTTTGTTGTTGGTGTTGTTGTTGTTTTAAATTTTTTAAAATTTTTTAATATGAAATTTATTGTCAAATTGGTTTCCATACAACACCCAGAGCTCATCTCAACAGGTGCCCTCCTCAATGCCCATCACCCACTTTCCCCTCCTTTCCACCCCCCCATCAACCCTCAGTCTATTCTCAGTTTTTAAGAGTCTCTTATGGTCTAAACCCATTTTAGATGAGAGTTTTTATCATGAACAAATGTTGAATTTTGTCGAATACTTTTTCTGCATCTATTGAGATGATCATATTTTTTTTTACCTTGATGTTGTTAATGTAGCATATGATATTGATTGATTTGTGGATATTTGAACCATCCTTATAACCCTGGAATAAACCCCACTTGGTTGTGATAAATGATCCTTTTAAGTATTGTTGAATGCAGTTTGCTATTATTTTGTTGATCATTTTTTGTTCAACGGGGATCTTGGCCTGTGGTTTTCTTTTTGTGTGTGGTGTCTTTGTCTGGTTTTGGTATCAGGGTAATGCTGGCCTCATAGGACTTATTTGAGAGCTTTCCTTCCTCTTATTTTTTGGAACACTTTGAGAAGAATTGGTATTAACTCATCTTTAAATGTTTGGTGAAATTCACCTGTGATTCCATCTGGTCCTGGATTTTTGTTTGTTGGTGGTTTTTGATTAGCAATTCAATTGTGTTACTATTAATTGATCTTTTCAGATCTTCTGGTTTTTTCCTGGTTCACTTTTGGAAGATTGCATGTTTCTAGGAATTTATCCATTTCTTCTAGGTTGTCTAATTTGTTGGTTTGTAATTTTTCATGGTAGTCTCTTAAAATCCTTTGTATTTCTGTGGCATCAGCTCTTTTATTTCTGATTTTATCTATTTGGGTCATCTTTTTTTCATGATGTAAAAGTTTATCAATTTTGTTTATCTTTTCAAAGAACCAGCTCTTGGTTGCATTGGTCTTTTCTATTTTTTTAAATCTCTATTTTATTTGATAAGATGTTTATTATTTCCTTCCTTCTGCTAACTTTGGGTTTTGTTCTTTTTCTAGTCCCTTTAGAACTAGAACCTGTAAGGTTTGGTTGGGGTTTTTTTGAGATTTTTCTTGTTTCTTGAGGTCGGCCTATACCACTATGAACTTCCCTGTTAGAACTGTTACTGATGTATCCCAGAGATTTTGGACTGTTGTGTTTTCATTTTTATTTGTCTTTACATATTTTTAATGTTTTGGGGTAGGGTTTTTTGTTTGTTTTGTTTTTTGTTTTTGTTTTATTTTGTTTTTTTTGAGAGAAAGAGACAGAACACAAGCTGCGGAGGGGCAGAGAGAGAGGGAGACAGAATCTGAAGCAGGCTCCAGGCTCTGAGGTGTTAGCACAGAAACTGACACGGGGCTCGAACTCCCAAACTGCTAGATTATAGCCTGAGCCGAAGTTGGACACTTCACCAACTGAGCCACCCAGGCACTCTGTCTTAATATATTTTTAAATTTCCTCTTTGACTTCTTCATTGACTCATTGGTTGTTTAATAGCATGTTGTTTAGCCTCCATGTGTTTGTGTTTTTTCCAGTTTTTTCTTGTAATTGATTTCTAATTTCATACTGTTGTGGTCCAAAAAGATGCATGATATGATTTCAGTCTTTTTAAATCTGTTGAGATTGGTTTGGTGGCCTAACGTGTGATCTGTCCTGGAGAATGTTCCACGTATACTTGAAAAGAATATTCTGTTGGTTTTGGATGGAATGTTCTGTATATATCTCTTAAGTCCATCTGGTTTACTGTGTCAATCACACTGTTTCCTTAATGATTTTCTGCCTGAATATCTATCCACTGATGTAAGTGGGATGTTAAAGTCACTACTATTATCATATTACTGTCAGTTTCTCCCTTTATGTCTATTAATATCTGCTTTATATATCTAGGTGCTCCGACATTGAATACATAGATAGTCATGATTGTTAAATCCTCCTGTTGGATTGATCCCTTTATCATCATGTAATGCCCTTTTTCATTTCTTGTTACAGCCCGTGTTTTAAAGTCTATTTTGTCTGATACAAGTATTGCTATCCTAGTTTTTTTTTTTTTTTCCTCTTCCATTTGCATGGCAGATCTTTTCCTATCCTTTCACTTTGAGTCTGTATATGTCTAGGTCTGAAATGAGTCTCTTGTAGGCAGTATATAGATAAATCTTAGTTTTTAATCCATTGTGCCACCCTATGACTTTTGATTGGAACATTTAGACCACTTACATTTAAACTTATTATTGACTTGTTGCCATTTTGTTGTTTTTGTAGTTCTTCTCTGTTTCTTTTTCTCTGACTCTCGTTATGATTGATCACTTTCAGTAGTGTTACGTGTGGTTTTCTTTCTCTTTATTTTGTGTGTATCTATTATAGGGTTTGTAGTTACCATGAAGTTCATATATAACATCCTAAGTATAAAGCAGTCTATACTAAGTTGATGGACACTTAAGTTCAAACACATTCTAAAAGAACTTTTTTTTTTACTCCTCCCCTATATTTTATGTATATGTTGTCCTATTTTACATCTTTTTGTTCTGCGAGTCCTCTTACTAATTTCTTTAGGTATAATTGATTTTACTACTTTTGTCTTATAACTTTCATGTTAGCTTTATAAATGATTGCTCTACTCCATTTACTATATGTTTGCTTTTTTAAAAAGTGTTCGAGAGAGAAAAAACTGAGTGGGGGAAGGGCAGAGAGAGAAAGGGAGAGAGAATCCCAAGCAGGCTCCATACTCAGGGTAGAGCCAGACATGGGGCTTGATCTCACAATTGTAAGATCATGGGGGCGCCTGGGTGGCTCAGTCGGTTGAGCTTCCGACTTTGGCTCAGGTCATGATCTCACGGCCTGTGAGTTCAAGCCCCGCGTCAGGCTCTGTGCTGACAGCTAAGAGCCTGGAGCCTGTTTCAGATTCTGTGTCTCCCTCTCTCTCTGACCTTCCCCCGTTCATGCTTTGTCTCTCTGTGTCTCAAAAATAAACAAACATTAAAAAAAATAAAAACAAAAAAACAAAAACCAATTGTAAGATCATGACCTGAGCTGAAACAAGAGTCAGACACTTAACCGACTCAGCCATCCAGATGCCCCTGTTTGTTTTTACCAGTGAAACTTTTTCCTTTTGTAACTGTCTTACTTCTAGCTATGGCCTTATTGTTCTCCACTTAAAGGAGTTCCTTCAGTGTTTCTTGTAAGGCCAGTTGTGTGGTGATTAACTCATTTAACTTTTCTTTGTCTGGAAAACTCTCTATTTCTCCTTCACTTTTGAATGATAACCTTGCTGAGTAGAGTATTCTTGGTTGTACGTTTTTTTTCCTTCCAGCTCTTTGAATATATCATGCCACTCCCTTCTAGCATGCATAGTTTTTGCTAAACATCAATGGATAGTCTTATGGGTTTCTCTTGTGTGTTACTAATTGCTTCTCTATTGCTGTTTTTAAAATTCGCTCTTTATCCTTAACTTTTGACAATTATGTGTCATGGTGTGGATCTCCCTGGGTTCCTCTTGTTTGGAACTCTCTGTGCTTCCTGGATGTTTTTTTTCTACCCCAGGTTAGGGAAGTAGTCAGCCATTATATCTTCAAATGAGTTTTCTGCCCCTTTCTATCTCTCGTCTCCTTCTGGGACCCCTATAATGTTTATTTACTTGAAGTTGTCCAAGAGATCCCTTAGTCTGTCCTCATTTTTTTTTTTTTAATTTTTTTTTAACATTTATTTATTTTTGAGACAGCGAGAGACAAAGCATGAACGGGGGAGGGTCAGAGAGAGGGAGACACAGAATCTGAAACAGGCTCCAGGCTCTGAGCCATCAGCACAGAGCCCGACGCGGGGCTCGAACTCACGGACCGTGAGATCGTGACCTGAGCCGAAGTCGGCCGCTTAACCGACTGAGCCACCCAGGCGCCCTTGTCCTCATTTTTAATATTCTTTTTCCTTTTTGCTATTCAGGTTGGATGCCTCCCACTCTAATCTGTCTTCCAGATCACTGACCATTCTTCCATATCTTCTAATCTACTGTTGATACCCTCTAGTGTGTTTTTTACTTCAGTTATCATATTTTTCAACTCTGATTGGTTCTTTTTTATGTTTTCCATCTTTTTGTTGAAGTTTTTACTGAGTTCTTCCACTCTTCTCTCCAGTCTGGTGAGCATCTTTATGACCATTACTTTGAACTCTTTATCAGGTAGATTGATTATCTCCATTTTATTTAGTTCTTTTTCTGAGTTGTTTTTTTTTTTTCCTTTCATTTGGAGCATGTTCGTCTGTCTCCTCAGTTTGCTTGACTTTCTATTTGTGTTTCTATGAATTAGGCAGAACAGCTACTTCTCCTAAACTTGGAAGAATGGTCTTGTGTATGGTGATCCCCTGGGGTGAAAGAGCACCCATCTTTCACCACCAGTGTTGCCTAAACTTAAGATACGGTGTTAAATAAACAAATAAAACCAGTAAGTGATCTTTTAACATTTTTAATGCTGAGTTTAGAAAGATTCTTTTAGAAACCTAAGGCTAATTTATGAAGATACATTTGCCTAAAATTCAAATATTCCTTTACTTCCAGTTTAGTTTCATTTTCTTCTGGTGAAGTGAAATTAACATTAGTATTTTTATTTAAAATAACATAGGGAAGGGTGTCTGATTGGCTCAGTCAGTGGAGCATGTGACTCTTGATCTCAGGGTTGTGAGTTTGAGCCCCATGTTGAGCATGGAGATTACTTAAAAATAAAATCTTTAGGGGTGCCTGGGTGGCTCAGTCAGTTAAGCATCTGATTTCAGCTCAGGTCATGATCTCACAGTTTGTGGGTTCAAACCCTGCATCAGGTTCTGTGCTGACAGAACAGAGCCTGGAGCTTGCTTTGGATTCTTTGTCTCCTTCTTTGTCTTCCCCTCCGCTGCTTGTTTGCTCTCTCTCTCGCTCTCTTGCTGTCTCTTTGTCTTTCTCGCTCTCTCAAATAAACATTAAAAAAATTAAAATCTTTAAAAATAAATAAACAAATAGAAATAAAATAACACATAGAGTGTTCCATTTTATAACATATGTTTGCCCATCCACTCTTCCTTCCTTTTGTCTGGTATACTTGCAGAGAAATGTTGGGGTACAGTCCACATGATGTTAGCAATGGTTATTTCTGAGGAGTGGGACCAGAGTGATTGCCTTGCTTTCTTTTTAAAAAAAAATTTTTTAATATTTGTTTATTTTTGAGAGACACACAGAGTGAGCAGGGAAGGGGCAGAGAGAGAGGGAGACACAGAATCCGAAGCAGGCTCCAGGCTCTGAGCTGTCAGCACAGAGCCTGACATGGGGCTCGAACCCACGAACCGTGCAATCATGACCTGAGCTGAAGTCGGACACTTAACCGACTGAGCCACCCAGGCGCCCCTCCTTGCTTTGTGTCTCTGTTGCTTAATTTTTTAATAACGGGCCTAGAATAATAAAGCCATTATTCTAAAAATGAGCAAAGAGCAAATAAATTTAAGAAGAACAAACCAGACAGCACTGCCATGGCTCTACAGGCAGCACAGTTCTCAGCATAGGTATGGTCCTTTTTCCATCCACCTCCCACCTGGCCCCCACCCTGGAGGAGACTGGCAGATTTCCCCTGCTCACCATCTCATTGGGCTTTTGCAGCTAGTGACTACTGAACTCCTGAATGGCTCTGAAGGGTGGCTGCAAGGCCCTGGAAGGCCCAGAGTCTATTTGTGTGTACACCTCACTGGGCGTGCGTTCCTGCCAAAAACAGAGCTCAAGATGAAACTGGCTTGGGATGCTTCCTACAAGTTTTACTGTAATCCCAAGGAAGGATGCTTGGATGTATGGGGATGTATCTAGGCTCAGGTTTCACTGTATTTCTTTTAGTTTTGAGCGAAGTGTGAATACCAGGGTTATTTATTCACCATCCAGTCTCTCAAGTTTGTTTTAGTAGTTCTTGTTGAATTTTGAGTTGATAAATATCAGAACTTTATGAGGAAGGCATGCGAGAAATAAATCTGGCAATTCATGGCATGTTGTTTGCCACATGCCTTCCTGCCTATGCGGAGGGAAACTCTATTTACCTTTGTGAAGAGTCGGTAGAACCTCAGGTTCACATCTTCTCCAGTAAAAGAAGGAACCACTTCAGTTTAGTGGGGGGACAAACGGCTGCCCTTAGCTGAGGAAGGACACAGGGCTGAACTGTGCTGGCTTCAGTTTTGACTTAAGGAGCAAAAATGTTCCTTCTGCCAAAGGTGCGATTAACGTTCTCGGACAACTCTCAGAGTAAATTACGGAGGTAACCCAGCTTTTCTGTCACCTAAAAGTATACTTCAGTCTCTTTCATTTTTCTTCAGTGATTAGCATTTTCTGTAAAAGGGAGATAATAATACCCGTGGTGATGATTTCAGTGAATGGTCATAAACCGATGAGATTACATAACATGATAATAGGAGGGTGACTCGTCCACTACAAAGTAGAGGGCAAACATAAAGCATTTTTTTTATTTTTTATTTTTTTTTTTAAATTTTTTTTTTTCAATGTTTTTTATTTATTTTTGGGACAGAGAGAGACAGAGCATGAACGGGGGAGGGGCAGAGAGAGAGGGAGACACAGAATCGGAAACAGGCTCCAGGCTCCGAGCCATCAGCCCAGAGCCTGACGCGGGGCTCGAACTCACGGACCGCGAGATCGTGACCTGGCTGAAGTCGGACGCTTAACCGACTGCGCCACCCAGGCGCCCCCATAAAGCATTTTTAACACAGAACTTAAGAGCAGGAAATGCCTTTTACAAGCTGTGGAACAGGGCAACTGAGAAGTGACATTACTTGGTGGAGGCCACGCGGCCAGTCTTTGGAGGCAATGTGATTGGAACCCAGCCTCTTTCCACTGAGCCTTCCTGCCCCATCCTTACCCCGTCTTCATGATACATCTCATGAGAGCACCACTTTGTTATTTGGAGACTTCTGGAAGGAAAAGCACAAAGAACAGCTCACAGTAAATGTTTTCCTGAATGAGTCAGAGATCTACTACGTGGGAGTGATGCAACATGAGTTGCATGTGCAAGCCCCAGGGGCGTGCTGCCTCACCTCTCTGTGCTGTAGTTTCCTCAACAACCTTATCATCCAGCTGGGGTTTGCAGAGGAGTAAATGAGGTAATGCATTCAGGGGAATATAGAATAAGAACAGGGGTTGGCACATTGTGTGTACTCCATGAATACTTGCCATTATTACTATTTATTATTATTATTATTATTAATTTGCACACAGAAGTTTCACTTGTGTGAAACTTTGCCTGCTGACAGCAAAAGAAAGAAAGAAAAAGACTGCAGAAACAAATTAGGAAACTGCCATCAGGACTATGGCAAACCATTTGGGATATATTGCTAAGGTGCGTCTTCATGTGGGGTGCAGGGGAGCCGAGAACCTTGGGAAGAATCCTACAAGTATTATGATTCCTAGTAATCTTGTTTCCTCCCCAGAGAAGGGCTCCTTTTCACTGGGCCTGGCCCCTGGCTTGTGACTGCTAATGGTACCAGCGTGCTCAGTGGATGGATGATTGCACCGTATTTATGCATAATTTAAGCAGAGCCCAGTAGACACTGTGGAGGTGCTTAGGGCTCCCCAAAGGCTTAGGAGAGAGGAGGTACGGGGCTTGGTAGCTAAATAGGAGACAGTGATGAGGGGAGAGCTGCCCTGGGAGAGCTTCCAGAAGCACAGGCTGAAAATGACAGGACTCCTGAAACTTCCTGTCTCTTCCCTTGCTCCACAGGATGGCATTTCAGCCTCACTGAGGTCCAGCTCAGGACTCCTCCAGACCCATTTTCCACCACAATCTCTTCTGGGCACTTCGGTCTCATTCACTGCCTCCTGCTGCTGCCTCAGCCCCTGCCTATCCCAGTTTTCTGCAGGGAACAGTCAACTTCACCAGCTATGTGCCACTTCTGTGAGCTCTTCCTCACTGCTCCCCTCCCGCCTGCTCCTTCCTCCCCGCCACCCCCAGCCTGTGCTTCTCCTCCATGTTGCTTTCACATTCGTTCCTGAGTTAGAATTCATTGTTCACCAGTCCTCACTGCCATGCAGGACCTTCCTTGTCTGTGTCCTTCCCCACACCCTCCCCACCTGCTTGTGACAGTCCTTGAAAGCTGGAAAGCTAATCAAACCACATCTAGAGGGAGTCTCTAATCCCAGGCAAGGGAGTGAGAATGGAGATGTAATATTGAGGCGCTCCCATCGTCGAGTTGGAAATCTTTCTTTTCCGTTTGATTTCAAGACGCAGAAGTATCCACTTGTTTGGTGGCACTAAAGAAATGTGCACACTTAATGTTGTCTGGTAACAAATTAGGAGACTGAAACCACTACCTCTTGTCTTGCTTAAAGATTAGCCTTCTGGGGTGCCTGGGTGGCTCAGTCAGTTAAGCGTCCGACTTCAGCTCAGGTCACGATCTCACGTGAGTTCGAGCCCCGCGTCGGGCTCTGGGCTGACGGCTCAGAGCCTGGAGCCTGCTTCCGATTCTGTGTCTCCCTCTCTCTCTGCCCCTCCCCCGTTCATGCTCTGTCTCTCTCTGTCTCAAAAATAAATAAACGTTAAAAAAAAATTACAATAAAGATTAGCCTTCAGGATCTCCTGATTAACACTCACAACCAACAAAACATGTTAACCCAGTCCTTATTATATCCAGTCCTTTCCACACATTGTTAGGGTCTGCAAATTGGCTCTAGCTCGTTCACCCCAAGTTCCATCAGCCCAGGCAAATACAAATGCTCTGAGCGAGGACTCACCACCTTGAACATTTAGGGCAGTCCATCTTCCAGCTGCCTGACAAGGAAGCAGCATCTACTGAGAGTACATATAAATTAGCTAATGCTGAAACTGCAGGAATTTTCAGTCCATATCCTGTGTCTCGAGTGATGCTTCCCTCCTCCAGCTATTCATTCAGACATTAATTCTAGGTCTCTCTGTTGCACTCAGGGTTGAACCTTGTGGTAAAATACTAGTGGTGTAGCAACTGCAGGAAGGCATATCTAATTTCCCCGTCAGAGTGGTTTTAATGCTCTCTTTCAGTGGGCATGAAACATGAAAGAAAAGATCAATGGTTATAGGCCCCCAAAAATCTGCAGAGTCAACACATGTGTGAGAAATTACCATTTTAACCTTGAATCATTTTAGCCAAGAAGCAGAATCTATTTTTACTTCTTATGACCAGTAGTGCTGAACTGACCATGGGATGTTGATCTGAAGGGAAAGGAAGGCCTCGTGAAAACTGTAGTCCCCGCTGTAAATTGGGAAGTACGTGGAGAACCCCAGTTTAGAGGCCGGAAGTGGTGGGGTGGTGAGCTGGGGACAGAGCCTCACGGCAAAGAAAGACCCGGCTGGGCCCTGGAATGTGGTCTGGGAAGCCAGGCCTGCCCTTCCTGGATCTCTGAGAGTGTGAGGGATCAAAGCCCAGGGATAAAGAAACCCTGGGCCCTTTCCACACCTCCTCAGGGCTGAAAGAGAGGCCTGTGTTTCCCAGTTGTAAATGAGGTCATCCTTGGCGAGGTCTGGATGATAATAGCTCCCCTTTACTACGAGCTTTCTGTGCGCTAGGCGCTTTGCTGACTGCTTTATAGGGAATATGTTCTTTAATCCTCCCGACGCCCCCTTGCAGTAGGTGCTATAACTCACTTATAGATGAGGAAATGGAAGTCGGAGAGAGGTTAAATCACTTGCCCAAGACTGAGAGCCGGTGGGTGGCAGAACTGGGATTTGAACCCAGAGACTGCCTGGCTTACCTTAACCACCATGCTTTTAAATAGCACTTTGTCCTAATGAAAACTGATTGTGTAATGTCCGGAAAGTTAGAATTAAAAAAAAAAAACAAAAAACATTTACCAGGGGATCTGGAGAAATGCCCTTGATCTTGGTTTCTGGTCTCTAAAAGAAGAATTATGTTATTCTTTATCCACCTACCGTACAAAAGTATTGAAAATGGATAATGAGTTAGTCATCAGGGCTCATAGAATCTTAGATGACTGAAGATACTAAGCAAAGAGCAAATGCATTTCCACCTCCCTACTCAAAACTTAAGTCCCCAAACTGGGGCTGGCTTTAGTTTAGTTTTGTGGGTTTTTTTACAATATTTATTTATTTTGAGAGAGAGAGGGCATGCCTGTGCATGCATGTGTGCAAGGGCACAAGCAGGGGCATAAGTATGGGAAGGAACAGAAAGAAGGGAGGAGAGAGAATCCCAAGCAGGCTCCACACGGTCAGCACAGAGCCCGGCATGGGGCTTGATGCCATAAACCATGAGATCATGACCTGAGCTGAAATCAAGAGTCAGACACAACCAACTGAGCCACCCAGGTGCCCCTGGGGTCAGCTTTCTGCAACAACCAGTTTGGGATTTTAAAAGCAAATTTTATGTTCCATCCAAGTCAGAAACCCAAAGTTCTTTGTGGAACTTTTGTCTTTGAAAACCAGACTTTGATCTCTAGTTGGCCTTGGTCAAGAGGGAGTTTGGTAAATTCTACCCCTTTATTCTCTGTGTCTTCTATCTGATTAAGAGCTGTATCACTGGGAGATGGGTTACTACAATAGACTCCAAATTGGTTTCCCTACAGTGTTTTTGAATGGGCGTAGGAAAAGATTAATTTGTATATCAAGAGATAAAAAAAGACTTTCATTTTTTTCCTAAGCTGAAAGAAATGACAAAACCCCAACAGGTAGTATTACGGTGTATTTTTCCAGGGAAGTTACAAATTCTGAGTTGTAAACTGCAATGCAAATAGCATTTTTAAAGGTTTCAAGGGAAATATAAGAAATAGATGGTTTTGAAATTATCATATGGTCATAAGAAGAAGGTATTTTGGAAAAAGGATCCAGGAAATCTTCCCTTGTGAACATAAACACCACAAACACATACACTTGTCCTTTTTGATTTAGTTATCTCGTTTTTGAAATTTATCCTTAAGAAATTATCCAAAATCCATTGGGCGCCTGGGCGGTTCAGTTGGTTAAGCATCCCATTCAGTTGGTTGAGCTCGAGTCATGGTCTCACAGTTTGTGAGTTCGAGCCCTGCGTCGGGCTCTGTGCTGACAGCTCAGAGCTTGGAGCCTGCTTCCTGATTCTGTGTCTCCCTCTCCCTCTGCCCCTCCCCTGCTTATGCTGTCTCTCTGTCTCTCTCTGTCTCTTTCTCAAAAATACATAAACATTAAAAAAAATGATCCAAAATCCAGAAATTAAGATGTCCATTGCATAGTTTTTATAATAGCAAAATATTTAAAATAGTTTGTATATGCCCTGTCTACACACACACACACACACACACCTGACAGAATGTGTATTTATTAAAAATTAAAATTATAAAAGCCATGGAGCAACAAGAAAATGCTCATTATATAAAGGAAGAAGATACATAAAGTGATACTGTGCCACGAAAATTATATATTTTTTCATTTCTAGGATTTCTATTTGATTTGCTTTTGACTCTGTCAAAAGCACTTCACTTTCATACCAAGCTCTTCCTTCCTTATGGTCACTATTCTTTCCATTGTCTTAGCACCTTTATTTATTTTTTATTTTTTTTAAGATTTTATTTTTAAAGTAGCCCCCTGGGTGGCTCAGTCAGTTAAGCATCTGACTGCGGCTCAAGTCATGATCTCACGGTTCGTGGGTTTGAGCCCCGTGTCGGGCTCTGTGCTGACAGCTCAGAGCATGGAGCCTGCTTCTGATTCTGTGTCTCCCTCTCTCTCCGCCCCTCCCCTCCTCACACTCTGTGTCTTTCTCTCTCTCTCTGTCAAAAAATAAACCTAAAAAAAGGAAAAAAATATTTTGTTTTTAAAGTAATCTCTACACCAAACGTGGGGCCCAAATTTACAACTTCGAGATCAAGAATTGCATGCTCTCATGCTCTACCAACTGAGCCAGCCAGGTGCCCCCCAACCCCATTGTCTTAGCATCTTAAACGCACTTTCTTGACTATTTCAGATTTTTTTTCAGGGTACAGATTCTCTTGTTTGTTGTGGTGTTCTTTTCCTTGGGCCATCTGAAGCATTTTCCTATGAGCATTACTTCACTGTCTTCAAGGGTGGTTGTCTGTGGGACTCCATCATTCCCTGGCCTACGAGGATGTGGTTTTGCTTGGCCCCTGCCTAGACTCTAGTAATTTCAATGGCCCAGGCAGATAGTGTATTTCTGTACCACTTTCCCGGGATAGTTGGTTGAGTCTGAATTTATGCTGAGAGTTCAGTTCCCTAACAAGGGCCTGAATATTGTCTTTTACCCCTAAGGGATTAAGTTTCCAGCCCCAACCTCTAAAGCCTTTACTGATTTCCTGCCCGTTGAGCCTGTGGGTTCATATCTCATTAATTGCTAGGGGCTGCTTTGTTTCTAGCACCTAAACTTCCTTCTCTGCCCTCAGACTCTGCCGTTCATTAAAAAAGTTTCTGCTTTACCTATCATTTCCAGGCTTGTAGAGCAATGTCCCATTCACACCGTATTGACCAGAAATACTTATTTTTCCATTTACTGCAACTATGTGAAAATATATGTGAATATAACCAGAGACCAGAAGGTGACTTTGAAACTGAAATGATTTATTATGGGTAGAGATGGTGGGTTTATAGCAACCATTTTTCTCTATTTTGCACCTATTCTGTATTGTCATGATATTGTCTCTAAAACAATATAAGAAGCATCATCTTTTTCACCATTGTCTTTTGTTTCAGAATGCATATGCTGCAACTGCCATTAATGGGACAGATTTTTGTACATCAGCAAAAGATGCGCTCAAACTCTTATCCAAGAATTCAAGTCATTTCACATCTGTTAACTGCTTTGGAGACTTCATAATTTTTCTAGGAAAGGTGAGATGTCCTCACTGAAATAATAAATAGAGAAACTTGGGATCCAGACGTGAAGCCACAGAGCTAGACTTGAAAGAGAACGAACGTTTCTTGAGTGCTTGCTCTGTAGTGGATGCTGTGCCTTATTCTCTCATTTAATCCTTAGTCCTGTGAGGTAACTTATTTTGCAGATGGGAAAACTAAGGCTTAATAACTTGTCCAGGATCGCACAATGGGTGGAGTCAGGATTTGCATCCTAACCCTTCTCTCTCAGCAGTGCTCAGTTCTCTAGGCCATTCTGGCTCCCACTTTTTCATAGCTAAAATGAAAATGCTACTAGCCTCATTAAATGGATATATTTTGGGGGGCTTTTTTCATAAAACATATGGAAATAGTACTGAAACCTAATGAAATGTCTGGATTATTTAAAGGCATTAAGTCCATAAATACAAAGGCAGCTTGTTAACGTCCCAAGTGGAGCCAGAGGTACATTTCCACTGTCATCTGAATAGCATTTTTCAAGGAATTGTGTGTAGTCTTATGTGCAGTGCAGTGAACGAGCATCTTAGAGCTCCATCTCACGTGTAAAGGACAAGGCCTGAACTTGGGGTCTTTAACAACTCCAGACCTCAGGCTGGACCAAAGATAACAAGTGTCCTTTCTAGGTTAACTAAAATATGGAGGGGCGCCTGGGTGGCTCAGTCGGTTAAGCAGCTGACTTCAGATCAGGTCATGATCTCACACTCCGTGAGTTCAAGCCCCGCGTCAGGCTCTGTGCTGACAGCTCAGAGCCTGGAGCCTGTTTCAGATTCTGTGTCTCCCTCTCTCTGACCCTCTCCCGTTCATGCTCTGTCTCTCTCTGTCTCAAAAATAAATAAACGTTAAAAAAAAAAAATTAAAAAAAAAATAAACAAATAAAATATGGATGCAACTGGTATGATAGCCTCTAACTGACCATGCTTCAAGCTGAAGGTTCTCTACACTGGACCACATGGTGTGTCCCTTTGCTTGTGATTGTCACGCACGGGGCCTAATTCTGCACACCTGTTTGCCTGATCCCACTTCCACTTGATTGCCTGCCCTTCAAATCCCTGACCCCAGACCTCCTGAGCTTCCTGCCACGTCTGTGCTATTCCAAGCTAGACATCCTGGCTCCTTCCAACCATTCCTTCTCAAGGCCGTGAATGCTGAGGCCTTCAGTGGTGCCCCAAAGTGAACAAGATCTTGGTCTCCAGTTGTGACCCGGCCACAGCCAAATGTGAGGACTCCTGGCTCATTTAGCATTTTGTGCCTCCGTGGTGTTTGGTAAATGTCTCTGGTGTATTAAGTAACAAGTTATAACATGCACGGATTTCACAGGTGTGTGTGTTAGTTGCACATATATTTTAAGGCTCAGATGGGCCCCAGAGATTTTTCATGCAACGGTAGCTCAAACTGATTATGCCTTTCAAGACAGCCTAAATAATCTAAGTTGCAGTTGTTTTTAAATGGATAATATTGCCTATGTTAGTTTGGTAAGATGTTCTCTAATAACTACTTCCAAAAATTTTAGAATGAGGTTTCATCTTTTAACAGAATTATCTTTTATTTTAGGTAATAATTCATTTTCCTATATTTCCCATAAGGAACATGGAATTGCTAATAAGCTTCTAGTGAGCATGTAACAACCAGTGATTCTTTGTTTTTGAATGAAGTCCCATTCACACATTCATGTCCGTCTTTGTGGGTATCCAAGGGCAACGGGGATTCCAGATGGACTCCATACTCCATTTTATTTGTTTAAGAATTAGGTATAAAAAAATTTTTTTTAAATATAAAAAGGAACATCATGGTCTGTAATCATGTTGCTGGAAATATAATTACATATGGCAAGAGCCTGGATTAATCCTATTATCTCCCCACACCAGCACTGGAAAGCCCTTCCAGTAATCCCTAGGGTAAAAACAATCACATATTAAACTACAGTATATCCACCCAGTGGATTGTTGCACTGTTATGTAAAAATGGCACTTATTTAAAAGTATTAAATGAAGGCACGCCCTGGTGGCTTAGTTGGTTGAGCGTCCAACTCTCGATTTTGGTTCAGGTCATGATCTCACAGTTCGTGAGATTGAGCCCTGCGTCAGGATTCTCTCTCCCTCTGTCTCTCTGCCTCTGACCAGCCTGTGTGCACACACACGCATGCACGCTCTCAAAATCAATCAACAACAACAAAAGTATTAAATGAAGATACTTATGGGAGTGGCACGTGAAAAAACTAAAAATTTTCAGCTATCGTTACATCTATATAAATACAAAAACTAGGCACAGATAAAAAATGTAAATACATCTACTCTCTTATCCTTACTCTGAATTAACTGGGTCGTCTTGTGGTATCATAGCTCCTTTTTTTCTTAATTTCATTGGACCACATTTTCTGACAAGCCTTCTTTACAACAGGGCACACACATATGCATATATATGAAACTACTACTTGTAAATGACAGACAGCATTTCTCAAATATTCTGGCCAATTTATAAAGGTTCTCAGTGAAGTCTTGTTTTCCCAGGTGTTGGTGATGTGTCTCACTGTTTTTGGAGGACTGATGGCATTTAACTACAACCGTGCCCTCCAGGTGTGGGCAGTCCCTCTGCTGCTGGTTGCTTTTTTTGCCTACTTTGTAGCCCATAGTTTCTTATCTGTGTTTGAAACTGTGCTGGATGCACTCTTCCTGTGTTTTGCTGTTGATCTGGAAACAAATGATGGATCGTCGGAAAAGCCCTACTTTATGGACCAAGAGTTTTTGGTAAGCAGACATTTCACTTCCTGCTGCAGTCTCTATCCTCAAAATCTCAAAAAGTGTTCAAGACTCACACGTAAAGGAGGCTTGTACCTAGCCTCGTTTGTTCTTCCAGAGGGCTCTGTGTGCTTCTGCCACTGGCCTGAATGTCTAGAGTGAGATTTGGGTTCTGTTTTCTGAGGCTGAACCCACTTCCCTTATTGGAAACTCTCCCTGGAGAGAAGTGAAGCTGAACAATTAATACGGACCAGATGACCTTGGGCAGGTGTTCTGGACAGAGCAGTCCAAGTCCCTTTGGTCCTGTTGGCCGGGTCTGGCGTTTTGGGTGGTCTGGAGGTTTAATGGCTGATCTTTCTCTAAAGCATTTTTGCCTCCTCAAGCGTCACAACAGACCCTTTGTGTTTTAGGGGGCGCACACATCACCATCTGTGCCAGTATTGACAGATCTGAGGTTCTCAGGCCTTTTATTAACTCAGGCCCCACCGATGCAGGAAAAGCCACACCCTGTCAAGTCCCTTACAGCTTCTATCTGGAAATAGCAGGCAGCTGTTTCCAACACAGTCGTTGCTTATTTGTCTTATCAGGAGTAGACAGGGATATTTTAACAACTGAATGAAGTCTCTTGGTTGTCTGGGTCAAGTGAGTTTTAGTACTTTTATTGTTGTCATAAAACTTAGGTGTTAAAGCCCATTTGCTCTTTTTAAGATTTTATTTATTTTTAAATTATTTAGTGTTTATTTTTTGGGAGAGAGAGTGCAAGTAGGGGAGAGGCAGAGAGAGAGGGAGACACAGAATCTGAAGCAGGCTCCAGGCTCTGAGCTGTCAGCACAGAGCCCGACACGGGGCTCAAACTCACAAACCGTGAGATCATGACCTGGGCTGAAGTTGGACGCTTAACCGACGGAGCCACCCAGCTGCCCCATTAAGATTTTATTTTTAAGTACACTCTGTACACAACATGGGCTCGAACCCACAACCCTGAGATCAAGAGTCTCATGCTCCACCGACTGAGCCAGCCAGGCGCCCCTAGCCCCTTTGCTTTTAAACAGCATTCAGAGCACTCCTTGGCTCAGTCAGGCAGTGAGGTTTAACAAGCACATCTATGGTTTTACAATCAAATAGATTCTCCACCTCCTCCAGAGAAAACCTAAAAATACAATAGCACTTTATTTGTATCTAGCCTAAAGAAATTCTTCCCGATGATGGTAGGAAGCTAACCGAGGCTTCTTTCTCGGATTTATACTTTTCTGATTACAAATCCACTTGGGAATCTACCCCCTAAAAAACTTGAATTCAACAGGGAAAACTTTAAGGATTAAATTCCCCTAAATGATATGGTCAAATAAATAGTTGCGGTTGGTGCAGATAGCTAACACTGGTCTAACTCCTTCTTTTATTTTTCAGAGTTTTGTAAAAAGGATCAACAAGTTAAAAGACACGAGGGCACAGGGGGAGGAGAACTCACTAAGGAACGAGGAGGGAACAGAACTCCAGCCCGTTGTGTGATAGGTGCCCATTAGAGTGTTGCCCCTGGAAAGTGTCCTTCTTCTAAAAGCCATTCACAGAATAAATGGTAAGGCCGATAGACCCTATTCTTCACTGTCTTTGTCCTTATTGTTTGGCCATTATAATACCAGAACCATGAAAGTATATCCTATTCCGGATTCAGTAGTTCCTTATCGATGTATATCCACCTTGGGGTATGAATATAAAATACTCCCACCCCGTCCCCACCAATGTTCCTGAAGATGATTTGAAGATTATTCCAAGTTGGATTTAAGGTGCTTTTGAGGCACGTGAGTCTCGATGGAGTAAGCGAGGGCCAAATCAGGGTCAAATACTAGTTTGAATCTTGGCTGTCATTTTCTGTGTACGATGGGCAGGTCCCTACAGTTTCCCAAGCCTCAGTCTCTAGCATAGAGTGCATTGTTGTGTGGATTAATAAAGAAATGATAAAGTATCTTATAAGACCTGGGAAAGAGGACTTTTTAAACAAAATCTGCCTTCACCTATCTGGTAGTTAGCCAGAAAATAATCAGCCTGTGGCTCATATGAATGTTCAAAAAAAATATTTATTTATAAAAAATACAACGGGATAAGTTTATGCTGAGAAATGCAGCAATAAATACAGTTGAAGGAAACAGCAACTCTACATTGATACATTGGCACAAACAGGAAGAGCACACACACCACCCAGACCTAACTGTCTGCAGGCCGATTTTGTACACGCTCCTTTAGAAACACCACTCTGAAAAGATCTTGTCGGTTTAGGTAAGAGAATGAGTACACATATAATCACAAATGCACACGGATCAGGACTTTATTTAAAAGTTAGCAAACAATACTGTAGACATTGATATGTAAATTTCTAAAATGCTGCATCTTAAATTTAGTTGGCAAAGACCACATTTAGCTCTAAGCATGACTTTAGTCTTCCACATAGAAACCAGATAACTGTAAAAAAAAAAAAAAAAAAAAGCTTCCTATTGTTTGAAAATCCCAGTCTATTAAGTAGATTGTAAAAATGCATAGGTCTTTAATAAGAGAATTGGCTGTACAAGAGTACTCCCCTTTCACAGTATTCCTTTTTACTTCATATGTGAGTTATTGCTTCTGCTGTAGGATTTAACTGTTACAGCACTAAAAGGGAACTATTTAGGGAAGAGGCAGAAAAAGGAAAAGGGAATGTACGTAAGGCAATATTTCTTTTAGGTACAATAAGCATAATAGTGTTTTAGGAAGACAAGATAAAAATTACTCAAGGCTAGCTTGGTTCTCACTGAATAAAAACGGGCTAAATACTGAGCTCCTCTGTGTAAATCTAATAATCAATGCCTTGGTCGCCATATTGGTAATCTCTGGGGTAGTCATCTTGGTACTCTCCATGATATTCATCTGGGTATTCTGCCTGATAATCACTATCACTAATTTCAGACCCATTTGTTCCCGTTCCTTGGCTTCCATTGTGAATGACAGGTTCTGTGGGAGCGGCACAGTATTTCGGATCATATACTTGCCGCCCAAGCCCATACACACTCATTCCTTTCTGGGAAGCAACTTTGTTGGTTCCCATCTGTAGAGAAATCGTCGAGTTGTCCACCGGTTGTAATGTTAGCTTCTGATCGTAGATGTCTCTTCTGGTACCTGGTGCTAACATCCCCGCCTGGTATTAGAACATAGTATAAAAGTTAAAACAGCAGCTAAAATCTATTCTGCTGAACATTTTCTAAGTTATGAAATTCACATTGTGAACGCTAATGTAATAATAACTTCATTTCAGGGGTAAAGCTAGCTTACCAAATAGTCCTGATGATGAATCTTTCTCAAGTACCAATACTCACTGGCTTTCAAACCAGGTCAGCCCTTCAAACTGCTAGGTGGCTGAACATTTTCTAAGTTATGAAATTCACATTGTGAACGCTAATGTAATAATAACTTCATTTCAGGGGTAAAGCTAGCTTACCAAATAGTCCTGATGCTGAATCTTTCTCAAGTACCAATACTCACTGGCTTTCAAACCAGGTCAGCCCTTCCTTCAAACCCTTGCTCTGCTATAAAACTGCTAGGTGGCCTCTAAACAAGCTAATACTTTTGGTTTTAGGTTTCTCATATGCAAAATGGAGAAAATACCACCTACTTTGGATTTAGGAGAGGACTCAACATAAGCAATGTAAAAAGCACAGCGTAATGTGGGCACCCTGGAGAGTTACATGTGAGTACCTATTATGACCACATACACTCTCCAGGCCATCCATTTCAGAAGCTCATCACACATTCAGCAGAACTTATGCCGGGCAGTCCTTAAGGCCTGAAGTCTCAAAGAGCCAGCCACAAGTACAGTAACTCATTTCTCCATTTATGCCAAGCAGACAGTTCCAGGTTTAACTGGTAAAAAAGCAAACTTGAATGGCACCTATACGAGACAATGCCACATGTGGCAGGACATCTCAACTTTAGGTCACAAGGAGAAAGCTTTTTCAAACCCTATCCCCCACTCCTGTTGGATGTGAGCCCTGCCTGCTCTCCAGTGGTTATGGGAACCTCCCTATGAGGGGCTGATCTATTTTTAACAAGGAAATACTTCCATCTTGCATGGTGTTAGAATGCTGGCATTCTCACCATGCTATAGCCTCACCTAACTCCTCCTTAGAACACCAGATCATTTTACCTACCAAGTTTCAGAGGCATTAGAAGGAGCAATTTACTTGGATCTGGAGCAAGAAATAAACTTGCTATAATAAACGTATCTCTTTTCTTCTGGTTAGACGGAAAGACCAGCTGTTCTGACTGCCAACACACCATACTTGTGTTCCTACAGAAAGGTCCTCTGATTCTTTTGCTTTCTCAGCAAAACCAACTTTCCTGAAGGAATATACTTTATACCATACAAAAAATACGTCCTTTGAACTTAGTAAGTTAAGTGTGGGATGCCTGGGTGGCTCGGTTAAGCATCCAACTTCAGCTTGGGTCAGGATCTCACTGTTCCTGACTTCAAGCCCCACATCAGGCTTCCTGCTGTCAGCACAGAGCCCTATGTCCCCCCCTCTTGCTCCCTCTCTAAAAATTAAACATTAAAAAAAGAGTAAGTTAAGTGCTAATTTAAATGATCCTTCTCTACTCTTTGCTCCAAGTATAAAAAGGCACTGCTTACCTGGCTGGCTCCTTTGTTGGTGCCCATCTGCAGACTAATTGTGGTCTGGTCAAAAGGTTTGTCAGTTTGCATTTTGGGATCATAAAGATGCCTCCTGGTCCCATAGGCCGTCATACCTGCCTGGCTGGCACACTTGTTGGTTCCCATCTTTGAAGTTAAAATTAGCAATGATTACCACAGGTCACCACCATATACAACAAGCAAAACTTTGTGTTCTACTAAAAAGACAGAGGGGCACAATTGACAAGTCCCTTTTTGTGCTGAGGCTAGCTAGATACAAAATCTCCATGCTTTCACAACTTTCAAGGTGCTCACTTTATTTTAATTTTTTTAACGTTTTTTTAATTTATTTTTTTTGACACAGAGAGAGATGGAGCATGAACGGGGGAGGGTCAGAGAGAGAGGGAGACACAGAATCCGAAGCAGGCTCCAGGCTCTGAGCCATCAGCCCAGAGCCCGACGCGGGGCTTGAACTCACGGACCGTGAGATCGTGACCTGAGCTGAAGTCAGACGCTTAACCGACTGAGCCACCCAGGCGCCCCCCCAAGGTGCTCACTTTAAAAAGAAAAATTTCAAACAAGGTTTTAGAGGGCAGAATTATGAATAATTACCCCTGCTCCTCTTCTCCCTACTGTCTATACAGCACAGATAACCAAATTAAGAGGTACCGCATTAGCCACTTAAAGGGACAGAGGCACTCTGACTAGGCAGCATGCTTTTCTACTCCAGGGGTTTGTATAAAAAGTGACAGCAAATGCCAGGTGTCTTCTCTGGCAGCTCAACAAGGGCTTCTTTCAAGTCTCATTGAGATCACCAGCATCTTCATGGGAAAAGGACCACATTTTATTCCTCCAACTCTCATGTCACCAGAGAGAAAGAGTGAGGAATGTGAACTCAACCAAATTCAGAGGAACAAGAATTCTTTTCTCCACTGAGAATATGGCTTTAAGGCCAACTGATATACCCAGTTCTATTAGCTGGGGACACATTTCTGATGGGTCTTTTTCCTTAAAAAGGAAGGGAGGGAAAAAAAATCATTACAATCCTACCACCCAGATATTAGCTGTAAACCTTTGTGTGTGTGTCCTTCTAGGCTTTATCTTCTCTGTGTATATATTTATCAATACACATGCATGTAAATAAACATACATTCAAAAATAGGCATGTGCATCTTTAAAGTAAAATCGTGATCCCACTGACCATTGTATTTTGTAACCTGATTTGTTTTCCTTCATCTTTGAATTCTTGTGTATCATTTTTACCTTACTCTGGTTCCTTCTGTGCGGTTATAATTTAACCAACTGACTACTGTTTGGAATTTCAGGTTTCCAGTTTCTTACCAGATACGATTTTGTAGTGTACAAAAATAAATCCACCTCACATGATGCAGTGGCCGCGAGGACACACTTCTCAGTGGTGGTTTCGTGACATTCTCCAGGGGAACGATGTGAAGGGGAAAAAAATACCTGCACTAAGTACTTCCAGTAGTGCTTGGCTGCTGTATTGTGCAAATAAATGACTTCGGCATTGAGGTTTTATAAAATTGCCTCATTTGGTCAGTATCATTTAGGAATTTATAAAACCCGTTTTCTTAAAAAAATAAAGACAATGTAATTAGGGAGGAAAAGTCATTTCCTAGAGAAACAATTGTCAAGTCTGATGGCATGCCTGAGGTTTCTTCTGAAACCATCATCAACGTCTCAGGGGCTTTAAATGGACATAAATTATATAAACCACATATCCATCCCCAAAACCTACATTAGCATGGATCTCATCCATTCCTTACTTATGAGAGACACACTTTACATGGTGAGAACTGACAATACCGAATCAAGCAGTAACACGTTGCTTACCTGCAAACCAATTACACTCTGGCCAGCTTTTAATTTTCCTTCATCAAAACGTCTTGTTTGTTTTTCTGCATACTTAACTCCGATGTCAATGGTTGTATGGAATCCTTTTGTTTTAGCCTAGACAGAAATTTGCACACTAACTAAAAAGGAACGCTGAAGTGGAGATTCTGCCAATAGTTTTTCACAGAAGGAACAACAAAGAAACGATACTGTCCGTAGATGAAGGCTTCACTAGGTAATACTCAAACTGAGGGGTTGAAAAACATATTTAAGGCCAGTCAGTAATACCTGTGGCTCTGAAATGTTAAGTGTTCTGATTAAGCTCTCTTATATGAGGCAGCTGATGTCAGCAGCCTTTCCATAAAGCTAATAATTATGGAGGAGACAGAGGCTGCTCCGCGCCTAGCCAGAACTCCCATGGGAAAGAAAAGACATAATTCATCACCAACATGGTGGGGCTTTTAAAAGCAGCCATTAAAGACATATACGTACCAGACCTGCCAGAGCCACCAGTGTAGTCTGAACCTGGGTCATGTTTCCATTCTCAAAAAGATCATTCGCTTCAAATATGTCATGTGGCTTCATGCCATAAGCTTGAATAGCCTTAATAAAGTTGCCAATATTCTCCAACTATAAAGGAAAAGAGCCATATAACTTTGGGAGCTCAACACTGACATTCACATTATCTAAACATTATAAGCCTTCGTGACTACCGTAAGATGCCAGGCAGAAAGTTACTTGGCAAGGAGTCTTGACCAGATACATACCAAGCACAGCTCTGTCTGGAAACGGAAAGAGTAAATAAAGAGTATTTTACAGTAGGTCACATAATGGTCTTTTTATTTTTACGTAGTCATTTTTTTTTCAGTTCTTTGAAGGCAAGATCTTCCTTAGATAGTTTTAAGAATTCTGTGATTCTGTCTGAGCTATCCAGGGCTAAAATTCTGTCAAAAGGTACAGGATTACTCATCTTAATAATTTATTATCTCGAAATATATAGTCAAAATATCCAATTTTATGTAACCACACCCATTTGTGAACTAAGACTGCCTAATATGGTGTTCTACAATCAACCATTAGTTGTTAAATTCCTTGCTTTTTCCCTCATTTATCATTATGGTCTAGATTGTATTTCTCTGTATAAGCTGTGTCAAATCCTCTCCAAGAGTTGACAGACTAAATACAACTTCTAAGCTAAGGATCTAATCACAGAACTAATTCTAAGTAATTATGGAAGCAGAGTAAAAAATAAAATATAGCCATGTGCATTAATTTCTGCTAAAATGTCTACTTTAATCAAATCTTTGCTGCATAAAGAATAACCAGAGGTTGCAGGTTCAGCTGTTTACCTGAGGCCAGTTTAACGAGGACTCGTTAACCTTCTTCACTGAGCCCGGCTGTAGCTTGTTTATGAGTCTGAAAAGTAAAGTACAGGTGACATTTATTGTTCATACAAAAACAAGGACTGGAATGTAAAGTTGGCTCCTTTAACATCAGTAAGAAAGCATTAAAAACATTTCTGAAATGTTAAGGCTTGACACCCTGGATTGGGAAGGAGGACAGCACAGAAGCCTTGTGGAAAGGACCAGAAGAACAGAAATGGCCAAAACTTACTCGCAGAGGATTATGCCATCTTTTAAGCCCAGCTGAAAGTTGGTGCCAATGCTCATGCCTGTCACCTCTTCTATCCAGTTTCGGAGATCTTCTTCTGCCTGATGATCATACTTGGAAGCGATCTGAAATACAAGTTAACCAACTTTGGAAGAATTTTCATTAAAGCATCAAAAACTGCTGACTTCAGCTTGCTCTACTTTTCTTATCCATTAAGACCACAACCGTGACATGCAGTAAATTACACTCATTGGAATTCACTGGCAAACCTAACCAACTATTATAGCTTCAGTAACTAATAAAAAACTTTGGTTAAGGCAGTTCTTGGAGAAAATTTGAACAGTACAGGGAGAGAAGCTGGGATTGAGAAGGAGAAACTATGGATCAAAACAAGACAGATTTCCACTCATGACACACAGGAAGTGACAAGAGTTTATAGCATATTACAGTATGGCAGTCGTCATATTAAATTTCAAAGATTAAGTCATTAAACACCACATTCCCAAAAAAGAGAATGGCAGGATTCTGACACATGCACCTATTTTACACAGTGTCTTAACCTGCCAACGCATCTCGGCCAATAGTTTTGCTGCTCGCAGGGTTCTGGTGTTTCTACGCCTCTATTCAGCCAAATGCACACCGTGTGCATGTGCACACGCATGCACGCACTCCTTGGTACTGACCGTTGTACTGTAAGTACAACTTACACTAAGAAGCTCTGTTTATGTAGTCTATAGCCTATAAACTCACAGCAGTCACTTCTAGACCCTTAGTGTACCTAGCACACTACCTGACTTCCAAACATTTAATACAACTAAAAGAAAAATTCCTTACTTAACAGAATTCTATGATAAAGGCAATTTACAAACATAGATCCTATACTATTATACACGCTAAAACCTACTACACACAGATTTTCAAAGATCTCTTCATAATAAGACCAGAAACCTCAATTTAAAAAAAAATAAAATTTACACAAAATATTATTAAAAACCAGTTCTCAAGCTATTCCTTGTCCTAGGAATATTAGAGAGGTCGGTCAACCAATTAAGAAGAACACAGCTGGAAAGAAGAGATTATGTGTCATTTTTCTTCTCACACAGGTGAAATGCCAGCAACACGCAGATCATGCCCAGGGGGATGGAGAGATGATGAGCTTGTAACTGACTGTTGCAGCATCTATGGAAACGGAAATGAACACAGAAACATTTGCTTCCATAAAACATGATTAGGTTTCATTACCGAAATAAATAGTCTGAGGACATTTTTGTTGTGGAGAGGGCCCTCAAGTTCTAGTTCCACAGGGAACCCTCTCCCGAACCCTCACCATCAAGCGGCCGGGCAGGGTTTCTGATTCACCGTCTTCACTGCGGAGGGCAGAATCATTGGATTCCACTCATTACTGTATCATTTAGAGAGAAGCAGTCCTTGATCTGCATTTTCCTCCCAAGTTAGAGAAGTGGCTCTATACCTCCCATAGGCTAATGGAGGATTTATTTGAGCTGTAGATTTACTTAGCCAGAATTCTAAATGCAAATTCAATGAGTTTACATTTTCATGTTAAAATAACTAATGCTGTGCAAGGTGTCCTGGATCAAATTTTGGCCTGGAGGTTAGTTTATAAAAGACAGGTCAGGCACAATATAAAGCTAGTACACAATGTGTGTTCACTGCCTGCCCTCTGGTACTTCCATCCCCCCCCCCAAAAAAACGCCACATTTATTTGGATTTCCTGCCAGTGTGGGTTACTGGATGTGGGAACAGGAAAGAAGGAGGCAGTGATGATGGAAGGTGTTGCCAACGGGACACATTCACCTCTGGTGAGCAGGAAGGAGGCATTACTCCTATTACACCTCAGATACGTATTCTTACATAATGAATGTATCTCCCCCAACATAGGGGACATATCTATTTAGATAAATGGCACCTTTAGAAAATGCAATAAATAATTTGATAGAAAAAAATTTAAGATTTTCACACTAGATTTTGGTTCTAGGTGACTAGGAAAAAAAGCTAGAAATGTGGGCGGGGTGGGGTGTGTGTGGTATGGCTGGAAAGGGACCAACAAAGAAGAAAAGGAAAAACCAGCACTCTGTAAGTGTTAGCTGTGGAAAACAATCTCCCAGTTGAATTTTTTTTCAAAAGCAAAACACTCAACGAGGAGTTGCATTTCAGTGAATCTAAAGACAAACATGGTAGGCTAGGGTGGGAGGGGTGCGGTCAGGGCTCTGAGCTGGCTCCACGCATCTTGCTATGGGCCCTAGTTCATAGTCAATCCATCTAGCTTCTGATCCATTTCCTGTCTACACAAAAAGAAGGCTGAATCCAATGAGCGCACTAGGTCTCTTTCCATTCTAAACTGTCTACACAGTTTGGCCAACCAGCAAAAATTAGAAGGAAATTCGTTCTCTTAATTTTTCCAAACGTAAAAATGTAAGTAACGCTGGAGGGGCTGGGGGTGTTTTGGAGGGGGGGATGGGCCCCAATGAGTCAAATTTTTATTCAACAACAAAAAAACCCATAAAAGCATATTTATGTTTCCTTTATGCAAATGTGTCTGACAGATTCAATGCCATGCCCCAAACCACAAAGTGATTACAGATCTAACTTGAAATATCCTAGCAGAAAAGCCAGAGAGAAATTCATCTTCCCTGTGGACTGTTCTCATCAAGGGAGTGAGGAGAGAAAAATCAAGGACTAGAATTAGCTGGAATTAGTCAGGGTTCAAACCCTGACTCCACCACTGACTAGTTGCAAGCTGGAGCTCTGGACGGCCGACTCCGTCTCCAGACTTAATATAATAACGCATGCACGAAAAAAATTCATAAGCACATCCAGGCAAAGCTCAAGACCCCAAGTGCTAATCTAAAGATGAAAAGTAGGAATGCGTCCCCATCCTGTAACTGTTGCTCCTGGCCTAGGATTTTACTTTAAGTAAAGGAGCAGCAAGGATTTTTCTACTCAAATACCACTTTTTTAAATAAGTGAGCTTTCTGCAGACAGCCCAGCTAAATAGAATTAAAAATTTCAGAATATGTACTTGTGAGTTTAAAAAGAAAAAAAAAAAAATTCCTATGAAATCATCCAGGAAAAAAAAAAATCTATTTCAAATTTTCTTTTAGCTCCCGGCCTGCAGCACTGTTCCACAGGACACAGAAATTGGAAGTGCTTCCTTTAAAAGTGTATCAGAACACAACCCAAGCAAATATGGTTATATTCTTTAATTACAGAGGATATTTTTTTAACTGTTTTATATACACAACTTGTAAAATCAAGGGACTGAGAACAATTAAAAATAAAAAGTAAGGTCTGGCCAATAACACTTATTCACTATTTCTATCTAAAAAAGCTTTAATTTCTGAACATCAGGCAGAAAATGCTGACAAGAAAACTAGCTTAAAAGATTACTTAATCTCACTTCATTAATACATCATGGAAATGTCACTCTGATTTGTTTAAAAATGACTCTTCTGGGGGGCCTGGGGAGCTCAGTCGGTTGAGCGCCTAACTCTTGATTCTGGCTCAGGTCATGATCCCAGGGTCATGGGATTGAGCCTCGTGTTGGGCTTCACGCTGAGTGTGGAGCCTGCTGGAGATTGATATTCTCTCTCTCTCTCTCTCTCTCTCTCTGCCCCTCTCCCCTCTCTCTGAAATAATAAAAATAAAATAATAATTTAAAAAAATCACTCTCCTGGGGCGCCTGGGTGGCGCAGTCGGTTAAGCGTCCGACTTCAGCCAGGTCACGATCTGGCGGTCCGTGAGTTCGAGCCCCGCGTCGGGCTCTGCGCTGATGGCTCGGAGCCTGGAGCCTGTTTCCGATTCTGTGTCTCCCTCTCTCTCTGCCCCTCCCCCGTTTATGCTCTGTCTCTCTCTGTCCCAAAAATAAATAAAAAACGTTGAAAAAAAAATTAAAAAAAAAATCACTCTCCTGAGTTATTTATAAACATCATTTTATTTACTCTTCTACAAGATTTATTTGATTTGATCTTCCCAAGCCACTTTCACAGACCTTCTGCCTGGGTCCCTCAAGTGCACAGCAGCGTTTCCCAGAGCCCTGCCTCCTGACCCCTCTCCCGGGGAGGTGCACGTCCGGACAACTTTGGTACCATCACTGGAGAACCCCCGCTGCAGGATCCTAACTAAAGCTCACCAACATCCCCCTTGCCAAACACAATCAAAGTTGAAGAAAATGAAGACAGAAAAGCCTCTGGGGCATCTGGGCTGGAGGTGAAGAGAAACCTCCTGCCAGTCATCCTCCTGGATGACTGCCAGTCCTGCTGCCACGCCCCTGCCAGTCCTGCTGCCACGCCCCTGGTATCTTCGGTTGCCCGCCCCCGCTTCCTCTTGTGCTGGGGCTGCCGCTCAGGCCCAGGTGGCTTCAGCCTTCTGCCCTTCCCTGGGCTTGCTCCTCAGAGCTAACAGCAACCAGTGTGGAGTCACCCTCTGGTTTAAGGGCAGCTCAATCCTTTCTAGCTGTATGACCTTTCTTCTGGATCTCTAAAATAACACTTGTTTAAAAAAAGAATAATAATAAATAAACAGTACAGAAGCATGCAGAGTGTGCATCTTCAATGGGGTAACACGGCCCCGCAAAGGGACGACAGTGGGTTCTTGTGGTGGGAGTGAAAACAACCGTAGACCTTACGGTAATCTGTGACCCTCCCCAACAAACTCTATCCCTTTGTACTAAATCTGGTGGGAGTCAAGAGGTAATTAGGAAAAACATCTAAAAACTTTCTTTGGGGAAGCAGTGATGGAAAAAACTTGAGGAGCATGGAGACAGTAAAAATGCACAGGTTTCTCTTCACCTCCCTCCCCTCCCCCTGCCAAATCCTCCTCCCTTCCCAGAGGTGAGCACCTGCCTGTCTGCCACTTCTGCCACGTGCACACATACATTCGGGCAAATCAAGTATAAAATAACACTACATCTCCCTTCACAAGCACAAGCCCCAAGGGCCGACGCCTCAACAGTAAAGGGAGACACTAGATCAGACGAAAGCCTGCTCATTGCCAATAGCCAAGCCCTCCCAGCCAAGGAGGTCTGAGAAGTTCCCCGACAAAATCCCTAAAAGGGGATTCGGAGCAACAAGGGAAACAGAGCTTCAAAACCATCTCAACAAGTGACCCCAAAGTGCACTGTTTTATGCACTGTTTTATGGTGCTTCTCAGTGTAAGCAGGGAGCATTCAGCCAAAGTGCAGTTTAGTAAAAAGCTGGGGGTGCACCCGTGTGAGGGGCAGTGATTATATATATAACAAGAACTGTCGGATGGCCCCGCTTACACCCAGGGATGTTCTAGAATCTTCGAAAGAATGAAGATGTGTCTTTCCCATGCACTCCTCACAATATATTCTTCTCACGGTGCTTGGTAAAACCTGGAGGCGGGCAATTCCAGATCACTAGGTTCCGTGTCTCACACCACCAAGGTAACCCAGCATTACCCCAAACCCTCTAATTCAATGCAGCGTCCCTCTGTTTCAAGAGTTCCTGTGCATCATGGATTCTTCCTCCAACGTCCTTCTCCATTACTCCTTCCTTCCATCCATTATTCAAGTGGCTACTACATACCAGTTAGGTTCAAAGGCAAAGTCTCCGCCTGAAAAGCTTAATTCTAGTAGAAAGAGACAAATACCTATTAAATACAGTGTTAACACCCTTCCAAAAAAATTGTAATCAGAAAGGGGGATATTTAAAATAAAGAAAAGATGCCTGGCTGGCATATGCCTGAAGCATATGACTCTTAATCTCGGAGTTGTGGTTTCGAGCTCCATGTCGTGTGTAGAGGTTACTTAAAAATAAAACCTTAAAATCAAGAACAGAACCCCCTGGGACTACCAAATAGATTTCCACCTAAAATACCATGATGCCTCTTCCCTTCTTTATCACCTGCTATATAAAAATATATTTCTTTCTTTTTATCTATCTATCTATCTAGATATCTAGATATCTAGATATCCTTCATGCCCAGTGCAGACCCCAACACGGGGCTTGAGCTCATGACCCTGAGATCAAGACCTGAGCTGAGCTAACAGTCTAATGCTTAATCCAATGAGCCACAGGCACCCCTAGCATCTGCCATTCTTGATACCTCATGAAGACAATGAAGAGGCTTTAACATTTTTTTTACCTACCTTAACCTTCCCCACCCTTGGCAAATTTTTAAAGTATTCACATTGTGGATACAACAAGCTAAAGATCACATGTCTTGAAATCAAACTTTTAAAACTTCCTAAAACTGTGTTCCCAATTCTAGTGCGACCTAAGTAAATGACTTAACCCTGGTGAGGGAGGTCATCTTCCTCCCAGGACCATTGTGAGAATGAAGCCTGCTCCACAGGTAAAGAAGGGCCCATCTCAATGCCTGACACATCAGAGTTAATGCTCTCCCTTTTTATCGGCTTGAGCACAGAAATTACAAACTATTAACCGAACCCCACTACAAACTGTTCGCTTTATTGTCTATGATTCAAAAAGTTCCACTGGGACTCATCTGGGATACTGCCCTTTGCCACTCATCAGCATGCCCACTCCTGCATGTCTTTGCATCCCCAATTCTCGTTCTTTTTCAGATTATTGATGAAAAGGATAAAGTAACTACTTTTTGAAAAACAGATTTATATCTTTAAAAAAAATTTTTTTAATGTTTATTTTTGAGAGAGACAGAGCATAAGTAGGGGAGGGGCAGAGAGAGAGGGAGACACAAAATCCGAAACTGGCTCCAGGCTCTGAGCTGTCAGCACAGAGCCTGGTGCGGGGCTTGAACTCACAAACTGCGAGACCATGACCTGAGCTGAAGTTGGCTGCTCAACTGACCGAGCCATCCAGGCGCCCTAAAACAGATTTATATCTTAAGGGTGATAGAGGTGGGAATTCTAGAGAAAAAAATCACTTTTACGTTTGGGGTAAGAAGGTCAAGGTAGATTGCATGCCTTCCTCAAGGTCACTATAGAATCTGAGACTCCTTCCATGGTCTGAACTGTGCTAAAGATCTGATGGCAAATGAGTATATTCCAGGGCTATGGAAAACCAGATCTGCCTCAGGTAAACAAGAGGGACACCTAACAGCATTTTTTTAAATCATATTTGTTTACGACAGAAACTCTGGGAACTCAAAGTGAACATCCTTGCCAGTGAGCTTCCGATAGATGCCAGAGAAAGTTTCAACCCTGTGCTCCCCATTGTTCTGCTGTGCTTTAGCCAAATGAACCTTTATAACCTGGCTGCCATCCAGTTTCACGTGGATTCTCTTGCCCACAATTTTGCTTGGGAAAACCAAGTCCTCCAGGATCACGTTGTGCACGCCTGTCAAAGTGCAGCTCCTGGGACACTTTTGCTTATTTTCTGTATGGCTTTTTTGAGTTGGCCGAGGCAGAATTCTCCTCTGAGCAATAAAGACAATATGCTTCCCACTGAACTTTCTCTCCAATTCACAGACGAGCCGGACTTGGATTTTCTGGAAAGATTTCAGTTGAGGAACGCGAATAAAGATGATAATAGCTTTTGGACCACCACCAACTCCAATTTCCTTGGCTGCTGTTATATTCAGCTCCTTTAGCTGGGCTTTGAGGTCCGAGTTCATCCCCAGCTTGAGGAGAGCCTGGTATATGCCGGACATGAAGTTGTCCAGCTTCTTGTCATTGGGCCTCATGATCTTCATGCTCAAACTGAACATGGCCTTCTCCTTGGTGAGAGCGCTGGCCCAGGAAGAGCCTAAATGCATTGTAAAGTTGGGCCCTTTTCTCAGAGGTACAGCTGGACCTTCAGATCAACATGTCAGCATACGGCACCAGCACAATTTTTTCTCTCCGAATACGTATAGTCAGATAAATGCAAAGATATTATGGCTCAATGTACCAATACTATGAAACTGACAAAGTTTTTAAAATGTCCTAAGAGGAGTTAGTCCAATGCATAAAGCAAACCGCATAACTAATAAATAAGAAAATGCAGAAAAAACAGAATGTCAACTTTGCCTTCTCTAACTAGAAAAAGACCTTCAGTTTAGAATATACAATTTAGAATATACATAGTTAAAAGTTGGACTTTGAAATTTCAATCTAAACAAGGTGGGAGTGAGCACAGAGGCTGGATTCCCAGAAGAATCCAGACTCAGAAAGAACGATGAGCAAAGATGCATGGATTAAACAGCTCACTGATGTGAGATGCCCTGGCAAACAAAAGAACAGGAACCTGCATGAGGGCCCGCTGCTTCCTGACCCCCACCCAAAAGGCAAGGACCTCTCTACTATAGGCTGAAAAGCCTGGCTGTCATGCTAGAGTGGACTCCTGGAGAGAGAGTGTGCAGGTACCTGGGCAGAGGTGGGTAGAGAAAGTCATCCATTACCAGGAGCCACCATACCTATGCAAGACACATCTAACATGCCTGTACTCTCCTTGGGGACAAGACAGGCTTTAGTCATCTTGCACCCCTAGAGCCCATGCCTAGCGCAAAGTAGGTATTCAACAAATGATTTTTCATCCATTGGTAGTAGTACCCAACTAGAGAAATGCCACAGATTTAAAGATCTATCTTGTTTCGGAAAGACATCTGCATTTGAATACTGCTGGTTTTTACAGGCGCCACATCTCCTTGATCTACCAATCTAGTAATCTTAGATGGACCACTAGGGACATATTTGTTTTACTTTCTCATAAAAGTCCCTATGTCCATGGCACTCCTTAGGTCCAGTTTAGTAACTCTAGAAGTAGGGCCTGGTCAGAAGCAACAACCATGCCCGCTGTGCTGATCTACGTCAAGGAAGGAGGGGCTTCCAGTGATATGTACCTTGAGGCTTAGATTTAGATCTGTTCTCTTCTGTCTTGGTAACAAATTAACAATTGGCAATCTGGAAACTATTGGACATACTTATCAAACGGATAGAAAATTAAATTAGGAATAGCTCAAAAGAAACACAGTTCAGATTCAGAACATCCTAGCTTAATAAATTATTCCAGGTATATGTAAAATCCTGCACCAAAGTTCTAGAACTAACTCGTCATGCATACTCAATAAGCTAAACAACTCTGTCTAAAAAAAGCTAACACTCTCTCGGTGTGCACAGGTATACAATTCTTTATAAAATACTATTGCCTGTGTTATTTGCTTGATAACAACAGCTCTATGAGGTAGCCAAGGAAAGGATTACTTAAATAAAACAGGTGTGAGAGGAGCATGTAAACTAGAAAACCTTATGCAATTATCATCGCCCTTACTTTATAAAGAGGGAAAACCAACTTGCCAAGCAAGGATTGGAATCCTTTGACATGGAGGTGCCTCAACTACCTTATTACAGTGATCAAAACAGAATGACTCAGTGCTTTGTAGTCAAACAAAGGAGTTAGTTAATAATCCCACTGGACTTTGGTAGGTTAAACCATATCTGTGGCATTACCGTGATGAATTCTGAGTGCTGCAGCCTAGAAGGGGACACTGACAAATGGGCAACAGTTTCTAGAAGGGGCAAACTGAATGGGGACAAGATCAGAAAAATCATACACAGCCTATAATGAGAGACTGTTTGCCAGGAATGGCTATATATAACCTAGAAGGGACTTTGGGGGCAGGAGAAGAAACAGGCTGGTACCATCTGAATAATTAGATGAAAGTCCTATAGAAGAGGAAGTCAATCTGTTCTGAATGCCACACTGCAGGCAGACCCAAGACAAGTGTGTGGCAATTCTAAGGAGACATACAATCAGCATGTAAGGATGGAGAGCACGTGAGTGCCAGCGAGCGAAGCACAGGGGGAAGGAGACCCCCAAGAAAACCTGCTGGAGAACATTCTCTTGCTTCGGAAGGAGGCTGGCTGGGTCTTGAATTTGATGTTGCTGTAGAAATCCTGCTGAAAGGGGACTGTCACAGAAGCCCCTCAGGTAAAAGAGATGAAAACAGAGATGCTCTTGAACACTCTGCTTCCTTCACCTCACCTCTAGGATATTTGAGGGTCCGCCTCACTCATCGCTCATCAGACTTGCAGCCATCTGCCATTTTTACTGCCATCTACCTCTTCAGGTACTGGTGTCCTCACTAGGCACCTAGGTGCCTCCTGAATAACTTGTGAGTCAGCCACAGGGTCGGCACTGAAACGTTGTCCTTGGTTTCTCTCATTACAAGGGGCATCAAGGCAGGAAGTCTTCCTTCCATAGCTTTAGAACGTTTACTCACTCCTCATCGACTATACAGCAAGTCTGCTTAGTAGGACGGGCCTTGTGACCTGAGGAGGCATGAAATCCACCTCCAAAGCCCTGAGTGTACATTGTATTTACACAGAACTCATCTCTACCAACCTGGGAAATGCTCCCTGCTCCCAGATCGCTGACCACATTCATCGAAGTGCTCCCAGCTGTCCACCCCAAAAGTGAGTCAAACACACACTGCCCCCTTACTCTGAGCTACTGTTGGGCCATGGGCAGAAAGAAGGCCAAGGAGGAGCAAGACCCCAGCCTTCTGGTCAGCCCTCAGTACATCAGGAGCTCCTGCTGGGGGCCCAGTTCTAGGTCTCAGATCTTGAATGCCTTTTCTAACCACAGCGGAGTCTGTCCCTTTGAGAGGCCTGGCCTTACACAACCGGTGAAGAACAGAGTTGAAATACCTCATTTTAGACACAGGCTAGATGCTGCTAGTGAGGTTTCACAGGAGTCTTAAGGATATATTAACTGTGCAAGATACCAGGGCCTTTTTCTTCGCAGTGAAAATTAGATATGAAATTTCCATTAAAAAAGCAGGATGGGATTTCACATTTCCTCTTTTTAAAAAATTGTATGACCTACATCATGAAATAGCATATGAAGATATAGGATACCCAACTTGTTGAGACACTAAGTAAAAAGGTTTTTGGTTTGATTTGCTTTAATGGGGAGTGTGAAAAAAGATGAAGTCAAAAATAAGGTTCAAACACCTTCATGACACCAAGTCCTACACAACTGCCACCAAAGACGGGACAGATGCAAACTATGGCTCAGGCTTCTTATACACTGCAACAAAGAAGGAAAAAGTTACAAGACTGACAGAGTTCCTTAAAAAAATACGTTTCCACATGGCTCCCTTTTCCAGTCCTGAAGCCCAAGGAGACCCTGTGATGAGGTCACACGGCGCCCTCCACATCTCAACAATAAAGCCAACTGCACATTTTACCCAACCTAATGCTATCTGAGAGCAGGGAACAAGGGAAAATAAGTTCCTCTGGAAGCTCTGGATCCCCCATCAGCGTGCTGTGCAAAAGTATCTTGGAGAAAAAAAAAAAAGCAAGCCTCTTGGAGACTATGTAATAAAGGCTTGCTATAGACATCCAGGCACAAAAACAAAATAAACCCAACTTTGCATCCCTTCCAGATGAAGGGCCCAGGGAATGAGGACAGAGAGCAGTACACAGGCTGCAAAGGGGCCTCAGCAGGACTCAGCAGAGAGCGGCAGCTGAATCAACAGTATATTCCACAGGCAGGCGTCAGCCTGGCCGGTCCCCTCCCACTGCTGCTGCCTGCACCATCAGACCCCAGTGGCTCCAGGAAAACAAGGCCAGGAGCAAAGGAACACCCTGATTTCGCATGAGGAGGGGAACACAACGGTGGTAAGGAGGAGGAGAGGTCTCACCCACCTCAGTTGTTTCCCGGTCCTCTTTCTTGCTCCTTCCCAGCTTTTCACAGTGAACCTTCTTCCTTCTATTGCTTTGGTCCCACTCAAAGTGCACACCAAGGCCTTCCCCTTATTTGGTCCATCAGTGGGCACACACCACCCCCTATGTTGTCTGAAAAAGTGCCTTTTCCCCCCTTTTTTGAATGCAGTTGACACACAGTGTTACGTAGTTTCAGGTATACAGCACAGTGATCCTATTTCTCTATACGTTATGCTATGCTCATCACGACAAGCACTCATCACTTTTTTTTTTTTGTTAAGTATTATCTCCATCCAATGAGGGGCTCAAACTAACAACCTCGAGATCAGTCTCCTGCTCTACTGACTAAGCCACCCAGGTGTCCCAATCTTTGATTAAACCTGCTGCCGGCTACAAACACGGTCCTGTTTTCTCTTTCATTTCATGACAAACCTCTCCATTTCCTCACTTAGTACTTCTTCCTAACATCTCTGGAAATTTCCTCTATGGAAGACCATCTCTCAGAAGGTCACCAGTGACCCCTCAGTAGCCAACTCCAGTGGCCTGTTTCTGCAGCACTCCGGAAAGCCCCTCCAATCCCCCTCCCTGTGGCCGCTTGTTAAAGAACTTCATCCTAGAGCTTCCCTCTCCGGTCTGCCTTCTCCTCTTCACCTTGAAAGATGCAAGTTCTCCTTGAGTTCTGGCTTCTGATTAAAAGTTAACAGCATGGGCTCTGGCAACTAAATGCTCTGGTTGAAATCCCAGCTCTACTGTGCTGGGACCTCCTCACCTGTAGACCAGAGATCATTAATAGCACTTAACATCGGAGAGTTGTTGGGAAGAATCAAGGATTTAATTCACGTTAATCATGAAGAAGTCAATAAATGTCAAACCTTACCCTTCTATGTGTGCTTTGCTGGCCACTCCTGTAGAGATACCATCAAGATTTCCTCCTTCAAACTCAGAACATCATCCGGAACAATCACTTGACACTATTTGATAGCCATTTGGATAAGAAATCATCTTGATGCTGCCTAGACTTTCTATTTTAAAAACTACGTATCATCAAATAATTTGTAAAAGAGAGGCCCCCACCTCACTCTGCTGCCAACTCACACCTGAGTGGTGGGGTGACTGAGACAGTAGGCGTCAACAGATGTCAGTGACCCGTGACTTTGTAATAATGAACTAAAACAAGTGACTTGAATTTTGACAAGCCTGCTCTGATATCGTTTTGGTTTACCACCAAGAGGAGAACCACCTTCTCTTTCCTACCTTTGGTGGGAAGGATAAACTAATTTTTTTTAGAGAGTCATCTGGTACTACCTATAACACTTTTATGTATTAGGTCAACAGTTATGCGCTTTTCTACACAAGTACTTTTTAAGGAAATATCCACCAGAAGGGAGGTAATGAATAAATAACCAGAATCTCTACAAAAGACTACAATTCAGTTCTAAAATGGTCGAATGATATTCAAAGTTGCACCAGTGGTTGGGTGGGGGGTAAGGGATACAGGATACTTTCACTACTTCACTATCTGCACTCTTCACAACAAATATTTCAGTCACAAAATCAGAACAGAAAAAGAGAAGAGGTTCTCATAGGCAAGGAAGATGGCGCCCCAAGGTAGATGCACTGTGTCCATACAGAGATCACTTGTCCAAAAGTCATGGGCTCAGGTCTGGCCCCAAACCCTACGTCTTTTCCTCCACTAATGTTCTCCCACCCCCACCCCCCTGAACCAGCCCGACAGGAAGTGTCTATGCTGCACACTGAGCCTTTGGCAGAGGGCTGTGCTGCCAGCCAGCCAGAGGAGGGTTAGGCAGCAGGCTGGGCCTCTGCGGCTTCACATGAAGTCCTTTCCACTCCCGGAGGAGGAGAGGGCATCCAGAAGCAACCTCTACCACCATCACCGCATCAGACTGATGCACCATGAACATGCTACAGAGTTCGAGAAAATGTTGATTCAAACCAGCCCATGGGGAATCAGCAGTCTCAAAGGGCGTTGCCAGCGTGGTTCAAAAGTTCATAAGAAGATATTTGGCAGAGATGTCTCAGACCAGAAACACTTTAACTCCTCCACGGGCCCCTATAAAAAGGAACCTCCTACAACAGGCATGTTTTAGAAGGTGCTGTAAGACGGAATGCAGGAAAGGGTGTCAACAGAGCAGTCATGGAAAAGAGGAAAAGAAGAAAATTTAAAAATCAAGCCCAGAGGGGAAGAAAATTCAAAACGAAAGCCTGGCTGGCAAAGCACATGCCTGTGTGTATGTGTGGCCGAGATGAGGTGGGGCTGAGGGATTTCTACAACATACAGGTCTCTCAAGAAAGGTAAGGAAAAAGCAGAGACAAATGCCTCCCAGTCTTCAGAGCAGAGAATGGGCCCATTCAGGGGGAGGGATGCAGCCATACGTGAACTCTCGTGAACTCTCGAGAATGGCCCCAGAGTTCCGGCTTAGCTGCGAAGGCCAAGGACCCTGACAAGCTCACAATATGACGTTTAACCTAAGTATGATTTCTGTACTCGATCAGAACTATGATTGCTGTTGCTATTTTTGCATTCAAAGTAGAATCACATGTTTGAATTATGAGAGACTTACTACACATGGTATTGATTATTTTCTCTCCAATTTCCTCCCATGTGAAACAAAAGGAGGGAGGGAAAACTGCGATCATGAAGCACACACTCTCTCTCCCATTTGTGGAGCCTTGTGTAGCACGAAGCAGGCTGAGAGGCGGGGGATAATGAAGAAAGATCAATGTCCAAACACTTGGGAAGGGGAGAGAAACAACGAAGTCCTGGCCAGCCCTGTCTAGCCACTCCACAGCCAGGATCCCCTGGAAACGTGTCAGCGAGGAGAGGAAAATGGCCATAAATGCTTAGGTTACGTCTCACCCGAAAGAGTCCTTCCACGCCCAAAGATCTCTTTTCCCTGCACTTCTGCCTCCAATCCCCTGGCCTGCCCACTGCAGGCCACTGATGGCACTCATACCCTGAAGCTTCCTGTTGGCAGAAGGAAGATGCTGAAGAAGTTCCCTCCCTTCCTTATGGGGGAAAACTAATACTACATCTTCTGGGCCCATGGACTTCCTTCACACAGGTCTATACGAAGTCTTCCTAAGACCATCTGACACAGAAGGCCTCCAGTGCAACCAAGATTTAAACACAAAGGGGTAGGGGCAGGCTCAGGCGGTGGAGCATGTGACTCTTAATCTCCAGGTTGTGAGTTGAAGCCCACGCTGGGTGGAGAGATTACTTAAAAAATAAAATCTTGGGGCGCCTGGGTGGCTCAGTGGGTTAAGCGTCCAACTTCGGCTCAGGTCATGATCTCAGTCCGTGAGTCCGAGCCCCGCGTCGGGCTCCGTGCTGACAGCTCGGAGCCTGGAGCCTGTTTCGGATTCTGTGTCTCCCTCTCTCTCTGACCCTCCCCTGTTCATGCTCTGTCTCTCTCTGTCTCAAAAATAAATCAAAAAATAAATAAATAAATAAATAAATAAATAAATAAATAAATAAAATCTTAAAAATAAATGAATAAACACAAAGAGGTAAATATGTTCATCAGTGCACTATGGAGGAATATGAGCCCTATCTGAAAGCAAGAAATGAAAGAGGCATCTTATCTTCTTTAACAGAAATCTATCTCTTAAGAAGAAAAAGCCAAATAATAACATGGCCAGAAAGCAAAGCCTCAAGCTCTCCGAGAAGCACCTGGCTCTGGGGGCAATGTGGACACAATGAGAACAGGCTTCGAACCCCAGCATTTCACAGAGGGAGCACAGGCTACCAGGGGAAGGAGTCTTGGATAAGGACTCTAGGGGCAGATCATATTCTAGACACAGAAGTGAAATCCAGAGGTATTGTTTGGCATTGTGGTCCCCTATCTGCCAGAAGCCTCATTCAGATACAAACAGATTCCTGAATGAATGTCCAAGTCTTGGAGATAATCTCAATATCTAGAAAACAAGAGAAGCTCAGTAGAACACAGGACTGAATGTAACCAGCAGAGAACCAGCCAGCAACGTGGAACAATGGCTAACACTTACATGATGTGTGCCTGTAGTTCCAGGCATGATTCTAAACACTTTACAAGGGCTGTCTATTTTACTTCTCCCAACAACCCTATGAAGGCAGGTATTTCCATATCCTTATTTTGCAGATGAAACACAGGTTACTTGCCCAGAGTCGCAGATTCAGGGGCAGAAACAAGATTCAAACGCAGTCTCCATAGTCCACGGTCTTAGGCACGAGAATCTACTTTCTCACTGACAAGAACCAGGTATCTTCAAGTTCACAAGGATTCCCACGGTCGTATGTTTTTATAAAGTCTGCCAGGTATTTTTGTATTTCTGGGAATGATTGACATGTTCTGCCCTCCCACACTGCATATGCTTCAGGCCCCACAACCAGGATCTACTCTGGGCTCAAGAAATCCTTAACAAAAACCTGAGCACAAGGATGTGTGAATAACAGCTAACAGCCCAGTATGGCCAGGAATTTAGGGTTAGGAAGAACCAACACACACAGAATATATGCTGTAGGAGGCTAATGCCTAGAATAAAATGAAACTTGCCAAAAAACTCTAAGGACGAGCCCTCTCCCACCACCTAGTCATACTGAGAGAGTAAGTTAAGCATTTTCTCATTCTGCTGGGTGTAATGGTATAATTGGCTACAAAAACCAAAGCCATCCAATTGTGCTTCATTTTCTTCTTTTTTTAATGTCACAGATAATAATGATCGGTTCATAAAACACTTTTAGGTGAAAATACTCACTAACCCCCACGATCCGAACCTGGAAGGGAAACGGTACAGGGGGAAGGATGCACCTCTGGTTGATGGCAGTACTTGCGACATCTTCCTCATCAAGCTTTTTTTTTTTTTTTTTTTTTTTTAAACGTAAACTCTACACCCAACATGGGGCTCCAACTCACAACCCTGAGATCAGTCAAGAGTCACATGTTCTACCACCAACTGAGCCAGCCAGGCACCCCATCAAGCTTATTTCTGAAATCTAAAGGAGTGGATAGAGACAGACAAATAGTACAATTTCCACAAAGGAAAGAGTGTAAAAAGCTGTGAGTCACAGCACAGTGAACTTGATAATGATCTTCATTAAAATTCCAGAGTAAATATGTCTCAGCATTTTAGAGAAGAAAGCATGGTACCCCTTCTCAATTTAGCAAATGTATTTTCTTAAACTGTTTTGGTCAAGAGAGGGGGAGAAAAAAAGAGGGCAGGTAAACCACAATGGCATCTCCCACCCAGGAGGCCAGATCCGCTGAGTGACCACTTTGCAGGTGGTCTTTGGGAGATGCAGGTATCCCACAGAGCCTTACAGAGGGGCCTTCTACCGTTCCTCCCTAATCTGGGAGTCTAAGAAAGAGCCTCAGCAAAAGCACAGGAATTATCTTGCTAATAAGTTTTCCAGTGTAACATTAATAAAACAAACTGAAGAAAAGCAATCTGTGAAAATCACCTTGTCCTTCCAAATTATCACATTGCACTACAGAATTCTATTGCGAAGAATAATAGGGTTAACTTCCAATTTTTAAAGATGGTAAAATCTACTCCTGATGGATAGGTTCATTAAATCAACAAATACTTATTAAGCATCAACTATATCCCAAGTTGTATTCTGAAATACAGATCTTGACGTAGCTCATCAATGAATAAGACTGGAACCCCTATGGCTGGTAGAAAGAGACCGTAAAGAAAAGCTTTGAATTAAAAGCCTATGTCTGGGGACGCCTGGCTGGCTCAGTCAATAGAGCATGCGACTCTTGATCTCAGGGTTGTGAGTTCAATCCCCACGTTGGTTGTGGAAAAACAACAACAAACTAAAGCTAGACCCAGCTACATTTTTACCATGATTCCGGTGCTGTACCAGGCAGACCACCTTAGGGTGCAATCTGCGGCTGGAGTCCACAATCACCTGGGGTTAATGTGATCAGGAACACTCTTAGAGCAACTGCTTGTTCAAAGGCAGGCTGGCTGCCAGGCCTCGCGGGACATTTGGTCCTATTTGTTACTATATGATTGTTTAACTTACTCTTCAGTGATTTACAATTTTAGTAGTAAGTCTTCCAACATGATTTTTAACTGTTGAGGGCTACCACTGTTGCAACCAAGAAGATTCCGCAAGAAGCTATTTTGCTCAAACCATACATTCCAGGTGAGAAAACTGTGAGAACGCTCATTCCAGTTCCCATTCTTCTTAATATTTCAGAGAGACGACACCCCTCAAAGATACGGAGGTAATTTCAGCTCCACCCACTCCCTCCACAACTGATTTCCTCCACCTTCCCTGGGACCTATAAGCTCCCCACAGCATTTGCCGTGAGCCCAGGGAGGGTATGCTTCCCTGCATCCTCAACTTTACAAGGAGGTCTACTGGCTCCAACATCTTGTTCAGAGCCAAGCGTCAGGAAATGCTGTGCTTTCCTTGAGGACCCGTCATGTTTTCTCACAGCTTAAAAGGCACAAAACTGTTTTCCTTTTCATTTTGGTCCCCAAAATGCAGTGGGGGGGTCTGGCTCAACCTTACTCCGTTCTTTCTTCCTTTCTATTTCTTTCTTTCTGTTTCTTTCTTTTCAGGACCTTACTACTTTATGAGTGTTTCCATATCCCACAGAATTATCTACACCAGCTTCCGTGTTATCTGTATTATCCCTGACCCTACTATTCTATTAAGATCTTTGCAGATTGCAAGTTATTGACCCTTTGTTGTTTAAAGATGCAGTTCACAGTCCATGCTGAAAGATTCTACTTTTTTAGGCTGTTTTCAAACTTTTGCCATTAAAAAAAAAAAAAAAAGTAAGTCTGATATGTTTTGCCATGTATTATCTATCATCTTGTCAAATAAATATCTTAAGTTTACAGATTTTTCCCCTGCACTTTTACTAACTAAAAGTACTTAAGATCAAAGATTTCCTCAATTCATTGACGAACTGCTTTCACAGCTGGAATATAAAAAGACCAAAGGCTTATTTAATAGAAATGGAATACTTACAGAGTCAGTGACAAGTCTAAGAAATAGAATATCGATACTAATTTTCAATTACTAAGAACTAATAGCTACAACATAGTCATCAAGTACGTACTACAAGCAGACACATCTCACCGTAGTGTTTAGGGGTGGTAATTATTATTTCCCCCATTTTACTGATTAGGAAACTGGGACAGAGATATACCCATGAACTTGCCCAACATCATACAAGGCAGAGTGACAGAGGGAGGACTAGAACCCATGTCTGCTTGAATCCAAGGTCTGTTCCACACTGCTTCCTGAGGACGTTTATATTTTTTCCACTTTGTTAAATGAAGTTTTAAGAGGGGGGAAAAACACACCTTACATTTAAGCAACATATCAGTTATGCAATACATAAAGAAAACAGAGGAAGAAATCAAAAAGTGTCCAAACCAAGCAGTGTCAAAGTTCATGTTCCATATACCCACTCCTCTGTTGGCACTGTGTCCACAGCTGAAATGCAGTATCTCATACAAAAGCCTTACCAAACATGGATATTTGATTTCCAAGCCCAGAGCAGATGAAAACAGCACTGGATGAGTAATTACAATGTCAAGAAGTGACAGGTGGACAGCAAAAGTGGGGAGGGTGGGCAGACAACAGTGACTGGTAGTAGAATATCCCTAACTACTTCACTAAGATATCACTTGGAGAGTTTACATTCTTAGAATATTCCAACTCTCTTCTGTGATCTTGAGCAAATCACACCCTTTCTGAGCTTTGGCATCCTGACCTATAAATGATGTTGGATAGCCCCAGCAATCCCTCCCACCTCGAGGGGCTGCTGTGCTGTTAAGATCAAAAGACTTCCTATGAAAGGGTACTGTATGAAGGGCCCATATAAATGAATGGGGTAGTTAAAATATGCCTTTTGTGCTTAAAGGAATAAACCCGCAGTTATAGAAACTCGAAGCTATAACTTTCCAAAGGCTCTGAAAACTGAGGTTTTACTGTTTTTAAAAATGTACAATTATAGTGATCTAGCCAGTGTGTGCAATTCCTTCAGTCTGCTCAATAAAAAGGAGGAAAAGGGCAGAAGCTGCTTCATTAGTCAGCAAAAAGAAATTAATACGGATATGAACATCCAAGAAAAATAAGTCACTTGAAGGACTGCCAAAGTTATCAGGACCTCATTTACAATGCAAAAGGTAGAGACTCAACCGTTCAACCGTCCCCAGCCAAGAATCACAAGGGCGAATTAAAATTAATGTGTACACGCCAGGCCAGGGTATCACATCCAACAGTTTGGACTTGCGGATTCCTCTGAAAGGATTCCTAAAGCTCCATTTGTAAACCCTGGAAAGAACCGAACAATCAGGCACAAACCATTTCTCTGTCCTCTAAAAAAAATGTTCAGGAAACTATTTTCGAATAAGGGCAAGGCACTAGACAAAGTAAAGAACCCAAACGTTCCAATGTTGGATTCGTAGGTTAAAATCAACTCTTTGCCTCAAAGACTGTTCAGAATTTATTAACTGAATCAGGATGCGCAGGCTGTAACGGGGGGGAGAAGAGCTATAACTCTCCCTTGGGGTTTGACAACGGTGCGCTTCATTGCCTCCATATAATTCACTCCACACCGCGTGCACCCTCAACACTGGGATGCTGCAGCTTTGACAATGCCAGCGTATTCTACCAGCGGTCGGACGGTGCGGTGGCAATCCTGACATGCTTCGGCTCCCGGGAGGTTAATGGGAATTAAACCACAGCAGCCCTCCTTTGTGGCGCTTTGGCCAGAACAGCAGAAAGGAGACAATGAGCGTTCTGTGCGCAGTTCCGCGCCGATTGGCTGCTCTCTCCCCCCAGAAACCCCTGATGTCATGGGCTTGGAATGCAGGGAGGGAGGGAGGAAGGAAGGAGAGGATTTGGGGAGGGGGGACGCCTCTCATCTCTTTCCCAGACCAAAAGTCCCAAAGATAAGCCCAATGCATTCCTAATGCTAGGCAGTGGCAAAGCTGAGAGTTTCCAAACGCAAATCACTCCACACTACAACCCGCCTCGGCAAACATACCCTAAACAAAAGCAACCCACGAAAATATCCTTGATACCGTTGAAGTCTAATGTACTACAAACTTCGGTTTTACAAAAAATCTCAACTCTACAGCAGATTTCGCTTCCAAAGCGGCGCACTCAGGCTTTGTCTCCGTTTTCCGCAGCAGCAGCAGTTAATTTGCCTCAAGGCACCGCAATTCGGAAACTGTGAAGCGTCCGGGGGTCCCTGGGGTCGGTGGACCTCTCAACGGCCCCCCTCCCCGGGAAGAGGCAAGGAACAATGGGGGGCCCAGTTTGGCCACGTAACCGCCTGACTCGGCTTGTGGCTGAATTCGGCCGGGGGGTTGGGGTGAGGGAAGACGCACGGTCCGGCAGCAGCCCAGGCCCGGGCGGACGGCGGGGGCTGCTTGCCGGGTCCCCAGCCGCGCCGATGGGCCCCACCTAAGGGCGAATGACCAGGCAGGAGCGCCCCCTTCCCGGAGGGGCGCGTCCTGCAGCCACGGACCGGCTCCGGTAGCTGCAGGCCGGCGCTGCGGGATTCCAGGAGCCCGGGAACCCACCGCCCGCCGCCAGTCCTGGCCCGCGGCGCTGAACAAAGCCAGGAGAGCGCGCCTGGGAGACCGGCGCTTCGAGCCCGGGGCCAGGACTGAGACGCGCGGCCACTCTCGCGCCGCCCCGACATCGCCTCCCCGCGTAGCCGGACAGCCACCGCGCGCAGAGGAGAAGAGCGGCCCAGCGCCGCCGCAGTCCCAGGGACCCTCGGGCGGCATCTAGCCTCCCACCCCTCGCCCTGGGCGTGGCCGCCCCACCAGAGCCCGGGCGTACCTTGTTCTTGACCTCGGCAGAGAGCCCGTAGGAAGGGCCCTTGTTGAAGTGGGTCATGGTGGTTCGGGAGGCGGGAAGAGGCTGCGCTCGGGTCTGGGGGTTTCTAGTACTCGTCTTCCCCGCTCCTGGCCCCGAGGAGTGGCCGCAGCGCGAGATGCTCGGAGCTCGCTCCCCTGGGCGGCGCAGGAGACGCCCAGACGCGGCGGCGGAGCGCGGGCGGTGCCTCAGCGGCTCGGTCCGACTGGGTCCCGCAGAGCCTCCCGCTCCGCTCCCGAGTCCCCCACGAACTGCCCCCGCCTCCTGCCCCGGGCCTTCGGGGATTGGCCGACGGGCCGGACCAATGGAGAGCCGCCTCCTCCCGCCTCTCCGACGAGGGGGCGGGTCGGCCAACCGAAGGGCTAGGGGCGCTGCGCCGTCTCCCGCGCGGGTCTCGGGCCCCCGCCCTCGTCCTCACGCCACGGAGATCCGCGACGAGGCGGCCCCTCCTCCCTGCCGGGCCGGGGCTGGGCGGCGAGGGCGGAGGCCGGCCGGAGGACTGCAGCGGCCCTCGGGCGCCTAGGGGCTTCCCAACGGCCCAAAATGCACGTCAACTTCCAGGCATCCGCCGCTGCGCTCGGGGCTGGCCCAGGGCGGGAAGCCCACCAGCGTCTCTTTCCCGGCCCGGGGCCCCAGATACCGGGCAGGGCTCCTCCGCCCGCTGCTGGGAACACTGCGAGCAGCCTTGGAGCCCCTGTGCCAGAGAAAAGGGGGGGGGGGGGCGGCGGGCCCTCCTCTGACACCTGCTCCTTGCTCTCTACCTCGAAGCCTCCCACACCTGTTGGTCTGACCTCTACCCCGCGGCCGCCACGGGAACAGTCGAGGCTTTGGGCCAAATTTGAGCTCACTCTGTCTTTAAACCTCTAAGTGCAGTGCGGAAAAAACTGGGGACTGTGCCATGGCAAAGCCTGGGGCATTTCAAATCTTTTTCTGGATTCGCACCAGCTCCTTTTTACAAGCATCTTTATCCGAAACTCAGTCCAAAAACCCAGGTGGCTGTTGCTCAACTTTTTTTTTTTTTTTTTAATCTAGCGGCTTCTTTGAATAGGAGACCTTTGTACAAGAGATAAATATCCTCCTTTGGGCAAGAAGCGGCCTCCATTCTTTCATGGTTCTGCTTCCTACCCACCACTTTCTCTCTTCTGATCTCAAAGTAACTTAATAAATAGGAAGAAGGGAACATAACTTTCGTCGTTCGCCTGAGCTCCTAGCACTGTACTAGACGTCTTCCAAACATGATCTCATTTACCCCCACAAACAGCTGGTAGGTAGACATCATATACGTTGTAGAGATGAGAAAAATGAAACTCAGAGACCTAAGTATCCTGGCCAAGGTCTGCCCATCTCTAAAGCTTCACCTCCTTGCCATCACTTTCCTGAGCACACTTAGGACATGTTTCAACCCCTGAGATCCTAGTATAAGAGTTTTGTTTACCAAATACCAGCTACTGTGCCAGAAGAGATCATAGAATCAGGAGGAGACAACAAACATCTCACCACAGTTGAGCCATCCTTCCAGGAGGCACTTTTAAAAAAACCCGCAGAAAACTGCTATGGACTTTCGAAAGACTGGGGGTAGGGAGTGGGAAGGTGAAGGAGGCTAATAGGGAGGAAAGTGAATGATTTGTGTATGATTTGCTAATTTAGACAGTAGGTAGCAATGATAATTAAGTCATTCTTCCCACACAAATGACACAATTGACCCACAATTAGCAAGACAAGCAGTTTGGGCTGTTTTTCCAGTAGTGTGATAGTGGCCATGTGTCATCGACAAGACCTCACCCACTTTTTTTTGGAGTGTGGGAAATGGCGGCCAGATTTGAGGTACAGTGGAGATGGAAAACATAAGATCACAATCATTTCATTTATTTATTTATTTATTTGAAAGAGAGAGAGAGAGAGAGAGAGAGAGAGAGGAGGTACATGTACAAGCAGGGAAGGGGTAGAGAGAGGGAGAGAGAATCCCACACAGGCGCCACACTCTCAGCACAGAGCCTAACATGGGGCCCGATCTTACAACCATGAGATCATGACCTGAGCAGAAATCAAGACTCAGAAGCTTAACCATCTGAGCCACCCAGGTGCCATATAATCATGTTAATCTACTTCAAAGTCATTCCTTAAGAGCCTAAATGTCCATCAACTGATGAATGGATAAAGAAATTGTGGTTTATATACACAATGGGGTACTATGTGACAATGAGAAAGAATGAAATATGGCCCTTTGTAGCAACGTGGATGGAACTGGAGAGTGTGATGCTAAGTGAAATAAGCCATACAGAGAAAGACAGATACCATATGGCTTCACTCTTATGTGGATCCTGAGAAACTTAACAGAAACCCATGGGGGAGGGGAAGGAAGAAAAAAAAAAAGGATAGAGTGGGAGAGAGCCAAAGCATAAGAGACTCTTAAAAACTGAGAACAAACTGAGGGTTGATGGGGGGTGGGAGGGAGGGGAGGGTGGGTGATGGGTATTGAGGAGGGCACCTTTTGGGATGAGCACTGGGTGTTGTATGGAAACCAATTTGACAATAAACTTCATATATTGAAAAAATAAATAAATAAATAAATAAATAAATAAATAAATAAATAAATCATTCCTTGTAGAATGTTCAAGAATTATATTCAATTTTGTTATGAAAATCCTACAGACAAAGGTGAGTTTTGTTTAATGGGAGTTATTGTTTAATGGGTATAGAATTTTCATTTGGAATGATGAAAAAGCTCTAGAAATGGACAGCAATGATAGTCACAAAACAATATAAGTATACTGGATGCCACTGTGTACCTAACAGTAGATCTTTTGTAACCCTTCCTCTTTCTCCTCTTTGCTACCCTACCTGACCAAGCAACCACTGACAGGCTTTCTGTTTCTCACATCAGTTTGTGTTTCCTAGAATTTTATGTAAATAGAACCATACCTTGTGTATTCCATTTTAACTGGCTTCTTTCACTAAGCAAAATTACTCTGAGATTCAACCATGTGGTACCATATATCAATAGTTCATTTCTTTGTATTGCTGAGTAGTATTCTATGGTAAGGATATATCACAGTGTACATATCCATTCCCTTGTTGAATATTTGGGTTTCTAGTTTTTGGCTATTGCAAGTAAAGCTGTATGAATATTCATGTGCAAGCCTTTTTATGGACATATGCTTTCATTTCTCACAGATAAATATGAATAGAATGGGTGGGTTATATGAAAGGTATATGTTTAATTTTTTAAGAAATTGCTAAATTTTTCCGGAGTGATTGTACCACCTTGCATTCCCATCAGCAAGATGGGGCACCTGGGTGGCTCAGTCAGTTCAGCCTCTGACTCTTGACGTCAGCTTAGATTATGATCTCACAGTTCGTGGGTTTGAGCCCCACGTCAGGCTTTGCTCTGGCAGCACGCAGAGCCTGCTTGGAATTCTCTCTCTCCTCTCTCTCTGCCCTCCCACCTGCTAGCGTATGTGAGTACACTTTATCTCCCTCTCTCAAAATGAATAAATAAACTTTTAAAAATTAAAAGAGAGAGAGAGAGAGAGGTTCCAGTTCTTCTATATCCTCACCAACACTTGGTATGATCAATCTTTTTAAGTTTAGCCATTCTCATAGGTGTGAAGTGGTATCTCACTATAGTTTTGATTTTAACTAAATTAAGTGAATTAAAAAAATTAATGTGCCTGTCATCTGTGTATCTTTTTCGTCAAGTGTTTGTTCACTCTTTTGCCCATATTTTGTGTTTTAACTTATCCCTCCCAGGATGGATTTAGAAAATCCCGACCAACTTCTAGCAACAGAATGTGTCAGCAAGGTTTAAGTAAAATTTCACATTACAAAATAACTTCCAGGGTGTGTCCCAGCAATCCTAAGCATTTTAGCTGGAACCGCCTTTAATATGCAGAACACTTTGAACTGAAATAAATGCTCTTAAGTTAATGCAACCTTTCCAAATTCCCACGTTGAGCAGTTGGGGGGAAGTTGTAAGAAAAGATTCTTTCACAGATACAAATCTGTAGATCATATTGTCACGTATCTTGCCACCGGAACGATCATAACAAATGTTTTGGAGAATACATCCTATACATCCACAATACAGAAGTACAAAGAACTATGAAGGCATCAGTCAGTTGTATGAAAGGCAGAGGGGACCCTAGAAGTCTCAGAGGAGGCTAAGACTTCAGCACCTAGTATGTACTAATCAGTATTAGCAATGGATGATGGGCAGTGAGATCTTATAATTTATCACCCAAATAGGGACGCTTTTGAGAGTGAAATGTGGTACTACTAATATTTTTTGTCTCATCCAGTCCTGGTAAGTCTCCTTAGTAGCGTTCCTTTTCACTCTCAAAAGTGTCCCTGTCTAGATGATAAATTATATGTGGTCAGCTCACTTACAGATATCACTCACAACAATTCTGTGATGGCAAATATTATCTATTTACATTAACAATCAGAAATTAAGATTCGGGGAGAAAGGATATACAACTTGGCCAAGGTCAAACAGTGAATAGAGAGCAGAATTGGGGTTTGAAATCAGGCCTGCTTTCGGATTTCTCAAAAATCAACTTCTTAGATGCCATAAGAATCTGAAATCACTCTTGCAAGGTATATCTGCTCTTTTTTTTTTTTTTTTTTTTTTTGGCTATACTGTATGTCCTTTTGAGGAGTGTCCACCACTCACTCCTGTGATACTGTTAGTCTATCAGTCACAAAGCTACCTCCTTCCACAACAGACACAGGCATGTGGCAGATCTGTCAAAGGGTTTACCCCCTAAGCACAGTTATGGGTTTCAAGGAGACCTAACCCAGGCTGGGTCCATCAGGTTTCTTTTCGGTGAATAGATATGGAAGTCGAATATTTTGGTTATTCAGACAGAAAACCAACTCAAACTGACTTAGACAAAAAATGGGCTTAGTGGGCTCATGTCTCAGAAAAGGTTGGAGAAGATGTACCTTCAGGCATGCCTGGATTCAGGGACTCAGTCACAGGGTTCACAAGCCAGTATCTCCACATACTGCTTCTCTTCTGTTGACTCTCCCCCCTTGGGATCAAATACACCACCAGAAGGTTCAGGTTTGCATCCTAACCTCTCAGGAGCCACAACACAAAAGAAAGCATAACAAGAAAGTGAACGGGGGACCTGGGTGGCTCAGTCGGTTGAGCGTCTGACCTCAGCTCAGGTCATGAGCTCATAGTTTGTGAGTTCAAACCCTGCATCAGGCTCGCAGCTGTCCACGCAGAGCTTGCTTCGGATCCTCTGTCCCCGTCTCCCTCTGCCCCTCCCCTGCTCGCACTCTCAAAAATAAACATGAAAAACAAACAAATGAACAAAAAACAAAAACAAAAAAGAGAACAGTTTCCCAAAAGTTCCAACAAAAAGTCTTGTTGGCCTGGTTTGGGTCACCTACCCACCTTCACCACAATCACTTGGCCACAGGAAGAAAAGCTCTGATGATCGGTCTAGAAGGGGTGTCTGAAATGGCGTGGGATGTGAGGAGGCACCTGCCTGCTCTCCCAAAAAGAGGAGCTGAGGGAGGGAAGGTGCACAAACCCAAAGGCAAACCAAAGGAAAGTGATGGTGGCAGACCACATAAACATGATGCCCACTGCACGTGTTCTTTTCAGTGTATGTGAGAAGGGCCCCCTCACTTCCAAGGACACCTTTCAGAGCCCTGCACTTAAGTTTTTATTCATTGCTTTTTATTCTTTTTCTCAAAGATGGCAGCTAAAATTATATAAGCTCCAGCTCCCCCAAATTGGGAGATACCCTATAAAGGAGTCAACCAGAGGGGCGCCTGGGTGGCTCAGTCGGTTAAGCGGCCGACTTCGGCTCAGGTCATGATCTCGTGGTCCGTGAGTTTGAGCCCCACGTCGGGCTCTGTGCTGACAGCTCAGAGCCTGGAGCCTGTTTCCGATTCGGTGTCTCCCTCTCTCTCTGACCCTCCCCCGTTCATGCTCTGTCTCTCTCTGTCTCAAAAATAAATAAACGTTAAAAAAAAATTAAAAAAAAAAAAAAAAGGAGTCAACCAGAATGCCACTTCCCCCTTCACTTACATTAAGCACCACGTTCTCATCAAATTCTTTTCCCTCCCTTCCGAAAGCCTGAAATTGAGGTTCTTATCATCTGTGGCCAAGGAATGACATCCTGACGCCAGTCTTCTTCTCCCAGATTCATCTTCAAAATTGAGGCCTTAGAGCATGGATTTCCTTTAAGAAAATAAATAAAATTTAAATTTAAAATTACCAGGGGCACCTGGCAAGCTCAGCAGGAAGAGCATGTGACCCTTGATCTTGGGATTATGAATTTGAGCCCCACGTGAGGGGTGTAGAGATTACTTATATAAATCTTAAAAAACTTAAAAAAATAGAATTACCATATGATGAAGGAATTCCACTCTTGAATATATACCCCAAAAACTTGAAAGCAGGATCATGTAGACATATTTGTACACTCATGTTCACAGCAGCGTTGTTTGCAATAGCCAAATGTAGCAACAACCCAAGTGTCCGTCAATGAATGGATGAACAAAATGTGACCTATACATTGAAGGCGTGAAAACATTTTGCCTTCCTCCTTTCCAGATTCTTTGGCTGGTCTAATAATTAAATTGATGTAAGACAGATTAGCAGAGAAAAGCAAAGTTAACTGCATACATATGGGAATCCCATAAAGATATGAAGACTCAAAGGGTAGCCAGGTAATATCTTCTGTATAATATAAATATAAGATCGTGGAGCTAAGGAAAAAGGTAAGGATCCGGAGAGATGAAGGGAAGATAGACCATTCACAGGAAGGCAGAGGAGATGTTTGAAAAACAAAGGTAACCCTGTTACAGAGATAAGTTTCCTAGGTAAAAAGGTTATCTCTAGCAATAGTTCCTTTCCTGCTATAGACCCCCTTTATAATGGATATTTAGTCAGTTGAAGGGGAAGTAAAGAGCTTTTCCCTAAATTTGCTGGGTTTTGAATGGTTTTAGTTCAAAATAATCCTTATGCTGCAAAGAGACACATTTTGAGGTGGTAAAATCTGCTCCCCTTCAACATGTAATATGGAATATCATTCAGCCTTGAAAAGGAAGGAAATGCTGACATGTGCTACAACATGGACAAACCTTGAGGATATTATGCTAAGTAAAACAGACCAGTTGCGAAAGGACAAATACTACAGGATTCTGCTTTCTGAGGTTTCTAGAGTAGATAAAAATCACAGAAGCAGAAAGTAGAATGGTGTCTACCTGACTTAAAAATCTAGCCGCTTGGGGTGCCTGGCTGGCTTAGTCGGAGGAACATGTGACTCTTGATCCCAGGGTCATGAGTTCAAGCCCCACACTGGGTGTAGAGATTACTTACTTACATTCATACATACATAAGAAAAAAAAATTTATAAGTCTAGAGGCTCTTCATTTGGCCACAGGGCCAAGCCCAACCTCTACTCACAGGGTTGCTGTAAGGAAGATTTCAAGAAATCACGTATGCGAAGTGCTTAACTATGTGGCAGTGCCTGGCACAGAGTCATAACTCAATAATTGGATGTTACTGTCATTATTACCATACTTTTACTTGGTCTCTCCATACCTCTCCAGCCTGAACAGTCCGGGCCGTTTCACACTTAGGTGCCTCTATATAAGCTGTTTTCTCTGCTTCTTTTTGTTGACATTTATCCTTCAAAATCCAACTCAAATATCATCTTACCCCAAAAGCCTTCCTGGTCTCACAAGCCTCCAGTGGATTTATTCATCCCCTTTTCTTGTGTCTCCTTTCTATTTCATTAATGTTCTTTATAGTTGCTACCGACACCGTACTTAACTTATGTGTTTACATGCCAGTGTCGATCCTAGATTGTGAATAAATTTAGGGCAGAAAACTATGTATTGTTGATTGCTTCATTCCTCAGTGTATTATACTGAATCCAGCATATAGTAGATGGTCAATATGTTTGCTCAATGAAAGACTATGATAAGCACATTCTTACAAATATCCCATTTAATCATCACAAAAACAATTCCAGGGAGATATGACCGTCCTCAGTTTTTTTCACATGGAAGAAATAGGCTCAGAGAGGTTAGTAACTTGTTCAAGCTTGCACAGCAGTGATGCTAGAACTACAGTTTAGTTTTTTTCTGCTTCTTAGATCCATGTTTTTCTTATCACACTATGCTACATCATTATAGTTCACAGTTTCCTCAGGGACAGTGTGTAAAGAAAACAGAAAGGTGAAGCTGAGCTCTAGGATGGCTCAGATTTGGAGGGAAAAAAAGAGATGGAGGGAGAGAAACAAAAAAGTACAAAGAAAATCGCTAAAATGAACCTAGAAAACACCACAGAAGAGAGTTGTGGGGTTTTTTTTAACATTTTTTTTTTAATTTACTGGTAATGTGGTTTCATTTGTTTATTTATTTTTAAAGTAATCTCTACACCCAATGTGGGGCTCGAACTCACAAGCCTGACATTAAGAGTTGCATGCTCTACCTACTGAGCCAGCCGGGTGCCCCAAAGCAAATTTTTTTTTTTCCATAGAAGAGTGTTTTATGGGAAAAGGCAAGTAACTACCTAAAATGAAGCTTTAAAAAAGACCATTTAATTTTTCACAATGGTCCTTCTGGATGAGAAGCCTTGGGACCACAGGTTTGGTAGAAATCTAATTATTGGGTTAAAAAGGGAAGAACTGGTGAAGCCCTGGAGGCAGGAGGGGTAGAAACCTCATCCCTAGTGGAAGGAGGCAGAGAAGCAGGGCAGTCCTTAACCCCCAGCCATCTGGGCAGAGAGAAGCAGAGAGGAGAATCCACAGGGGTACACAAAAGCCCAGGAGTCAGGAAAGCTGGCGAGATGAGAGTTCATGCAGTCACAGGGGCTCACAGTTGCCGAGGGAGGCAAGGGCTTCTTCTGGACTTCTGGAAGAGCCCGCCACCTCTCAGCATCACCCAGCTCCTGCCTCCGTGTCCCCTTCTCCATGTCTCTGTCTCCTTGTCACGCCTTCTGTCTTCTGCATCCTTTTACGTTTATCTTGCTTCATTCCCTACTTGAAGCAGTTGGTAATATCCTAGTAATTGTATCTACTGTTATTCAGATCAGAGAAATTGCTGACTGTTGGCAGTTCAGCGTTCAAAATAAAACCAGCGCTTAACCAGCTGCCATAGAACACGGTGGTCTGGAGAAGGAGAGTTTAGAAAGAGAGGAGAGGCCAGTCAGGTGTTCACAACCTTCCCAGGACTTTTATACAATAATTGTATGTATGTGCTCATGTACATTCTTCTGGGAAAGGATCCTACTCCTTTCATTAATTCTCAAGGGAAAAAGGGATCAAAGAGGTTCAGGATTGGGCACCTGGGCGGCTCAGTAGGTTAAGCCTCTGGCTCTTGATTTCAGTTCAGGTCATGATCTCATGGTTCATGGAATTGAGCCCTACATCAGGCCTCTGCGCTGATAGTGCAGAACCTGCTTGGGATTCTCTCTCTCTCTTTCCCCCTCTCTCTCTCTCTCTCTGTCTTCCTCCTCTCTCTCCCCACTCTCTATCTCTAAAAAAAATAAAAGTTCCGGATCTCACTGCCTTTCACCTCTATCAAATACAGCTGCTTAATTTTAGTTTTTTATTTTTTTAATTTTAGCTTCTTTATAATAATTTGTTCTCTTGATTTTGATAAGGATATAGCCTAAAAGCTTCTGCTTATAATGAATAGGATTAACATCAAGAAACTCAGCTCAGCGATCATTTTGAAGTACAAAATGACTCATATTCCAGTGTCACGTTCCAATCTTCCTGGTTGGTTATCAAAAATCATAGATAAATTAAGATGGTATCAAAATACTAATGCAGTTTAATTCCTTTGTAAACTTGTTTACTCCAAAACGTAAAGGCCAGAGTTCCTATTGAAATGCAATCCCTTTTCATTGAGGCAGCGGGAACCCATTTTTCTAATGATCTAATGGTCTAAATTTCAGCACATAGCACTGTTCTGACAAAGGAGAGTATTTCCAGATTATGCTGAAAGTTGCTCAGCACCTGTTTCTTGAAATAAATGTGTTTAGCTTTTGGCAAAGGAGACATCTGGAAAAGAGGCATTTTGCTCAATAATATTAAAAGCATTAATATAATAAACAGAAAACTAAACTAACTGAATTTTTCTTTTGGTTTTCATTAGATTAGAAACTCCAGAAGGGCAGGAACCATTCCCTTCAACACTGTATCCCTGTATTTAATAGGCAGTAGCCATTCAATAAATAAGGAGATGAAAAATAACAAGCCCCTAACAGAATGGATTTTATAGAAAGCATTTTTTTTCTTTTTCTCCTCCTTTTTTACAGCTTTATTGAGATGTAAGTGCTATATAACACTGTGTAAATTTAAACTGTCCAATATGGGGATTTTTTCGATACATTTATCTATTACGAAGTGTTTACCAAAATAAGGTTAGTTAATACAACCTTCACCTCACATAGTTCTCATTTTTGTTATTGTTGGTGGTGAGAACATCTAAGTCCTACTCTCAGAGCAACTTTCAAGCATACAAGATGTATTATTAATTGTAGTCATCAGGCTGTACATTAGATCCCTGGAACTTATTCATCCTATAACTGAAAGTTTATACCCTTAGACCAACATCTCACCATTTCCTCCACTTCCCTTAACCCCTGGTAACGATCAATCTATTCTCTGTTTCTGGAAGTTAAATTTTTTTAATTGCAGTATAGTTGACATACAATATCTTATTAATTTCAGGTGCACATCATGTGATTTGAGGTTTTTATACATTGGGAAATGATGCCCACAATAAGTCTAGTTACCATCTGTCACCATACAAAGTTATTACAATATAATTGACTATATTTCCTGCGCTGTACATTATATCCCCGTGACTTATTTATTTTATAATTGGAAGTTCGTGCCTCTTAAGAATCTTTATCTATGTTGCCCGCCTCCCAGAGGCAAGGTATTGGAGGCTACGAGGCGTTTGGCCTTGAAGGAATAAAGTCCTTTACTCAGGAGTAAAGGTCCTGAAAAATCCTCCTGTGCTCGTCTTCTGAATTAAAGAAAGCTTAAAGTAAGCCCAGATAAGTTAAGTATTGAGGTGACTTAAAAATAAAAATTCTTGGGTGGTGTATCTGATAACCCATCCAAAACAAATGAAATTAAGTAGGTGGGCTCATTTTCCAGCCATTCTAGATAAATAAGCACCTATTATATTATTATGTTTGTTCAAGTAAAATCCTTATTACTTAGGGGAGGAATGTGGTCAACACAGTAGGAAAAATTTTTCCACTCTTTTTTTTGTGTGTTTAGAATTGGCGACTCTACTAGTTTCCATTTCTTTCTCCAACTTCGCATTTCAAAATGCTTGGATCATGATCATAGATTTGAAAAATATTGTGGCCTCACCTAGTCTTTTTTCAAAAAGTTTTCAAGGAAACTGCTTTGTAAAGTGATGCAGGTGCACTTTACTTTCAGCTTGAAGAAGGTATGGTACGATTTATGGGCATTATTCCCAATACAAAAATAAATCCATTTCAGCTGTTAAAATTTGCCTTTGAGTTGTTTCATTTTACTGCTGTCTTGCCATAAGTTATGTCAGAAAAATAAAAACAAAACATATAGTTACATGGAATTTAAATGATAACACAGTTAACCTTGAACAATACAGGGGTTATTGGATCTTACCACCTACTCTCCGTCCCTATGCTCAAAAATCCACATACAACTTTTGATTCCCCAGAAATGTAATTAGCCTGCTGTTGGCATAAACAGTTGCTTAACACATTTTTTGTACATTGTGTTTTTTTTTTAATTTATTTATTTTTGAGTAATCTCCACACCCAATATGGGGCTCGAACTTACGACCCCGAGATTGAGTTTGCCAGCTTTTCCTACTGCGTCAGCGAGATGCCCTTGTTAGGTTTTTACATACTATATTCTTACAATAAAATAAGCTAGAGAAAAGAAAATGTTACCAAGAAAATCCTAAGGAAGAGGAAATACATTTATAGTACTGTACTGTAAAAAATCTGCATATAATGGGCGCCTGGGTGTCTCAGTCAGTTAAGTGCTGGACTTCGGCTCAGGTCATGATCTCATGGCTCGTGGGTTTGAGCCCCACTGTGGGCTCTGTGCTGACAGCTCAAAGCCTCAGATTCTCCATCTCTCTCTGCCCCTCCCCCACTCACACTCTTGTCTCTCTCTCTCAAAAATAAACATTTTTAAAAATTTTAATTAAAAAAATCTGCATATAAGAGACCCACACAGTTCAGATTCATGTTGTTCAAGAGTCAACTGCATAGTATTACATTTTAAACATATGTCCCCAAGGTGAAATTGCACTTTATTAAGACCTAACTCTCAATTATTTATCTTACACTCCATTTATTCACATATCCTTATATTGGTACATGTGTGTTAAACCCTTCATTATTATCACACAATCAGCCATGGTAGTGATCACCTTTCTATGATGCACGCTTAGGGGAGGAAAACACTTTTCCTCTAACCTCTTAGGTTTTGTAAATGATGACTGTAAATTAAACCGACAAAAGACATATTAACACAACAGATTTATCTGCATGCACATGGGAGCTTCTCAGAGGAGAAGTGAAAACCCAAAGGACAGGGTTAGGCTTGAGAACTTCTATACTATTTTAGCATGGGGCAATAAATTGTGGAGAAGGGACAAAGTTAAAAGATTTTGGCTTCCAGGGGTATTAAATTGTGGGAAGATAAATATATGGGGGGAAGAATGAGTAGAGAGAGGGTCATTTTAGTAAGGTTTGTTATGCAAACTCAGCGATAAGATTCTCCAGTGATTAAGAATCCTTCTTCTCAAGGTGCCTGGGTGGCTCAGTTGGTTGAGCAACTGACTTCGGCTCAGGTCATGATCTCACGGTTTGTGAGTCCAAGCCCCGCATCGGGCTCTGTGCTGATGGCTCGGAGCCTGGAGCCTGCTTCGGATTCTGTGTCTCTCTCTCTCTCTCTGCCCCTGCCCCACTCATGCTCTGTCTCAGAAATAAATAAACACTAAAACAAAAATTTTTTTTTAAAGAATCCTTCTTCTCTTCCCGGTACAGAAGAGAGGAGGAGGGAGACCTTCACAACGGGCAATCTGTGCCCTGATTTTAGGCAGAATGGGGGAGGGCAGAGGGTTCCTCCTGGGTCTGCTGTTTCTTAATTGCCTCCACCTCAAAACAACACCTTAAATCCATGGGAGGGGCTCATGTTATATATCTGCTCCTTACTGGTTCCTATCAGCATTCCAAGTGTGCAGCAAGTGGCCACAGTTACATTTATGAGTTAAAATTGTGGTGTAGCTGGGGCACCTGGGTGACTTGGTTAAGTGTCCAACTCTTTGATTTCAGCTCAGATCACGATCTCATGGTTCATGAGATGGAACCCTGTCTCGGACTCTGTGCTGACAGCATGGAGCTGGGCTTGGGATTCTCTCTCCCTCTCTCTCTGCCCCTCCCCAGCTCTCTCTCTTTCTCAAAATAAACAAATAAACATTTAAAACTTTTTTAAAAATTGTGATGTAGTCAATTATACCTCAAAAGAAATTTCACTGTTACCTCCTCAGGACTGCAGAGTCATTTATATACCCATCCGAAAGACTGGTTGATATATAACTTACTACTTTGTCAGCTCCTTCAGATGTAAACACAAGATACTGTTCTAGTCAGCATCAACCCCCAACAGATAAATGAAGATTGGCAAATGTGCTCTTAAAACACTCATCTTTTCATCCAACTCATTTATTCATTCAACAAATGTCTGTTGAGTGTTTATTGTGTGGCAAGTTCCCTCCTAGACTTTGGAGCGACAGGAGTCAGCAAGACAAAGTCCATAACTTCAAAGTTGTGGCTTCCCCTGCTTGGATTTTGCTATCTGAACTGATTCAGGGCAAGTCAAGATATTTGTCCTTACATTTTTCATTTAACCCAAAGACACGTGCCTGAGGATAGCAGCACATCTAGTTATTTTTTCTAGTTATTGTAGGACTCACCTGTGCTTCTAGGATAAACTCCAAACCACTTGGAGTTTACAAAGCCCTTTTTACATAAAATGTCTAATAACTAGCCTGAAAACACACACACACACACACACACACACACACACACACACACACCCAACAACAACCAAAAAATGCTCTCTGAGCCTTCTGTGTCTCACCTTTGTATTCTGTGTTCTAGGCAAGGGTCAGCTTTTAGTAATTTAGGAAACCAGCTGTGTCCAGAAAACAGCTGTGTCCTTTTCCATATGTTCTCTTCTGTTTTACCTGGCTCGCTTCCACTAGGCTCATTAATCACCTCCTCTGGGAAGCCTTCCCTGCTCCTAGTCTCAGTCTGGTTAAGTACCCTTCTGGGTTCCTAGGACTTAATTTTTAACCTCCGTCCTAGAAATGATTGTACTATATTATACCGGTCTAGCCTCTCTTTTCACTAAACTGTGTGCTTCTTAAATTTAGACATTCGTTCTTTTACATCTATGATGACCATATTAAAAGAAGGGAAAAAAGAAAGAAGGGTGGATGTGTGTAGAAATCGGTAAGAATTCGCCTCAGAGCCCCCACTCTTTTTTTTTTTTAATGGAAGCAGACCCACCTGGTCCAAACCAGCATCAGTACTTGTCAGTTATGAGACTTTGGGCAAGTTATTTAACTCAGCTGGGCCTCTTACTCTTAATAATAAGTGCTTAATAAACACTTGCTTCATGAAAGAATAATAATGATTGTTAGAGGCTTAATTAATATGATAGTTAACATATACAACACTTAGTCTGTGCCAGGTATTGTTTTGAGCACTTTCTATACATTATCTGTATTAATCCTTACAACCCTGTGACGCGGCACAGTATATTCCTTCTATAGAAGAAAATGAAGACACTGTGGCCCCGCGATGGTGACCTGCCAAGTTACTGAGCGGGCTTCAGAGCCCATTCTCTGAATTATCACTCCCTCCTGCTGGTTGCTGGCTGCAAGAGAGGAGAGAATAGCGGAAGAGACAAGATGATGAACATAAGGATCTCCTGCCCTGCTCAAGAAAAGCATTCTTGGGGCGCCTGGGTGGCTCAGTCAGTTAAGCATCAGACTTTGGCTCATGTCATGATATGGCAATTCATGGGTTCAAGCCCCACTTCGGGCTCTGTGCTGACGGCTCGGAGCCTGGAGCCTGCTTGGGATTCTGTGTCTCCCTCTCTCTCTGTCCCTCCTCCACTCGCACTCTGTCTCTCTTTCTCAAAAATAAAATAAAACATTAAAAAAAATTTTTTAATCATCCTTTACTGCTATTATCGCATTTCCTGGGGATGACCCACCAAAATCCTCAAAGTGCTGCTCTTCAATCTGATATTCCTAGCTTTTGGCTAAAATTCCCCCTACCTACCAAAAACATCTCATATTAATTATATGTGGTTTGCGGGTCTAGAGGGACAACATAGCTCCTTGACTATGCTTGACTGAAGAGTCTTTCTTCTTAATTGGGACTGTCATCCTCTTTGGCAGAATAGGCAGCTACAGAAGGTCTTTGTGGGAGGATGAGGTCACCCCCTAGCTAGCCAGTCCACCTCACATCCACAGGAGACCTTATTAATTGGGAGAGGGATGTTGGTTTCCTTTCCAATTTCTGAGATTTCCTTCTCATTCACTAAACCACTTAATGCTTATACTTTACTTTTACCTATTATAAATTATTTATTTCTAAAATAACTCATACGTGTCTCTAGGAATTGTTAGTCTCAGGACAGAAGCCTGGGTCAATAAAGCAGACAACTGTCCTCTAAAGACCCCTCTCCCTTCACCTTGTCCACAGGGTGAGTTCTAGCAGTGAGGCTTGTATTTCTTTGTCTTTCTTTCTTTCTTTCTTTCTTTCTTTCTTTCTTTCTTTCTTTCTTTCTTTCATTTAAAAACATTAGAAAGAGAGAGAAAGAGAGCAGGGTAGGGGCAGAGAGAGAGGGGACAGAGGATCCAAAGTGGCCTCTGTACTGACAGAAGACAGCCCGATATGGGGCTCGAACTCACAAACCATGAGATCATGACCTGAGCCAAAGTTGGACACTCAACCAACTGAGACACCCTGGCTCCTGGCGCTTGTATTTCTTGACTCTCCCGTGACAGCATAGCTGACTAGAAGACCAAGATAGGGCAACTGATTCTCTTGCCTGGGTATTTGATTCTTGGCCAGTCACTTCAACTTCCTATAAATTTAGAAGCTATAAGGTGGTCACCTTCCATTTTATATGTAGAAAAGCAAATAAAGCAGGTTTATTGGTCAGGTTCCAGATTCCAGCTTCTTTAATAAAGACCCAATATAACCCCAGCTTAAATGAGATAGAAGCATGTTTCCCTTTCACATAAAAGTCCAGGGCTAATATGACAGCTCCATGCACTTAGAGACCCAAGCTCCTACCTTATGGCTCCAACAACCTCTACTGGCAGCTTTCATCTCCAGGTCAAAGACGATGGCTTCAGGTCCCGCCATCTTTATCCATGTGCAGGCAGTAAGGAGAGAAAAGAAAGGAGAGGGGAGCTCATTTTTTTGCCATTTAAGAGCATACTCTGGAAGTTGTGCATATCACTTCTGTCTGTATTGCACTGACCGGAGCCTAATAAATGGCTACAATTAGCAGAAGGGAGGCTTGGAAGAGTGGCCTTTAGCTGGGTAGCCTTGCGTCTGGCTAAAACTCTATCCTCATAGAAGGGGCAAGACAACAAGCAGCTTCAGCTGCTTTCAAGCTCACACAACTGGTCAGCAAAGAGTCAACATGAAATAGAGACAAGGAGAAAAAGCAGCAATGAGAGACTTGGGACCTCTGAGGCGAGGAGAGCCACACTGCTTCCTTTTGGCACCCATTTCTTGGTTTCAGTCTCTTATTGATTACCAGCAGCTTGCTTTCTCTTGCTTATCATAAGTCCTTGGCTTTGCATAAGCCAGCCCAGGGAACCTCTGTTCCTTGACACCAAAAAGCCATGTCTAAGACAGTCAACCTGATGATGTGCTCCTAGAAGGCAACAGTCATTTTGTTGTTGTTGTTCCTACTCAGGGTTTCCATAGTGCTGAAGTTCTGTACATAAATATTGATTGAACTTAATGTATCCTTTTGCAGCTGGGTGCATTTACTAGCTGTCTCCCTTATTTTTGCCAGTGATAGTTTGTAGACTTCCAAATTACTTCAAAGAACAGAAAGGGTGGACCTACAAGAGGATCAGAGAATGTCTCAGTCTGAGACTGGAAGAGGAGAATACTAACAGTTTTGGCACAGGCCCTTTCCTGAAATCTGTCAGCGCTCCGAGGGTGGGGCTGTGCTCCGCTGCACCAAGGCGGCGGCCATCTTCAGCCACGGTTATGTAAACCAGGAAGACTAGAAAGGTCTCCCTCCCTCCTGTGCCTGGACAAATGTTTGTGATGTGTGCATTCAATATTGACGCCTCCAGCTCACCCTCAAATGAAAACGCTCTAGCCTCGACTTGGAGAAGAGTCTTACATGCAACTTTTCTCAGTGTTCTAAGTTTAACCAGCTGGAAAGAAGTACCATTCTATTAAATGCTTTTTAAATGAAGGATTTGCTTTTTTTAATGGAAAAATCTGCATTTCATCAAAGGGATGGAAAACAATACCCTTGACTAGTTCATTTGATACAAAGCCCAGCATAACAACATACACAAACCCATGCTTTTGTTGATATTCTTGAAGAGAAAATAAAGCAAGGGATTTTGAGAGGCTTGCCTAACAAGGGCCTATAAGCCGTATTCTGAGGTATCATAATGAAAACAGCAGGATTCAAGTTATATCCAAGAACTTTACAAGTCTGCCTGGCATGTAGAAGGTATTCAATTAATTCTTGTTGAATAGGTATGTTTCAAACTGATGCTGAAACCATTAGTCTAGAAATCTCTATAACATGATACATTTAAACATTTCACTCTTAAAACACACAGGATTTGTGAATGAATATCAAAATCAGCTTCATTTATAGTGGGAATGAAATCAAGTCCGCTGGGGAGGAATAGTATGAGTGGAGCAGGAGGACTTGTAAAGCTCTGTGATCTAAAAATTGTAAATGGGGGTGCCTGGGTGGCTAAGTCAGTTGAGCATCTGACTCTTGACTTTGGCTCAGGTCATGATCTCAGGGTCATAGGATCGATCCCTGCATCAGGCTCTGTGCTGAGCAAGGAGCCTGCTTAAGAGTCTCTCCTTCTCTCTCTCTCTGCCCCTTTCCCCCCTCACACTCTTTCTCTCTCAAAAAATAAAAATAAAAAATAAAAATAAACATCGTAAATGATAGCACTGCCATTTTCTGTTTTACTCTAAACATTACAGTTAACTTTTACAGTGCTGAAAGATTCCTAACAGCTCCTAGTTTTAGGGAACAGTCATTGAGGACAGAACGCTGCTTGGCAGCATTTGTATTCTTTACTTCTTCCGGGACATTTCAGATGTTATGGTTCAGAGTCTTTTTATGAATGGTATGTTCATTTATTGACATTACGTTAGATAGTGCTGTGGTATTTTCCCAAAAACTGTTTTGTTCAGAGGCAACTAGTTTAGCACTCTGTTGGGAGGTCTCCAAGACCACGTCCAGGTTCGATGATTCATGAGATCTCACAGGACTCCGCTTCCCATGGTACTCATGGCTCTGCTTTATTACAACCAAAGGGCACCAACCAGTCAGCAAAAGAAGAAACACATGGGCAAAGTCTGGGGAAAACCAGGCATGAGCTTCCAAGGGTCCTTTCCATCCAGGACATGCTAATCCTTCAGGCAACGACTTCTACGGGGTGACGGCACATGTAAAATACTGCCAAGCAGGGAAGTTCATTAGAGACTCAGTGCCCAGGGTTTTGACTGGGGGCTGGTCGTAGAGGCAGCCCCGGCCTGGCACACACACAAATGCCAGACTCTCAGAAGGAAAGCAGGTGTTCAGCATAAATCACGCTGTTTGTGTATGTAATTTAGGCGCAGCAAGCCACCCTCATCAGTTAAGTGTGGGAACCTTCTCAAAACCTAAGTTCTTAGTCAACAGCCAAGGGCCGATCTTGCAAGCAGGCCTCTTTGTGGATAACAACAGTTCAGACCTGCTATGCTAGCTCTTTTCTGCACAAACGCCATCAGTAGAGTATGAATAATTGTGATAATGATGCTAATAAGTTTGATGGTTTCGGGGTGCCTGGGTGGCTCAGTCAGTGAAGCATCTGACTTTGGCTCAGATCATGATCTCACAGTTCGTGGGTTCTAGCCCCTCATTGGGCTCAGCTCAGAGCCTAGAGGCTGCCTTGGATTCTGTGTCTCCCTCTCTCTCTGCCCCTCCCCCATTTGTGCTCTGTCTCTCTCTCTTTCTCTGTCTCTCTCTCAAAAATAAATAAACATTAAAAAAAAAATTTTAAATAAGTTTGATGTCTAGTCGCTTTATTTTATTTATTTATTTTTCTTAAAGATTTTATTTTTAAGTAATCTCTACACCCAACATAAGGCTCAAACTCACAACCCTGAGATCAAGAGTTGCACGTTCCATGGACTGAGCCAGCCAGGCACCCCTAGTCCCCTTCTTTAATCATTATGCATTATGTAATTAATGTTTATGGAGCCCTTATCACATGCCAGACCCATGGTGAAAGTCATTTAATTTTTATAGTATACTTAAAAAGCAGGTCATGTCTCTGTCCCCATTTTATAGATAAGAACATCAGATCCAATGCAGTTAAATACCTTGTTCCAGTCTTACAACTAATAACTGGTAGTGCTAGGATTGGACTAGGAGGGGCTGACTTTAAAACATGGGCCCAGTGGGGAGTTCTTAAAAATTTCACCCCACACTTTTTTTTTCTTTCTTTTTTTCCTTTCTTCTCACGTGGTCATCAAAAAATTTACACGTACGCGTGCACACACATCTCTCTCTCTCCATGTTGTGTTGGTAGGACACAAACACAACCAAGTACAGAACCTAGTACAAGCTGGCTTTCAAATACATGTTGAAATGAATGAATAATTAAGCATAACAACCGAATATCTAGCATTTATGTATCGCATCTTTAGATACCAACATGTTAACCCTTGAAATTCAGTAGAAGGAGCCTAATGCAAGAAACCTGGGTCAGTCATACCACGAAGTACTGTATCTGTCCGTGTGGCCTTTTGTGAATTGTTGTAGTATTTTTCGAAGTTTAGAAAACTTAATACCTTATGGAATAATACACAGATTCATCATCCCTTTTTGAGTCTTACCAGTGTGCAGAGCACAGGATTACTGCTTTTTTTAAAAAAAGCAAAAGCCATGAGCCATTGAAAGTATGCTTCAATTTTGTCAAAAGGTCTCGGAGCCTCCCATGCCTTTGGAAAGAAGACTATCAGCCCTAGAGATGCTGCAAAGGGCGTAGAGGTCACGAAGCTGGGAATACCATCAGGGCAGGGGGAGAAGCAAGTTTTGACAAAGCAGAAGCAGAGTTGACAAGGATTTCAGAAAGTATGAAATTTAAGGGAGTGATGATTGCTTCTTTGGAATCCATTCTTTCGGGGCTCTGTCCCAAGGTGCTAACAGTACTTAACATTTGGATGGGGCTTTCCTATCCTTTCAAAGTGCTTTCACACATATCTTCCTACATTCTCCTCACAGCAGCCTAGAAGGGAGGCCAGTCTGTATTATGCCCATTTTGCAGATGAGAAACTAAGGCAAGGATAAGGTAACTTTCCCAATACCTCAGGACTAGTGACTTGTGGTCTTTTCATCTTGGACGGTGCTTCTCAATCTTTAATGTGCAGATGAACCACCTAGGGATCAGTAGGCTTATTAGGTCTGAGGAAGGATCCAGATTCTTTATCTCTAACAAGTTGTCAAGTGATACAGTAAGAAATAAGAATATAAAATGTGTTACCTTTAAAATGATGGGTTTTCTTATTGTGAGATAAAACCTATATCCACATGGGGCACCTGGGTGGCTCAGTCGGTTGAACGTCGACTTTAGCTCAGGTCATGATCTCTTGGTCTGTGAGTTCGAGCCCTGCATTAGGCTCTGTGCTGACAGCTCAAAACCTGGAGCCTGCTTCGGATTCTGTGTGTGTCTTTCTCTCTGCCCCTCCCCTGCTCATGCTCTCTCTCTCTCTCTCTCTGTCAAAAATAAACAAACATTAAAAAAAATTTTAAACAAAACCTATATCCACAAAAGAGTATAAACATTACGTGACTACTTTAAAAAATTATTATGAAGCAAATGCCATGTGACCCCACTACCCAGATGAGACATAGAACATTACTGGAAGCCTTCTCTCTCCCTGTCTCCTTGATCATTAAGACTCTCCCTCCCCCTGGGAGGAAACACTATCTTGACTTTGGGGGTCATCATTTTCTTCCTTTTTTTTTTTTTTTTTTTTTTTTTGTAAGGAAAACTGAATATTTGAGGTGATATTTTTTCATTACTCTGGTTTCTGATACTTTGGAGTCACCAGTATTTCACACATGATAATGATATACAGGCCAAGGGATAGATCTTGTCTGTGGAAATCTTTAGTAGGAGAAAGTCCCTTAGAGGAGTCCACCTGGAGCCTGCTATGCAAAAGCATGCAGGAACAGAGGCAAGCCCCACACTTTAGGAGTGGAGCGTACTAGAATAAATGAATTCTGGATCTTTGTTGCTGTATCAAGTCAATATTTAACAGATCAGTTATAGCTGGTTAAAGTCTGTTACTGACAGATAAGAAAGGTCAGTATCCAGAAGAGACAATAAAACAAGAATAGTGTTATTAATGTTCTGCCTGCCTGTGGGTGGTCTTGCTCATGGCCGTTCTGATTCCCTTCACTTCATGAAGTCATCCCTCCTGATTTTCAACAAAACATATTTTCCTAAAACTACTGCTTATAAATATGGATGTCCACTTTGCTCAGTCCAATTAAAAGTTTGAGTGGGCAGCATATTCAAAGGGCCAAGGGCATCAAGGGCTGCCAATGTTTCTGTTCAGCACCAGGTGGCCAGGAAGTTTCGCTTCATGCAAAAAGGAAGATCAAAATTGCCCAGATAGCTCGTGATAGGACAATGATGCCTACACGAAGGGAAGGCTAAAAAAGGCCCCGCTTGTCTATTGAGCAGCTCTTTCCCCATGCAATCTGTACTTTATGTGTAGTAGTTAGCTATTGCTGTATAACAAACCATCCCCAAAGTTAGTGGCTTAATAAACAGCTTATGATTACTCATGACTCTTCGGTTTGGCTGAGAGGTTCTTGTGCTGGGCTTGCCTGGACACACTTTGGCTGGAGAGTCAGTTGGGCTGGAAAGACCAACATAGTTTCCCACACATAGCTGACAGCTGATACTGGCTGTTGTCTGGGGCACCTCAGATTTCCTCCATGCAGCAACTTGTTCCTAAATGTTTGTCCCAGAGAAGCTAAGAATTCAAGATTTTTGTAGTCAGTTGTTAAACCACTGGTAGCTTGAAATCAGCCATGGTGGAAGTGTTTATACTGAAAAAAATGAGCAAATACTATAAAATCAGGTGTTGTTGGTTTTTTTTTTTTTGTTTTTTTTTTTTTTTTTCTGGAGTGCTGATTTACCAGGATACCACTGCCTATATCTATGTGTGTCCTACAGAGTCCCACACAGTGTAGGTCCTCAGTATATGTTTGTTACATTGAATCTTTGGTTAAGAGGCAGGAAGTTGTAAACAGTGCTGCAGTCTCATAAAAAAATGTCAAAAAAAATTGTGAAATGAGGGGACCAAATCCAAGATAGTGGAGTTTGTTTGGGGGATGTGATACGATTACTAAGCACACATTCACATACCCCACATATCATAAAGAGTATCAGTGGCTCTGTTAATTTAAACTGTTATGGTGGAGCTTTGGATGGAGAGTTTCTGACTCTGGCGTAAATGTGTAATGTATACTTACATATCCCGGAATCGAAGCTGAATAATCAAGTTTCCCACAGGACAGTATTCGTAAAGCTATATTGGTGTTGTGTCTGATAGAGATACAAAGTTTATGGAGAGGTAGGACAGTTCAAGAAACACACCTCTCTGCTATTTTCATGTATCTTTCATCCTGTTTCTGTGTTCTACAGATTTTGATTTGTGTCCCTCTTTGACCACCTCTGCACATACCTCTGCCTCTTCCGGTATCGAGTAGACTGGCTAGTTTGTCTATATTTCTCTGAATTTGTTTGGGTTTTCCTCAGATCTCTGCCTGGGTAAAAGAAGGGTATGGGCAGCAAAGTTGGTTTAAAAAAATCTGGTTTTTTTTTGTTTTTTCACACAGTCTGCCATGCCACTTAGCTAAGCATTTCACCTGTGCCCTGCCATGCAATGGGGCTACATCTCACCGCTGACCTGCTGCGTTTCCAAGGGTGGTTTGCATCCTGAGAATGACCAATTAGGTCCTTGGGACAGCCTTACATTACCATCCCAGGTAGCTTCGTGGCTTCTTCTACTGCTTCTCTTTTTTTCCTTTTTGACCAACCTGAAAGAAGTAAAGAATAAAAGCAAAGCATAAAAACACTCTGTCCCTTTTTTTAACTGTTACAAAACTCTATCTCCTCTACTGCATTTCATTCCTCCGCCCATCTTTAAACGTCAGTGTTCCCCAAGGTTTTCTCTTCTGACCTTGTCTTCTGCCCCCTCTCACTCACTGGGTAGTCCTGGGTGATTTCATCCACTCCCAGCTATTGAAACTCATGATGCAACGAGGCATCCCTAGATTCACGCACTCACTACCTGCTGGACAGCCCCACTGGAACATCCCAAAGGCTCCCCATGCTCATTACCCCCTCATACGAACTCATTTTCTATTTCCCCAAACCTCAGTTAATGGGAGTCATTCTGGTCTTCTTCTCCTCACCTTCAAACAAATCCTATTGATTCTACCTGTTTCAGTTATCCAATTTCCGCAAAACAAACTGCCCCAAGACTTAGTGGTTTAAAACAACAATGGTTTAGTATTTCTTGTGATACTACAGTTTGGCCCTGTATCTCGCTATTGTTTTTCTTGGGCTTTTTAGAGAAGCTGCATACAGCCAGAGAATTAGCTGGCTGGGAGGTCCAAGACGACCTCACTCATAAGTCCGACAGTTGGTGTTGGGTGTTGGCTAGAAAGCCTCAGTTCTTCCCCACGTGGCTTCTTATCCCCACTGGGACAGACGGGCTTCCTTACATCAGAGTCTCAGGGCAGTGCTCCAAACAAGCCAAGCCGAAGCTGCCAGGCCTGTTAGGCCTGAGCTTCAGAACGCTCATGTCACATCTGCTGCATTTCATTTGTCAAACCAAATCACAAGACCAGCCCAGATTCAAGGAGGCAGGGAAACAGGCTCCATGCCTCAACAAGAGAAGCCATGAAGTCATGTGGCAAAGGAGCGTAATACAGGGAAGGGAGGAATTTATGTGCATTAAACAAACGACCACATCACCATAGTAAGGATTATGGAATTCTTTCTATGTCAAGGTCCATCATAATCAGACCTGCATTTTGGGAAGATGACTCTGGTGGTTTGTACATGATGACTTAGAGAGTTCAGAGATTAGAGGCAGGAAGCCCAGCAGGGAGTTTGTTTCAGGAGGCCAGGCAAGAAGCAGGAGGGCATTATTCAGAGACAGAGCTGAGTGTTTACTATATGCTTTCGCACTAGCACAGGTGCTATAGGGAGATGAGATGTAAGAGATTAGTAAAACCTGATCCAGCCATGGGACAGGCACTCAAATGTTTGCTTGTTTAATGAAGAACTTAAAACATTATTTTTATTTTATTTTTAATTTTTTAATGTTTATTTATTTTTGAGAGAGAAGGACAGAGTACGAGCAGGGGAGGGGTAGAGAGACAGGGAGACACAGAATCTGAAGCAGGCTCCAGTCTCCGAGCTGTCAGCACAGAGCCCGACGTGGGGCTCGAACTCACAGACTGTGAGATCATGACCTGAGCTAAAGTCAGACGCTTAACTGACTGAGCCACCCAAATGCCCCTATAATATATGCCTTTTTTTTTTTTTTAAAAAAAAGGAAAGCCTAATGAAAAAAAGTGGATGTTGTAGTGAACCACCCTCTTTTCCTTCTTCTGATAATAAATTATCTTTCTCATGGTAAACCCATTCTGATATCTCAGATGGGACAGGTTAGCCTCACCACACCCTGTGCAAAATACATTTATCCTCTCCCCCCGGGGGCACATGTCCCAGCACCTGCCAGAGGGGTCCACCCCTCTCCACAGGGTAGGCTCAAGCACATACGAGTCAAACCTGGACAAGAAGCAGCTGCCCTAGGACTTCCCTACAGACGCGATCTAGGCAGGCTGTCTCTTTCTGCCAGGCCTGTGGAGGATGGGAGGGTGGGGCTGCCAATGCCGTGTTGTCCATCATACAGACAAGGGTTGCATCCAGAGTCAAGCAGCGCTGAGAGATGGGGAGACTGCACTCTAATGGTGTGCTTTTGCTCCTGGATTACAGCCATGCCTAGAACGGATGCAGCCTAGATCACACTTTTATATAAACCAAGACGTTCTCTTTTTGCTTGAGCCTGATTAAGTTGTACTTCTTTCACACACAACTAAAACAGTTCTGACTTAACACAAAGACAATCACAAGATTGTATCATCAGGGGTCATGAAGGTTCTGGGCTCTGCCCCTGTGGGCTCCCCTCTAAACCATTCTGTATACTTCCACTATGTTATTCTTTGAAAATACTAATTTTTTCATGAAAAAATCTTCCAAGGACCTCCAGTATTTACAGACTACTTTGATTCACTTCAAACAAAACCTAGGTTTAATTTGCACCCCTCCCCTCTTTTAAACTGGTATTCTTCCTAGTATTCCCTCCAGTCAGATTGGCTTATTGACTTCTTCCAAAATTCCTTTTTCATGCCTGACTCTGTTTTCTTGCTCATGCCTCCTATTTACCCTCCTTGGAATGTTCTCCCCATTCCCTTGTGCCTATTGAAATCCCACTCATATGTAATGTCTCAGTTCAAGTACACTTCTTCCCTAAATGCTTTCTCAGAACATAACAACTCAAGAATTCTTTCCCTTTTCTGAACGCCCATTGTACTTACCATCTGTCCCACTCCTGACACATACAATAATATAAACTGCCTTCTATTATTTTTTTAGCTTTATTTATGTATTGAGGGAGAGAGAGAAGAGAGAGCAGGGGAGGGGCGGAGAGAGCAGGAGAGGAGAATCCCAAGCAGGCTCCACACTGTTGGTGCGGAGCCTGATGGGAGGCTCTAACTCACAAACCATGAGATCATGACCTGAGCTGAAATCAAGAGTGAGATGCTTACCCGACTGAGCCCACCCAGGTGCCCCATCTTTGCCTTCCTTATTAGATTTCAAATCTGTAAAGGCCTAATGATATGAGGTTAATCACGCAGAAAATTGACAAAAGAGGCTTTGTGTCATGTCAGAAGGAAGCAAATTCACCAAAGAAAACCCAAAAGGGATGACAGTTGAGGTGAAGTCCTAAATACACAGATAAGAAAGTGAGTGTTCACGAAGAAGATTGTGGTAGTTACCAAATTCCTGCTTCTTTTTCTAAGGTAGAAAGTTGTTGGCAGGTAGCTTCCTAGTCAAGGACCACATGTCCCAGCCCCACCATCCTTCTTGATGGGGAGTCACGTGACTCGTCTCCAGCAAGGGAAAGTGAGTGGAAATGTTGTGTGTCTCATCTGGTCAAAGTGGTTGAGAAGCACATGTGCCTCTCTACTCTTACTTTCCTTCCTGCTGGCTAGACAGAGAGGACTTGGGAGGGTCTGGAGGATAATGGCTCATAGGATGGAAGAAGCCTGGGTCTCTGAATCACCACAGGGTGAAAAACCAGTCCCTAACAAGGAACTCTGGCACTGGACTGCTCCTTGAGCAAGACATTAATTTTGTGTCCAGTCACTGAAATGTGCAGGATTATTTGTTACAGCAGTGCGTTAGGGTTCTCCAGAAAAAGAGAACCAATAGGATGTGTGTATCTGTCTATTTACCTCCTTAATCTATTGAGAAATTTATTTTAAGGCACTGACTCATGTGATTTTGATAGATGGCAAGTCCCAGACCTGTAAGGTGGGCCAGCAGGCTAGAGATCCAGAAAGAGCTGATGTTGCAGTTCAAGTCCAAAAGCCATCTGCTGGCAGGATTCCCTCTTGCCCAGGGAAGGTCGGATTTCTACTCTATTCAGGTCTTCAGCTGACTGGATCCATCCACATCATGGAGAGTGATGTGCTTCACACAAAATCAACCAATTTAAATATTAATCTCATCCAAAATACCCTTACAGAAACATCCAAAATAATGTTTGACTACATATCTGCGCACCACAGCCCAGCCAAGGTGACACATAAAGTTAACCATCACAAGCAGATAGTACTTCCTTAATATACACCAAAATGTGTTGAGACTAGCCACCAACACCTGCAGAAATGGCGTATTTCTCATTCCCTTGTCTTCACCCAGAAGTGGTTCCGACTCTGGTAAAGGAAGACATGTTCTTTTCTTTTCTTTTTTTAATGTTTATTTATTTTTGAGAGAGAAAGACAGAGTGTGAGCGGAGGAGGGGCAGAGAGGGAGACACAGAATCTGAAGCAGGATCCAGGCTCTGAGCTGTCAGCAGAGCCTGACACGGGGCTAGAACCCACGAACCATGAGATCATGACCTGAGCCAAAGTCGAACGCTTAACCAGCTGCGCCACCCAGGTGCCCCAAGAATACATGTTATTTTCAAAATATGCTGAACACATGAAACTTTCTACAGAGATACAATATTTGAAATGGCACTGGAGAATACACTATAGTCATTACACCATGATTTGTCACGTTTGCTTGAGGAAAGATACGGTCACCGGCGCTTTATTGACCAATTGATCTCCCTGCCTAGAGTCAGGCACAGTGAAGATTATCACCAAGGACACTGCCCTACACGTCCATCTTTGACAGCACCAAGGTTTTTTCTTGCCATGAGAGGCTCTTAGAGGAAGATCACCTGACTCCTGTTGGGCACCAGTTGGGCTTTTATGTCTTGGTTCTTATTAAGAAGCTTGTAAGCAGGGTAGAAAAACAGGACTGCAAATAGGACAGCTATACATATGGACCTCTGGAAACATCTTCCTTACCTTCAGTAGCAAAAAGATCAGTCAAAAACTAAGTGGTCTCCCTCCCCACCCCCCCATCATGTCGCACAAGATGGAAGCAGAGGGAATTGGTGTTGTTTCTGAATATTTACTGGCTGCTAGAGGCTTTGTAGTTCTCACGATAACACCGACAAATTTACCATAACCAACATTCTGGTCAATGCCCCATAATGATCTAGGTAACTTACTACCTTTTCCATGAACTCACTCTCAACCACCCCAGACTCTTTATTTCAACAGGCGTATATTCATTTATTCAACAATCAGCAGTTGAGAATCAACTATGGATATAACACTGTATCAGGTAATTGTAAATAATTCAGAGACGCACAGGGCGTAGTGTTACATATCTCCGTAAACTCTCTCTCTACACTGTGTGGATATGTGCATGCACATGCACTTAAAAAATAATGCTATCCTACTTGAACCCTGTGTCCTTTCTGTACTTTCCTTGGCTGAAGTATCTAAACACTTTTTGCCTGTGACCAGTTATAAGGGGGCCAGATTTCTGGGTCTCCTCCCTTGAAAGCTACTGTGTGTATCTGACTTTGAATTGTAATGGCATTACATGCTCACTACCAGGACAAGAGGGGACACAGATCTAATTTGAGGGGTTGAGGTGGGCATGCCCAGTAGCCAATGGCCCCTTATGCACTTCCTGAAGGTCCCACCCCAATTCTAGAAGATCTTGACAGGTGTGGTATAAGGAGGAAGTCTGCTCGTTTGTTGACTTGCAAAAGGGCTTAACAAAGGGGCAGAGCCACTGCGCCCCCAGACCATAGGGAATCTTGCACATGACAAGCTTGCACCAGCTTGGCTGGTATACATATAACTGGAACTTCTGGAGACCAGATTCTGGGAAAGAAACACACCTGTCAGTTGCCTCCCTCCCCCTCATTTTTTTTTTTTTTTCCTGTCCCTGGTTCTTGAAGCTCAGTGGGGGTTGGAACCATGACTCTGGAGCAAATCTCCCGGCTTGACAGTGTCGGGGGGGATATCTAGGCTTTCAGCCCACAGGCCTGTCAGTCCTTCAGGCGCCTCTCGTGCCTCAGGGAGGAGGGGGGCAGTCAGGGGGAGACTTCCTACCTCACCATATGGTGCAGCTCTTGGTTTATTTATCAGACTGAAAAGTTTATGCTTAAGTTTAGGTATTTTTGTTGAATGGAAGCTTTAATTATTCCTCTGGCTAGGCTACAGTTCCAACATCTCAGTTTTCCAGCCCTCGCTCCCGAATTTAACTGCTGCTTTATTTTTCCCTGGCTGAGCCTCAAAAGGGCAGCCTGGAGAGGCTGCAGGAGGGTGGGATTTCCCCTCCTCTTGTCACATAAACAAGGAAGTGAAGGAGGCCTCTGTACTCTCAGAACTCCAAGCATGAAGTGCTGAGAGTCTAAGCATTTAGATCACTTGGCCTGGACAAGGCATGGAAAGCGCTCTTTTTTCATACCAATTAAACGTGAACCTCTGTGATGCATTTTGGGACTTGGGGTTATCATTGGGATTATACTTTGATTCCTGCACTGGGTGTTCCACAAAGCTTTAATAAACAACAACAATAACAGTAGCTACCATTTATAGCTATGCTCCAGGCACTATCCCAGGGGCTTTGATGCCGAACCCTGAACATTTGTAATTATTCTCATTTCCCAGTGGAAATGACGCAGACCCAAAGTGGTAAAAGAGACAAATGAAAACCTGCCCAAGGCACACAATAGGTCAGAGTTAGAAGTTGAATTTGACCCAAGGCTACTGTTTAACTGAAGTGCTTTTTTTTTTTTTTTTTTTTTTTTTTTTTTTTAAGTAGACTTCACACCCAGAGCAGAGCCTAATGGGGTTTAAACTCACCACCCTGAGATCAAGACCTGAGCTGAGATCAAGAGTCAGACGCTTAGCTGACTGAGCCACCCAAGTGCCACTACCAAAGTGCTTTCAATTGACTCCACTGTTTCATAGGAAAAATGAAAATCAAATTATACTTTAAAGCTTTTTTGTTTTTAATGTTTATTTATTTTGAGAAAATGCGAATGAGCAAGGGAGAGACAGACATAGAGAGAGAGAGAGAGAGAGAGAGAGAGAGAGAGAATACCAAGCAGGCTCCACACTGTCAGTCCACAGCCCCATGTGGGACTCGATCTTGTGAGATCATGACCTGAGCCAAAATCAAGAGTCGGATGCTTAACCGACTGAGACACCCAGGCACCTCCTCAAATTATACCTTAAACCTATGGAGATTTGCTATATATGAGGATCTGGTGAATCCTCTCATTAAGTAAAAAATATTTAGTCTGTGTGTCAATCCAGATATATACAGGTATAGAGATAGATTTATATTATAAATATAAAATATATAATATTTCATGTGTGTAATATATAATTTTGGACATGTTTAAGGTGACCTACAGTGTTTGGTCTTTTTATTTGGGACAGTAAAGATGTTTAAAAGAATAGTAAAGAGGGGCGCCTGGGTGGCTCAGTTGGTTAAGCGTCCGACTTCAACTCAGGTCACAATCTCGCAGTCCGTGAGTTCGAGCCCCGCGTCGGGCTCTGGGCTGACGGCTCAGAGCCTGGAGCCTGCTTCTGATTCTGTGTCTCCCTCTCTCTCTGTTCATGCTCTGTCTCTCTCTGTCTCAAAAATAAATAAACGTTAAAAAAAAAATTAAAAAAAAAAAGAATAGTAAAGAGACCTCTGTTCATTCCTCAGCAGGTATTTATCAAGTGTCCCTCCGTGGGAAGACGAAGATAAGAAAAGCAGATGAGCTGTGTCCTCATGGACTGTGTGGTTCTTGGCTTTCTAGAGTGTCACTCCTTGCTAGCGGACTGCTTAGAAACAGAATGCCTACTTTCTTTGTGGTAATAAGTCAACAGCTGAAAAAATTTTATTTCCTTTTCCGTTTACCACGGTCATGCCTCTCACTGTAAAAATTTTAGAAAGCAACATTATAAGAATATATAACACAAAAAGTTACTCTCCAGGATTGCCGGCCCCAGAGAAACCAGCAGAATTATAGAGGAAAACTGTAATATTGAAATCTCTTGCTCCCAAGGGGGAACTGAGGAGCGAGGGTGCTAACTCCCTTCACCGGCTTCAGCGCGGCCCTGCAGGACTTGGGGGAGACTTTCCTACTCGGTGACTCCTAACTTAGGGCAAGAAGAAACACAGCTAAATGGAAATACGAAGCAAAATCCTGGCCAGAAGGTCTGACAAAGCCTCTTCTCCCCCTGCCTTGTTAATTTATTTCCATGAAAAGTCGCCAAAGACGTTTAAAATTAGGATTGTTCTGGAAAATCCAGACTAGATGGACACCAGATGTATATAGGGAACCAGGGCCTATCCCCAGGAAACAATAGATGTCTGCTCAATGAAGGAACGAAAACTCTGTACTGATATTTAGAAAATTAAACCAAAACAACCCTGAAATTTATCATGCCTGCCTTCATAGGTTTTATAGGTTTTCAATTTACCAACTTTTTTTTTTTTTTTAATACACAGCAAAGGGAAAAATAGCCAAGCATTTCTTGGCTGAATTTTTCTATTTTGCTTTCAGTTTCTGCCATTTCAGTTCCTGTTATCACGCTTTGAGGTCCACTGAAGTGCAGCAAACCCCGGGGGTATCCGAGGCCGCTGAAAAACTTGGGCAGGCAGCAGAAGATATTAATAATGTGATGTCAACACAGCGCGCACTCAGGAAACTCCAGGAAAAGGACACAGACATAACCCCGGTACGAAGCACTTTTTGGAAAGGCTTTAGTGCAAAAGGATGGTAAGGGTTTTTACAAGGGCTATGAAGAAACGTATTTAAGTTAATAAAGCTCTTTATTGAGTGTTTACTGTGTTTTACAATGTGCCTTACATCTATTAACTTGCTTTATCTTCAAAACGACCCCATAAAGAAGTCACAACTATAATCCCCACCTTACAAATGAAACAACTGAGGCACAAAGCAGCTCAGGAACTTGCCCAGGGTGAAGGTAACTGGCAGAGACAGAGTTAAACCAGGCAGGGAAGCGGGTGCGTGGGAGGGGCTGAGTCGAGTTGTGGAAGGGAATTAAGAGGTACAAATTCTCAGTTATAAAATAATTAAGTCACAGGGATGAAAAGTACAGCACAATGAATCCAGCCAATAATGCTGTAATCACGTCGTGTGGTGACAGCTGGTGACTACACTTATCGTGGTGAGCATTTTGTAACGTCTATAAATGTCCAATCGCTATGTCATACACCTGAAACTAATATAATATTATATGTCGACTATATTTCAATTAAAAAAAAATAAAGAAGAAGTCAAAGCAGGCAGCCTGGCACCAGGGCCCTGGTGTTAAACCGCTCTGCTACACTGCCTGTCAAAAGGACAGGGACACACGATTTATTCCTGGGTTGCTGAATGTTAGGTTATGTACATTGATCCCCACCCCTGCCCCCCAAATTAAGAGGTGAACAAAACATACGGGAAATGTTGGCAATAACATGTTAAAAAGCTCTTATGCTTCGTTCTTACTAAATCTATCATTTATTCATTCATACATTTTCCAAAGCATTTATTGCATATCTGCTGTATACCTATATAGTAATGTGCTAGCACCTCTCAGCTACTCAAAGGTGCATAAAGCACAATCCTACCACCAGTGTTTCCAGTGAGTTTTGGAATCATACATAAACAGGTTTGAGTCTCAGTCTTGCCACCTACCAGCTGTAGGACTTTGACAAGTTTTTTCACCTCTTAGAGTTCAGTTTCCTCACTGAGACACGAGGGGTAGCAGCGGTTACTGTATCAGGTTGTCCTGAGGAGTAAATGTGCTAACGCATGTAGCATGTCCAGCAGAGTGCCTGAAACATTATACGCACACGGCAACTGTTAGCCAGGCTCTGATTCACACCCTCACACCTTGTGAGGAAGAGGACACACAGAGACAAGCAGAACGCTGCCTCACCAGGGCTTACCCAAGGCAGGCCACACAAAACCGGAGGAAGCGAGCTGGATAACGTATGCCCAGGACTGCTCCCCTGCAGGAACACACTCCCTGTGGGCAATGGCAACACCAGTGGCAGAGTACAGGCTTGGATGTGAGCGCTGGCAACCTTGTTTACTTCAGGGAGCCCCGTAGCCTCTGGAGGTCTGCTTCCTCAGGTCTAGTAAATTGTAAGTTGGCCCAAGTGACACCAAAGTTTCTTCTGTTCTTTTTTTTTTTTTTAAGTAGGCTCTATGCCCACCATGAGACTTGAACTCATGACCCTGAGATCAAGAGTCACATGCTATACAGACTGAGCCACCCAGACACCCCTATAAATTCTATTTTAATCACATTTTTGGTCTTTCTTCCTTGTAAGGCCAAAAGAAAGGAGGCATAATTACATTCTGCCACAAAAAGGGTGAGGTTTTGTTTTTTTTTTTTTTCTCTTCTTTTGAATTCCTTAGATGGGCTGAGCATTGAGAACAGTCAACTGCTAGCCACTATCAGATTTGGAGAACAGAACACCGGAGCCATAGTGCATCAAACAAAGGCCTCAGGGTATAGGATTCTTTTTCTTTCTAACTTCAATTATCCAAGAAACAGATGATCACATGACCAGGGAGAAAATTCAGATACACAAAACTCCATACCTTCAAAAGTCCCCTAATTTTATCTTCTCCACAAGTACAACTTGAAATGCAGAAAATGATTTTAATAAAGTCAACTTAAAAAATGGCTTCTGCCCAGAGAACCAGAATGACAACATTAGACCTCGACTCTACTTTGTGTTCTCGTTATCAGTTACTCAGAGGTAGACAGTGTTTCTTTTAGCTCTCACGGTTCATGCTGTTACCTGAGTTCTAGGTATCGTAAGTGTGTTTCATCTGTGTGCTCTTGAAGAGAACTCTATCATAAGTCAAGTCAAGTGTCCTCACTTTCGTTCCTTGGGTGACATGCGGTGGAAAGTAAGCCTGGAGTGACAACATGTGGGTGTCAATTAGAGCTTCTGTGACTCTACAGCTCTGGGTCTTGAAATGTCTTTTGTCCTGTGTCCTCACCTGTTAAAAAAAAATAATAACGGGTGTCCTCACTTCCAACCCTTCGACCTCTAAATTCCATGCTTTCACATCTGAGTTATTAACTTCTCTGTATGGTACTCACAGAAGAAGGAAAATAAAATATCCAATTGAAATTATTTTTCTTTTGCTGACTACAAGCAGGATTAGCTTATTCGTGCTTTGGCAAGCTTCTCCTCCTATCGTTCTGTCTTTTGTTTCAACCCCAAAATGGTTTATTTTATATCTCAGACTTATATTCAAATGATTACATTTGATTTATTTTGCATGTCAGTCTAACCACTGAGCATATGTCATCACATCACTTAATTTATACCAGAACAGAAATTTGCTGTGTTGGCTCTGTTAGCCAAAATAGAATCTAGTAATTTACAGTCATCCACAGAAGAATTTACAGTGAAGAGTACTAAATAACAATAGTAATCGTCAAGAAACTCAGGAGGAAAAGTAAAAAATAAATAAATAAATAAATAAAGGCAGATTTCTGTTAAAAAAAAAAAGAAAATTTCTACCACCGTTTAAAAAAAGTTTTGTTTTCTTTTGTTTTGTTTTTCTGGGCCACCTGGGTGGCTCAGTCAGTTAAGCAACGGACTCTTAATTTCAGCTCAGGTTCTGATCTCATGGTTTGTGAGTTTGAGCCCTACATTGGGCTCTGCACTGACAGCATACAGCCTGCTTGGGATCCTCTTTCTCTGCCCCTTCCCCTCTTACTCTCTCTCTCTTTCAAAATGAATAAATAAACATTAAGTTTTTTTTTTTTTTTTTTTTTTTTTTGCATCCTGCTGCCCTCAGAGAAAACTTTACAGATGCACCACCCCTCCCCCTCCCACCACATCATTCATTTTCAGATGTGCGGGGTGACCAAACAGGCATAAAGAGAAATGAAGATTAGATTGTTTTTTCATTAAACTTCAACCCTCAGATTGAAAAAAAAAAAAGGTAATAAAATAAATTTTAAGTGTAAGTTTTGTATCCTTTTGGGGGGGTGGGGGTGGGGAAAGGGTTATAGAGAATCTAATGAAAGCTATAGACAATCCTTCCAGAAAATACATAGATAAATCCCCCAAATTTCAAACCTTTCTGTGGACTCCAGTTTAAGAATCCTTGGCTTGGTCACTGTGGAAAAAATATTTTAAAATATTATATGTATAATTAGCAGGTACTTTATGTAGGTAATAATGGTAAACCAGACCCTTAGTTTTTCAAACTATTTAATACATTATTTGTGTATGGTGTAGATTAACTCCCATTTACAATCCAGCGAATTTATGAAAAGTTAACAGATTTGGTTAAACAAATCTGAGTTTTAGACCATTGTACCCGTTGGAACAGTAGAGGAAAACGTAAGGAAATCCTTCCATTGTGTAACTGACTTGTTTCCTTTTCATAACTGGAATATGCCTTTTAACACACACTGCCTTAAATCTATACATTCGGCATCCTACGTAAGCCAGGACTCTGGTGGCCCTTAGGTACTTTAATTATATGGACATTCACCTCTAAAATGTTGTTAGACGATGGAAGAAACAACAATTTCATAAAAACCCTGATGCTAAATCAGAATTATCTCAATTAATATCAAGTTAGAAGTGCCAGATCCCTCTAGCCAATGCTGGTATGAAGAATGTGCTGGCAGCTCACCAAAGACATGTGGCCACTTACCCCATTGTTTTTAGGATAGAAATAAAAACTTATCCTGGCTCCTTATGAATCCCTCCAGGAGTTCTCACTGATCTCCAGAGAAAGGCAGTCTTCTAAGAAAACTTAAAAAAAAAAAAAAAAAGGTCACAGACTGGAGGTTGTAGTAATAGTTTGAAACATGGAGTATCTAAAGAGAAAGCCAGAAAGAAAGAGAAAAAGAGATTCCACATTAGAGATCTAGAGTGGCTTTATTAAGCCCATGACTTTAAAGCATGTTGAGAGGCAGACAAGTTACTTCTCTAAATAGCATCACGAATGGAGCTTTTTAAATTAAAAAAAAAAAAAAAAAAAAAAAAAAAAAAAGACCTTTGGGAGGTGATTAGGTCATGAGGATGGAGCCCTCATGAATGGGATCAGTCTTCTTATAAAAGAGACCTCAGAGGGGCACCTGGGTGGCTCAGTCTGTTGAGCGGCTGACTTCAGCTCAGGTCGCCATCTCACGGTTCGAGATTTTAAGCCCCACCTTGGGCTCACTGCTGTCAGCCTGTCTGTGCAGAGCCTGCCTCCAAACTTCCGTCCTCCTCTCTCTGTCCCTCCCCTGCTTGCATTCTCTCTCTCTCAAAACAAAAAATAATAATAATAATAAACATTTTAAAAAAGAGAGAAATACCTCAGAGAGCTGTCCTGTCTCTCCCTTCCTCCATGAGAAGATATAGCAAAATATGGCCATCTATGAACCAGAAAGTCATCTACACCAGACACCAAATCTGCCAGTTGGATTCCCAGACTCCAGAAGTGTGAGAAATAAATTTCTGTGGTTTATAAGCCATCTAATCCATGGTATTTCTGTTATAGTAATTTGGAGAGACTAACAAGACATGGCAAAAATGAAACAGGAAAATAGACTCTATAACCATGTCAGTAACAGGGCAGCTGGGTGGCTCAGTCAGTTGAGCATCCGACTTTGGATTTCAGCTCAGGTTATGACTCCAGGGTGCTGGGACCAAGCCCCACGTCAGGCTCCATGCTTGGGAGCCTGCTTGGGATTCTCTCTCTCCCTCTGCCCCTCGCCCCTGCCTTCAGGCTCTCTCTCCAAAATTAAAAAAAAAAAAATTAAAACCATGTCAGTAGTCCCAGAGACCCCACACTTGGGGTGAGGAAGGAGCAGGAGTGGGGAAGTGGTACAGTAAAGCACAGAGGCTCAAAGCACGGCATCTCGACTCAGGCAGGTCTGGGCTGAATCCTGGAGCTGCTGCCCAGGGGCTGTCTGACTTTAGGCAAGTCACAAAAAGTCTCTAAACCTCATACCCTTGCTGAGGAAAGGAGTGTAATAATAGCACCTACAGTCCACTGGATTGTGAAAGTTCAAGGTAAGGTAATTGGTGCTAAGAAGCCCTGTGGGTGCCCCGTAAATATTTGCTATAATTATCAGTTATCTTCGAAGGAGATGCTATTGATGGGGTTCAGGGCAGGCCAGCCCAGGGTGTGTCACTCTGGCATGTTGATTATTTTGAATTAGGATTACTTGGGAAACAGCAAGTGCAAGAAGGCACTCTGACCCTCCTCTGTGCCTCTGAAAGCAAGAAACAAAGTCCCTATGTGAGGGGTACCCTCCCCGCACCTGGAGGGCAGAGGCATCCTTTGTCTTGTCAGTTCTTTATAAATGTATTCTTTGTCTGAAAGGTACAAAAGCTCTGCTCTGCTCCCTACTTTGGGTGTCATAACTTTGGGGCCCCTGTATGTACTAGATGAAATTACACTTGTTGTTCTCCTATTCATCTCTTTTATTACAGTGTGTGTCTTGGCCAAGAAACTAGAAGGGTAGAGGGAAACTTATTTTTTCCCCTACAGATGTGGCAAGCCAGCCAGGAGATTTCACCAGCTGGACACTGCTTGCTCCAGGGCTGCTGTAGCTAAGAGATCTTGGGACTTCTGACAAGCACTGGAAGAAGCTAGGAATTCTTACTGTGTCAGTCTCCTGGACTTCCGCCTGCGGAGTCTGTTGGAAATGAGTGGTGAAAGGCCTTTTTAAAAATTGAGATTGGGGGTGCCTGGGTGGCTCAGTCGGTTAAGCGTCCGACTTCAGCTCAGGTCACGATCTCGCGGCCCGTGAGTTCGAGCCCCGCGTCAGGCTCTGGGCTGATGGCTCAGAGCCTGGAGCCTGCTTCCGATTCTGTGTCTCCCTTTCTCTCTGCCCCTCCCCCATTCATGCTCTGTCTCTCTCTGTCGCAAAAATAAATAAACATTAAAAAAAAAATTGAGATTGGCAGGAGAAAATACCTGGGCAGCTATTTCTATAGGAACTCTGGTGAAGATTTGGTAACGAGAACTCTTGTTTTCTGTCGATCCTCTTCCTCCCAGAGACGATCATTATTTTCTCTTGTCTCTGTCTTTTGTGTCATTTGTCATAAAGGGAAACATCATGGGTCTTGTGAGGTTTTCCTTTGTCTTATTCTACGTTCTGAGAGTTTGGCTTTATGACCACTAAGAATATTCCCTCGGCGTACCTGGGTGACTCAGTTGGTTAAGCGTCCGACTTTGGCTCAGGTCATGATGTAGCCGATCACAAGTTCGAGCCCCATGTTGGGTTCTGGGCTGACAGCTTGGAGCCTGGAGCCTGTTTCAGATTCTGTATCTCCCTCTATCTCTCTGCTCCTCCCCTGCTTGAGCTCTCTCTCTGTCTCTCTCAAAAACAAATAAACACTAAAAAAAAAAAAAATTTTTTTTTAAAGAAAAAAAAAAAAAAAAAAAAGAATATTCCCTCTGGCCTGGGCCATCTGGAAGGTGTATATACCGGCATGCATCTGGTGAATAGACTGGGATTCTGAGACACGAAGTCAAGCAGTGCTCTCTTTGTAGACTGTGCCAGCAATCAGGGGAGTTTGTTACAAGGGGTCCCAGTACACAAGTGGCCTCTGTAATCTCAACCTTCATTGTCTTGTTAGTGCTGGAAAAGTCCCATTGCAGTAGTATGTGCCCCTGTGCCACAGGTTAGTTTTCGCATGAGAAACTTGGAGACACTATTTTCACTACACAATTCTTACCACCTAGGACAACAAAGGTCTTTGCTTCCTGGATCTTGTGAGGACTCTGTCTTTTGCAACCTCCTTTGGGGATGCGTCTTATACCCTGATGAAGCCAAAAACAGGTTTGTTGGTTTGAGTGGCTATGGGGATTCATAGATCCAATAGTCAATGGCCAGACAGTGCATCTTTTGAATTTGAAAAACTTCTGTATTTGAAAAAAATTTTAGGAGCATTCATCCTAAACAATTGTTTCATTAGTACCTCTGGAAAGACCAAATTAAAAAGTGGATTCAAAGAAGTAGAATGGCTAGTCCTGGGGACTCCTTTAACTAGATGAAAGAGGAGAGATTAAATTTAGAACAAAATTAAAGTTCATATCCAGTGTAGATTCCCTCTCTTAAAACCTGGCTCTCTCTCCTCAGCAAGAAAGCTAGCACCCCAAACTCCTCCACCTTCCCCAGAAAATCCCTTCAACACCAAGCTGCTTATTTTAACTTCCCTTTCCCTGCAAGATATACAGAGAACACTCCAGACAAATCTCTGGGCCCAGGGTCTGCAGGTTATTCATGTAAATGCTAAAAGCCAGGAGATAAATTCAGCACAAGTGCCTGGGCTGGGCAATAAGTCTCATTTTGCTGGCCTCTATGATCAGGCCCTGCTGGCTTCAGGCCTTCCTATGCAATGCCCTTTGTGGATATATTCTAGGCCCCCACCCAAAGAATTCATGTCTCCTGGACAACAGAACATCATTATCTTTTGATTCCCATCTTAGTTGGAAATTTCCTCTCTGATATAAAAAGGCAAATTCAGGGGCGCCTGGGTGGCGCAGTCGGTTAAGCGTCTGACTTCAGCCAGGTCACGATCTCGCGGTCCGTGAGTTCGAGCCCCGCGTCAGGCTCTGGGCTGATGGCTCGGAGCCTGGAGGCTGCTTCCGATTCTGTGTCTCCCTCTCTCTCTGCCCTTCCCCCGTTCATGCTCTGTCTCTCTCTGTCCCAAAAATAAATAAAAAACGTTGAAAAAAAATTAAAAAAAAAAAAAAAAAAAAAGGCAAATTCAGGGGCGCCTGGGTGGCTCAGTCAGTTAAGCGTCCGACTTCAGCTCAGGTCATGATCTCACTGTCCGTGAGTTCGAGCCCCGCATCAGGCTCTGTGCTGACTGCTCAGAGCCTGGAGCTTGTTTCCGATTCTGTGTCTCCCTCTCTCTCTGCCCCTCCCCCGTTCATGCTCTGTCTCTGTCTCAAAAATAAATAAACGTTAAAAAAAAAAAAAAGGCAAATTCAAAATAGTACGGTTGAGTAGGCAAATCAACCTCTAAGTGTTTTAATGAAAAAGGTTATGCAATTCTTTGAAGACAGCTTGCAGGAATGAAAATATAAAAAAGAGTTAAAAGTCAATAATTCTTTTTTTTTTTTTTAATTTTTATTTTTAAGTAATCTCTACACCCAACGTGGGGCTCGAACTCAAAACCACAAGATCAAGACTGAACACTCCAGGTGTCCCAATAATTCTTAATTTACAACTTAACTTTTCAGAAAAACAAAAGCATAACTCTGAAAGCAACGCAAAATCCACTCAGACCCTTTCCTACCTGCCTTCAGACATGTATAGATGCTGCAGAAATCAGGGCACTGGAAGTACAATGGTCCTGCACTTAAGAAGAAGAAAAAGAATTTAGATAGCAATTACCCTAGACTTCTGATAATGGAGAAATATATCCAAATTCCTAGAAGAAAACTTGCATTCTTTCTCTGTCCCTTGAAGACGTAAATCTTACCACGTCTTTGAAATGTAAACACCGAAGGAGGTAACTAAAACTCACTGGAGACTGGGAAATAAAGAGAAAGAGGCCTTTTTAAAATACAGATGGATGGCTGTGAAGGTTCTCTTGCTTCAACTCTATAGACTACAGCCTCCTTAAGATTACTTCTCAAGGGCAAATACACATCTTAAAAGTCATCTTCACAAATAGTAAAAAGCTTTAGGCATCTGAATGAATAAACTTATTCCAGCTGTTATTTATAAACTAGCGAGTTTTATATCGTCATATCTGATTCAAGGCTAAAATTGTAAAATGTAAGGTATCTGTCTTTGGCTGCATGTATGTCTATGTGTGTGATTAGCAGTATGGCCATTTATCTACCTCCGAATGGCATTGCCAAAGTTAATTTGTAAAAGAGCTCTGTTTAACTGGCTTAAAAATAAGCGCTTTTAACTGAAGTATTTCTACATCTCAGAAAATAGTAGGAACTAACCCAAAGGTTTTTCAAACCCACATTATCTAGGATAATTTTTGGCAAATAAAAAGTAGTTTAAATTTGTTGGTTTAATTAATACAGACATGTATTATACTTTTAGAGTTCTCAGCAGTTAGTATGATACTTTTATTCTACCTAGGTTTACTAAAAATCAAAAAAGCTCATGCTGTTACAAAAATTTGTCAGCAAAGAAAAAAATTAAGATGGTGGCTAACTAATGTTTCATGGAATCTTGAAGAGTAATCTAAGCATGATTGTTAAGAACAGATGCACTCAATACACGTAAATGAGATGAGTCTTTAGGTGCACCTTTCAGCAGTGATTATTGCTTACATAGTTTTCCAGATCTTTTTGGTAACTTCCACCATCTAAATTAAATCAGATGATGGGAATTCAACGAATGTCTAGGGGCATTTCCAAATAAGATAACATATGGAAACACTAATTGCTAAACAAATCTAAGCTCACCTATTTTGACCTTTTATTACAGAGGAACTAAGGATATTGGGGCCAATTATTAAACATGTCTAATGCCACATTAAAAACTCTGCCATAAGGAAATTATGTTTCTAGAAATTATGAAATGTATTCATAAATTTGCCAATCTAAAGAGTGCTGGTATAACAGTTCACAATTGCTTACTTCTTAGTTTTCACTAGAAATTAAGGTTTCTTAGGATTAAGACTTCTAATTAATATATGCAATTCAAGTTACTTGAAATAATAAGGGAAACATCTCCATATGCAAGAAATGTAGGATACGCGGGGTGTTTGTTTGTTTGTTTGTTTTTTGGTGAGAAAAGGTATGGAGAATGCAGATGCATCTTTTGGTTGAGGGAAAAGAAAGTAATTTTGTCCTATAGTAAAGCTGATTATTTATGAGTGGGAAAGATGACAGGGGACAAACTAAAATGGACATAGAAAGTTGTAGAACGTTTCTGGGGAAAAAAAAAAAGACCTTGGAAAAGGAATTTTATGTGTGATCAACCCGAGCAAAACTGAATGGATTTGTTACAGGGTTTTAAACGTAAGCTTTATACCAATAGTGTACTTACGTAAAATTGAAACTTAATTTTCTTTCATGCACTAAAAGGACAAAGTTTGCTTGGATTCTTGGTCTGTTCCTGATAAGGGATTATAAAAGGTTTTCCCTTACCTTTTAAGTAATCTGCCTAGAAAGCAAATATTTTGTGTTTTAATGTGTTCAGGCCTTTGATTACTTAAAACAAACATACATACAAAAACAACCCAACAACTGAGTCTTTTCTATTAAAAGAGCTCAGTTTTACTTACAACTACTTAACTTCTGGTATTTGCCTGCAAAGTCTTTAATTGTTACCATGGTTAAATGGGTAAGTATTGTTTCATAGTGACCTATGATCCTATCTGACCAAGTGTTTTAAAACTTCTTTGATATTTTTGACAAAATTCCCCCCAATCAGATTCTAAATGACGTCTCTTTGACCTCAAACAAACTTTGGGAATTTCCAGAGGGTTCCTGGGACAAGTTAAAGGATTTGTTCTCTCTCCTAATAAGAAGAGACATGTTACACTAATTAGCCTTATTTGTTGTTTTAAATTACATGGGAAGCATTTGCCAAATAAATGGTGATAAACCTTCCTAGGTTATATTAAATGGGTGAATGTTATTAATACAAGTATACAGAAATTATATAAAATTTCTAAGAATCTGGTATGTCCTGGTATAATATTATCAGTCATACTTGTAGTTATTATCATAAATTTTGTATGGCATAAAAATAACCAAATTTCCTTGTCAGTTACATTATAATGAACTCTCATCAGATATTTAACTATGGGCATTTTTAAATCTTTGGTCATTTATAGACAGTTATTGTTTTCCTCTGATACTTTTGCAAATGTATTTCACCTTCAGAGAGATTCATGGAAAGGATTCTGACAAGTACTCTAGAACACAGTTTCTGTTAACTTTGAGATCATCAAATGAAACTGATGGAATTTCCAGAACTAATGGAAACACTGGATTTAAGCAGAACAAGAACTATTAAATGGAACTGAATGCAGTGAGTAGGATAATTATACTTATGACTTTGAAACACTGCTGATTTAAAAAATCTTTTGTTCTTTCAGATTTAAGGAAACCCTATTTTCTCTTTAACTATGACTTAGAGCAATTTAGTAAAACATGCCTTTGTGAACAAATATGACCCATTTATCTTTTTCTCCCCACTTCATCCCCCTAGAATTTGGAAACTCTCAGTGAGTATTCTTATATTTGTATGCGCTCAATCAGAATTTGTTCTCCTTATAATAAGACACTGGAGGCGTTGGTTATATTACCAAGATGTTGACTGGAATGTCATGTTTGAGAGAGACATGCATAGACTCAGACACAATCAGGCAGCTTTAAGGAACTAAGGTTGACTTTATGGAGCCAATAAAGTCTCTTGGAAAAATTGGCCTGGTAGTTTGCTTACAGAGTTCCCAGCAGTCTTACCATGTGAGTAAGGAAGGTTACTTCCTGGCAAGACCAGGAGTCTCAGAATATTTTGGGGACCTTATGAAGTCAACAATTTACCCAAAACTATAGGTGTTACAATGAAGTCTGATGACTGGTCCTTGGGTTGGCTTCTTAGCCTCGAGAGGCTTTTAAAAGTCCAATCTGAAATTCCTTATGAAAAGTTCCAGTAAAGCAGATTAAAGATTCTGTATGATCAAAAGGTATTCTTGGGGCGCCTGGGTGGCTCAGTCGGTCGGGCGTCCGACTTCGGCTCAGGTCATGATCTTGCACTCCCTGAGTTCAAGCCCCGCATCAGGCTCTGTGCTGACAGCTTGGAGCCTGGAGCCTGTTTCGGATTCTGTGTCTCCCTCTCGCTGACCCTCCCCTGCTCATGCTCTGTCTCTCTCTGTCTCAAAAATAAATAAAAACAATAAAAAAAAAATTAAAAAAGAAAAAGGTATTCTTGCTGCACTTATACAAATAATCAAGCTCAATTTGTAAATAAATTGGTCTTACTGTGGTTATTGTTGACAGAAATGTGGTGATTGTAGACAGAAAAAACACATTTCAGTAAAAACTATAATATGCCCTTGTGGATATTAGATTCTAGTTCTGTTAATTGTCTTTGAGGTTTCATTTTCTACCTGTAAACTGGACTAGATCTTGAATTCTTCTAGTTTCCTCCAATATCTGGCAAAAACTCTCCAAACTAACATTCCAACTTTTCTTCCACCCTTTTGACTTAAAATCATTGAGGACTAAAGCTGCCCAGTTTCCAAAGCCACACAAGCTAAACCTGGACAACTTGATATGAACTACAGAAATCAACACAACAACATGAAAAGAAATGAAAAGAAAAGAAGAGAAAAGAAAAGAAAAGAAAAGAAAAGAAAAGAAAAGAAAAATAAAATAAAAATCAACACAACAGCTCATGTATGGACAATCTTCATGCCTATTGATATATGGGCCACTCAGAGAGATCTCACTCAGACAGTCAAACTGCATATCAGGGGAATCTGTCAGATTGCCCCTGCCTGCCCTCCCTTTGTCTAAAGATAATTTGAGCCAGACATCTAGAAATCTTTGCAACTAACTGCCTCCAGAACTCAGAAACGAGAATAGAGTCTGCTCTATTAACCATTGCTTTTCGTTTGTTTCTGATCACTAAATCACTAAACACCTGATTGCTTGTACCATACAGGACTAACTTCGGAAGCCTACCTGCAAGAACACCTACTGAAGTTATAGACACAGATATTTAACTGGACTGACCTATTCTCTGGGCTGAGAGAGAGTCAAGGAGACATGGATACCAACTCAGCATCTACACTGTAAAACTCCCAGGGAAGTTTCAGAGGAGGGAACTAATGGGGCTCAGGACAGGCTGCCCCAGGGGGTGCCACTCTGGCATACTGATTATTTTGAATTTAAGTTACTTGGGCAACAGCCAGCATGAGAAGGATCCTCTGACCCCCTCTGTCCCCCTGGAAGCAGGTAATAAATTCCCCATGTGAAGGGTACCCTCCCTTTTTTGGGGCCCCCGTATGTACTAAATTAAATTTATTTTATTCTTGTTAATCTCTCTTTACAGGGGGCGTCTCAGCTAAAAACCTAGAAGGGTAGAGGGATTCCACCCCCCCCCCCCCCACAGCATTATGCATTTACTTCACTGGAGTCACAGAATTATTAAAAAAAAAAAAAAAAGTAGAGCCAGGAGTTCCTTTAAGAACAATAAGTACTCGCCTCTTATTTTATATGTAATACTAAAAAAAATGATTAGTAATTCAAGGACTCCCTATTCCCCCACAGCCTGCCTTTGGCTGGATGCACACTGAAGCTGAGACCAGGTTGGATTACTCTTTGCAAGAAAGGATGGACTGTAAAGTCCATTGCTGTATCCTCCAGCACCAAGAACAGTCCTGAGAAACGGCAGGCATGAAATAAATATGTTAAGTGCAAATAGACTTGGAATAGGGAGAAATCATAAAGAGTGTGACTCGGAAAAAGAAGGGGAGAAAAGATTTTTGTTTTGTTTTTGTTTTAAACGGAGAAAGAAATAGAAAAAGAGAATTTTGGCAGCTGGTCATGGAAGAGGGAATTGGCGGTGGGGGTGGGGGGTGGTGGGGGGAAGGAAGTATTTAAAGGAAACCTTAAGGGTGTTTTGCTGGTGATATGTGATGCAACACCCCCCCCCCCCCCCATCCTCAGGAGAAATTAACATTGTCAGTCAAAGCTTCTGGAATCGTATTAGGGGATTTGGGCATGTGACAACGCAGGCAACTGACCTCCAGGACAGGCACTGGGCCTAAGAAGCTCGATTACATTTCTGTTGGATCTAGGTGAACAGAGAGGTCAAAGGATTTGCCCACAGACCTAATTAATGGCAGACTAGACTAGAACTCAGATCTCTAGATCCAATTTCACTGACCTTCCCATAAATTGGCATGAGGCTTAGTCGGCTGCCATACTTATTCAATTTCATGTTGAATAAGTCAGACTGTGGTCGGGACAACACATTTCTGGCTGCCCACACACTGGGCCTGTGTTCACAGATGCCTCATTGTGATTGAATGTCCCAAGACTCTAGCCCTGGCTTGACCACGTACCGTCTGTGGAGCCTTGGAAAAGCCACAACCCCTCAAAGTTTTATTTTCATCATCTGAAAAATGGGGGCTAAGAGTCCTACCTCTCAGTGCCTTTGCAGGATCAAGTGAGATGTTGTGAAAGCTGCATGTTAAGACACTAAGTATCAGACACATGTTTATTAAGTAGTTACTTCTATTCGTAATTGTTACACTTGCCAGTATGGTATTTCTTTGGACATACTATGTTTTCCTTTTTTCTACTTCCTGAACTGATGCTTCCCAAGAAGACAGTCATTTTTGAAAATCTTATTTTCTTTCATTATGTTATATATAATCAAAATAGAATTTAAATAATTATGGGAGAAACTTGATACATAATTCCTCAACTCAGAGATATATCTTTAGCCCTTTAACAACTCTGCATATATTTAGAGTTTCAAACCGTGTTCATAATATACACTTTTTGCATCATTTTGAAAAATTTACTCGATATAACATCTTAAGCATTTTCTATGCCATTAATTATTCTTCAGCAATATGATTTTTAATGCCTGCACACTAGTCCATTGTCTGGACATACAACGTATAGAACATTTTTCAATTTAGATTGTGTCCAATTTTTTTTTCTATTATACATGATACCCTGATAAACGCCTTTGTGTATAGACTTAGTTCTAAGCTCACTAACCTGTCTCTTCATGTGGTTGTTGTGAGGGTCGAGCGAGAGAGTACATGTAAAAGATGAAGAATTATACCTGGCACACTGTAAGTACTCAATACTGCTAGCTACTATTCTTATCACTAACTTCAGGTATTTGTGGTTAGTATCCAAACATACCCAGATCGAGTACTTGGTATTAAGTACATCAAATTATGCCTTCTAAAAATACTCTAAGATTATTTTTATAGTTTTGTTCAGAAATGTGCTTTTTCAAACGACCTCGAATTTGCTGGATGTTTCATTACGAATAGTAATTGAAAGTATGTTTGTTTAGATTTTATTTCTGTGCCTCAGGATGTCCTTGGAGGGAAGGTGGGGGTCTTAACATATTTGAAGTGATTTCCTGGTTTTAGAGTTTAAAGGAAGTCAACAAAGACCTACTTATTGGATTGGTCAAACACTTGTCCGACAGGGTCAAAATCTAGTTAAGTTACCTTCTTGATATTCCGTGGCGGGACCCGCAGCTGTGGGTCAGAAGTTCGGAACAAAAAGTGAAATCCTAGGATTAACTGTCATACTCTTGTATCAAATACTTTGCTGTTGAATCGACTTTCCCATGGTAATTGTGTTTGGATGAGGCTTTGCCACCAGGGCCGTCTGCTGCATTCTCAGCTGGCACGGAGAACACAGCATGCAGGAGAAAAGCTGCTCGACGGGTGGTGGACAGCTTTTCAGGACCGGCTCTGTGTCTCCTGAGAGCCCCTGGGATGGCCGATCCTGTGCTTTTGTTGGGTGACAGCATGAAAGGGAAGAGCCTGAATCCCAAGGTGGTAACCTGAGCCCCGCTCTGCCACTGACCAGCTGTGCGACCTTGGGCAAATGGCTCAAGCTTCTGCATCTCCATTTTAGTCTCTGGAAAATAGATATAATAATAATAATAATAATAATAATAATAATAATAATAAGAAGTAGCTCATTAGGCCCACCTCTAACACTTATAGGACCCCAGCCAAGAGTATAAATAAAACACCTCAGGCCCACAGCCCATCTCCCTTTTCTTTCTACCTGGTCCCTGTCTCACACTGTGAGGACCTTTCTGCAGTGTCCACACTCCCACCTGCAGGTCCATATCTTTCCACCCTGCCTCCTCCCCCACCCTTTCCAGGAAGCCAGACTTGGGAAAGCATACCTGGGGAAGAGGCCCATGCAAGCCCTACAAGGAGGCCTGGGCCACTGAAGCAGGTGATTCAGGGGTCCGAGGCAGCCAGGGTTTGGTCTAGAAAGGGAGTATGGGCCCAGGTGGTCACACCATTCTGGCTCCGCAAGGAGGGAAGTGGCAAGTGTGGGGCCTCTATTGCCTGGATCTGAGGGTTAAATGGGTCGATACACGTACTGTGCTTTGTGTGGCACCTGGCACGTTGCTAGCGCTCGGTAGATTTAATGGCCACAATAATCATGGTAGCAGTTGTGTTCTCGGATGAGACTTCAAGTCCTTCATGTTATGTGGTGAGGAAGCACAGAAATATTAAAATTCACCACTATGAGGCACATACAGGACCTGAACCCAGGGCTCTTACCACGCAGTTGCCTTTCCTCTGCTCCGCAAGGCGTTCTCTTCAGCAACATGAATACGTGGGGTCAGAATCACCTTTAATAGTCAAGGTCCACAGAGGTGACTTGCGCTATCCTATCGTGATTTTCTGAAAAGGGGGAGGGAGTGTGTCCGCCTTGCAGAAAGGGGCACCTTCAGTGCGGGTCAGCGCTCCGAGGCCTCCTGTGAGTAACTCCCCATGTTGATGTTGGAACATGACAAATATTTACTGAATGATGAGAAGCACACGGATAAAGAAGGTGACATTTTGTACTTGAAAGCAGTGTATTGAAAGGCCCAGGAGTGAATACTTTAAGTCAGAAAAACCTATGCTGGTTCAGGTATCAGATCTGTAGACTGACTGAATTTCTTTTTTGTGAGTTAAATATGAACTAAAAGTAATTTTGAAATTTCCTTTCTTGTTCTCATTGTAAAACCTGGTTTGTTTCATTTTATCTCTAAAAATACCTTCTTTGACTTTTTAGCATCTGTAGATTTCTCACATGATATTTTATTTTATTTTTTATTTTATTTATTTTTATTTTTATTTTATTTTGTAGGTTTCAAGCCCGGCAAGGAGCCCAACACGGGGCTTGAGCTCATGGCCCTGAGATCAAGACCTGAGCTGAGATCAAGAGTCACCCACTTAACTGACTGAGTCATCCAGGTGCCCCCTCGTGATTTATATTTTTAAAACTTTTCATTATGGAAATGTTTAAACACATAGGAAAGTAGAGGGAATAACATGATGAGTTTGGTGTATGATGTTCCATGCATCCACTGTCCCCAATTTCTGCAGTAATTATGTACAGCTAATCCTGTTTCATCCATAAACTCTCCTTCTTTCCCTATCCTGGAGATGAGTTCTGAATCAAATCTCAGAGCTTCTATCATTTCATCCATAAATCCAGTAATTTGTTTTCTCTAAGATTTTTGGCGAACGTTATAAGCTCTCTCTTCATCTGGCCACTTCAGATTCAGCCTGTTCTGCAGGGGAGTCAACGGACCAAAGCTTGGGCCTTTCTAGAGGCCTTGCACGGTTACACATCCAGAGAATTCAGGCTTATCAGCTTGAAAATGGAGCCTCTTTTCATTGGGTTGCCTGGTGGGAACTGAATAAGGGACCATTTGGATACTTTTTATTCCTTGCCGAATTTCTACCAACTCTGTATATGGTATTACCATAAAAGTCTTGTTTTCTTTCCCTTTTATTTGAAGAATGAAACTGCTTTTCCCTTTTTTTCAGAGAGAAGACAGTCTCAGTTCCAGACTCCTTCATCCCCCCTGCTGCTGTTCAGCTTTCCTTCCATTTGGTTCCTGCACAAGTCTCAGTTTGCATATTCTGGGCTTTTGCAAATCCCTGGGTCTCCCTGGGCGGGGAGGGTGGCCCTAGTCAATGCCTTCGAAAGATTATTGCGCTTCAATCACTAGGGTTCAACTGAAAACTTAAAAAAAAGTTATCTGTGTAGCCACTGAATTTTAAATCATTACCCTAAAAAGACTCAGGGGTGGGGGGTGGGGGTGGGGGGAAGAATACCAAGTTAGAAAAAAGATTTCACATTTCCCTGCCAGAAACACTGTTCTTATTTTCGGTTGAATGGCTTGGCTATTAATTAAGTTTTTGTGCTCAGCAACTATCTCGTTTTCTACATTCTTGCTGTTAATCGTCATATATGTGACACATGACTTCTGTTTAAATGCTAAAGTTTATTAGAGTGGAAAAAAAAGGTATTCAGGGAAGGAAAAGAGATTAGGAACCAAGTCCAACCATTTGCTTATTCATCTGCATATGGTTAAAAGATTTAAAAGAATTCATTGGTTTCTGTTTCACTGCTACATGCAGGCCAAGGAGCAAGGGTTTTGAAAAAAAGCCTTTTCCTATCCATGGTGTAGAAATACATTTTCTTCCCTTTGCCTTGGGGGCAAGAAATCGTTTCCTCTCCTAATATTAAGCCAAAGTAACCAAACTTTGGAAGGACTGGCTCCTTCTGAGAGGTTATTGTTCCAATTACCTCTTGCTTTGTAACAAATCCTTCAAAATTTAGTGGCAGAAAACAGCAACCAGTTCATCTCGTACATGGACTCTGTGGGTCAGAAATTCACAGGGCACAGAGGGGCCTCTTCTCTCTTCCAGTGTTTAAGCCTCAGCTGGGAGGACTAGAGAGTCATGGAGTGACGAAAATCGTGGGCTGGAATCATCTGGAGGCTTCTCTCCTCACACGTCTAGTACTTTGGATCAAGATGACTCCAAGTCTGTACTTGGAGGTGACTGGGAACCGGAACACTCCCACGTGGTCTCTGCGTGTGCCTTGGGCTTCTCGGAGCATGATGGCTGGATACCGAGAGGACATCCCAAGGTGGAGCATCCAGAGGGCAAGCATTTCAAGACCAAGTCAGAACATCACTTCCTACTCTTGCTGCATTCTAGTGGCTGAACAAATCACTCAGGCCAGTTTAGATTCAAAGGGAGCACCACTGGACTCTACCTCTTGATGGGGAAGTCAAGGTCATACTGCAGAAAAACACGTGGATGGCTGACTTTGACAACACAATTACTCAGTCATCTTGGCTCTTGGCTGGTTGTGAGGCTGTATAATGGGGCGTCTTTAGTGAGGAGGTTGGGGAAGGAGTTATTTCATGCTGAGACCATCTTCTTCCTCTGGGCCCCCTCACTATGTTATTTCATCCAGTCCTTACTCAGCTTTTCCCCAAAGCCATGCTTTGTCTCCAGCACCTTCAGTCTTTGTTTAGTCTCTGGCCGTGGGCAGAGCTGGAATCACAATAAACAAAAACACTCCCTGTAGCAGCTTCCTGGCTGCTGTGCTTACTTTTCTGTTTGGTCTTTTTTTATCTGCATACACACCCACAAATATCTATATATATGGATAGATTCCTTGACTATTGATTGAAAAATAATGTTTTTTGAGAAATAATTCACATATCATAAAATTCACCCATTTAAAGTGTGCATATGATTCAGTACTTTTTGGTATAGTCACATAGGTGTACAACCATAACCACTATCTACTTCTGGAACATTTTCATGACCCTAAAAAGAAATCCCATATCCATTAGGAGTTACCTCCACTACTCTCTTCCACAGCCCCTGACAACAATGAATTTGCTTTCCGTCTGTGGATTTGTCTACTTTGGACATTTCATGTAAAGGGAGTGGTAGGATATGTGGCCTTTTGTGGCTGCTTCTTTCACTGAGCATGTTTTCATGGTTCATTTATCCATGTTGTAGCAGGTTATGTATTAGTATTTCACTCCTTTTTGTGACCAAGTAATATTCCCTTGTATGGACATACCACATTTTGTTAATCTGTCATTGCTCAGGGGACCTTTGGGTTGTTTCTGCTTTTTTCCTATTACGTAATGCCAATATGAACATCTGTGTACAAGTTTTTGTGTGAATGTATATTTTCAATTCCCTGGCGGTATATACCTGGGTGTAGAACTGCTGGGTCATACAGCAACTTTATGTTTAACTTTTTTTAACTTTTTTAAAAATGTTTTTATTAATTTTTGAGACAGAGAGAGACAGAGCATGAGCAGGGGAGGGCAGAGAGAGAGAGAGGGAGACACAGAATCTGAAGCAGGCCCCAGGCTCTGAGCTGTGAGCACAGAGCCCGACGCAGGGCTCGAACTCAATGGACTGTGAGATCGTGACCTGAGCCGAAGTCGGACGCCCAACTGACTGAGCCACCCAGGTGCCCCTATGTTTAAGTTTTTAAGGAATGCCTAAACTGTTTTCCACAGCTGCTGAACCATCCTATATCCCCACCAGCAACATACGAGGGTTTCAATTTCTCCATGTCCTTGGCGATCCTTGTTATTTTCTGCTTAAAACGTTTTTAATAGCCATCCTAGAGAGTGGGAAATGGTGGTTACACTTTGTTTAAGGACACCCTTCCTTCAGGCCACTTACGTACCATGGAAGTCACCTTGGTTACGTGGAGTTATTGAGGGCTTCTTGTGTGCCAGGCTCTGTGGTAAAGGCAGCACACGTACCACCTTAGTTTGGTGCACACAAGTCTGTAAGCAGGGACCATCATTATGCCTATTTTATGGCAAAACAAACCAAGGCACAAAATAAACTGCTAGAAAAGTGATGCAGTTTGGAAGACATGCATTTCCTGTGTTAAAAAAAAAAGAGAGAAAACATGGATACTAAGGTAGGAATTAAGTAGTTTAAGTGACAGGTTTGAAAAACATTTTTTCCTCCCAAAACGAAACAAAACAAAACAAAACAAAAAACCTCTGGCAGGCTGTGGTTGGCAGAATTCTCATATGGCCTCCAAAATTCCAGACCATGGCATCTACACCCTTATAATCCCCAAGTATGGGCGGGGTCTATGAATAATATCATGAGATATCACTTCCCTGATTATGTTTCATTCACATGGCAAAAGGTCTCTACAGATGTAATTGTGGTCCCTCAGCAGTTAATTTAGAGTTAATTACACGGGAGATTATCCTATGTGTGCCTGACCCAGTCATGTGAGTCCTCAAAAGAGACCAGCAGCAATACAGACTCTCTCTCTGGTCTTTACAGAACAGGTCACCATGAGTCCTACAACTGCTAGGAAATGAACTCTGCTAGCAGCAACCTGAACGAGCTTGGAAGAAGGTCCAGAGCTCCAGATCAGAACTCTGCCTGCCTGTCTCCTTGACTAAAGCCTCGTGAGACCCTGAGCAGAGAAGCAGTTATGCCCTGCCTGGATTTCTAACCTGCAGAACAGTGGGATAATGGGTGTTGTTTTAAGCCGCTAAATACAAGGCAATTTGTTACACAGCAATAGAAAACTAGTACACTGGGGTGCCTGGGTAGCTCAGCTGGTTAAATGTCCGACTTCGGCTCAGGTCATGATCTCGTGGTTCATGGGTTTGAGCCCCGCATCAGGCTCTGCGCCAGAGCCTGGAGCCTGCTTTAGATTCTGTCTCCCTCTCTCTCTGTCCCTCCCTCCCCCACTTGCATTCTGTCTCTCTCTCAAAATAATAAACATTAAAAAAAATACTTAAAAAAAAAAAACTAGTAACAGAGATGGATCATTGACTAAAGGCTGGTAGAGGAGATAGAAGTTATTGATGTGCCATTGTGTAGAGCAACCGTTCTTAAAATGTAGCCCAGAGACCCCCAGGGGGTCCTCAAGACCTTTTCAGGGGCCTGTGAGGTCAAAACTATTTTCATAATAATACAAAGATGTCATTTTCCTTTTTCCTGCTCATTCTCTCCTGATTTTAGTTTTCTAGATGCTACATGATGTGTGAGGATATCATTGCTCTGGTGGCTAACAGAATGTGTCCTTGTGTATTCTTGTGTTTAAAAAGTTTCCCTGTCTTAATTTCTAATGCAGTAAATGGTGACAAATATATCCCCCATAAACAAAAGTTTGTTGGGGTCTTTAATAGTTTTCAAGGGTGTAATGATGTCCTGAGACCAAAAAGTTTGAGAATACTGGTCTAGAAGAGCTGTACTAAGTAGGTCTAGACCAAGTCTGTAGGTATGAGAATTTATGTTTGGTCAGTGCCTACATTTTGTCCAAAACTGTGGCAGGTGTGACCAAGAGTGGAGCACGTTTCTAAGTGCAAGGTATTGCAATATGATGGTATGTAGCTCAGGGCTAATCTTCGGCATGGGTGGCTATGTCACAGAGGTGTTTAGAGAACAAGTTGCTAAAACAAGGCTGTGGGAGGTGGGGAAAAATTTGTGGGGAGTAAATTGGGAGGGGAAGTGGAAGGAGGACAAGTATTCAAGGCTTATCCTTCAGATCTCAGCTAAAATGTGCTTCTTAGAGAGGCCTTCCCCGATATCCCTTGCTAGAGCACCCAATACCTTCTCCTCCATCACAGCACCCTATTCCTTTCCTTTCTAGCCTTTTTATTATTATTTTTAAGTTTATTTATTTTGAGAGGGCATGTGGGTGTGAGTGGGGGAGGGGCAGAGAGAGAGAGAGAGAGAGAGAGAGAGAGAGAGAGAAACCCAGGTGGGCTCCACACTCTCAGTGCAGAGCGTGATGCAGGACTCAAACTCACAAACCTTCTGTGAAATCATGACCTGAGGTGAAATCAAGAGTCAGATGGCTTAACTGACTGAGCCACCCAGGCACTCCTAGCAATTTTTTTTTTTTTTTAAACCTAACCTAGCTGTTAAGGTAAGTTTGGCTGGAGCTAGAGTGCCTTGGTTCAAATCCCAGCTCTGCAACTTTCTAGTTATAAAATCTTGGATAAGGTATTTAATCTCTCTATGCCTCAGTTCCTCAACAAATGTGCTAATAAAATGAGGAATTTATGTTGAAGAGTTAGCTTAGGTTGTGACCATGGGACTGAAGAGGAAAGGGTGGATGTGAACTAGTCCAAAGGCAGATTAAATAGGTGAATTCAGATGACAAGGAGCCAAGAGGACAGAAAGACAAGGGAAAATTCTGGGGACATTAATAGAAAGCGGCGGGAGGTGGGGAGGGCAACCAGTTACATATAGATTAAGGAAAGAGAGTAGAAAACAAAAATGATTCCAAAGTTTGTTGCTTGAGAGATAGGGTGGAGGCTAGGATCTGTTAACCACTCTGGAGGGAAAAGGGAGAGCTATATCTAATCCACGTTGAAAGTGAGCTGGCAGCAAGGGGCACCTGGGTGGCTCAGCTGGTTCTGGCTCAGATCATCTCATGAGATTGAGCCCCACCTCGGGCTCTGCACACAGTGCAGAATCTGCTTGGGATTCTCTCTCTCCCTCTCTCTGCCCCTCCCCCGCTCATACTCCCACATGCACACACACACGCTCTCTCTCAAAATAAATAAACGTTAAAAAAAATAAAGTGAGTTGGGAGCAAGAATGTAAGTGTAGATAATTTGTCTTTAGAGTGCTAGAGTGACAGGCTGAACAGAAGAAAGTTCAGGGCAGACAAGAAAATCTGGGTGTCTGCTCACTGCTGGACAGAGCTGAAAATCACGGGGAAGAAACTCCACGTGGCCCCAAATAAGGAACTGTATGGACGAGGACAATATTCTTTAACACTCACAAAGATGTTCTTATTGTGGATAAAAGAGGCTTAATACATTGCTGTCAAACTCCTTTTGGTGAGATGGGGCTTTTCAGAAGAAATAAAGCACTGATTCAATCTAAGGAACTGCACAGTAAGGGGGTAGTACATTTCTCAGTTTGAATCTATCTTTGGAAGGCCAAATAAACACCATGTTTTAAGTTGCTTTTATGAGGGAAAGCGAGGGTCATCTCCTTCTTAGCAGTCTTGCTCTTCAGTCTAAAATGGCACAACATTCCTCTTGTTGACACGGTTTCACAGCACTCTAAGTTCCTGGCTAAAGCTTCCTGTGATGACTTTTGGATGTCCTATTTGAAACAGTCAGACTTTCTGCCCTGGCAAACTGCTGAGACCCTTTAGGACAACTGAACTGTAGATAAAAATCTTCCAGGGAAGTAGGTGTGGGCAGGATGTGTGGTTTCCTTGTCTCTCATTTAAAGACTGATGCAATTAATTTTTCATGAACAGTCTCTTCCAGTAAGAGGTACATTCCAGAGTGTTTCAAGAGAAATCAGAAAAGACAAGCTAGTTCCTGATCCTCAGTTTGAGTCGAGACTACAGCACTGTTTTTTAATGTCACAGAAAGACACAGCAAGGAAGCTGTGCCCCCACTATCATCTCAAACCAGCCCCCTTTGCAAATGTGACCTTGAGGACCTGAGTTAGCCATAACACCAACACAACACACACCAGACCATGTATTCGTTTACCAAATAATCTGGAGCTGAGCCAACCTCACTCTGAATGTGTGCACAGTAGTCAGAACCCAGGAAGATTTTCCTAAATTTTTAGTGATAACACACACACACGAGATTCTTTCTCTGACATTCCAGGCTAACCACGGTCTAGGTTAAGGCTCTGCAAAACATCTGGGACATACATTGCTGGAAAAACTTATGGCATCTTTTCTACAACTCTCCATGGCCTGACGGGATTCTCTGTGGCAGGATTACCTGTGGGGACCCGGGGGAAGCTGCACTGGCACACTGACAGGCATTAACTGACCTGAACACGGTCCAATTTCACTTATTTACCTAGTGCCACTTAAACAAAGTGCAGAAAAAAAATTGAAAGGTGAAGAAATATACATGCTATTATCCCTAAAAAGATCACTTTCTGTCTAGAAAAGTAGAGGCTTATTTCATCTGACATTCTAGGCCTTTCCATCAATGGAAGCAGGGACAGCACCTGAGATTTGATGATTAAAGTCAAGGCACACAATGAACTATCACTAGGCTGACCTGTGGCAAAATACCATCCTTATTCTGAGAGTTTTCTCAGCCAAACACCTAGGAAAATGTCCTGACGACAGACGCTCCTACTTTAGCCAGAGATGTTCCGAGAGAACAATAAAGGCTGAATCAGCCTCAGCATTTTAATTTCACGGCATCTCAGGTACTCTGACAGTCAGTCTCTAGTTATTTTCACTGACAGTGATCTCTTCATTAAGCAGATTTAGAAGGGAAAAATAAAAACTCAAACACTACAAGAGCTCTTCTCACTGTCTGTTGCCTTGTTAAAGGCGAGAGCTTGGAGAAGGGGGAATGGAATGTCTGTTCGCTGAGGAGCCACCAGGCCAGGCTCTGCACTGCGTGTTGTCACAGATTCTCAAGCAGGACCAACTAAATAATTGGTGGTGTCCAGTGCAAAATAAAACGTGGGTCCTTTGTCCCATATGTATTAAGAAATTTGAGAGTGACAGCAGAGTACTAACCCAAGTGCAGGGCCCTCCTGAGTGTGGGTCCCTATGTGGCTGCACAGGCCACATGCCCATGAAACTGGCTTTGCTCTCAAGCTAGGCTGCCCTAGGCTTGAATCTGGTCATGTGATTTTACTTTATTTTATTTTATTTTTTTTAATGTTGATTCATTTTTGAGACAGAGAGAGACAGAGCATGAACGGGGGAGGGTCAGAGAGAGGGAGACACAGAATCCGAAGCAGGCTCCAGGCTCTGAGCTGTCAGCACAGAGCCCGACGCGGGGCTCGAACTCACGGACCGCGAGATCATGACCTGAGCCGAAGTCGGACACCCAACCGACAGAGCCACCCAGGCGCCCCTCTGGTCATGTGATTTAAAATTTTTTTTTTTTTCAACGTTTTTTATTTATTTTTGGGACAGAGAGAGACAGAGCATGAACGGGGGAGGGGCAGAGAGAGAGGGAGACACAGAATCGGAAACAGGCTCCAGGCTCCGAGCCATCAGCCCAGAGCCTGACGCGGGGCTCGAACTCACAGACCGCGAGATCGTGACCTGGCTGAAGTCAGACGCTTAACCGACTGCGCCACCCAGGCGCCCCAAGGTCATGTGATTTTAGACAAGTCACCTGTAAAAGGGGGATAGTAATAGTCCCTACCTCATTGAGTTGTTATTAGGATTAAATGAGTTAATATTTGACAAGTCCTTAGAAGAATACCTGGCCAGCGAGAACTTACCTAAATGCTTAGTAAAACTACACTCTGCCAAGGGGTGCCTGGGTGGCTTAGTCGGTTAAGCGTCCGACTTCAGCTCAGGTCATGGATTTGCGGTTTGTGAGTTTGAGCCCCATGTCGGGCTCTGCAACAGCTCAGAGCCTGGAGCCTGCTTCAGATTCTGTGTCTCTCCATCTCTCGACCCCTCCCCTGCTCATGTTCTGTGTCTCTCAATAATAAATAAACGTTAAATAAAAAAAATTTTTTTTAAATATACTCTGCCAAGCCTAAACATCCCAAAATGCTAGGGACAGTTACAGCCATGACAATGTGAATTTACTAAAGCATTTTTTTTTTTTTAAAGTAGGCTCTATGCCCAGCATGTAGCCCAATGTGGGGCTTGAACTCACAACCCTGAAATTAAGACCTGAGCTGAGATCAAGAGTCAGACACTTAACTAAGTGAGCCACCCAGGGGTCCCAATTGAACATTTAAAAAAAAATTTTTTTTTTTTTACATTTATTTATTTTTGATAGAGACAGAGCACAAGTGGGGGAGGGGCCGAGAGAGAGGGAGACACAGAATCCAAAGCAGGCTCCAAGCTCTGAGCTGTCAGCAAAGAGCCCAACATGGGGCTCGAACTCACAGACCATGAGATCATGACCTGAGCCTAAGTCAGACGCTTAACCAACTGAGCCACCCAGGCACCCCTCCACTTGAACATCTGTAAAAATGGTTTTGAGTTTCAGGGGTTGGGTGGTTCAGTTTAGTGTCCGACTCTTGATTTTGGCTACGGTCATGATCTCACAGTTCGTGAGTTCAAAACCCTTACTGGGCTCTGGGATGACGGCATAGAGCTTGCTTTGGATTCTCTCATTCTCTACCCCCACCCCGCCCCTACCCTAGTCATGTGCTTGCACACACATTCTAAATAGATAAATAAACTTAACATAAACAAATACAAAATGTAAAGGAAAAAAATGTTTTGAGTTTGGATTCCGGAAACACAGAATCATGTTTTTATTACTATGACAGTAGTCACCTTTTAATTTATTTTAACAATTAAACAAGACATTTCAAAAGATATTCTGGATTCAGGGCAACTACTCACAAAGCAAAACCAAAGAATAAAAAAAGATACTGGTGTATGCTCACGGTTCTGGAAGCCTGTGGAATGCAAATTGTCATGAAGCCCATTTAATATAACTGCTTCCTTTATACTGAAAGGATTCACTAGGGACTTTACTGCTTCCATACAGGAAATAAAGCCTGTTGTAGCTGAACAAAAACTAAGAAATATCTTTCTCTGCTACAATGCAGAATATTGTAAACAAAACAAAACAAAACAAAGAGCTGCAGAACAGGAAATGTTACTAATCATACTAATTCTATATTTAGTTGTAGGAAAAATATTACTAAGTCAAGTCAACAGATAACTTGCAGGTAGTGACAGAAAAGAAAAGAAATTTGGTGCACAGAAGCATAAATACTTAATGATTTATAAACGTTTGTTTTATAAGAGCACCCTCAGTTTCTTTACTGAGTTACACATTTTTTACTCCTCACCACCAATAATTCTCAGGACCTTCAGAAACCTTTATAATAAACATGTAGTTTTTCTCTCCCCCAATTGTGATAAATATGTTTGACTGCAAAATTCTAGAGAAGAAAGTTGTCATTTGTCAGACAATTCGCCCGAGGTACACAGACTTGGGATACTTCTCCTTAAGAGCCGGCCACTGAACAATGAAGTAATCGGAGAGGTGAAACAGAATCTTTCCGGACAGGGATAAATGTTCTACTCGGCAGATGCTTTCAACATAGACAATGATCACTTTCTTTATTCCTAGTATCCCAAGGAGAAGGGCAGATACGCAGACAGGAACACACGTTCCTGGTCCATTACACAACACCTTAAAAAAAAAAAAAAGTTGAAGGTCAAATTAACATACAGAATACTAATCTAAATGAGGCATTTAAAGTTAAAAACAGTCACATCTTAGAGGAGACTTTTTATTATCCTAAGCCTTGAATTATTCCTTATCAAGATCTAGTGTGCAGCAAACCCCATGCACATAGGAGTAGACAGGGCTCCGTGCTGGCTCTCCTGCTTACCAGCTGTGTGGCTCGAGGCAAACAACTTAACTTCTCTGGGCCAGTGGCTCCAGGCAAACAACTTAACTTCTCTGCTACCAGAGGGTGTCTAGCACAGTGCCTGATGCTCAGCCAGGATCCACTGTGTTGTGTTGCTCTTCTCCAATTGCTTGCGGGTCACACAAATACACAGAAGACAGATAAAGTCAGCTATGAGTCACTATTTTCTCACGTACCAACTTGTTCTTGTTGATTTTCTAAAATAATCTTTATAACGGTTGGAGCATTGACATGTAAGATGTAGAAGAAAATGTCTTTAAATGACTATGTAGGGTATTTTTGTGGGGTATGTATAATCATTTTAGGAGTCCAGGCCAACAAATGGGATATTTGAGAGAAGGCTACTAAATGAATGAGGTTTTTTTTCCCCTCACGAGAATTTAATCTGTGTTTGTGGTCCAGGGATTTTGATGCTTTTGAATTTTGCTAATTTTTATAAAAAGCCACCGGTTAAAAACAATTTAGAAATAACAATTGTTATTTGGCAAAAGTAACAAGAGAAACAGAAATCCAACTCCTAGAGCAACTGCAAAGACTTTTTAGAAGACTTTTAAGAAAATGAGAGGAAGCCTATTTCATGGAATTGTCGGTAAGATAATTTATTATTATTTTCTGAGAAAAATTGTTTTGCACAACATTGTAATCATGTGCCCGTATTTACTTAGCAAAGCCTAATAAAGCATTTTTTTTTTTTACTCCACAAATCAAAAAACAGGAGATTTGTGGCTGTCTACACGTGCCTGCTGGGCATTATCTACAATGTCACATGATCTTTCCAGCACATAGTCCACAAAACTTATCAGACATCAGAGAATCTTAGAGTTGAAAGGGGCTCCAGATATACTGTCTGACCATCTCGGCATTTCAGAGACTGTCCTGATAGACGATGGACTGGACGGACATTCTGCCAGGGCTGTAAGACTCGGTCAGGGCTCTCAGGGTTTGATAAGTTATCTGATCTAGGCTCCGCCCTTCCTGGAGACAAGCCCACCTGACACACCATCCACAGGACTTTGGGAAGAGAGAAGGTAGCCTGTTTCAGGTGGGAACCAATCTTTTTTATGCCTTCCTTAAAGTGGCTACCTACCTACCCCCTGTCTTTATGAAGAGTTTTTGTTTAGTTTTTCTTAAATTACCAGCTACTAAGCTGCTCTCCAGACCAATCTTCTTTGATCCCTATTGAGTTGCCCTTATAACTTTTTCTTCACAGACCCTGAAGACACTGTAATGGAAAGAACATGGGACTGAGAGTCGGGAACAGGGTACAATCCTGTTCAACAGTGTTGAACTGAACAGGGTTCAATTACTGTCTCTTTACTGTTGGGACAGTAACGAGAATCACCACCTAGGCTCTCACTGCCACTCTTTATCAACAACTCACTGTGGCCAGGTACTGTACTAAACAGTCCACACACATTATTTTAATTACTCCTCACAGCAATCATTTGAGGCAAGTTTTATTGTCCCTTTTTGCAGAATAGGAAACTGAGGCACAGAGAGATTTGGTAAGTTGCCTGATCGCATGTTTAGGAGTGGAGGACGTCTATTGCTTCAGTCACTTTTTACCTGGGACTCGGTTACCATATGTACAGGGAGAGTGGACTCAATGACTTTCCCTGTCAGCTCCAGGATTCTTCTAATTCTATGACTCTAATTCGCCTCTAGTTTTGTCTTATGCCTAAATTACAAGATTGTTCTGAATCCTTTCAGAGTTCAGAATTCTAAAAATCCTATTGATGCAAGGTTTCTCAACAGTGGCATTACTGACATTTTGGACAGGATAATTTTTCATTGTGGTGGCCTGTCCTGCACATTGTAGGATGTTTAACAGCACCCCTGGCCTCTACCCACAAGATTCCAGTAGGCAAGACAATTAAGAATGTCTCCAGGCATTGCCAAATGTCTCTAGTTGAGAACCACTGCATTAATGTATTCCCTGATCCTTGGCTTATTTGTGTTGCATTTCTCAATCTTTTTTACATGGAACTGAACAAAATAAAACCTACAGCTAAAAAATAATGTAAAGATTGCTTGTTGGGTCTTCAATGTCACAAAAATATTTTCATGTTCGTTGCCTTTGAAACAAATGTACATATCCATGTGTGTTCATTTCACTACCTGAACATACAAACTGTGAATGTTCTGATGGAAATGTCTGTATACAGGCAGGGAAATGACTGGCCATTGGTGGGAGATGCATTAACAACCTGCTACAGATCAGAAATAGAGATTGTTAAGCTAAAAGTGGAAATTAAAGGTATTCATTTGTTTATCTCTGTCCTCTATTTCTATTTTGAGGCACCTTACTATCAAAGTCCTCGATACGATAAAACCACAAAACCATAAATCAAGTATTTAAAAAAAAATGGCATGGGGCACCTGGGTGGCTCAGTTGGTTAAGCGTCCGACTTCAGCTCAGGTCATGAACTTGCAGTCTGTGAGTTCGAGCCCCGCATCAGGCTCTGTGCTGACAGCTCGGAGCCTGGAACCTACTTTGGATTCTGTGTCTCCCTCTCTCTCTGCCCCTCCCCCACTCATGCTCTGTCTCTCTGTCTCAGAAATAAATAAACATTAAAAAAAATTTTTAAAAATGGCAAATTCATCTTGAGGAAAACTTTGGCGAAGGAAAGCTACTTTTAATTAAGCACAGGTTTTGATCCTGCATTTTACAGAAGCCTAGGCAAGACAATTAAAAAATTGTGGACTGTGGAGTTTCCACTGTTTAATGAAGCATATCAGAAAGACTTATTCCAAGCATTGAACAAAACAGAATTTTAAGTAAAAAAGATGTTAAACGATACAATGGTTGATCTTGTCTTTTTAAAAAAACACAGAAATACTCTTCATATTTCTATTTCTTAAAATGGACATTCTCAAGAAATATGGGGGCATTGCTTTTATTGTCTTTCCTCCTTTCTACTTTGTAAGCTCCTTATGGGCAACTTCTAGGACCATCTATGTTCTACACCTGGAACAACAAAAGGCACTCACTAAATTTTGCTCAAAGGAGTGAAGGGGTAAAGGAGGGGTGGGGAATCTTTTGCCCATTGTATATAGAGTGGAATGCTCCATTTGCTACACTCAACTCCATTTGTAACTCTATCATACACACTTAGCATAAACATAAAAGCTGTAACTGACAGCTTTTTTTATATTAAATATAATTTATTGTCAAGTTGGTTTCCATACAACACTCAGTGCTCATCCCAACAGGTGCCCTCCTCAATGCCCATCACCCACTTTCCCCTCTCCCCCATCTCCCATCAACCCTCAGTTTGTTCTCAGTATTTAAGAGTCTCTTAAGGTTTGCCTCCTTCTCTCTCTGTAACTTTTTTTCCTCTCTTCCCCTCCCCCATTGTCTTCTGTTAAGTTTCTCAGGATGTACATATGAGTGAAAACATATGGTATCTGTCTTTCTCTGCTTGACTTATTTCACTTAGCATAATACCCTCCAGTTCCATCACGGTGCTGCAAATGGCCAGATTTCATTCTTTCTCATTGCCAAGTAGTATTCCATTGTATATATAAACCACACCTTCTTTATCCATTCATCTGTAACTGACAGGTTTTTAGAAAATCATCCCACATCCACTTGCCTTTTCTTCAGGGAACCATTGTACTGTATTTCTCTCTCTCTCTCTCAACTTAAGTGCTTGGGTAGACTCCATAACCAACTATAAGGAGAGGACATATGACTCCAGTCTGACCAGTCCTGGCATCAAATTCCCCTGACAGAAGTCACTTGTTCAGGGAAGAGCACCTAATCCAGTGAGAAAACCACAAGATGGAGCGGGACATTTGTTGGGGCTGCTGAGAGAGCAGTGACTTTTCTGCTATACGAAAACCTTGGAGGATGTAGGCCTGGCACTGTTAACACTTCTCTTGCTACCCTGAGAATGAAGCCATCACAAAGCAGAAGAGAACAGAACTGAGAGATGAAGACAGGCCAGGTCCCAAAGGTAGCATTTATGATCCATGAATCCAGCTGTGCCTGAAGGAAACCAGATCTATCTCTAGACTTGCCAGGTATGTGAGGGAATACATTCCATTTTTACTTAAGACAGCATGAATCGGGACTTCTGTCACTAGTAATAAAAAGTGTACTAATTGACGTAGCCCTTGATTTTGTCTAACTCCCTGACTAGCCTCTGACTAGTTGTAGTGCCAACTGTTAAGTGTTCAATATGTGCCTGCTAGATGAATTAACGAGCCAATAAATAAACTTTCTCTGAGAGCAGAAAATCCAAGAGATGTACTAAGGATAATACAAGTTATAGGTCAAGAAAACAGAAAGAGGTCAGGGCTAATATAAAGTCATGAGGGTAGATGAGCTGGATCAAGGATCAATGGTTACAAAAGGATTGTTGCTCTGTAGATGTGGGTCACCACAGGCCCAAGTCCTGTTGGCTGAAACATAACACTGGCATGTATGAAGAAATATAGTTAATTTGGGGAGTCTGAACTCAACTTCTGGCCTAGTGGGAACTCCATACACACAATGTGGGCCAAGACCTTTGGGGTCTGGATTGTTTTGAAGGTAAGAAACCATGAAGCTGAGAGCGATCCAACAGGGGGCACGTGAAGGAGAGATTAAAAGCCAGATGGGGAGCCCAACTAGGGCTGCAAGTGCAGGGAATGGGCAGAAAAGCAGAGTCTGACTCTGAGGTACCTGCCTGAAAGCTAGGCTTTCAAACAGCTTCTTGCTGGTGGAGGTGGAGGCTGGAGACAGCTCGTGAACGGCAGGGACAGAGCTGCAGGGAAGGTTCTGCAGAGCTTCCAGGGTCATGGATAAAGCTGGAGAACTAGAGGCCACTGTCAAAGCTGAGCTGGCTTAAGCAGGTAGTCTCTGTGGAGGTCACAGGTTTCAAAATCAACAGTCCTGTTTATTAGGATACTGGTTTCACTTTGTAGACAGGTAAATGGGGAAGATGCGGGAGGGAGCAAACACTGAGGTGGAGGAATAGTCCGGAGACACAGGGAGAAAAACGTCATAGATATAAGGCTTAACAGGAAGCAAAGTCAGATAAAGTGCTTAAGAGCGCATCTTCTTATTTTAGAAAAATAAGAAACCCACAAGGTCACCTGACTTAGCCTATGACCCAAAGTGTGTCAAAGATAACGAATCAATATTTCTTATAGCCAAGAAAGCTACAAAGATAGAGATCATCAGATTTGGCCAAGAGAAGAGTAATGGACACCTCAGGGATAGCTATTCCAGTGAATCTTTGGGCTAAAATACAGGGCAGGAGAAGAGTGAGCCCAAAGGGGAAGAGAGCTCCAGGAGGAGCTGGGTGAGTGAAGCAGGCTGGGGAAAAGGTTTATAGGATGGAATGAATGATCTATATGTGAACATAAAGATCAGTGGAACTGGTGGTGAGGGAGGAACTTACTCTACAGAAAAGAGTGAATTCTTTCAACACCAGGAGAAAAGAGTTAGAATTCTGAGTATTTTTGAGGTTGGTTTGGGAAAAATTGTATTTTTTGAGAACACGACAAAGGATAAGAATGATGCCACTGGAAGTTTGCTCCCAGTGGATTTTCTTTTAAATGCTAATAATTTTCAGCTCATTGTGTAAACCACAAAAAGCATAAAGAAAAAAAGTAACCTTTCCAATCTCATCAATCTGTTAAATTTTGGTGTATTCTCTTTCAGTGAATGTCTTTATATAAACATTTATATTTTACTAGAAAACAGGATCACATATGCACATACATAATTGTGAGAGCTTATATATAAATATTGTAGAATTCTGGTTAGCTATAGTTTTGTGTGTTATAAAAAGTTTTTAAAATTCCATGATTTTTAATGACTGCCTATATTTAATTCTATGGCTAGCTCATAATTCAATTAACTCTTCTCTGTTAGAAATTTAGATTGACTCCTTTTCTTTCTGTTCTAAATCATGCTGTTTGATGTCTTTGTATAGATATCTGTGACCCCTAATGTTTTAATTTTGGATTGAACTACGTTCCAGAGTTCTTGCTGAGGGAGAGGTTAGAAGAAACAGCTTCAAGGACTTAAGGAAGTTGCAGAAAGTTTATTAAAACAACTGTCATGAATTGGGAATGGGCCATGTGGTGTTTTGGGTTTTGTTCCTGCCTAGAATCTGTTTGAGCAATTTCTTACCGTATGAACTGTGGCAGCAAGCAGAGCCCAGCTCTCATGGCCTAAGTGAGACTCCTTTCTAGGTCCCCTCAGCAGCTCGTGGACAGGCCAGTGACTTGGCCAGATGTTTCTGCCTAGATCTGACCAAGAGCCAGGGGTGTAGAAAAGCAACTCTGGAGAAGAAACGGTTTCTGTGACAAAGGTGCCATTGAAGAGACTCCTGTCCAGTACTCGCAGTGGCAGGTACAGTGTTCGCTCTCCAGTAGCAGTGGCAGAAGTGTCTTCCCAAACCAGGTCTGTGGCCATGGAATTTTGGCCATGGCCCTAACTGTTCTGCTCCCATCTTGTCCCTCCATGTTTTCTAGTCCAACCTCACTGGCTTTCTCAGTAATTCTGAGAGCTCTTCTTTTAAGGTTCCCAGACCCAATTCCAAAGTGTGTGTGTGTGTGTGTGTGTGTGTGTGTGTGTGTGTGTGTGGAGGGGGGAGGAGTGTGGATGGTGTCCCTACACACAGTACCAAGCAATTCTCAGATATCAGCAGCATGACTGAGAATTTAACTCAATTTTGACGTTATCTGGGGATAGTACCAGCATCCACAAGTTTAAGGACCAGTCCTATGAGAATGCTCCTCACTCCCTACTTCAGACATCAGTCACAAGCCTCAGGCTATTAAACCTGTATTTCTGATTGACAGGCTATAGCCTGGAAGTTAGAATGACTTCCTCGGTAGGTTCTTTTAATTTCCTAGAGCAGCTCACAGAACTCAGGGAAACATTTATGTTTACCAATTTATTAAAGGACGTGAATAGTCAGAGGAAGGGGGAGGTATAGCACACCACTGTCCCTAATCTCCAAGTGTCCACCAACCCAGAAGTTCTCTGAACCCAGTCCTTTTGGGTGTTTATGGGGACTTTACTATATAGTAATGACTAAGTCACTGGCCATTGGCTGATTCAACCTCCAGACCTTCTTCCCTCCCCCGAGATGGGGTTTGGGGGGAACTTGAAAGTTCCAACCTTCTAATCACAGGGTTGGTCCTCCTGGCAACTAGGACCCGAAAGTCACCTTCGTTACTGTAACACAAGACTCATTCATTGCCCTATCACAGGAAATTCCAAGGGTTTTAGGAGCCTTGAGCTGGAAATCTTGGACCAAGACTAAATACATATGAGAAATGTATTCATTTCATTCATTCATTCAAATGACCAAATAATATATTTCTTATAAATCACATAATTTTAGCTTTCAATAGCCTTTCACTAAATTCTTTTCCTATTTCAAGTAACCAGAGTGGATTCAAAAAAAAATTTTTTTTAAGTTTATTTATTTTGACAGAGAGAGAGGCAGAAAGAGAGGAGACAGAAAATCCCAAGCAGGCTCTGCACCATCAGTGCAGAGCCTGATGTGCGGCTCGAACCCCTGAACTGTGAAATCATGACCTGAGCCGAAACCAAGTTTCAGATGCTTAACCGACTTAGCCACCCAGGTGCCCCAGCCAGAGTGTATTTACCAAGAATCTGTACTGGTATGGGAAGAACAAAGACACAGAATAGCAAATGCAGAGTCAGACGAGGAATGGATCACGTCAGGGCAGAAACAACATTTGCGCTGGCAGGGCTAAGAGCACCGAAGCACAGGGAGCAGACACAGTGAGACATGGATGAGGGCAATGCCACAGGAAGGGCCAGGTGAGCAATTACTCCAGAATGGGAAGGGGAGGTGAAAGACCTCAGCCACAGAGGAGGAGGGCAAGAGCAGTGAGGAAACAGCTCTGAAAACTGGAGGGAGAAGCATCTGTGAATAATCAAGGGAGGGAGGAAGAAAATGCAGTTGGAGAGCAGGTGGTCTGTAACATGTAGAGGTTAGTCAGGGGACCAGAAAGCTCGGGTGAAGCCGGAGGAAAGGCAGTGCTGAGTGTCCACGACCAGTGGAAGTGGACGGCAGAAAGGAAAAGGATGAGTAGCAGATGGGATGACGTATTCCTTGGCTCACAATGTGGTACATTGCATTTCTTCTTTTTTATGGATATTTGATCATCTGAGTATTAACAGTTAAACAGAAACATCTAAATATCAAAAATAATGTGAAATAACCAAATGAATCCTAAACACTAGAATCAACAGCTATTTATGAACTTAAGGTCTCTTACAATTCCACTGCTAACACACAGAATTTTCAGAGTTGTCATCATTGTGTATGTAGCATTCTGAGGTCTACTTTTCCAATTCCATCACTGCTTCCATTCCATGTGCTACATAGGCATTCGCTGCTTTGCAGCATGAACGTGCAATAGTCTACCTGGATACTTTCTAGCTTCTCTTGACACAGGTATAGCTTTCATTTTCTTCTTTTTTTTTTGTGAGTGAAGAATGAAACTGAACTTATTAATGTAATGACATCATTTGTAATGATGCTTTAAGCAGTGTTCATAGAAAAACAGACCGCCAATTTACACATGCTGAACAAGAGGTAATTGTGTTTACCACCAAAATACTTAGGTTAGATAAAGAATTGACACCTTTGAGAGAGAGATACCGGCTTCCAGCTACGGAATGAGTAAGTCCTAGGGATACAAGGTACAGCCAATGGACTAGAGTCAATCCTTTAGTAATACTGTTGTGTGCTTTCACATGATAGCTACACTTGTGGTTAAGTACAACTTAATTTATAGACATATGGAATGACTACGATGTATGCCTAAAACTGATACAACAAATGTATGAACAGTATTTCAATTAAAAATTGACATCCTTTACACTATCTTTAATTTCTCCTTCTTTGCCATTAAAAAATCATTCCTGGGGCACCTGGGTGGCTTAGTCGGCTAAGCGTCTGACTTCGACTCAGGTCATGATCTTGCTTTCATCTTCTTTTAAAAAGGTAAATTTAGGGGCGCCTGGGTGGCTCAGTCGGTTGAGCGGCCGACTTCGGCTCAGGTCATGATCTTGCGGTCTGTGAGTTCGAGCCCCGCGTCGGGCTCTGTGCTGACAGCTCAGAGCCTGGAGCCTGTTTCGGATTCTGTGTCTCCCTCTCTCTGACCCTCCCCCATTCATGCTCTATCTCTCTCTGTCTCAAAAGTAAATAAACATTAAAAAAAAATTTTAAAAAAAGGTAAATTTAATAAATTGCTTTTTATCTAGTCTAATGTGCTCATGTTGTAAGGATACTGATTTTATTGCTGGCTCCTCAAATTATCAATTACTTGTACTTTGCTTGGTGACAACTCAAAAAAACTGTTCCTAATGTAAATGAGGTTCCTGGACCAAATTCCAACGTGTGTGTGTGTGTGTGTGTGTGTGTGTGTGTGTGTGTAGGCTTCCCCACACCAACAGTGATCTAGATACCAGCCGGGTGTCTTACAATTTGACTCAATTCTGACACTACCTACACAGAGACAGAATCAGATTCCAAAGGTAAAGGGCTCAGTCCTATAAGTCCACCCTTCACTTCAGATACCAGTCACACACCCAGGATGGTACCTGTGCTTCTGGCTGACAGGCTACAAACTGGAGGCTCCAGCTACCTGCTCGAACTCAGGATACCGCAAGCCCATGCTGTTACTGGTACTTCTGCCTAAATGGCTCTAAATCAGAGGTTCCCACAATCCCTTGCTTGAGTTCAATTAATTTGCTAGAATAGCTCACAGAACCCAGAAAAAGACATTTACTCGCTAGATTACTGATTTATTACAAAGGATGTTAAGGGATATGAATCAACAGCCAGATGAGGAGATACACAGGGCAAGTTATGGGCACGTGGAGCTTCCATGCCCTCTTGGAACTTGCCATTCTCCCCAAATCACCTTGTGTTCACTAACCTAGAAGCTCTCCGAACCCTGTCTTCTCGGGTTTTTGTGGAGGCTTCCTTACACAGTCATGATTGACTAAATCATTGGCCACTGGTGACTGAATGTACCTCCAGCCTCTCTCCCCTCCCTGAAGGTTGGGAGGGGGGTTGGCACTTAAAGTGCTAACCCTCTAATCACACGGTTGGCTACGCTGGCAACCAGCCCCCATCTTAAGGGCTCTCCAAATAAAACCTTTACTGCTCTCATTACTTAGGAAATTCTAACAGTTTTAGAGGAGCTTTGAGTCAGGAACTGTGGATTAAGACCAGATATATACGAGAAATATATTTTGGGTCACCTGAATGGCCATAAACATGCTTTTCTTCTAAATCACAATATCGCACATTGCAATAAAAAAACAACAGTAAGTTTTCATCCTGTAGGATCTTCTCCAGTTAAGTTCCCTATATTGACACTGATTACTCCAGTTCAGTCAGAATATTCTTGTTTATGTTGCATTCACACAATCCATCAAGAGGCTGGACAACATGGTGCTTATGGGCCAGGGATTTACGATCACACAGACATGGGTTGGCTGTTTCACAGCAGTGTGACCAGGGACAAACTGCTTATCCATTCCATGGCTCAGTTTCCTCACTTATGGATTACTTCATTCAAGAAGTATTTATTGAGCAAAGATAACATGCCAGGTACTATTCTGGGTATTAGGAATGTACTGATGAACAAAAGTCCCTGACTTCACAAAGTGTACGTTGCAGTGGGTAGACAGAAAATAACAGATGCATGTGTGAACATACAACACAGAGCAGGCTAAGGAAAGAGGAGATACGGAGGTCAAGTAAGAGCTGGGAGGAGGTGACTTGTAAGCAAATATGTGATGAAGTGGTGTGGTCTTCTCAGGAAAAGAGACACCAGAGCAAGAGGCAGGAAAGAAGAGGCAGATTTTGTGGACTGACTGTAAGTTACTGAGGGCTAATGAAAGGGTTTGGGGGGTTAGGGAGGGGCAGGAGCTTGAGACAGATCATAATCTCACAGAGCTGTTATGTCCAGGTGAAACTCTATCTTCGGGGTTTGGCTTCTCGTGGTAAATACTGGAAACAAAGACACACAGGGCCAGATGACACTGGCCTGATGGTGCCGTGGGGAGGCAGATAATAAGCTTTAATGCATTCTTCTTCTTGGGAGCTTGTAGTAGGTAGGGAGAGAATGTGAGGGGTGGGGAAGAGTCATTAACCAGAAACAAACCAGAACATGAGGAAAACGGCATCTACTTAATAGTGTTACTGTGGAGATTAAATAAGCTAATACGTGTAAAAGCATCTGATGTAGTGCTTGGCCCATTTTAAAAATTCAATAAGTGGCAGTTATTATGATCCACCCAAAAGTCAAGGAGTGTAATTATGGCATTTTTCAAACTCTTGAGAGTGTTCACAAGGCTCTTCCTTCACTCTGTCACAGGCATAGTGCTGACCTGGCGCGATTCATCTTATCCATCAGAGGACACCTCAGAAGAGTAACCCAACCATCCATTTTGTCTTTACCTTCCAGTCATGTTTTTTTTGCCCTGCCTGCTCCCCTACAAGTGACGCCGGTGCAAGAAAATGATGGAAGGAGCCTGATTACCAGCAGTGGTATTTTCCGGATTTCCACAGACAGTAGACAACTGAAGGATTCTTGAGCATCCCTGTTTTGGGCCTGCGGAGCCCCAGTAGTGTATCTCTCAGCCTGTGGCCAAATGGCCGTGAAAGTTGGCGGCTGCAACACGGTCAGCAAGCCTGATAACGTGATGAATAAGCCTCATCTTGTTCATTTCAAAACAGGAGATGGCTATTTTATCCTTGCATGGGAAACTAGACTCCCAACCTTCTGGCGACCTTCCTGATTTGTCAGGTTTGGGTTCAGCAACAGGGGTGGCAGGTAAACAGGGAGCAGAGACATGCAGACATTGGGCTCCAGTGTCCCCTCCATAACTCAGGGATGGTCAACTGTAGTTTCAGTACGTGTTAGCAGGATAGTACAGACCAAGGCTCCACAAAGCTGGGCACTCTATACATGTTGACGGCCAATCCTCCCACTCTGAGTGCAGAGTAGGCGAAGGAACTCAGAGCTTGTTGGGGACACACTGGGTTGGCGTTTCATTTCCTTGCCCTGATCTTCCATCATGAAAAAGTAAATACGTATGTAAAATTAACACTTAAATTTTTTTTTTGGTCTGGTTAAGCCATGCTTGCTCTGCATCAATATTAAAGATCATTGTCAGGCTAATCAAACGTTGTTCTCCTAACCCTTCCTGGAAGCAGCTGAGGAAACTGAATTTTTTAGTTTTCCGGTTCTCAGGACCAAACAGTCAAGGTGACGTTCATTTCCTGCCTTCTTGGTGTTTGTTTGTTTTCACTGTATTTTCCATGGTCTGAAATGATTTCACAGAGATCTTTGAATCGTAGTAGGTCAGTATTTTTTCCTTTGTTTTCCCTGCACCCTATACTCACTTGCTCTCCCAGAAGCAGATGGCTAGCGCTAGATGCGGCCTCTGGGAGTCATTTAGCTCAATCCTCTCCCTATTGCCTGAGAAAGAAGGGCAAGACCTCGACCTTTACAGGCACCTACTATTGCCAGGCACGGGACCTGTGTGACATTTTGCATAATTACCTCACTTAAACCTCACAATTGTTCTCTGGAGTGGATGCTGTTGCTCTCATGTTCTGGACAAGAAAACTAAAGCACAGAGAAATGAAATGACCTATGTAAGATCATACAGCTGAAGACTCCAACCCAACTTCTAGAAGACGAGTCTCTCCTGTCCACCATCCCAGTCTGGCTCTGCCCTGCACCTGTTAACCAGATCTGACATTAGCTGGAAGTAGGCTTAAAGGCAAGGAGGGCTCCAGGGCAGACAGGACTCAGGGAGTTTAACTGAAGGTGAAATTCTGACAACTGTTACTAATATTTTATAGCTTTAATAGAGACATAAGTGGCAGACCAGAACATGGCACTGGACTCGGATGGATTAGGAAAGGCTTTCAGCAGATTAAATAGAAAAAAATGGTTAACATTTTTATAAGAAAAGGGAGTACCCTTTCTAAACAGGAAGAACTGGCTTGATCAGAGCAGTTATATAATTCCTGACTTCTGTCAAGGCCCTCTCTTAACTAGATAAGTGATAGTCTTCATGATCTAGTCAGCAGTTCTCCTTAGATAATTTATGCACAGATTATTTTTGCACTACAGGCATATCTTGTTTTACTGCACTTTGCTTTATTATGTTCCGCAGATACAGTGGTTTTTGTTTTTGCTTTTGTTTTTAACAAACTGAAGGTCTGTGGCAGCCCTGCGTCGAGCCAAGTCCAACAGTGCTGTTTTTGCAACAGCATTTGCTCACTTCAGGTCTCCGGGTCACATCGTGGTAATTCTTGCACTATTTCAAATGTTTTCATTATTATTAGATTTATTATGGCAATCTGTGACAAATGATATTTGATGTTACTATTGTAATTGTTGTAAGGTGCCGCAAACTGTACCCATATAAAACAGCAAACGTGACTGATAAATGTGTTATGTTCTGACTGCTCCACCAACCAGCGGTTCCCCTCATCTCTCTCCCTCTCCTCAGGCCTCTCTGGTTCCCTGAGACACAATGTGTTGAAATTAGGCCAATTAATAACCCTACCAGAGCCTCCAAGTGTTCAAGTGACAGGAAGAGGCACATGTCTCTCACTTTAAATCAAAAGCTAGAAATGACCTAAACTTAGTGAGGAAGGCATGATGAAAGCCGAGATAGGCCAAAAGTTGCCGAACAGTTAGCCAAGTTGTGAATGCAACGGAAAAGTTCTTGAAGGAAATTAAAGGTGCTACTCCAGGGAACACACCAATGATAAGAAAGCAAAACAATCCTATTGCTGATATGAATAAAGTTTTAGTGGTCTGGATAGAAGATCAAACCAGCCACAACATTCTCTTAATGCAAGGCCGGATCCAGAGCCAGACCCCAACTCTCTTCGATTCTAAGAAGGCTGAAGGCGACACTAATGACTCTTTCCTAAAATAGGAACACTGGTAGGAAATGAGAGAAGCAATTAATTCTAGCAGGAGTTGTTTCAAGGGATTTAAGGGAAGAAGCCATTTCAGTAAATAAAAGTGCAAGGTAATGCAGCAAGTGCTGATGTAGAAGCTGCAGCAGGGTATCTAGAAGACCTACCTAAGTCAAGTCATGAAGGGGGCTCCACTATATGAGATTTTCAATGTAGACAAAGCATCCTTCTATTGGATGAAGATGCCATCTAAGACTTTCACTGCTAGAGATACCTGGCTTCAAATACCGGGCTTCAAAGCTTCAAAGGACAGGAGGACTCTCTAGGAGCTGATCCAGCTGGTGACTTTAAGCTGAAGCCAATGCGCACTTACTATTTTTTTTTTAAATATGTTTTTTAGTGTTTACTTATTTATTTTGAGAGAGAGAAAGAAAGAGAGAGAGTGCACAAGTGGAGAAGAGGCAGAGAGAGAGGGAGAGAGACAGAATCCCAAGTAGGCTCAGCACTGTCAACACAGAGCCAAACGTGGGGCTTGAGCTCATGAACCATGAGATCATGACCTGAGCTGAAATCAAGAGTCAGATACTTCACTGATGAGCCGCCCAGGCACCCTGCTCACTTATCATTCTGAAAGCCCTAGGCCTCTTAAGAATTTTGCTAAACCCACTCTGCTTGTGCTCTAGAAATGGAACCACAAAGCGTGGATTACAGCACATCTGTTCATAACATAATTTACTGAATATTTTAAGCCCACTGTTGAGAATTCCTGCTCAGAAAAAAGATTCTTTTCAAAATATTACTACTCACTGACATTGAGTTACTACTCACTCCACCCAAGAGCCTGGAAGATGTAGAACAAGATTAATGTTGTTTCATGCCTAACACAACACATAAAGATATAGATATATGGTTCCTCTGGTGGACCTGGGCAAAGTCCATTAAAAACCTTCTGGAAAGGATTCACCATTCTAGATGACATTAAGAACATTCATGATTCGTGGTCAAATTGTCAACATGATTTGGAGTTTGGAAGAAGTTGATTCCCACCCTCGTGGATGGCTTGGAGGGGCTCAGGACTTCAGTGAGAGAAGTAACAGCAGGTGTGGTAGAAATAGCAAGAGAACTAGAATGGGAAGTGGAGCCTGAACATGTGAGTGAATGGCTGTAATCATGATAAAACTTTCACGGATGAGGAATTGTTTATGAATGAGCATAGACGGTGGTTTCTTGAGATGAAATCTACTCCTGGTGAAGATGCTGTGAAGACTGTTGAAATGACAGCAAAGGATTGAGAATATGGCATCAACTTACATGATAAAGCAGTGTCAGGATTTGAGACGATTGATTCCAACATTAAAAGAAGTTCTACTGTGGGTAAAATGCTTGCAAACAGCCTCATATGCTGCAGAAAAATCATTCATGAAAAGAAGATTCAATCAATGTGTCAAACTTCATTGTTGTCTTGTTTTAAGAAATTGCCTCCACAGCTATCACCCTGATCAGTGAGCAGCAGGCAACATCAAAGCAAAACCCCCCACCAGCAAAAAAATTACAACTCACTAAGAGCTCTGATGACGTAGCATCTTTTAGCAATAAAGTGTATTTATTTTTTTAAATGCTTGTTTTTCAGAGAGAGAGAGAGAGAGAGAGAGAGAGAGAGAAAGAGAGAAAGCGTGGAGGAGGGGCAGAGAGAGAGAGGAACAGAGGATACCAAGAAGGCTCCACGCTACCAGCAGAGGGCCGATGTTGGGTTTGAACTCATAAACCGCAAGATCATGACCTGAGCCGAAGTTGGACGCTCAACCAACTGAACCACCCAGGCGCCCTGACAATAAAGTATATTTAAATAAAGGCATTTGTACTGTTTGTTTTTTAGATATAATGCTATCACACACTTAGCAGAATATTAGTAGAGTGTAAACAGAACTTTTATATGCACTGGGAAACCAACAAAATTCATTTGACTTGCTTTATTGTGGTATTTGCTTTACTGCTGTGGCCTGGAACTAAACCCGCAATATCTTTAACCTATGTATAAAGAAATGTTTATGAATTTTTATAGGGGATTATCTGGTTCTTTAATTCTGAGTCAAAAGGATACATAAAAGCACTTGTTTCCGATATTCTCCTTGTGTGTTCGTGCATGTGTGTGTGTGTGTGTGTGTGTGTGTGTGTGTGTAAAAGAGAGAGAGACACTAAGACAATGAAACAGAGGCAAAATGATAATATTCAACAAACTTAGATGCATTAAGTAGTTGTACTTTGTTGTGGATAAACACGGTACTCTGTAGCCAAGCCTGGACTCTACATCTTGAATAAGCTGTAAAGGTTTTCCAAAGAACATGTGCTTCACTCTGTTTTCAGGTATTCAAAAGTTATTTTCCTTTCATTGTCCATCACACATTTATCAAGATCAGGGTGTTTTTTGAGGTTTTCATTGACTTGAATCTTTAGCTGAGTTTTGTTAATAAGTATGTTTCACTGCACTAATGACTCTCTCGTATTATAGACTCAGAAGACAAGTACCTTAGCAGGGGCTGAGAGAAGCAATGAGTTTATCCCAGTTCCATTCAGAGAGGGCCCCTTTAAACCAGAAAGTAGAGGAAAAAAGACAGTCTCTTTAGCAAATGGTGCTGGGAGAACTGGACAGCAACATATAGAAGAATGAAACTAGATCACTTACACCATACACAAAAATAAATGTCAAAATGGATGAAAGACCTAAACGTGAGACAGGAAACCATCAAAAACCTAGAGGAAAGAGCAGGCAACAACCTCTTTGACCTCAGCCACAGCAATTCCTTGCTCGACACATCTCCAAAGGCAAGGGAACTAAAAGCAAAACTGAACTACTGGGACCTCATCAAGATTAAAAACTTCTGCACTGCAAAGGAAACAATCAACAAAACTAAAAGGCAACCGACAGAATGAGAAAAGATATTTGCAAATGACCTATCGGATAAAGGGTTAGTATCCAAAATCTATAAAGAACTTACCAAACTCAACACCAGAAAAACAAATAATCCAGTGAAGAAATGGGCAGAAGACATGAATACATACTTTTCCAAAGAAGACATCCAGATGGCCAACAGACACATGAAAAGATATTCAATGTCACTTATCATCAAGGAAATACAAATCAAAGCCACACTGAGATACCACCTCATGCTGGTCAGAGTGGCTAAAATGAACAACTCAGGAAACTACAGATGCTGGTGAGGATGTGGAGAAATGGGAACCCTCTTGCACTGCTGGTGGGAATGCAAACTGGTGCAGCCACTCTGGAAAACAGTGTGGAGGTTCCTCAAAAAGTTAAAAATAGAACTACCCCTATGACCCGGCAATAGCACTATGAGGAATTTATCCAAGGGATACAGGAGTGCTGATGCATAGGGGCACGTGTACCCCAATGTTTATAGCAGCACTTTCAACAATAGCTAAACTATGGAAAGAGCCTAAATGTCCATCATCAACTGATGAATGGATAAAGAAGATGTGATTTATATATACGATGGAATACTACTTGGCAATGAGAAAGAATGAAATCATGCCATTTGCAGCAATATGGATGGAACTGGAAGGTATTATGCTGAGTGAAATAAGTCAGTCAGAGAAGGACAGATATATGTTTTCACTCATATGTGGATCTTGAGAAACTTAACAGAAGACCATGGGGGAAGGGAAGGGGAAAAAATAGTTACAAACAGAGAGGGAGGGAGGCAAACCACAAGGGACTCTTAAATACAGAGAAGAAACTGAGGGTGGATGGGGGTAGGGGAGAGGGGAAAACGGGTGATGGCCATTGAGGAGGGCACTTGTTGGTATGAGCACTGGTGTTGCATGTAAGCCAATGTGACAATAAATTATATTTAAAAAAATAAACCAGCAAGTAGAGAGATGACTCTATGCTAGTATTTCTCAGGCCTCCATATCACATTCACCCAGGGGCACTTGCCCAAAATGTATTCTTTCTAAAGCAGAATCTCTGGGTCCAGAATCCTGGAATATGCATTTTAAACAAGCTCCCATGTGATTCTGGTGCAAGCTATAGCTTATAAACCTCTGTTCTATACTATAAGAAGGGGTTGGCACCCCATCTACATTTATTCCTGCAAAAGGGGTCTGTGTGTGCTAAGGGAAAAGGAGATGTGGCTACCTGTGATCCATCAAAGGCCATCCTCTCTCTCATCCTGCAAGACCACTTTGGGGGCAGGAGTGCAGCTGAACTCATCTGGAGGAGTTTTTTAGTGAGTCCAAGCTTCCTACTAGCAGAGAGAACTGCCAGAACTCTGTTGGCTAGACTCTTCAAAATCAAGTAGCCTAAGATAGGGAGGAGACCTATCTCAAAGGACTTGAAGTTAGCTCCTTAATTATCAGTTAATGCTTTACAAAGGATTAGTTAACAGCATTCTGAGAGTAAGGACAGGAGACAGAGAAGGCACCTGAGGACAGAAAGGGACATTAAATAGGGAGGTAGCAGGTGGCCAGGCAGCATCTCTTCTGTCACTCAAAGTCATCTTAGCTGCCAAGGGGCCCCATTTCACCTGGGCTAAAAGAGCATCTGTGCAGACGTGGGGAATGGTTTGCTGCTTGCTTTTTGGCATAACAACCTGGGTTGTTGGGAAGGAGGACCCGCTGGACAAGCGGGACCTCAGTAGCGGGGCTGTGCCAGAGTCATCTCAAGGGCAGGGGTGACAGGTTTTAATCTAGCAGGTAATCTGAGAAATATCCTGCCTGACCCAAAGCCAAATCTTGTTAAAGAAGAGATTCTCAACCACTCTGGAGAGAATACCAAACCTCTGGGTTTGCTAATTCAAATATGGAGCCCCTGTTTTTTGAAACAATAGTTTCTGTCTAATTGCGAACAAGATGGTGTCTCCGAGCAGTTGACAGTCCAAGGAAAGGGCATGACTCGAGGTGAGAGCATGGATTCTGGAGCCACACTGCCTGGGAGTGAATCCTGGCTCTGCCACTTCCTACCTGTGTGAACTGGTGGGAACTATTTCACCTCTCTGTGCCTCAGTTTCATCATCTATAAAAGGGGGATTCAAGCAGTGCTTTCGACATAAGGACTAAGTGGGGTAAGGCCTACAAAGCACTTAGAACTCAGCAAGTCCCTTATGCATATTTGCTATTTTTTTTTCCTTAGTCTCTCTGCCTAGGGTTGCCTCACAACAAATACCAAAAGATGGGTCTCAGAGCTGACGGGGGAAAAGAATCCTTGTGTCATCGGTACGGCTGATGTTCTTTCAAGATCAACAGTGGCTCTTTTGATTTCATTACAGTCTTCCCTCCTCCCCCAAACCCTGCGGAGGGCACTGCTGGGCCACGGTCCAGGCATCTTCTGTCGGGGCAGCAGGTTCTCAGGTCCCCTCTGAAGAGCCTTTTAAGGGAACAGGACGTAGGCTGGCAGAAGAACAAACCCCTATTTTGTGTAGTTCAGCTACCAGGGCAAATATAATGCCCTCCAAATTATTTACTGGTAAAGCTTCCCAGGGCGAGACTGAAAATAAAATTCTGTTAGAAATCCACTCTAGGGTATGAAATAGAATTATCTCCACCAGGATTAAATCACACTTCCTGAGTCTGACAGAGCGTTTCCAGGGAGAGTGAGTGCCATGCAGCCTTTCAAGCCACATTGTCATTCCTGACTCCTGCCCCCACTGACTGTCAGCCCATTCAGCCTCGCCTGCCAGCTCCTTGCGGCTTGAGTCTTTGAAACAAGGAGCTGGGTCCAAAGACAAAACCGGGGTACTTTTGGTTGGGGGAAATGTTGGCAAGGGGAATTCTGGAGAAGAGCTGGAGCAAGGCACTCATTCACACACCTGACAGACGCGAAGTTTAAATTTGATGTGAATTATAATCAAGTGTGTTAAAACCCACGTTGCAGTTCTAATAGCTTACCACCAGCCAATCACTCTGGGCTTCTCAACCTGTTATGACTTTATTAAGAAATTTCTTCACGAATTCAACAGTTATGGCCTGAGCAGAATGGGAAGCACAGTGTAATGATTACAGTATGGATGCTGCAGTTTCAGACTATTTCGGTTTGAATACTATCTCAGCCATTTAGTAGTCATCAAACTTTGGGCAAGTCAATTTTTTTCCTTATGCCCCTATTTTCTTAGCCACAGAATGGGGCTAAAAAACAAAAAACAAACAAACAAAAAAAACGGCAGGTAACTAACTCATAGGGTCGTTCTAAGGATTAAGTGAATTAACATGTATATGGAATTAGAATGATGCCTGGCATTTTTCTTGGCACAGGGGCCTGGGAAGATGAGTGAACCACCAGGGAGTCTATAATCCATAAACACGGTACTGTATTCAGCTCCTATCATGTACTTTGCACAAAATGGGTGCACAGAAAAAGTCTTTGAGGGGTGGGGCACCTGGGTGGCTCAGTTGGTAAAGTCCTACTCTTGGTTTCGGCTCAGGTCATGATTTCATGGTTTGTGGGATCAAGCCCTGCATCGGGCTCTGTGCCGACAACACGGAGCCTGCTTGGGATTCTGTCTCTATCCCCCCCTCACTTGCTCATGTATGCGCATGTGACATATTTCTCTCTGTGTCAAAATAAATAAACATTAAAAAAAGTCTCAGGGGGAGCTGGCAGAAATTGCTGATTCACTATTGGATCTCTAGTGGTGCTGGGCAGTTTAGCATCACAAAATACCTCAAACAACAACAACAACAACAACAATGCTTTGTACACTGCTTCTACAAATAAGAACAAAAGCTTTGTAACATGTCATTAGTTAAAAACTATCCACTCCAATACTGAGTGTCTTTAAAAACTATGAAATGAACAGAAAAGTTTTAGTCTTTCAACAGAGGAAATAGTTTTTCACTGCCTTATATAATCACTTCTAAAATTTAAAGCATATGTTCACCACTGATATGCCAATAATGCTCTGCTACGAGGGACCAGAGTACTATGTTCAATCAAGAAAATCCTTTAGACACTATATAGATATAAAAGGGTGAGAAGAACATCATGGACTGTTCTAAAGCTATAAAATCATTCCCCTCTCCTTCCCCTTCCACTTTGCAAGAATATTCACTGATCTTTTCTTATTCACAGTTTTTAGATCTTTGTTTTTAAAATCTAAGAGTTCTTGTAGCATCCTATAAAAACAGACTACAAGGAGAGAGCCTGTCGAGGGACTGAATTCTTTCTAACCCAGGCAATTTAAGGCAAAAGAAGAATCCAATTAAAAAACCCCAGAGATAAAGATACAGTCCACAATACAAATAACATCTAGCAACGTATCTAATGAAGTACTTTTGCTAGATCTGTGTTTGAAAAAAAACAAAACAAAACTGGGTAGACATAATTATGCAAGAGTGAGGAGAGTTTATAACATCCTCACATTCTCGAAAGCATGTGGCCCCCAAATGTCCCTAACAGAGTGACTTCTTTTTCTGCCTTCCTTTCTCCTCTTCTCTCTTTGCAGTCAGTGCAGGCAATCACTGTGTTATGCCAGACCCTGCAGCTCTGGCTGGGCAGGGGGTTCCTTCTCCAGCTCCCTCCTGGGGGAGTGGTCCACCCCTTTTATTGGCCAACTCCATCTTTCTTTTGGCTCCAACTGTCTTCCTAGGCTGGATTCCCCATTTTAACCTTCTAATCCTGCTGGGAAAGGGCCTCTGGCAGGACTACCATTTGAAATCCTGTAATTTTAAAAAACAGTCTTTTTATCTGATACAACTCTCTTTCCCCCTCTCACCCAAACCCTGCCAATTCTGTTCCTAAACCCTCTTCAATGTGGCCCTGCCCTTGATCTCCACTACCTGAGGTGAGCCTGTCACCTGACTCACTCAGAGCCTCCCACCTGTTTTCCCGGGCTCGCTTCCTCCTGCTCCTCCACTCCACTCTCCAAGTGCTGCTGCATGACTTCTTCCTAAAATACAAACCTGATCGTGTTGTCAGTTATCGTCAACAGACTCCTGCTTTATGTTCCTGCTGAACATAAAGTCCAAATGCCCTGAAAGATCTTTCCCAAAACTCCTTAGCTTCATCATTGTGGTTTCAAGGCTCACCTCAATTATTTTCTATGGTAAAAGAGAAACACACGAGTATCATTGAAGTTAATATAATAACAATAAATGTGAGGAATCAAGACATATATTTCACAAATAATAATACCTGTTTGTGACTACATATTGTACTTTAGTGACCCTTCAGGTACAACCGGTTTTGTAGTTCTAAAGTAGACTTAATTGTTCTAAATGCTTTCTTTGTCCAAATTAATGAGTTTTTCTAAAACACATAAGCCAGGATTAGAAAAGATTTGGCCAGTGTGTGTATTGGAAATCAAAACTTTAGGACCGGTATTCCCACTTCCTATTTTTTTTTTTTAACGGGGATGAGGAGGGGAGAAATGACCAAATTAGGGCTCAGAAAGAGAAGAGAGAGAGGGCAACAAAGACGTATCAGATTCCTGAATGACCATTTGTACTTCAGGCTGGTCCTGACCAAAGCAGGACAGTTTACAGGGACTCATATTCTTTGTAAATAGTATCTCATGTCATTCTAGTCCCCACAGCCACAGTAAGAGATAGGTATGATTGTCTGTATTCTACAGGTGAAGAAACACAGCAGCAATATTAATTTTGCTTACTATGGCAATCACTGATTAAGTGTAATGCTTACAATTAAGAGGGAAAACTCACCCCTCCTGTTTCCCTGGATGGGAGAGTAAAGTGCCTTTTTCTCAGCCTTCTCACTCAACCCTTCCCTGGGGAGGAGGACTGCCAGGCTTGCCTGAGCAGTGAGTTTAGGAGAACAGACTAAGAATGCTCAGCCCTGCCAAGCCCATGGGCCTTTCCACTCTCTTCCCGCTAGCCCTTCTTCCACACCCACCCTCTACACTGGCTTGTGTGCTGGGTAGAGAAGAGAGGCAGGCCTGCAGTCTAATTCAGGGGAGAAGATTAGTAAACCTAGGGTGGCTGCACATCAAAGCCACACCCTCCAATCTGGCTTTCATCACTCGATAAAGCTAATATTTTCCTCTCTAGGTCTTATTTCTCAATTGGTTATGAACATAAAAGGGGAAGACAGAGGGCTATTAACTGGCTCCCTAAAAACTAAACAAGGCACATCATAGGTGCTCAATAAGTATCTGTTGAATGAATGAATGAATTTGCCCAAAGCCACAAAGCTAATAAGCAAAAGAACAGAAACTTCAATCTATGTCTGACAGAAAAGCCCATGGTTCCTTAAAATTCCACTTTAGTGCTTCTCATCGAATGTTCTATTTCCACGTTCCAATTCATGCTTCTGCATGGCGGCCAGGAAACTGGAAGCCCTGGCATCCGCTGCCGTAAAAACACATGTATGCCTAACAATTTGGCGGGTAATCCATTCGTCTACAAGAGTGGTTACGGGTGGGTTCAGCATGTCTGCTTGTTCTCAGCTGTATCGTGGGCCACTGCTGAGGGAGCCCTGTAGGTACATGAGATGGACCCAGAAGACACGGAGAAGTAGAGCAGTGTGTGGAACAGACAGGGACGGGAGAGACAGGCAGCCGGGCAAGAAGCAGCAAGTGCAAAAAAGGGGCAGGGCAAGGAACTGGGGACCAAGAGAGAACGAAGGCCCAACAGGGCTCTGGGGGTTTGCGGGAACGGGGAGGAGGCAGGCGAAGGAAGAAGGATCATGAAAATCCCAGCAGAACAAAAGGCCACAGACACAGGAGATAAAACTATGTCCAAACAAAGAACACGAAGGGGAGATGGATACAAGAACAGGAGTAAATCACAGGCTATGAAAATAGCCACAAACTGATTTTCCATTTCATGTCAAGATGATGAAAAGTGAGAGCTAATCTGTGTGCCAGTAGCCTTCAGGAACTAAGAAATAAAACACCCAGGTTGAAAATAGTTTGGGGAGCCAGAAGATGACAAGATTCCTCCTGCAGGCAAAAGTGAAATTAATGACAGCATCCCCTACCCCTTTCCCCTACCTTCCCGTCCCCCTCCAGTCACAAAAGAGTGGGGAGCTGTCTGGCCGGCAACCATGTATGATCTCAGCGGGGACCCTGTTCAGGCTGAGCTAATATAGTTGCTTTTTAAGAGTATCTGGTAGAATTCAGGATTGTGTGTTCACAAACACCATATAAAAACAGGGTCGTCTTTGCCTTCCAAGCAGTTTTTTTTGCTCCATTTAAAGGCCGGGCTGAGTCTTTTTTTCCCCTGGCTGGAGTGGCACACAAAGAATTCTCTGACACGCTGCACCCACTACAGATGAAAGCGCTTAAGTGTGAGTGAAAGCAACAATGTTTAGAGTGACATTTACTAGCTGCAAACAGTGAAATCAGAGAGCTTCAGTTCTCGGAGATTAAATGTCAGGCTTTAAACATTTAGCAGAGTATTAGCTAAGGAAGTTTTTAAAATTTAGGATTTAGCTTTAGACTGCAAGCAGGACTTGAGACAGAGAAAAGAAAGTCTTCTTAAAGCAAGGAAACAATTGAGCCATAAGCTGAATACGACTATGTATTTTTAACTGAAGGTGAGACAGCCGCAGGGCAGTTACTGAGTTCAGCTCACCAAACCAGTGGTGCTGGCTGTTCTTTACTGTTCCAGATTAGTATGAGGAAGTGGACGTTCCCTGAACTTCACATTTCGGAAGACATAAGCCAAAGGTCTAAAACACGGGAGTTTGTAGGCATATAGTTTTTCCACAGCAGATATGGACTTTACAAGCCCAGGAGTTTTCACATTACTGTTTCAGAATGAATGCTTTTTAATGCATCTAAAGAGGTTAGGAAAATAGATCACTTAAAAATATTTTTTTCCAAGGTTAACTTTATTGATGACAAAATTGGCTATAACTGCCAAATAGAACATCTGCTTTTGTGACTAATAAAATCTCAAATTCAACAATAGTAGCAATTCTTTCTTTCTTTCATTCAAAATGGCTGATAAGCAATTTCTCTACGATGCTTATTTTGGGGTGCTGGCCAGACACAAAGCCCATGATAATGGTTAACATTTCAAGCTTTATTTTAAACACTTTATAAGCGTTACATTATCCCCATTTTACAGATAAGAAAACTGGGGCTTCAAGAGATTAACGACTTTGCCCAAGACCACAGGACTGCTAAATCAGGTGGCATTCAAACTCTAGCCACTGTCTCCCAAGCCTGAGCACTTAGCTTCTGCCCCAGGAACTCTCAGTCTGGCAGAGACCACAGGCATGTGGACAAATAAAGTTTAATGCAAGAAAGCCACAACAAGATACGAACAGAGACACAGATTCTGTCTCAGGTCTGAGAGCTGAGGAGACATTGAAGGCAGGTCTTGACAGAGGACGTAGAGTTTTTCTAGGTGAAAAAGGTAACATTGTTTCAGGCATAGGAAGCTACGCTCCCAAAGCATGGAGGGCTTGGCATGTGTGTGGAGGCTCCAGAGTTCACCGTGTATTTGACGGGGCAAGTATGGGAATGGGAAACAAGGAGATTACAAGAGGCCGAGTGGAGACATAGAGGGAGGCTGGAGTGGGGGAAATAGAGGCCACCAGAGTTAGGAAGGGCAGAAGCAAAATGATCTGGCAACTGGCTGGATGTGCACAGGGAGGGAGAGGAATCTATAGTGGCTAGCGTTTTAGACTGCTGCAAAGACTGACAACGATGGAGGTAAGACAGGTTGGGAGTGGGGGTAGAGAAGAGGAAGAGGACACTTCAGTTCAGTTTTAGAAAAGCTGAGTTACAGACACTTGAGGGATACCTGGGTATCTGCTCTACTGCAACTTTACAAACACTGAGCGCCTTTTGTACCAAGTACTAAGGAGGCCACAAGAGAACAAAACTGGGTCTTGCCTTCCCGGAGTTTACGTACCATGTGGTCTTATTCTTAATGGTGGCAATGTGTCGGGCAACTAATGGGATAATTTCTGGTTGTGATGGTGACCTGGGGGTGGTGGTGATACTATTTGTGCTTAGCAGACAAGTGCCACAGATACAGACATTCTGTGATATTTGGGACAAATATCTGGGATATTTGTTTAATAAAACAAAGCACTATCTTATATCCCACTGGATGTCCATATAGGTGATAAGTATTTGAGCTCATACCCTAATCGTCTTTCACATAGAAGGACAAAAAAAAATTTTTTTGCAAGTTTCATATACACATTGAATTTTCCCAACTAGAAGTACCATGAGAATTGAGCAAAGACTATACATTGCTTTGTTTCCCAAGAGCTAGCTGTTCACTATTTAAGAAAATTACATCAAGAATTGGAGGAGTTGAAAAAGTTCTGGAGATGGAGAGCGGTGATAGTTGCACAATAACATGCATGTACTTAATTCCACAGAATTGTCTACTTGAAAATGGTTAAAATGGCCAATTTTATGTTATATATATTTTAAAAGAAAAAAGTTACAAGTTAAGAAAGAGAAAAAAGATAATTACACACAGGCAGCAAACCCACTGTTTTCGAGCTACCGTATGATACATTGCATCGGTCTGCACTGCAGCTGCCCTAATCATGCAGACTCCACATTCTCATCTACCTCCTTGACTGCATCTCCTGGTGTGGTCATGCCTGGAGATACTATAAAACATGTAATGTGATGACAAATCGCTTGCTTTTTATTTCTCCTTTTTATTACAGCTAGGGCATTACATTGCATTTTCGGAATTCTGTGATACAGGAGAGGGTTATATTAACTATGAATTTCAGTTCAGCATAGGAAGGGGCATGTTACGGAATATGTGTTAGGTAAAGGATACATTATGTCGAAAGGTTGAGAACCCTATTGAGAGACAGACATAGGTAAGTGCAACTAAAACACAAGGCAACCACGGAAATACCTCAGAGAGGAAAAAGTATAAAGGGAGAACAAGGGAAAGAGATGTTATTGGCCATGGGGGATCTGGAAAGATCTGTGGAGTAAGGAAAATGTGAGCAGGCACCGACTGATGTCCTCTGTTAGAAGAACTACACAGATGTGGGGCTTGGGACCTGATGCCTCCAATGATGACCATTCCTTTTGGCATGACTTTGATTTTTATCAAGTTCTTTTTGATGTTCTTCCTGTTTCTCCCCTGCAGTGGCCCTTGTTCTGGGAAGTTCTAGTAGGTAGAGAATGATAAATCTCTAGCCCACGTAGTATCTTTTCCAGAATCTAAAAACTGTGGTCTCTTTAATAGTCTCTGGTTAATCTCTTCTTCAAGCTAATCTCCTTACTTCCTCCAACTGTTTCTCTTATAACTTGGTTTCATATTCCCTCGCCATCTGGGTCATTTTCCTCTGAACATGTTCCCATTTGTCAGCGGCCCTTTAAAAGTGTGGTACCTAGCATTAAATGTGATTTCCAGAGCTGAAATATGGAACTGTATTTCCTAATATCCCAAAAAGGGGGAAATGTTATCGCTCCACACAGTGAGATCAGGATGGAGAAGGGAGCAGGGGAGGACCTATCTTAATCATCACTGTACTGCCAATATTGAAAACTTTTTCTTTTTTGTTTAAGCAAGTTAAATCTGAATTTAAAAAAAAAAAAATTTATTTAGTTTTGAGAGGCAGAGAGAGACAGAGCATAAGTGGGGAAGGGGCAGAAAGAGAGGGAGACAAGGAATCTGAAGCAGGCTCCAGGCTCTGAGCTGTCAACACAGAGCCCGACGCGGGGCTCGAACTCACAAACTGTGAGATCATGACCCGAGCTGAAGTTGGACGCTTAACTGACTGAGCCACCCAGGTGCCCCTAAACCTGCAACTATAGTTCTGATTTCTGTGTCTTTTATTCATAGTTTTTGTTTTGAGGATTAAATGAAAACGTGGGTCTTATTAAAAGACACTAACAATTATTTTTTTTTAATGCTTATTTATTTTGAGAGGGAGGGAGGGAGAGTCCGAGTGTGCATGCGCAGGGGAGCGGCAGAGAGAGAGGGAGAGAGAAAATCCCAAGCAGGTTCTGTGATGTCAGTGCTGAGCCTCACACAGGGCTCGATCCCACAAACCATGAGATCATGACCTGAGCCAACATCAAGTCACGTGCCTAACCAACTGAGCCACCCAGGTGCCCCAACACTAACAATTATTTTTATTTGCTGATAGCATGTGCATACTGCCATTGTATAGTAATTTCTTATCTGAAGCCTTAACAGATTGGGCCCTGCCCACGTCCCAAGTCAATCTAACCAAGACTGGCAGGTACACCACCTTTTCTAGGGGGTTGGTCCATAAAGTGGAGTTATTATTTCTGCCTTAAGGATGGATCTAATGTGTGTGTGGAACGCCCCTGAATTCCTGTGTGTCCAGTGAACCTCTGCTTGAGCCCCACCATATGGATAATTTCACCTAGGCTCCTGATTTTTTCATCTCATTTTGGTCTGAGACTGAAACCCTGCAGTAACCTCACTGGCTCCTGACAACAGGCTGTCCCCTGGGGCTGAAACAGTCCCAGTTCATCTCCCCATTCTGATGCTACAGACACTTGAACCACAGTGACACCATCCAGTGGTCTGAAACTTTGGAAGCCACAGAGAACCTCTACAAAGACATCACTGAGGCATAAATACTAGCTTGCTATGCACCATGAATTCAATGCCCTCGAATGACTGACCAAGGAATAGGGGACAGATTAGCCTCAGAAGTCTAAGCACTCTATGTCACTTCTACTGGCCACCCAAGTTCCAACATGCTTTTGCAGCTGAACAAGACCAGCTTGAAGGTAAACCAGGAGAGCAGGGATATCTGTCTGTTAGCTGATGTATCCCACCCCCTTAGAACAGTGCTTAGCACGTAACAGATGCTTAGATATGGCAGACATCTATCTTTGTTTTGCCCAGCATTCCTTTTTTTGAGGACTGCTTTTTCCCTACTCCACATTATTCTGATGGGGCTCCCAATCACAAGACTGAACAAGCTAGGAAATCATGTCATAAATCTGGAGCTCACTAATCTCCATGTCCCTAGTCCCTAGATTCCCTGCAGTTAAGCAGATATCTGCACTCCTTACTTCTGGAGAATCTGAGTCATGATGTCAAGAGGGCTGATGAATGTAGGTGGGTACATTCTGCAAGTACATCATTCAGAGACTAAACTTTATATGAATGTTCATCATGAAACCCAAGCCAACAAGGTAATACCAATACCAGAATTTATCTTATTCACATTCAAATAAATTGGAGATAAAACGTTTTCAAAGTTCTGATAGATGGAATACAGTTTTTATAATGTCAGCTTTACTGTTTCCTCAGAAAAAATTTTAATCTGTGAAATATGAAAAAGATAGATATTGGATTAAAATAATCCAACAAATTGGGGGGGGGGACAGGAAAAGTTATGGTTTGCTTAAGGCTTGTTAAAAACTGTGGTAAAAATATATAACCTAAAATTTACCCTCTTACCCATTTTTAAGTGCACAGTTCATTGGTGTTAAGTATATTTACAATGCTGTGCAACTATCACCACTAACTACCTCCAGAACTTTTTTATCATACCAAACGAAAACTCTGTCAAAAATTCACCTTTCCGCCGCTCTTCCCAGCTCCAGGTAACTGCTATTCTTTCTGTCTCTATGAATTTGCCTATTCTAGGCAAATTAACTAGAATTATGACTGCATTACATTAGAATTATAAGTTATACAATATTTTCTCCTTTTGTCTGGCTTATGTCATTTAGCACACATTTTCAAGGTTTATCGACATTGTGGCATGTATTAGAATTTCATTCCTCTTTAGGGCTAAATAATACTCCATTATTTGTATATACCACATTTTATTATCCACTTATCTGTTGACAGACACTTGGGTTGTTTTCATCTTTTGGCTATTGTGCTATGAACACTGGGGTACAAGTATCTGGTTGAGTCCCTGCTTTCAATGATCTTGGGTATACCTAGAAGTGAAATTGGGTGGATCATGCAGTAATTCTATGCTTAACATTTTGAGGAACCTGTATAAAGCTTTTCAAAATGACTTATGAAGTAAAAATTTATTAACTTAGGAACTATATAAGCAATAAGTTATTCTTCACCTAATAATTCACGTATCATTACTGGAGACAGAAAGAGTGCTGTATTAAATAGAACAGAAGATGCATCATTTCCTTGTAGTAAAGGAAGGAACAGGAATTTCCAAGTAGCTACAAGTCCCCACAAAAGTAAGAAGTCACAATAACTGCAACTTGCTAAAATGTAAACACCAGGATCTTTACACACATGAAATAGTCTTAATAAAACTTAAAACTTTTTTCCTAAATTGTGTAAGAATAAATCCCAGGATGTGATCACACAACTGGTCTCTTTTGTATGCAAAATAATCGATCAGTACCTATCTAAAGTGCAAAGGTTATGAAAGATAATGAAAGACTGAAGAAAGCAGGGAACTAAGGAGCTCTGATATTGGATCTGGAACAGAAAAAGGACAATGGTGAAAAAACTAGTAAAATCCAAATAAAGACTGTTAGCTAACAGTACTGTATACCAGTGTTAATATCGTCATTGTGATAACTATACTATGGTTACATAAGGTGCTAACCCTAGTGGAAGCTGGATGAATGATATATAGGAATTCTCTACCATTTCTGCAACTTTTGTGTGCATTTTAAGTGATTCCAAAATAAACGCTAAAAATAATTATAATCTCTGGACTTCAGTGGGCACCTGCAATTGTTAAGCCAAATAATCAGAAATAGCAATAATAAATTTGAAGTTGTAAGTCTCTTCCTTGAAAAGAGGCTTCAACTGCTTCTGATTCTGTGCCTCCCTCTCTCTCTGCTCCTCCCCTGTTCATGGTCTGTCTCTCTCTCTGTCTCAAAAATAAATAAACGTTAAAAAAAAAAAAAATTAAAAAATAAAAAATAAAAAATAAAAAAAAAAAAGAAAAGAGGCTTCAACATTCACGAAGAGGAGAAAAGACAGTAATTTTATAGTTAGTGCCTCCCATAACCAATTTTCTCTTGCACCCTATTGCCATCTTGGCCTTACATTTCTTCCTTCTAGATCCATCCTCCCAACACTTTTAACTCAGACTTTATAGAAGAAGGCTCTCCCAACATTTATATCTTCTTTAAAAAAATTTTTTTAACGTTTATTTATTATTGAGAGACAGAGACAGGGCATAAGCATGGGGGGGGGGGGGCGCAGAGAGAGAGGAGGAGACACAGAATCCGAAACAGGCTCCAGGCTCTGAGCTGTCGGCACAGAGCCTGATGCGGGGCTCAAACCCACAAACCGCAAGATCATGACCTGAGCCGAAGTCAGATGCTTAACTGACTGAGCCACCCAGGCACCCCGAACATTTATATCTTCTTAACCATCCCTTTCAACTGTTGCCAAATCAATGTTTACAGTCCAGATTGTTCTCTGAGCTTTTACAGTACACCCACTGGCCTACTGGACATCCCCACTTCCAAAGGCCGCTGAAATTCAGCATGTATCTAAAGCTAATCCTTCATTTCACTCACTTACCCAAGTCAGAAATGTAGGACTCAGCTTAGACTTGTCCCCAATCCTCCCCATCCCTACTCCTATGAGCAGACAGACCATCCTACCATGGTCTATACTGTAGTATGACATTCAATATCTTCCATTCGCTAAAGTATAAAGTTGAAATCCAGCCATCTTTATCATTGATAGACACAGTGAATTTGTACCCAAAAAAGCCAAAAGAGATTGTAGAAAGCAGTACTTATAAACTCAGAACATTTTCAATGTTGAAAACACATTTTTTTTTCCTTGAAGGAGAAAGTACTTGCTTTGAAAGCACATATGACAGAATTGGAATGATACAGAGATTAGCATGGCCCTTGTGTAAGGGTGACATGCAAATTTATGAAGTACACTTTTTTTTTTAATAAAAGAGAGAGCGAGCGCAAGTGATAGAGAGAGAGAGAGAGAGAGAGAGAGAGAGAGAGACTCTTAAGCAGGTTCCACGCTCAGAGCAGAGCCCAATGTGGGGCTCGATCCCATGACCCTGAGCCGAAATCAAGAGTTGGACACTTAACTGAGACACCCAGATGTCCCTGAAGTATACCATATTTTAAAGAAATTATACTAATTTTCCACAATCTCTGTCAGAGGACAGAAATAGAAGGAATACTTCCTAACTTATTCTAGGATACCATAATTACCCTAATACTAAAACCAGACTACAACATTACAGGAAAAGAAAACTACAGACCAGTATCTCTCATGAAGATAGATGCAAAAATCCTCAATAAAAATATTAGCAAATCAAATCCAACAATGTCTAAAAATAATCATATACCATAATCGAGTGGGATTTATCCCATGTATGTAAGGTGGTTTCAACATTTGAAAATCAACTGATGTAATGTATCACATCAACAGGCTAAAGAAGAAATATCACATGATAATATCAATAGATGGAGAAAAAGCATTTGACAAAATCCAATACCCATTTGTGATAAAAGCTCTTAGTAAAGTAGGAAGAGATGAAAACTTCCTCAATTTGATAAAGAATATTTCTAGAAAACCTACAGCTAACATACTTAATGGTGAGAAGCTTTCCCACTAAGATTAGGAACAAAGCAGGGATGTCCCCTTTCATCACTCTATTTCAACATTGTACTAGAAGTCCTAGCCAACGTAATAAGATAAAGAAATAAAAGATGTACTGATTAAGAAGGAAGGAATAAAATTGTCTTTGTTTGTAGATGGCATGATCATCTATGTAGAATATCTGAAAGAACTGACCAAAAAATTCCCAGAGTAAGTGATTATAGCAAGGTTATAGAATGTAAGGTTAATACATAAAAAGTTAATCACTTTCCTACTAAACACTGACTTTAGAAGTTAAAAACATATTACCATTTACATTAGCACCCTAAACAATGAAATACTTAGGTAAAAATCTAACAAAATATGTTCAGATCTGTCTATATGAAGAAAACTATGAAACTCAGATGAAAAAAATCAAAGAACTAAATAAATAGAGAGATACTCTACGTTTGTGTATAGGAAAACTCAATATTGTCAAGATGTCAGTTCTTCTCAATTTGATCTACAGATTCAAAGTAATCCCACTCAAAATCTCAGCAAGTTATCTTATGGATTTCAACAAACTGATTTTAAAGTTTGAATAGAGAGGCAAAAGACAGAGACTAGCCAACACAACACTGAAGAAGAACAAAGTTGGAGGACTAACACTATTCAACTGCAAGACTAACTATAAAGCTACACAATCAAGACAGTGTGGTATTGGTGAAAGAAGAGCTACATAGATTAAAAGAATAGAACAGAGAGGGGTGCCTGGGTGGCTCAGTCAGTTGGGCAGCCAACTTCAGTTCAGGTCATGATCTCATGGTTCGTGGGTTCGAGCTCCACGTTGGGCTCTGTGCTGACAGCTCAGAGCCTGGAGCCTGCTTCGGATTCTGTGTCTCCCTCTCTCTGACCCTCCCCCGCTAACGCTCTGTGTGTGTGTCTCTCTCTCTAAAAAATAAATAAACATAAAAAAAAAAAAAGAATAGAACAGAGAGCCAGAATACGATTAATTGACATTTGACAAAAGAGCAAAGGCAACACAATGGAGCAAAGACAGCCTTTTCAACAACTGGATATCCACGTGCAAAAAAGAACTTCGACACAGACCCTACACCTTTCACAAAAACTAACTCAAAATGTATTACAGACCTAAATGTAAAATGCAAAACTATGAAATTCCTAGAAGATAACATAGGAGAAAATCTAGATGACCTTGTTTTCAGAGATAACACCAAAGGCATGATCCATGAGAAAAATAATTGATATGCTGGCCTTCAATAAAATAAAAAATTTCTCTCCTTCAAAAGACATTGTCAAGAGAATGAAAGAACAAGCCACAGACTGGGAGAAAATATTTATAAAGATGCGTCTAGTAAAGGACTGGTACCCAAAATATACCAAAAAAAAAAAAAGTTTTAAAACTTAACAGTAAGAAAATGAGCAACCCAATTAAGAAATGGACCAAAGAGGGGCGCCTGGGTGGCGCAGTCGGTTAAGCGTCCGACTTCAGCCAGGTCACGATCTCGCGCTCCGTGAGTTCGAGCCCCGCGTCAGGCTCTGGGCTGATGGCTCAGAGCCTGGAGCCTGTTTCCGGTTCTGTGTCTCCCTCTCTCTCTGACCCTCCCCCGTTCATGCTCTGTCTCTCTCTGTCCCAAAAATAAATAAAAAACGTTGAAAAAAATTAAAAAAAAAAAAAAAAAAAAAAAAAAAAAAAGAAATGGACCAAAGATCTTAACAGGTACTTCATCAAAGAAGATAGACAGATGGCAAACCAGCATATGACAAGATGCTCCACATCATATGTCATTATGGAAATGCAAACTAAAACAACAAAATACCCATAAGAATGGGTACACACCCATAAGAAGTATAAATAAGCAGAGCACAAAAGATGTTTAAGGCAGTAAAACGATCTTGTATGAAATTGCAATGCTAAATACATGCCATTATACATTTGTCAACACCTACAGAATATACAACACCAAGAGTGAAAGATAGTGTTAACTATGGACTGTGGGTGATAATGATGTGCCAGTGTAGGTTCATCGGTTGTAATAAATGTACCACTCTGGTGCGGGATGCTGACAATGGAAGAGGCTATGCGTATACAGTGGCAGAGGGCATATGGGAAATTTCTGTGCCTCCTGCTGAATTTTGCTGTAAACTTAAAATTGCTCTAAAAAATAAATTTAAAAAGTGAGAGAAACAAACGAGTATACGAACACTTCTATTAGCCATGTGATTATCTATTTGTGTATTATGGATTAGAAAATACCACAAGGATGAGTTAGTTCTTTTTGCTATTCCTAAGTTCTACAAAGAAAAGAAATTTATTGTTGACTGGAAGGCAAAAAAAAATATCAGAATATCATTCCACATTTAGTGAAAGGTTGTACAAATTTGGAAGATAGAATTCCAATTCCAACCAGGCCTAGCAGAAATAAAAACAAGCAAAGTTCTTCATTGTATAAACAATGAAATTGAATAAAGTCAGAGGAATTGTTCTGACCATATATTTAGAATACTTTGTGTTGATCTGGCCAGGGATGGTGGGGGCATCTGAATTAGCCTAGAAACCTAAATACCCTAATTACTTCCATATAAAACAGGATTAAGATTCTTTACCATTCCTTATTATTGAAATTCACAAACTAAATTTGACTATTGCTTCAGTCATCACTTTTAATGAATCAAAGTGATAGAAAGTAAAAATAATGAAAACATTTAACCAAACTTCATTTAATTATTGTTTTATCATATGAACTTTCATGTAAACATGATTTAGATCTTTTGGTGAATGTCACTGTAATCCCAAATCTCTAGTTTAGGGAATTAATAACATCCAACTCAATCAGAAGTGGAGTTGGAACTAAACTTTTATGAACTATCTTACAGTCATTTTCTCTTATTAGAGTAAGCTACCATGTTGTTGTAGTAGAGCTCAGTAAGGTTTTGCTGCTCATTAAGTTAATAATTAGTTCTCCATATTGGTTACTAAGACATACAAATGCCAGATATGGTGGTCCCCAAGGGTGTGTTAGTAGAGTTAGGGAAAGTTCTGAGGTACCTCTAATCAGACAATATTCTACAAGTTAGTCACATACCACATCTTCACATACTGGCTTCCCCTCTTGAGAACATCTATGCATCAGAGCCAACTGGGCCTGTTCCAAATAGCCCTGCTTTGGTGGACTTTCCTAGTACATCATTTTAGAATCAAGAATCAAAGACTCTTAAAGCTGGGAGGAAACTTATTTATTTATTTTTTTTAACGTTTATTTATTTTTGAGACAGAGAGACAGAGCATGAACGGGGTAGGGTCAGAGAGAGAGGGAGACACAGAATCTGAAACAGGCTCCAGGCTCTGAGCAGTCAGCACAGAGCCCTACGCGGGGCTCGAACTCACAGACCGCGAGATCATGACCTGAGCTGAAGCCGCTTAACCGACTGAGCCACCCAGGCGCCCCATGCTGGGAGGAAACTTAAAGATCAAAAATGATATCACAGGAAAAAGCATAATCTGGTAAGATGCTGTTCAACCCTTTCTTGTGTCTACCCTGTTGATTAAACAAGAAAACAAAACAAAACAAAACAAAACAAAACAATCCAGAAGAATCTTCCCCTTTTATTACAGATATCAGGATTGCTTTATGTGTAAATATAGAATTGTCTCATTTTTCCAGTGCAGGATCAAAAGCAGCCTGTATCGGAACTTGACCAAAACCTATTGTTTATTCACAATTTATCCTAACCCTTCATTTCTTCTGATGGAAGTAATTTTCCTGTGCTTTATAATAAAAACACAGCAACCAGAACCTGGATGTTTACAGTGTTTTGCCAACAACTAAAGCAAACAATACCCCAAATCTGAACTGGCTATGTAGACAAAAGAAATCAAATAATTACTTCAGAGTTCCAAAACCAATTTATTGGTCTAATGAGGGCTAGACTCCAACTTGGACACTCAACTGTTTTCAGGTCCCTAGTGAGATAAATGTTTTAGCATGTATTTTTAGCCAGGAGTTATTTTTATTTTAATAGCACTGCTTTTAAATAACTTTTCCTTAAAAAAACCCCCAAAACCCAAAAACCAAATAAAAGACCCTCCAGCATTTCTAACTTTATGATTCTCTAATTGAATTATGCGATTCAATTATGAAGCAATGGTTAGTTTACTTTACCCAACTTTTATCTTTTTGTGTTTAAAATCATTCTCAGAAATCCAAATTGGCTGATTACTGAACAAGTTCTAATTACTCCCCAAAGTCCAGGGAGCCTGGACTTTTAGGATTGTTCACTGTTTGGCTGGGAAACAGGCTTCTTCTTGTAGTGCCCGATCTGCTATGGATTTAAAAACTGTCTTAAATGGCTATTTGTTCTAGTTCTTTGAAGTACATTTGCTGCTCCTGCCTTCTGGAACTATTCTGACAGACATGCTGAAGCCTCATGCCATATTCTTCACTATGTAGTTTGCGCAGTCGGGAAAAATGGGATAATGGCTCATAAACCCGCTCTCACCTCCAAAAGAGGGCTTGGGATTTAAAACACCTCCGAATAATCGCAATGATGTTTCTGTCTAGAACCCTGACGAAGTCAGCCAGTTCAGTCCCTAGTCCGCATGATCCCTCCTTCCTAGCCTTGCTCTTGGGGCCATGCCTGCCTCCTACATTCTATACCCCTCTGAGTATAAATGCCCTCCATGTCTCGTTGTCATCTCGGTCATCCACAGTGCCCAGCTCACAGCAGTTATTTGATGAAAAATAGTAACACATTTGTGAATAATTTATTTGCAAATAATTATAACCTGCTGTAAATAATAGCAAGCTTATAAAATAGTAATTCAGAAATAAAGAACTTCAAAGGATAGACGTTCAGATTATAATCAGTAAAATCTTGCTCTGATACCTAGGTCTTAACAATGGCATCAGAAAGCAATTCTACATCAGGGTGCCTGGGCTCAGTTGTTTAAGTGTCCAAGTCTTAATGTTGGCTCAGGTCGTGATCTCATAGTTTGTGAGACTGAGCCCTCACAGAGCAGAACCTGCTTGGAATTTTCTCTCTCACACTCTCTCAAAATAAATAAATAAGCATTAAAAAAAAAAAAGAAAAAAGAAAAAGAAAACAAGTCTACATTGATAGTTGCAGGTCCTTTTCAAAAATAAAAAATAATTCAATGAATAACATTTTCCTTAAGAATCAAGCAGCATTTTGGCAGAATGGCAATAAAGGAAGACCTGAGTTCCTCAGGCTTGGTTATGTTTCCTAACCCTTTTCAATATGAAGAGAGCTCAGCCATTTTAAACTTGCCGTGGCACTCTGAGGAGAGGTGAGGTCCAAGATCCCACGCTTTTTGGTAAGTAGGAGGACACGGCACACCTGGCTAGTGGGGACGGAGAGAGTCCCAGTAATAAAGATGTCCCAGGAAGCAGTGGATCACAATTCACTTCTCAGTGGAATCAAGAGGGACAAAAGGGGGGTAGTAGAAGCGGAGATATTTAGCTGACCGACCAAGAAGGAAGACAGTGCTTTGGTGGGAGCTGAGATCAGGAGTGGCTAATTTCTATCACAGTGTGTTCCAGTTCCCTCCATGTGAGTTATTAATGAAAGACCTCTCTAAGCACCTGACACATCACTAAACTCCGTAGGGGATAACGACAAACCCAGAAGACTTAGTTTTTGAACCTTGAAGTGCTCACAATCTAATCTAGGGAAGGAGAAAATTAACGGAGGTTAAGATGACTAGAAAACAATTACATGCTAACTTATAAGTTCAAGAGGAGTTCACAGAAGGGACAGATCTGGATAGAATGACAGCATAAGGCAAAGCTCAGAAGAAGCTTCCAGAAATGAGGGAATGAATTATGTAACTGAGAATCGGTCATGTTGATGAGCTCCTCCTTGATTCAGAAAGATGTCCTTGAATGGTGGCCCAGCAGAAGAAAGCTGAGATTCACTGGTAAATCCTGACAGACTGCTTTTGGAAGGGCTGGAGACTGTGATGAAAATACAACAAGAGAGCCAAAAAAGAAAGAACAGAGAAGCAAATAATCCTTGGTTGTTTTCATGCCTGAAGGGGCTCACTGTGGCATGAAAATCAACATGAAAACAGTTAGGCATACCACATCATCCAAGCTGGGCACTGTGCAGACATTCCTTGGCTTAAGTTAAAAAAAAAAAAAATTAACTCCTTGTTAGCCTCTCGGTTTTTGGAAGAAAACATTTAACCTAGTGACCAAGGGGGCGGAGGAGGACCTAGGAATTATCACGGAGGACCCTTATGTACATACTAGTTTTGTTCACATAAGACTGTGAAGTAGGTGTTATGGTCCCTGTTGTAAAGATGAAGAAAAGGAAGTTTATGGACATTAAACAGGTCACTTAAGCTTGCCTAAATATCAGAATGGCAGACCTAGATTCTGAACCCCAGTATGTGTGTTGCCCAAGCCCATTTCCTCTTTTCCATGTAAAGAATATATATATTTGGTTACCCTTAGAGAGGAGAGAAATCTATGTTTCATTTGTAGTGTAGCCTAGAGCTGAACCTGGAGCTGGGAGTGAGAAGAACTGGTTTTTCTTATTCATGCTTTGCTATTAGTCCTAAGACTCTGGACAAGGCATCCCCCCCTCTTAACTCTATTATCTAAGCTTTAAAAAGAGAGTGTGAGATTAAATCATTGCTAAGGTATTATCTGTATAAGTTTATGATTCTATGTGTACAAGTATCCCCACCAGGGAATAACTTACTGTGACTATTCTAACAAAAAGAAGAAGGGAAATATGAAGAAACACATTGATCTTTGTATCTAGAAATCCACCAAGATAATAATAATAAGCAATCTTACAAGTATTAACTCTTCTGTCACAGGCTCTAGGACTCTAAAGAGGAAGGGTTCAGGGACAGCAGATTTGTCTTGATACTATGCATAATAAGCCTACTGCCCTCACTAACATGACCTGCATCTAGTCCTTCATGATGTGTATGAGACCTACCAGTCACCCCTTTATACTGCTACCACCCTTTATGGTCCTCAAGACAGAGTGTGAAGGCTAGAAAGCAACACGGTCCACTCAGGGAGCCCACACGTAAGTGAAATAGAGGTAAGAGACCACACAGACCACATATCCTGCATGGGGAAGTCACTAGTGAGCTCTGGCTAATTTTTGCACTGCGGTCACGTGCCCTTCCAATTTTTCAAAAAGAGCCAGAAATGTGGGTTTTGTGCAATGTGAAATACGCTGATCAACTACATGGTCCAACTACTGACCAACTATATGAATAAGACAAAACATGTCTGTATCTGTATGTGGCCCAAAGAGCATCAGTCTGCTTTAGAATTAGCTGATAAAAAAGAAGAGTCAGGAGGCCTGAGGAGTGCTTATCTTAGAAATGAAAAAAAAAGAGCTTACTGAAGTAGACGAAGAATAGGCACTGGGAAAAACCTTATCCAATTCACATCTGGATGAAGTCCATCAGTGACCCATAAGCTGTTACACATCTATCTCATAATGCTTCGAGTTTTTGTCAACACCTATCTGCTTCCTACAGCCAACAGCAACAAAACCTTTCAAACAAAGGTGAGTGCGCTGGGTTCAGGGACAGAAAAAAGGGACAGAACTGTTAAAAATTAAAACTAAGTTCTAATTCTCAATAGACCTGAGGTAACAGTATAATTTCTGTAGCAGAAACTGATCAAGGCAGCTGACCAAGATTGGAGGTTAACAGGCTAAACCCCAGGGTCTTTGTAAAGAAAGTAAGGTAGGAGAGGATGTCAAGGGGAAGATGAAAACTGGGGCTTCAACGTGGATCCCTCTGGGAGGTCAGAGGTGTGAATGAGAGAGAGGCAGAAAGAAAGAATGGTCAAAGCATGAAAAGAGACACGAGAGAAGGCTATTGGATAGGCAAGACGGCAGGCGCATAACCAAGCTTTTGAATGCATGTATGTGAGTGACAGGTGTTCTTTGAATAAACCGTGAGGAACCCCAGAAAGAATCTAAGAGCTAAGTCACCATCACAATTTCAAGAACACATTTTGGGCTTCCACTCTATCTATGACACTATGAGGTCCAGTACGTTCAAGGAGCATGAAGTCATTCCAGCAGGAGGTGAGGAGTTAGCAGTTTTGAGTGGTAGGCAGTCACCTTCTCAGCAGAGAGAGTGGCCTGTTTAAAAGCAAGTGGATCTGACATTTGTGCTTCTTCGACTGTGGCCTTTTATCATTCCCATTTGATAGGGACGAGAAACTAAGCTCAGAGAGGCCAGATGATTAGTTTCAAGTCACACACCTAATTATCGACAAAGCTGATAGTAAAACCCAAACCTCCTGATTCCCAGTATGGCACTTTTTCTCCTGTACCACAACTAAGATATAGCACATGGATGCAAACCAGAGCAAACAATACTATGGAAATTTAAAGAAAAAATGTGAAGCAAATACTCAGGGGAATTTTTCATGAAGACTGTAAAATAAAAAGGGGGAATTCTCCTATGACCCGAAGATTGGAAGTGTGCCACACAGAAGCCTCACCCAGTTCCCAGAGAGAGAAGGGAAATCCACACCTCCACAGACTCCCAGCCCCCACCCTGCCCCACTTCTGGCCTCCTTTGGCAGTGAACAGTGAGGAACTTTTTTCTCCCCATGTGACTGCACACAGGTGAATCACAGCTCCTTGAAAAGCTGAAACAGGACAGTTGGCTTAGGAATAATAAAAACAGCAACAGATCAAGTCCCTTGAGCTTCGGGTGCTGCCTCCACTAACAAGACTTATCTGCAAAATCCGGTATCGTGTAAGCAAATCTTTAGAAAAACAGCATCTGGAGCTTTGAAGATGTGGACACAATTGATCTGAGCATGTGACACCTGTCTTTAGAGAAAAGCAATTATTTAGCCCATAAGAGCAAATGTGTTTTCACAAACTGTCAGCTATAAACACTTGTAAAAAATTGCTTTGTGAAAGATCTGTATAAATGGCTTAAAGGTGAGATCAGGAAGACCAAGAATGCAAAACGGTATTCTGGTAACAAATGGAATTTGCTGCCCTTTGCAACTCTACAGCTGATCCTGCCACAGATTTCATTCTTTATGATAGAATATGGAATTTGTGACATCATGACATATGAAACTTATAAACCTAGTATTCACACTTCTCAAAAGGAATGATCCACATGTTCTTCCTATAATTCAAAGGTCTTCTCAGCAAGGAACTTCTTGCTGTTTGTTAAGTTTATTAATTTGTTTTGAGAGAGAGAGAAAGAAAGTGCAAGCAGGGAAGGGACAGAGAGAAGGAGAGACAGAATCCCAAGTAGGCCCTGCACTGACAGTGCCCAATGTGGGGCTCAAACTCACGAACTGTGAGATCATGACCTGATCAAGGTCGGATGCTTAACCAATTGAGCCACCCAGGCACCCGACTTCCTACTGTTTTTAAGAGTGTGCAATACCAGCTCAAGTTCTCTGGCCTATTTCTAATCCAACCCTTCCACTCCTTTAAACAAGAATGCTAAAGTATCTTTTTGTGTAAGCCACAATAGTGTTTGAAATTTGCAAGGTGTTTACTCGTTCCCCTTAGTAAACCAAGGATAATCATAGTTATCAACACTGACTGGAAAGTCTTTTTGAAGAATATTTTTATAATTATTTGCCAATGTGCCTTAGAGAAAATCAGAGTTTGTCCTTTTGACCCTGTGGAAATGGCTCCATGGAAGGTGAGAAGCATGTGGCTGACATCTAATAAAATGCTGCCCTGGTGTAAGAGAATCTTAACACCCATACTCCATGTAGAGAAGTAGTAACTTTTCCACAGCTGATTTAACTTCATACATGTCTAACACTAGAAAAAGAAATTCATGACCAGGAAGCTTCACTGTATTCATGCTACAAAAAATAAGGATTATACCAGGAGACCAGGAGAAAAATCACCAAAAAGCAGCTACCAAAGAGGAAATGCTAGCCTAAAAAGGTATGGTTTCACCCAATGACTTGTGGGGAGGGAAATAAGAAATCCAAAAGACAGACTATGAAGAAGATGGCATTTAGTCCTCAGAGACTGTTACAAAACACTGACTAGTGTTTGCATGTATACACTGTATGCATGTATACTTAGGGTGTGTGTGTGTGTGTGTGTGTGTGTGTGTGTGTGTGTATCTCTATCTCTATAGATATATATCTAGATAAATCTCTATCGATATACACACATATCTATACATGGACATCTATATATCTGTATCTATGTATTTTTTAAAATAAGGTAAAGCCCTAAGTTGTTCCAGGACACTTGGAGCCTAATACAGGCGGTGGCTGTACAACACTGTGCATGCACTCACTGCCACTGAATCGTACACTTTAAAATGGTTAATTTTATGCTGTGTGAATTTCACCTCAATGAAGAAAATAAAGTAAAACAACAGTATTCTGCTTAAGATGAATGTGAAACTTGCCACTTCCTTTTGCTTTCTTTGACAAAGGCAATATTTAAATGTTATCAAAAAATCCTTAGATGAATTCCAGGGATTAATTTAGTGGGGGCAAAAGTTAACCAAGGAGCAGTTATGCAGTGCTTTGACTCTTTCCTTCCTATATCCTTCCCTCCCCAACTTCTCTTTAACAGGTGCTGGGATTGCCAAGATGAGTAACACATCCCACCTTTCCTCAAGTTCAGAGACTGCATTTAATTTCTCAACTCTCCAGGCTGCTTCCATAGGAGCTCTGGTTCTAGACATCTCCAAATCTTTTTTTTTTTTAATTTTTTTTTTTTCAACGTTTTTTATTTATTTTTGGGACAGAGAGAGACAGAGCATGAACGGGGGAGGGGCAGAGAGAGAGGGAGACACAGAATCGGAAACAGGCTCCAGGCTCCGAGCCATCAGCCCAGAGCCTGACGCGGGGCTCGAACTCACGGACCGCGAGATCGTGACCTGGCCGAAGTCGGACGCTTAACCGACTGCGCCACCCAGGCGCCCCTCCAAATCTTTAATGAGGGCACTTGACTAGGACCGCTCCCATCCCATACTCAATTATTTGTGTTTTCTGCGTTCCCTTCTTATCCTTTTTCCCTCACACCAGATGGAGGTTTTTAAAATGCTAAGCTAAAACGGGCGTTTATTGATTTTCAGATGCTATAAAAATAGAGGTATCCCCATTCATTTGAAACTTTAAAGAAGGCCCTTCAGAGGCTGTGAAACTAAGACTGATTCTAGGAATCACATATTTAACTGAAGATTGTTTCAAAGATTTTCTTTCTCTTCATCCCACCACCCTCTGTTCTCGCTTAGCCAACCAGTGCCTCCCACCATTCTCTCCTGCAAGGCCAGAGCTCTCCCAGTTCCCTGCCTCTGACCACACGTGAGCCCTTTCTTTGGAAACAGCTTTGTTTTCATCGCGCTTCCCTTTCTCATCCTCTCGCCACTGAATTCCTTTTCCTTCGGCGTTCATTTTTGTTTTCACTGTAGCCACATTGTTATCCTTAGGAAAACATGCTAGCTTTCACCCTGAAAGGAAGAGGCCCCACCAGGCCCCGGAGCTCACAAGTGCCTGTGATGGACTGGCACAGTGACAAGTCAGAGAGTGACGCAGGCAGAGTGAAACGGGAGAGAAAACCGGTAGGCAAAGCCACGCTGGCTTCTGCAGAGAGGAAAAACGTCACGTTTGCCAAGTGGAAAAAGGATCAATTTAGAAAGGAAAGAAAAATCATTTTCAAGCTTTGGAGAGTCCCCCAAAATGAAGAAAAAGAAAAACAACTCAAAGCAATCTCTGATGATATACAGCCTAATTTTGACCCAGATTTTGTTCTGAGGTCACTCAAAATGTGAAACAGAAGTCATAACGTTTAAATTAAATACCTCATTTGTGGATGGAAGCAGCTACGGGTTGTCACCCAGCCAATGTGTCAGTGGCACAGCTGGTAATTTCACCATGCAGCTGGGAAAGGCAGTCTGTCAGTCATAAGAAACCAGATACGTGGGAGGATTTTCACATAAAATCACTTCTCACAGTGGACTCTGACCATTGTCAGACTTGCTAAATGCACGTATCACGATACTCAGTTTGTTCTTCCATACCTTTATGAAAGTTGTGAAGTTTACAATGCGTGTACTGAGGAGAAACACAAGCTGGGAAAAAGGAACACTGGCATCACTTTAAGGTGGTACAGAGGACTGGTTAACAGAGGTACAGGAACTGAATGAATTTAAACAAATGTCTCCCAAGTATGATTTCATTAATCGTAGACAATTGTGGTCTAATCGTTTCTTATTTGACTTGGCTGGAAAAGTCTTATTCTCACTTTACTCCATTTATAGATAGGCATCTTGGGTCAGCTGACCCTTTCTTTGTCTAGCTAAGTTTCCTTTGAACACGTTATAAAGGTTTTTGATCACCAAAAAATATAATACCAGATGAAGGTCATTATACAAAGAGAATGAAACTAACAGCAATCCAGCGGGAAAAGAAATTTACTGTAAGGATTCTGGCTTATCAACAAGAAGTTAATTGACTTCTTAATGTTTCAAACACATGTCAATCAACAGGCCAATAAAATTTTTATATACTATGCAAACAGTGGTAATTACAGTTTGTGGCTCACCACAGAAACTATCTAATGAAAAAAAAATCATGATATGGACAATAACCCACTCTCCATGTCATCAACTTGCTACTGAACTTAGAAATTTTAGGGGCGCCTGGGTGGCTCAGTCGGTTAAGCGGCCGACTTCGGCTCAGGCCATGATCTCACAGTCCATGAGTTCGAGCCCCACGTCAGGCTCTGTGCTGACAGCTCAGAGCCTGGAGCCTGTTTCAGATTCTGTGTCTCCCTCTCTCTCTCTGCCCCTCCCCTGTTCATGCTCTGTCTCTCTCTGTCTCAAAAATAAATAAACGTTAAAAAAAAAAAAAAAAAAAATTTAAAAAAAAAGAAATTTCACTCCTCCAACTGGGTATGGAACATGGGAAAAACTAACTAAGTAAAATAATGGCCTTCTTTCATACAAAGCATGATCGTACATGTAATAAATACATCTAAATTTGTCATGGTGAATTAAACCAGCTTCAGCTTCAGGCAAAGAGGCAGAGTATTAGGCTGAAATGGACCAATTCTTTCCAATTTGTTATACATGTAGAATCTGAAATTTATTGTTTACTTGATTTAAAAATTAAATCAGGTTTCATTTTTGTATGCAGAGTGCTTTCTTTGCATATTTCATTTAACAATAGCCAGGCTGGAATGAAGCCAGTAATCAAATACTGCAGACTTGGGAAACCCTCTGGTTTTCCAAACTCTCAATAAAGCCTGAGAAGAGTACCAGTTTAGGGAGTGGGCGTCTTTGTTTTTGTGATGACTCACATCATCCAGTATTCATTCATTTATTTTGAAGTCATTCCACAAATATGTGGAAGGCACTTTTCTAGGAAGGGACCATGGGAAACACAAAAACACACAGCCCTTGCCCTAAAGAACTGTACAGATTTTCCCCCCAACATAAGCAGTCCTTTTACTGTAGTTTAATGATTAGCAACCTCACAAATTCAACTTTCTCTTCTTCTCCTTGAAACAAACTAATTTTTCCTCAGGAGTATGTTTTCAAGAGAGTAGGAGATCAGTCTACTCACTCAAAGACTGACTCAAAGAGGCCTACCTTCAGGAGAAACTAAAGAAGACACAATAGTGAAGAAATATTTGGGTTTTAAGATGGAAACAATGAACTACAAGGAATACTGAAAATTCATATTACTGTGATATCAACATGTCTATTACACTAGGGGGGAAAGGGCTTAGAACAGATTATGAAGGGCCAAGATCAAAGGGACTATTTTAGCCATGGTTTTAGAAGGGCTAACAAAAACGTGTTCCATGTCTCTTGTGGCTATCAGTAGACCTGTTAAATAAAACATCAGCAAAGACACAGAAGAACTCAACAACACTGTCCAACGCCATTTAACAGGAAATTCCAGAACACTCCACACAACAGCAGAATACACATTCTTTTCAAGCACCTGTGGAATATTCACCAAGATAGATTGTATCCTGGCTCATAAAACAGACCTCCACATATTTAAAAACAAAGCATGAGGGGCGCCTGGGTGGCTCAGTCGGTTGAGTGTCTGACTTCGGCTCAGGTCATGATCTCGCAGTTTGTGAGTTCGAGCCCTGCGTCGGGCTCTAGCTCGGAGCCTGGAGCCTGCTTCAGATTCTATGTCTCCCTCTCTCTCTCTGCCCCTCCTCCGCTTGTGCTCTGTCTCTCTCTGTCTCTCAAAAATGAATAAATGTAAAAAATTAAAAAAAAAAAACAAAAAAAACCCAAAGCATGTTTCCTGATCACAATGGGATCAAACGTGAAATCAGTAACAGAAGTGTAATAGGAAAAAAAAACCCTAAATAGTCAAAAATTAAGCAAAGCACTCTAAATAATCCATCGGTCAAAGAGGAAGTCTCAAAAGACATAAAAAAATACTCAGAACCAAATAAAAATGCAACATATATACATTAGCAGGATGAAGCTAAAGCAGTGCTGAAAGAGAAATCTGTGGCACTAAATGCTTACATTAGAAAAGAGGAAAGGTCCTAAATCAATAACCTAAGCTTCTACCTTAAGAAACCAAAAAAAGTGATACCTGGGTGGTTCAGGCGGGTAAGTGTCTGACTCTTAATCTCATTTCAGGTCTTGATCTCAGGGTTCTGGGCTTAAGCCCCATGTTGGGCTCCGTGCTGTGCATGGAGCCTACTTAAAAAACAGAAAACAATCCCCCCAAAATGAAGAGCAAAATTATCCTAAAGCAAACAGGAGAAAAAAAATAATAAAGAACAGAGAAAAGAAATGAAACAAAAAGCTGATTCTTTACAAAGATCACTATTGTCAAGACTGACAAACATAAAAAGAGAAAAAAGGGAAGACAGACTTTGCCAATATCAAGAAACAGAGGGTATAATTACAGATCCTAAAGCTGTAAAAACAACAACAACAAGACAACAAAAGGACAATAAGGAAATAACACAAACAACTCTATGCATGTGAATGTGATAATACAGATGAAATGGAACAATTCCTTGAAAATCACAAACTACCAAAATTCACCCAAAATGAGACATAATCTGAATATTCTTATGACTGCTAAAAAGCTTCTGAAAAAGAAATCTTCAGGGCCCGATGGCTTAACTGGGGTATTTTACCAAACATTTAAAGGAAAATTAACATCAATTCTAAACAATCTCTTCCAGGAAACAAAGAGGGTGAAACACTTCCTAATCATTTTATAAGGCCAATATAATTTCATGACCAAAAGCAGACAAAGGCAGTTCAAAACACAAAGCTAAAGACCAACATCCCTCACAACTATCATCATAAAAATTCTCAACAAGTTACTGGCAAATCAAATCCATGTATATATAAAAAGAATTATATACCATGATCAGGTGAGATTTATTCCAGGAATGAAAGTATGTTTCAATATCTGAAAATCAATCAATGTAATGCACCATATTAATAGGCTAAAGAAAGATCACATGATCCCATGTATTAACTGATGCAACAAAAATAAATGACAAGGGGCACCTGGCTGGTTCAGTAGGTTAAGCGTCCAACTCTTGGTTTTGGCTCAGGTCATTATCTCAGGGTCGGGGGACTGAGCCCTGCATCAGGCTCCACAGTGATTAAAACTCTCTCTCTCTTTCCTTCTGCCTCTCTGTCCTGCTCTCTCAAAAAAAAAAAAAAAAAAAAAAAAAAAGTGACAAAACTCATTGTGTCATTAATGATATTATTTTTTTTTCATTTGCAGCAAATCATGAACAGAAGTTGTGATGATTAATATTATGTGTGAAGTTTGGCAATGGGGTGCCCAGACATTTGGTCAAACTTCATGCTGGGTATGTCTGTGAGGGTATTTTGGGGTGAAATTAGTAACTGAATTGGTAGAATGAGTAAAGCAGATTATTCTCCCTACTAATGTGGATGGTCCTCATCCAATCAATTGAAGACCTGACTAGAACAAAAAGCCTGAGTAATATCCTATCTTATTGGCTCTGGTTCAGTTTTTCTGGAGAACGCTAACTAATACATAATGGAAACTTTCCCAACTTGACAAAGAGCATCTATAAAAAACCCACAGCTGACATCATCCTTAGTGGTGAAAGACTGAATGCACTGCCCTAAAATTTGGAACAAGAGAAAGATACATGTTTATTCAATATAGTACTAGAAGTACTAGTCAGTGTAATAAGGCAAGAAAAGGAAATAAATGATATACTGGTCAGAAGGGAAAAAATAAAACTTTCCCTTTTTGCAGAATACATGATTATCTAGAAAGTCCCAGGAAATCTATTTTAAAACTCCTAGGATTTGTGCTGATTCATAGGGGCACATGTACCCCAATGTTTACAGCAGAGCTATCAATAATAGCCAAATTATGGAAAGAGCCCAAATGTCTATCAACTGATGAATGGATAAAGAAAATGTGGCTTATATATACAATGGAATACTACTTGGCAATGAAAAAATGAAATCTTGCCATTTGTAACAACGTGGATGGAACTGGAGGGTATTATGCTAAGTGAAATAAGTTAGTCAGAGAAAGACAGACATCACCTGTTTCATGCATATGTGGAAGTTGAGAAACTTAACAGAAGACCATGGGGGAAGGAAAGGGAAAAAAATAGTTTCAAACAGAGAGGGAGGCAAGTCATAAGAGACTCTTAAATACAGAGAACAAATTGAGGGTTGATGGGGGCGCAGAGGGGAGGAGAAAAAGGGTGATGGGCACTGAGGAGGGCACTTGTTGGGATGAACATTGGGTGTTGTATGTAAGCAATGAATCACGGGAATCTACTCCTGAAACCAAGAGCATACTGTATACACCATATGTTAGCTAACCTCACAAATTATGTTTAAAAAAATAGGAATAAATAGGGGCGCCTGGGTGGCTCAGTTGGTTAAGTGTCCAACTTTGGCCCAGGTCATGATCTCACAGCTCGTGAGTTTGAGCCCCACAATGGGCTCTGTGCTGAGAGCTCAGAGCCTGGAGCCTGCTTTGGATTCTGTGTCTCCCTCTCTCTGCCCCTCCCCCCACCTCAAAAATAAATGGGCATTAAAAAAATGGTTTTTTTTTTTAAATAAAAAATAAATACTCCTAGAATTTAATAAGTGAGTTCAGCAAGATCACAGGATATGAGATTTAAAAAAAAAAGGTCCATGGTATTTCTCTATGTTAGCAACAAACATACCAAAACCAAAATTAAAAATGCAATACCATTTAAAATTTACAATCATTCCAAAAAAAGTAAAATACCAACATATCAATTAAAAAAAAAAGCATGTATGTTGTGTGTGTGTATGCTGAAAATTACAAAATGATAATGAAAGAAATAAAAGAAGACCTAAATAAGTGCAGACACATCCATGGCCATGGATTGGAAGACTCAATATAGTAGAAATGCTGATTTCCCAAAAAATGATTTATACATATAATGTAATTCCTAACAAAATCCTGACAAAATTTTATTGTATATGTACACAAGCTTATTCTAAAATCTGATAGAAAGGCAAAGGAACTGGAATAGCTAAAACGATTTTGAAAAAGAATAAAGTGGGAGAAATCACACTGTTAACACTTCCTATACAGCTATAGCATTCATAATAGCGAACTGGCAGAGGGACAGACACAGAGATCAATGAAACAAAGAATCCAGGAATAGACAACACAAACACACCAACCAAACTGATTTTTTTAAAAAATTTCCATCAGATTTTTGACAAAGAGGCAAAAACAATTCCATGGAGAAATGACAGTTTAAAAAAAAATGTTTATTGGGGCGCCTGGGTGGCTCAGTCGGTTGAGCGACCGACTTTGGCTCAGGTCATGATCTCACGGTTTGTGAGTTCGAGCCCCACGTTGGGCTCTGTGCTGATGGCTTGGAGCCTGGAGCCTGCTTCGGATTCTGTGTCTCCCTCTCTCTCTGTCCCTCCCCTGCTCATGCTCTGTCTCAGAAATAAATAAATATAAAAAAAAATTTTTTTTAAACGTTCATTTAATTTGAGAGAGGGAGAGAGACAGTGTGCATGTGTGCACAAGTGGTGAAGGGGCAGAGAGAGAAAGAGGAAGAGAGAGATTCCCAAGCAGGTTCTGCGCTGTCAGTGTTATGTCAGTGTTGTGTCTCATGAACCATGAGATCATGACCTGAGCTGAGATCAAGAGTCAGACGCTTAACTGATTAAGCCACCCAGGCGCCCCAGGAAGGTTTAAAACAAATTGTACTCGACATCTATAGGAAAAATGAGGCTTAATCTAAACACTATATTTTACACAAAAAATTGATTCAAAATGATCTATGGATTCATGGGCACCCGGGTGACTCCATCAGTTAAGCATCTGACTTTGGCTCAGGTCATGATCTCACGGTTCATGGGTTTGAGCCCCGCATCTGGCTCTGTGCTGACAGCTCAGAGCCTGGAGCCTGCTTCGGATTCTGTGCCTCCCTGACTCTCCGCCCCTCCCCCACTCACACTCTGTCTCTCTCTCAAAAATAAATAAACACTAAAAAAATTTTTCAAAATGATCTATGGATTCAAAAGTAAAACAAAACTATAAAACTTTTAGAAGAAAACATGAGGAAGTCTTTGGAATCTAGGACTACCTGGAATCTAGAACTCTTCATCTGAGTTCTTAGATGCGACAACCAAAATAAACAATTGATAAATTAGATTTCATCAAAATAAAAAATTTTGCCTGTGAAAAAACCTGTTAGAGAGATGAAAAGAGAAGTTATGACCTGGAAGAAAATATTTGTAAACCATAATACTGGACAAAAGCCTCATATCTAGAATATATATAAGAACTCTCAAAACCCAAAAGTAAAACAAACAATTCAGTTAGAAAATGGGCAAAAAGACATCAAGAAACCCCTCAATGAAGAAGGGATACTATGACAAGCACACAAAAAGATACTTACCATCATTAGCAACTAAGGAAATACAAAATAAAATCATGATGGCATATCACTACACACCTAAGAAAGAGAGATAACATCAAATGCTGGAGAGAATGGAGAGAAACTGGATCTCGCATACATTGCTAGTAAGATGTAAAGTGATTTGGCCACTATGGAAAATAGTTGGCAGTTTCTTACCAAACTTAACTGGAATCTTCTATCAGACCCAGCAATCTCATTTGTAGGCATTTACCTACAGAAATGAAAACTTAACACCCATAGAAAAACCTGTACATAAATGTTCACAGTAGCTTTATTTATAGCAGCAAAAATCTGAAAACAATTCAAATGTCCTTCAATGCATGAATGGCTAAGCAAACTGTGGTACATCTATACAACAGAATTCTATTCATCAATAAAAAGGAATTACTGATACATGCAAAAAACTGAAGAGATCTCAAGGGCATTATACTCAGTAAAAAAAGGTCAATCTCAGAAGGTTTCCAACTCTTTGATTCTATTTACAGAACATTAAAAATTTTTTATTTAAATTCTAGTTAGGTAACATACTGTGCCATACTGGTTTCAGGAGTAGAATTCAGTGATTCATCATTTACATACAACACCCAGTGCTCATCACAAAAAGTGCCCTCCTTAATACCCATCTCCCATCTAGCCCATCTCCCACCCATCTCCCTCCATCAACCCTGTTTGTTCTCTATCATTAAGAATCTTATGGCTTATTTCCCTCTCTTTTTTCCATTCTTCCTGTATGTTCGTCTGTTTTGTTTCTTAAATTCCACATATGAGTGAAATCATATGATATTTGTCTTTCTCTGACTTATTTGGTTTAGCATAATACACTCTAGCTCCATCCACACCATTACAAATGGCAAGATCTCATTGTGTTTGATGGCTGAATAATATTCCATTGTATACATATGCCACCTCTTCTTTATTCATTGGTCAATGGACATTTGGGCTCCTCTCTACAGTTTGGCTATTGTTGATAATGCTGCTATAAACATACAGGTGCATGTGCTCCTTCGAGTCTGTATTTTTGTATCCTTTGGGTTAATACCTAGTAGTGCAACTGCTGGATTGTAAGGTAGTTCTATTTTTAACTTTTTGAGGAACCTCCATACTGTTCTCAAGAGAGACTGCACCAGTTTGCATTTCTACCAATAATGCAGCAATAATGCAAGAGGGTTCCCATTTCTCCACATCCTCCTCAACACCTCCTATTTCTTGTGTTGTTGATTTTAGCCATTCTGACAGGTGTGAGGTGATATCTCATTATAGTTTTTATTTGTATTTCCATGATGATGACTGATGTTGAGCATTTTTTCATGAGTGTTGGCCATCTGGATGTCTTCTTTGGAGAAATGTCTATTCATGTCTTCTGCCCATTTTTTAAACTGGATTATTTTTTTGGGTGTTGAGTTTTACAAGTTCTTTATATATTTTGGATAGTAACCCTTTATCACATATGTCATTTGCAAATATCTTCTCCCATTCCAAAGGCTGACTTTTAGTTTTGTTGACTGTTTCCTTTACTGTGCAGGTTTTTTATCTTGATCAAGTCCCAATAGTTCATTTTTTCTTTTGTTTCCTTTGTCTCTGGTGACATGTCTAGTAAAAAATTGCTATGGCCAAGGTCAAAGAGGTTGTTGCCTGTGTTCTCCTCTAGGATTTGGATGGTTTCCTGTCACACATTTATGTCTTTAATCTATTTTGATTTTATTTTTGTGTATGGTGTAAGAAAGTGGTCCACTTTCATTGTTCTGTGTGTTGCTATCCAGTTTTCCCACCGTTTGTTGAAGAGACTGTTTTTTATGCCAGTACATAAAACTGTCTTGATGACTACAGTTTTGTAATATAGCCTGAAATCCAGCATTGTGATGCCTCCAGCTTTGTTTTTCTTTTTCAGGATTGCTTTGGCTATTTGGGATCTTTTGAGGTTACACACAAATTTTAGGGTTGTTTCTTCTAGCTCTATGAAAGATGCTCGTGTTATTTTGGATGGGATTGCATTAAATGTATAGATTGCTTTGGGTAGTATAGACATTTTAACAATGCTTGTTTTTTTAATCCATGAGCATGGGATGCTTTTCCATTTCTTTGTGTTCTCTTCAATTTCTTTCATAAGTGTTATAAAGTTTCAGAGTACAGATCTTTTACATCTTTGGTTAGGTTTATTCCTAGGTATCATGGTTTTCAGTGCAATTATACATGGGACTGATTCTTTGATTTTTCTGCTGCTTCAATGCTGGTGTATAGAAATACAACAGACTTCTGTACATTGATTTTATATCTTATAGGTTGCTGAATTCATGAGTTAGTGCTAGCAGTTTTTTGTAGAGTGTTTTGGGTTTTCTACATAGTGTATCATGTTGTCTGCAAATAGTCCAACTTTGACTTCTTCCTTGCTGATCTGGATGCTTTTTACTTCTTTTTGTTGTCTGATTGTGGAGGCTAAGACTTCCAGTACTATGTTAAATAGTAATAGTGAGAGTGGACATCCTTGTCTTGTTGCTGACTATAGGGGAAAGGCTCTCAGTTTTTTTTCCAATAAGGATGATAGTAGTTGTGGGTTCTTTGTATACGGCCTTTATGATATTGAAGTATGTTCCATCTACCCCTACTTTGTTGAGGTTTTTTTTTTTTTTTTTTTTTTTTTAATCAACAATAGATGCTGTACTTTGTCAAATGCTTTTTCTGTATCTATTGGCAGGATCATATGGTTCTTATTCTTTCTTTTATTAATGTGGTATGTCATATTGATTGGTTTCTGAATACTGAACCAGCCCTGCAGTCCAGCAATTAATCCTGCTTGATCATGGTGAATAATTCTTTTAATGTACTGTTGAATTCGATTTGCTGGTATCTTGTTGAGAAGTTGTGCATCCCTGTTCATCAAGAATACTGACCTTTAATTCTCCTTTTTAGTGAGGTCTTTGTCTGCTTTTGGAATCAAGGTAATGTTGGCCTCATAGAATGAGTTTGGAAGTTTTCCTTCCATTTCTATTTTTTGGAATGGTTTGAAAAAATTGGTATTAATTCTTCTTTAAATGTCTGGTAAATTCCCCTGGGAAGCCTTCTGACCCTGAACTTTTGTTTGTTGGGAGATTTTCTATTACTGATTCAATTTCTTTGTTGGTCATGGTTCTGTTCAAATTTTCTATTTCTTCCTGTTTCAGTTTTGGTACTTTGTATGTTCCTAGGAATTTGCTAATTTCTTCCAGATTGTTCAGTGTGTCGGCATATAATTTTTCATAATATTTTCTTATAATTGTTTGCCTTTCTGTGGTGTTCATTGTGATCTCTCCTCTTTTGTTCATGATTTTATTTGGGTCCTTTCTCTTTGATTAGTCTAGATAGGAATTTATCACTTTTATTAGTTCTTTCAAAGTACCAGCTCTTACTTTGTTGATCTGTTCTACTGTTTTGTTGGTTTGTTTCTATATCATTTATATCTGCTCCAATCTCTATTATGTCCATTCTTATACTGGCTTTTGGCTTTATTTGATGTTCCTTTTCTAGCTCCTTTACGTGTAAGGTTAGGTTGTGTATTTGAGAGTTTTCTTGCTTCTTGAGGTAGGCCTGTATTGCAATATACTTCCCTCTTAGGACTGCCTTTGCTGCATCCCAAAGGTTTGGGACTGCTGTGTTTCATTTTCATTTGCTTCTATGTACTTTTTAATTTCCTCTTTAATTTCTTGGTTAACCCATTCATTTTTTAGTAGGATGTTCTGTTACCTCCATGTATTTTGGATCTTTCCAAATATTTTCTTGTGCTTGATTTCAAGTTTCATAGCATTATGGTATGAAAATACACATGGTATGATCTGAGTCTTTTGGTACCTGTTGAGGGCTGATTTGTGACCCAGTATGTGATCTATTCTGGAAAATGTTCCGTGTGCACTTGAAAGAATGTATATTCTGCTGCTTTCGGATGAAATGTTCTGAATATATGTTAAGTTCATCCAGACTGTGTTATAGCTACTGTTTCCTTATTGATTTTCTCTTATATGATCTCCCCAATGCTTAAGCAGGGGATTAAAGTTCCCTACTATTACTGTATTATTATCAATGAGATAGTTTGTATTTGTTATTGATTTATATATATGGGTACTTCCAAGTTGGGGGTATAAATATTTACAACTCTTAGATCTTCTTGGTGGACAGACCCCTTAATTTTGATATAATGCCCTTCTTCATCTCTTGATACAGTCTTTGTTTTAAAATCTAGTTTGTCTGATATAAGTATGGCTGCTCTGGCTTTCTTTTGATGTCCATCAGTATGATAGATGGTTCTCCATCCCTTCACTTTCAATCTGCAGGTGTCTTTAGGTTTAAAAAGAATCTCTTGTAGGCAGCATATAGATGGATCTTGTTTTTATTATCCATTCTAAAACCCTATATATGTCTTTGATTGGAGCAATTAGTCCATTTACATTCAGAGTGATTATTGAAAGATATGAATTTAGTGCCATTGTGTTACCTGTAGAGTTGGTATTTCTGGTGATGTTCTCTGGTCCTTTGTATTCTTTGTTGCTTTGGTCTTTTTTTTTTTTTCCCCTCCACTCAAAAGAGTCCCCCTTAAAATTTCTTGTGGGGCTAGTTTAGTGGTCACAAACTCCTTTAGTTTTTGTTTGTCTGGGAAACACTTTATCTCTCCTTCTATTCTGGTTGACAGCCTTGATGGATAAAGTATTGTTGGCTGCATATTCTTCCCATTCAGCATGTTGAATATATCCTGTCATTCCCTTATGGCCTGCCAAGTTTCTGTGGACAAATATGCTGTGAACCTGCTTTGTCTTCCCTTGTAGGTTAAGGACTTTTTTCCCTTGCTGCTTTCAGGATTCTTTCCTTGTCTGTGTATTTTGTGAATTTGAGTATGATATGCCTTGGTAATGGCTGGCTTTTGTTGAATTTAATGAGAGCTCTCTGTTCACCTTGGATTTTGATGTCTGTGTTCTCCCCTAAATTAGGTAACTTTTAGCTATAATTTGCTCAAATACACCTTCTGCTCCTTTCTCTCTCTTCATCTTCTAAGTCTCCTATGATATAAATGTTATTACATTTTAATAAGTCATTGAGTTCCATAAATCTACTTTTGTGATTCATTAGTTTTGCTTCTCTCTTCCTTTCAGCTTCATTATTTTCCATAATTTTATCTTCTTTATCAGTGATTTGTTCCTCTGCTTCATCTATCTTTGTTTTTATGGCATACATTTGGATTCGCATCTTGGTTATAGCATTTTTAATTTCGGCCTGACTAGATTTTAGTTCTTTTATCTCTGCTGTAAGGATTCTCTAATGTCTTTTATACTTTTGTCAAGCCCAGCTAGTATCTTTATAACTGTTGTTTTAAATTCTAGTTCAGATGTCTTATTATATCTGTATTGATTAAATCCCTGGCCAACATTTCTTCCTCTTTTTTTTGGGTTGGATTCTTCCATCTTGTCATTTTGGAGGTGAAAAATGAAGGAAGGAAGGAAGGAAGGAAGGAAGGAAGGTCCTAGATGTGTTTTGGGCTGATTGTTAAGAGAAGCTTGATAGAAAAAAATATATATAAAAACTTAAAAATAATTCAAAAAGTAAAGAAATTGCTCTTTCTGTATAAAAAAAACCCAAAAAAACAAAACCGAAACAAACAAACCCAAAGGAAGCTAGATCCTGTTTCCCCCAGAGCTGAAGCTTTGCAGCACTCTATGATCAGTAGACTTGGTGTGTGCAAGGGGGTTATGCTGGTCTGAGAGAGGGGTCTACTGCTCTGATTCTCAGGTGGACTTACTCTAGTGGAAATACACCTGTAGGGTACAGTGGGGGCAGGGCTAGGTGTAAGTTGCTCAGGTCTTCATTTGGTGGCACTCTTTTTCTCTCAATGAGGTCGGTCACTGCTGGTGGGCAAGGGGTAAAAATGGTTCCACCCTGCTCTCTCCTCTCTGGAACAGGGAGCTCATGCCCACCACTCCTCAGGAAGCCCTCACAGACAAACAATTGCCTCTCCAGGGGGTCCCTGTCTTTGAGCTGTCTGCCTGCCAGACAGCACAGAACACCTGTGTTTTATCTTAGGCACAGCTAGGTTTCAAACCCCACACATCAGAGACCCTTGTGGCAGAGACCCATGCTGATCCTCTGGGAGAGGGTCTCACTGCGCTGTGTTGGACACTGGCTTGTCCCAGAAAATAGTTACATGACTGCACAGAGGTTCAGAGTTTATGGTAAATTGTAATACATAGCCAGCACCAGGGTTGCTGTCCTCAGCTAGCATCTTTGTTCCTATGCTGGTGAATGGGGTACCTCAATGGTGCCCGCAGGATCCCTTGCCTATGGAGCTGCTGTATCACCTCTACCAAATGCTCTTCAAGCAGGGGAACCACTTCTCCCCGTGAACCACAGGGAATCCTCAGACTGCACTGCCCACTCCTGGGGCTCCTGCCTCGTCCCCCACTAAGCACAGCCATGCGCAATCCTGGTAATGCTCTTGACCTCCAAAACTTCAGACACTGCACTCTGCTGTTTATAAAAAACTAGCGGTATTGAAATCCTCTCCTTGAGACAAAGCATAAGAGACTCTTAAAAACTGAGAACAAACTGAGGGTTGATGGGGGGTGGGAGGGAGAGGAGGATAGGTGATGGGTATTGAAGAGGGCATCTTTTGGGATGAGCACTGGGTGTTGGATGGAAACCAATTTGACAATAAATTTCATATATTATAAAAAAAAAAAAGAAAAAAAAAAAGAAATCCTCTCCTTTTTCCAGTCAATGGTTTTGGGGAAAAATTTTTTTGTGCAGTCCCCCGTGAATGTTTTCACCCTTTTTTTCCCACTCTTACTCTCTTGTTCTCTCTCGCTCCTCTCTCTGTGATCAGGGCTCCTTCCCCACTGCTGCAATCGTGGCTCTTTTCTCCCCAAATCAACTCTCAGCATTTCCTCCCTTCCACGGGTCATTTTTTCTGCTTGTAGATGTGCAGCTTTGTTCTCCAAGACATCTGATCGATTTCTTGAGTGTTCAGAATGATTTGATATTTCTCTAGCTGTGCTTGAGGCAGGAGGCAAGCTTAGGGTTGCCCTACACTTCTGACATCTTAACCTTCTCCAGAACATTTTGAAATGACAAACTGTATAGAGGTAAAACTAAGTAGTGGCTGCCAGGAGACAGGGATGGGGGGAGCACAGGGAAGCTCCTTTGCAGTGATGGAACAGTTTTGTATCTTGATTTTCATGGTGGTTACACAAATACACGATTAAAATAGCATAGAACTATACATATGCACACATACAACTGCACACGAATACATATAGAAAAACAGTGAAAACTGAGTAAGGTCTGTAGTCTGGTTAACAGCACAGTATCATACTAATACAAATCTTCTGGCTTTGACACTGTACTACAGTTATATATGATGTCACCTTTAAGGAAAGCTGGGTGAAGAATATAGGAACATCTATGTATTATTTCTGCAACTTCTTGTGATAATTGTTTCAAATTTTTTAAAAAGCTAAAAAAATGATGTGTTCAAATGCTTTTTAAAAAGAATCTTGAGTAGCAGAACAAGCTGTTGCTGCAGAAATGGAAGAATAATTTCTGATTTCGTTTTTTTCCAACAGAATTACTCTCTATTGCATGTCTACCTATCATTTCTTTACTCTATTTTTCTTGAAGCTAACTAAATAAAAGCTTCTCAAGGACATAGGCTCTATTCTAGTAACCCCTTTCAGTGCCTACTGCAATACAGATGTTAAAAATAAAATACTAGTTTTGAATTGAGCAAGTTAGCTAATTCTGGCAGAATCTGATACATTTATAAAGAGAACTAGAGTTAAGGTACACTGACTAGTTTTGCGACCTTGGTTACTTACACCTCTCTGGACTTTGGGCTCCTCATCTATGGAATGAATATAATGAGTATTATGTGAGAAGACTGTCAGGAAAATTAAGTGAGTTAATGTATGTAAAGTACTTAGAAGAGTGCCAGACAAATCAGAATAGCTCAATGTTATTTTTCTAAAAGATTTTAAAAATATGACTTTTAGGTGGATCCATTCTGATGAATCAAAATGATAATAAAATGGTTAAGTGGTTATTTCCTTTAACTATTAGGTTTCAATGAAAAAAGTCTGTGGGGATTTTAAATTTTTTTAAGTTTATTTATTTTGAGAGAGAGAGTGAGCAATTGAGCACAAAGAGGAAAGAAGCAGAGAGAGGGGGCAGAGAATCCCAAGCAGGCTTTGCACTGTCAGCATGGAGCCCAACATGGGGCTCAAACTCACAAACCATGAGATCATGACCTGAGCCAAAACCAAGAGTTGGATGCTTAGCTGACTAAGCCACCCAGGCGTCCCTGTTTGTGGGGATTTTAAAGAAAAAAGCCCAATATACCATCTTAAAAGTACCTATGATATTTAGCCTTTTAAAAATGACTACTTATTACTTGTACTGAGTTAAGTTCCAGGTCCTAATAGTTTCTAATAACAATAAAATATTATATGTAAAATTTCAATTAATAAAGGTTTAGTCTAAAGATTTCGATTTTATGTACATTATGTGACTCTCTTACCTAGCTGACTTATTAATCTTCACTCTTTTTTTTTTTAATTTATTTTTGAGACAGAGAGAGAGAGAGCAGGGGAGATACAGAGAGGAAGGGGACAGAGGATCCAAAGTGGGCTCTGTGCTGACAGCAGTGAGCCTGATGCAGGGCTTGAACTCACAAACCGTGAAATCATGACCTGAGCCAAAGTTGGACTGCTTAACTGACTGAGCCACCCAAGTGCCCCTAATCTTGACTCTTCTTAAATGACAGTTTTGTATTCTCTCTTACCCACCTTTGCTTAAATGTCATCTCTACTCAGAAGCCTTACCCCACTTCCCAGAGAGGATGTATCACACTACAACCATCTAGCTATAGGCAAGACTGCTCTACTGTGCTAACTTTTATAATCTCTTGCACACAGTATAAATCCTGGCACAGAGTAGGTCCTCAACAAATATTTGTGAATGAACCAACCACTGACATATTCCCATGGCAATTTTTACTTGCTACCATTAAGGAACTTGGTATATTGAATTATAATTATTTTCCCATTTGTCTCCTCCATTAGAGTGTAACCTTTTTGAGGCCAGGGCCCATGTCTCACTCATGTTTGCACCCTCAGTAACTAGCACAGTGAGTGGAACATTTATCAAAGATATGTACTGAGAGGCTACCATGGGCCAGGTATTGTTTTCCAACAGTGGACAAGGCAGTCACAGTTTCTTATGGAATGACAACAAAGGATAATAAAAAGGATAATTTTTATTGGGACTAATACTATGAAGACAATAAAGCATAACAATGCGACAGAGGAATAAGGAGAAGTACTAGTAGTCAGGCCTTTGTAAGGAGATGATACTTGAGCTCAGAACAAAATGGAGCCGGTCATGTTTAGGTCAGGAGTAAAGAGTCCCAAGTACAGGGAACAGCAAGTACAAAGGCTCTGAGATAGGAATCAGTTGGGTTTGTTTAAAAAAAAAAAAGGCAGGTGTGGCTGGCACATAGTAAACTAAGGGAAGAGAGGAGAAAAGGTCAAAGAAGCAGGTCAGGGCTGGAGCATGCAGGCTATCCTAAGTTTAAACTCTATTCTAAGAGCACCACTGGAGGATTTTAAGCATGAAGTAACAGAATCTAGTTTACATTAAAAAAATTACATTGGTTGTTAAATGGTAAAGAAAAATTGCGGGGGATCATGAACTTCCTTCCACAGGCAGACAAGTTAGGAGACTATGCAGTGGGGTGGGGGGGCGGACAGCATGGAGGCAGTCAAGATGGACTGAAATAGACAGATGGGTGATAAATTTCAAAGACATGGCTGGCAGGACTTGCTACTGAACACGGGAAGTAGGGTGTGGGAAAGAAGAATCAAAGATGTCTCCTGGGGATCTGACTCGAGCAAATTTACTAAAACGGGGAAAGAAGAGGAAATATCTACTATGCTGGACTAAGAAAGTTTCAGATGTCTATTAGATAACCAACTGGAAAAGTAGCACACAGCAGGCACTTGCTGCATACTTTTAAAAATTACCACTTTCGGGATAGACTCATCTACAAATCAAACATATAATACAGCATTCCAAATTTGGCTAACTCTATTTGCTGCTTCCAAGATAACAAAGATAAACAGAAAAGAATAAGTGACTGAAAGGACCAGAGATCTCAGTTCATTTGATGAAATCTCATTTTTGCTATTATTGATGCTCCTTGACCCAGATTTTTAATATAAAGGTGCCATATAACCTCCTGCGGCTTAGTGCCTCAGTTTCCTCAGCCATTAAACAAGAATAACAGTACCACCTATCTTGTATGGCAATCACTTAGTACCACATCTGGCATATATAAGTGCTCAATAAACATTACCTATTATGTTCCAGACGGAATTTCCATTTAAAAAACATTAAAATGTTCTATTATTCCACACTCATTCTGGAACAACAAGGGAAGTGTCTGTGTTTATATTTTATAGATGGCAAAGTGAGGTACAGAGACAGTTGAATGGAGCAGTACACTCAGGTGCACACAGTTAAAGTAGAGCAGACAGGCACCTGGCCGTTCAGGCAACTCCAGTGATTTAAGGTATGATGCTGCTGTCCCTTCTAAGAGTGGGTTTTTCTTTCACTTTTTTTTTAAAGAAGTAAAAAAGGAATAGTGCTTTGTGACAAAAGTCATAAGAAAGTCAAGGATGAATGCAGAGAGATCTGCATGTTGTAAAAAAGGCCTCTTGACCCTTAACTTTTCTCTGTAAAGTGAAGGGAAATACATTAAGTGCAAATTCATCTCGTGAAGCCAACTGTATGGGAACAGCTGATCGGGTAACGCTCAGGTTTGAAATGATTTTCACTAACTCAGCTAAGAATGGAAATAAGTACTTCACATCCCCCGACCCCTTTTCACTCTTATTCCTTTAGAAACGTCATAATAGTTTTTTCCTTCCATTCTTTTACAAGCAAATTTATAGCATTCATAAAATTTTAGACTAAGTCAGAAGGAAACTGAGAGGATATCTAATATATTCTTTCATTTTAAGGTAAAGAATGAGGCCCAGAAGGGAACTGACGAAAATGAAATGAAAGCCAAAGTGGCCTGGGACCAAGTGTCCTAATGCCCCATGGATTACTCTTCTCACTACAAGGGTATCAAATGCCGGGCCAGGCAGTCACCAGAGCTCCTCTGTGTCTATGACAGCCATCATCCATCATGTCACTACTTCCTTCTGAGCCTTAACCCTTTGGAGTCCTAAACCACACTCAAGCTAGCTGCTGCCAGTGATGGTGGCCACGCCTCTAGTGATCTAGTAAATATAAACACCAGATTTCCTGCTTAAAATATCAAGACCTTTTTCTCCCTTCCACTCTGCCTTTTGAATTTTAGAAATAAATAAACTTTTCTGGGCAGTAATAATTTTTGTAGGGAAATATCTAAATTCTACACACTGAAAATGTGGCTGGAGACTGTGAAATAAACTCACTCTGTCTAAAATTTAAAAATAAATATAAGCAAAAGTAATCTATGGTGATAAAAATCAGAAAGTGGTTGCTCAGGGCCAGGGAATGACTGGGAAGAAGCAGGAGAAAACTTTCTGGGGTGATAGAGATGTCCTCTATCTTGAGAAGGACACAGTCAGACTATACACAAGATCTGTGCATCTCACTGTTTGTAAGCTGTATCTTTTAAAAACAATCTAAACTACTCATGCAGAAAATTCAGATTTTAAAATTCTCATCCAAAGAAGGGACTTGAACCGCAGTTCAGCTGATGAAAGGCAATGACCAAACTCAGAGATCGTTCAAAGTCAAGCTACACATTTCTGTTCCAACTACTCATGAGAATAATACCCACTAGACCAGAACTTGTGTATGTGGAGGGCAAGTGAAGAGCTTCCTTTCAGGATATGCTGATGAATGGATTCTGTCTTAAAATAGGAAAGAAAGTGTTATTTAAGAACTGTGTACACTCCTATGATAACATATCCACCACTCCCCATGGTCTACTAAAATGCATTTAGAATTTAATAACAGAACTTCATCCTAAAGACCACAGAGAACTTAAGATGATAAGGAAAGTAAGCTTGAACACAGCGCAGTAATTACGTTTTTAGATTTCTATTTTCTGTATTATTCTCCTATAAAAACTTGGGTGTGTGTAACATTCTGCCCACTGCATTCCATATCTGGTAACACAGTCTTGACAAAAAACAAGAAGAGTACTGAAAAGGAATAAAAAATTGGCTCTCCTCTGGCTGATAAGCACATGATGTTGGCTCAGGAACCATAGGTGAGTAGGAAGACAAATTGGTTAAAGACACTGCTCTGTTAGGGCTTATCACAAGAGGAGGGGGGAGAAGAGGGCAAATTTAGAGTTTAAGTTACAGCTAGAAAGGGAAGACAAATTTCTCACCTCTTTCAGCAAAGCGCATTGCATGATAAATTTTAGCATATGATCATAAAAAGGTCCAGTATAGAATCTGGCATACTGATAAAGGGTAGCTGTGTAAGAAAACACTATGTTCCATTACTAATGAAGGACCCACAGGAGACTGACTGTCCCTCTCCTTAGTGATGGTCATACATACCAAATCTGGCTTCACTCGGTGAGTCAGGGGAAAGGAGAGCCACATAGAGTACAAAGTGGTGAGCATTGTGGACAGCCAGGACTGCTGAACCTCACGGCTTCTGGGAATGCGGTGAATAAAGTATTCGGGAAACTAGAAGGAAAATAGTAACAATCCAAGTCAACCGGGCCATTGATAACCAAGGTAAACACAGCAACAGTTAATGCTTGTAGACACAGGTCATGCTTTGTTTAAAATTTTCATTCTAACTACTTGTAAATTAAGTTACAAAGCCCTTTCCATGCTTTATATGACACACATCATCAGGTTATGACAGAAAAGTTCCTAAATATGATTAAAAATGTTGGAAGTTGGTGTTGACAATAAGTTGGGATAAATTTTCTACAAAATATGTTTTAGGCAAAGAGGTTAACATGCTGATACACAAATTGTTCTTACAAACCAACATGTAAGGCAAATAATCTAATACCAAGATGGCCAAAGGAGATGGACAGAGAATCCCAAACAGAGGAAACTCAAACAGCCAATAAACACAAAACGATGGTTAATAATTAAACATAAAAGAAAGCAATAAGTCATTTTTTACTTACCCAATTGTCAAAGACCATGGTTACCCAGTGTTTTTTGAGGGTTCTGGGAAATAGACACTTACATTCCCTGGTACAACTTTTGCTTACAGCTTTTTGTGAGGGCAATCCAAAAATATCTCTCAGAATTTTAAGTGTATCTACTTTTGATCCACATTTCTGTTTCCAGAAATATATCCCACAGATTCACCTACATGCTTATTCACTGTATCATGCATTGTATTTGTGGAAATCAGGGACAGCCCAAATATCCTCCAATAGGAAATGGAGATGTTCACACAACAAAATATACGAAGATAAATTAACAAATGACAGATTTATATGAGCTTACATGGAAGATGTGCCAAGCTAAATTGTTAAAAAGAATATGCAAGTGGCAGGACAGTATGTTTAATACGGTCCAGGGTGTACTAACAAATCACAACACATGTGTGTTGGTATACACAGATATACACATATTAGTATCTGCTCAGAGACAATCTGGAACTATTCACCATAAACTGCAAAGAGGGGATATTTTTATTTTCCAGGTCATGTATGTCCACACTTAAAATTTGCAACAAGCATGTACTGTTACTTTCATAATAAAAGAAATGAACATTTCGCCTTGAATCAAAGTTCTTGGTATACTTGTTATCTTTTGCTATGTAACAGATTACTTCCAAACCCAGTAGCTTGAAACAACAAATATTTTTGTTTCTAACTTTCTGGGGGGTCAGGAATCCAGAAGCAGTTTAGCAGGGTTATTATGGTTTGGAATCTCTCATGAAATTGAAGTCAAGTTGTTGGCTGGGGCTGCAGTCATCTGACGGCTTGACTGGGGCTGGAGGATCCACTTCTAAGGGGCTCACTCACATGGCTGGCAATTTAGTGCTGGTTTTTAGCAGAAGATCTTACTTCTTTGCTACATGGACTTTTCCATAGGGCTACTTGGGTATTCTCATTACACAGCAACTAGCTTTCCAAAAGCAAGTGATTCGAGAGAGGGAAAGGCAGACACCACAATGTCTTTTATGACCTAACCTCAGAAGTCACACTTTGTCATTTGCACAAAGTCCTACTCGTTACAAAGGTCAACCCTATTTAATATGAAAGAGACTACACAGGGGGCTTGAAACCCTGGGGGTTTCTTGGAGCTTGGCTACCACACAGGTTAAGTCAGACAGTAAAGGACTAAGTATTTAATACACTCTTCTCCCCATCCCCCTATTGGCTTAGAGGTACAATATACTCCTTGAGAAAATAGAAAAGTCTTTTCCTAAACTAGTGGAAGACATACAATTATTGGTCCTGAGATTGTGTGTTTAGAAAAAGATATGAAATTGTGTCTGGAGGCTTTTGTTGAGCCTCCAGTATGAGCCTCCAGTATGAGCCTTCCTCATACTCCAGGAAGGCATGAGTATAGTTCTTATATATACTGCACAAGATGCAAATGTACTGCACATGTGACTACTTTGTTTCACATGTGACTGTAAAGACTATTTCCTCCTCCTTTCATGTTACACCAGTGGAGAAGGAGAGATCTGGATTCAATATATTATTCACTATTTCTATTTATTCATCATTTATTAAACCAACATTGTTTTTCTTTCCAAAGGATTAAAGTACTAAATGTTGAACTAGAAAATAATACCGAATAGTTCCCAAACTACAGAGCAAACAGGGAGCAGTAAATAACCAAGTGGGGACAAACCTGTGAGGTATTTTCTTTGAGGTCTGTGCTTGCCTAATTTATGATTATTAATTGGAAAACACATAACTGGCAAAACAGTACTATGAGCCAAAATCCCTTATCAGAAAACTTTTGGGTCAGAAGTATTTTTAACAGGTAATATGGGGCATCCTTGGAAGTTTGGGGGAAGTAACCAAACATATTAATATCTCTGCAGCAAAACATGAATATTCACACTAACAAGGATAAATAAAGACTATAAGCCTTAGGCCAATTCAAATCAGGTTTTGCTGCCAAAGGTGTGACAAACTTCAGATCCCCTCCATCCCCCAGTTTTCAGAACTTTTTGGTAATTTAGATATGGGATTGTGGAACTTGTACTGCAAAACACATTTGAATCCAATAAGATGTCATTGCTATTATTACAGCAAAAATAACCCAGTAGGGTCTCATTCTAAAGGTTTTTTGGATGTTACTTCCCAGTTTTGAGGCCTGATCTCCGTATCTATAAAAATTTCTTCGGGGCGCCTGCGTGGCGCAGTCGGTTAAGCGTCCGACTTCAGCCAGGTCACGATCTCGCGGTCCGTGAGTTCGAGCCCCGCGTCGGGCTCTGGGCTGATGGCTCGGAGCCTGGAGCCTGTTTCCGATTCTGTGTCTCCCTCTCTCTCTGCCCCTCCCCCGTTCATGCCCTGTCTCTCTCTGTCCCAAAAATAAATAAAAAACGTTGAAAAAAAAAATTTCTTCAAAAATGCATGGGTGTTTATAATGTCCCTTGAATCTCTTAAAGCTGCAAGCATATAACTTTATAAAGAAGCAATGCGCAATATTTCTGGATATTTTTAGTGTCTTGAGGGGCTGGAAGCAGTTTGACTAAGGCTCTAGTAGCCCAACTCCTCAGATTCCATCTGCGCTCCAGAGGGGCAAACACACAGGCCTGGTAGGGAGGGGTTTTTCAAGGGCGTCTGTCTGGGTCTGAAGACGGCAGTCTCAGACTAGGACATGGAAGAAGAGACTACATCTCATCCCAGGAAGCAGCTTGAAGAAGCAGAGAAGATGGGTTTAGGAAGTCTTGTCCATTCTCAGAGGAGGAACAGAAACTAGTAGTGGGATGTTCTGGGGTGGAGACTGAGGGACTTCCAAGACGGAAACTAGAAAACAGGCCTGAGGGTGAAAAACAAGGCTAGTCAGCGTGATGGCCTCTGCTTCTGGACGTGCATGCAAGAAGCCTGACCTCAGCCTCCAGATAAGATGCCAGGCTGAGGAGCGGAGTCCCAGTTCCACTTGTGGCTGGAGCTAACTGGGCCAATGATCACACACCTACAGTGGCCAATCACCCAGTTTGCAGAGGAGAATCCCAGTATAATTATTAACAGTGCCCCTTCTGCTCTCAGAAATGTCCCAGTTGAAATGATAAACTATATAGTGACCCACAGGGCAGGACAATGAGTAGGTTCTTCCAAGTCACAGGGAAAGAAATTTATTCAGAACAGCAGGAGGCAACATGATGGGAGAATCTGCATTACCATTAAGGATAAGAGTGTAAGTGGTAGCTGGGAAGAAAGCCAAGCTGAAAGTTCTGTCAATGAGATAAACAGGAAAACAGTCAGGTGATGATGAACTCGGGGAAGGGCAGTGATGAGGAGCTAGACAAGGGATCAGAACCATGACCCTGCCTGGCAGGGACAGGACAGTCCACAGAGTCCACAGCTCTATACTGGAGAGGCCCTCCAGCTCCAGATCCCATCCAAATCTTGCCTACATTATCATTTTTTTGATAAGAAGTTCAGATAATTGGAAATCCTACCCAAAAGATTTCTCTCTAAATCCAAGTCTCTCACCACCCATTCCCCCAATACAGCAGGTCAGTTCTCCTTAGACACACCTTCCCGACTAACCTTTCTAAGATACCCCCACCCCACGTGTACCCGTACTCTTCCTTCCCCCATCGACAGGCTTGCTCTACGTTTTTGTTTTTGTATTTTGGGCTTTTTTTGAGGGGGGGGGGGGAGGGGCAGGGAGGAGGAGAGAGAATCTTAAGCAGGCTCCACTATCAGCATGGAGCCTGACACAGGGCTCCATCTCATGAACCATGAGATCATGACCTGAGCCAAAATCAAGAGTCGGGTGCTTAACCAAATGAGTCACCCATGCCACTCTACTGGCATACTATATACTTATTTATTTACTACCTGTCTGCCCCATTAGAATATAACTTACCTGAGGATGCCAGGAAATTTAATCACTGCAATCTCAGTGCTTGTGAAGAGTACCTGGTTTACAGTTGATGCTCAGTATTTATTGAATGAGTGATTCAATGTTATTTATTGCATGTTAATAGATATTAATCCAATCTTCTTGTCACCTAGCTGAGGTGTATTTAGACGGACGATATAAAAGGGCACAAAGATAGTGATTTCAGAGTGCACCTTTAGGGCCTTATTTGTAGGGGCCACTCAGTAAACAGATTAAAATGAATGGAATTCTTGGGGCTAGAGAAAAAACCTGAGCAAAGCGGGGGACTGGAATAAAGAGCCAGAGCCAGGAGGCACCAAGTTCTAAGGGCTTGGGGAAATAGGAGGGAGAATGAGAATGAACCAAAGACCTATGCCCTCTTCCCTAACAATGTGTCCCAGGTAGAGAGCCTAGACTGCTCTCTATGAAACTGACCACTCACAAGGGCCTCAAGAAATGTCTCAACCTTTGTGGGTCCTCTCCCTAGAAAACAGATCCATGAGAGAAGAGTGTCCCCAAAGCTTTGAGGTCTGAGCATATAAGGGAAGGGAGCCTGTTAGGCTAGACAAGAACAGCAACCCATTCTGCACCTGACACTAGAAAAATTCTATGCCTTCAGTTTCGGTATTATGCCTTCTACACGGGTGTGTATTGAAGTGGATGGGAACCTGGGCCATTTTGGTAAGAACAGGGCTCTCAGATTAACTATGCTTGACACACAGAAACTGGTGCTAGGGTATCTGATGTCCCATATTGCCTAAAGGAAATACTAAGGGTCAGGCCATGGAAAAATCTTGAGAGGTTTGTTTTTTTTTTTTTTTTTTTTTTTACATATAAAATAATCAAATACATGAAGAAGTCAACAAGGAAAAATTATTAATAGAAAGATTGTATTTTGGTTTTAACAAAAGTTCCTTTGAAGACAAAAGAATGGGATGGAGTTTCAGAGAGCTACAGTTCAGGCCTGGCTATGACCTTTGGCCAGACATTCTCAGGGATTGGGGCATCTGGAGAAATCCAAATGAAGGCATCTTCACAGACATAACTATTTTTGTTAGTCTGTACCTTTGCCTTGAGGGAAATGTCCCTAACCCTCTTTTATGTCCTACTAATGGGATGCAGGACACAAAGGAAGCCTCATCCATCATTTTACCACCCCTACCCCTCACCCCTAGACCCAATATTTAGTTTAGGAGAGGCCACACAACCCAAGCAGGGTCAGTCTTCCCTGGATCCTGGACCCAAGAAAAGTAATTCCTTTGAAAGACACTGTTGGATGTTAAACTGGCTCTGAATCCATTCCACTGGGGCCATGAAATGCATACTTTAGTGTTCCTCTATTCACTAGGCTTTTCTATAATGACTCAAAAGTACTATCATATTTGCCACCAAAACATGCTATTCCGCATTCCCAAGCCAGGAATCGACAAACGAATGGCAGAATATATCATAAATAAATTTCCTGGTTATATATGAAGATCATGAAAATATACATTGGCATTGGCAGGGATGGAGGGTGGGGCACCTGCTCCTGTGGCTCCTTCTTCTAAAACCTCTACACACATTCCATATTTAGCTACTTATTCCCAACATCCCTGCTATTCTTGGTCCAAACTATGACCATCTCTCACCATGACTACAATAACCTCTCAACTCATCTCTAACTCTCCTCTGGCTCCCCTACACTTTATTCTCTACAGAATCACCAGAGATTATAATGTATAGCAGATCTTTCCTTTCATTCTCCTGCTTAAAACCCTCCAAAGGCTTACCAATGCACTTGGGATAAAATCCAAATTTCTGACAACTGTCTCTGAGGTCCTGTGTAACCTGGGCTGCCTTATCTCTCTAATGATTCCTTGTTCACTCACCAACCACATCAGCCTTCTTTCTGTTGTGTGAATACGTCAAATACATTCCTTCCTGAGGGCCTTTTCGATTCATTCTGAGTGGTCTACCGTGCTCCCTAGATTGGATCAATCCAGGTCTTGCTTGAACATTACCTCCTCAGAGAGGAGGCAGGCTCCCCACATGCCCCTCCCCCGATACATGGTCACCCTCCACCACACTGTCTTATTTTGCCATCTTCACAGCAATTACTCATACTTCCAATTAACTTGTTTGTTTGTGTGTTTGACTGGTGTCTGCCTCTCTCTTCAGAACACAAGCTCCATGAGAGGAAAGGATTTCATCTTGCTCACTGTGTAACCCCACTGTGCAGAACGGTGTTTCATACATCATGGGTGCTCAGTCAATACCTGCTGAACAGATAAATGACTGTCACTATAGTTTCTAGAAGTCCAGTCTGTGGTCTATGCTGGATAGGATGCTGACTCTTTACCTTGTAACATCTCAGGATTGTAAGAGACCAACTAATCCAACCTCTCCACTTCATGGATGAGAAATCTGAATTCTCCCAAGGTGATACCGCCAGCAAGTGGTAGAACAGGTCTTCCATGTGTCCTGAAATATGCTCCTGACTCACCCTTCTAAAGGCCCTTCTTTGATCTCTGCACCTCAGTTCTGAGGAATACATAAATGAGCTGAACCAATTTCCCATGGAGCCGTGTTCTCTGCCTTCTGTTGCTTCTATATATAGCCAGCTACCCATTCTGACCCATTTTCTTTTCCTTCTCTGTTCTTCAACTCACCTACCCTCTATATCTACAGCCTCCAACCCACAGAGCTTGCCTGCTTCCCTGGCTCTGTGGGGACTGAGCTCCCTGCGGCCTCCGGTCACCTTCTCCTTCATACCCTGTTCTGTGCTGTAGGTTTGGCATACCAGCCCCAACTACCACTGTTACCAAGGTGTCCTTCCCAGCCTCCAAGCCTTTTTGGTAAAAACAAACAAAAAAACCCCAAGGAAACAAACAAACAAACAAAAAAACAGAGTAAAAATACAGGGACTCAGAAATCCTCAGAGTTTTTGTTGAACCTTAGCAAGTCCTGTTGTTTTGCTATTGCTCCTGCCTGGTAGCCAACTGGGTTACATAGAAAGTATATTCTACTTGAGTCCTTTTTTTTTTTTTTTTTAATGTTTATTTATTTTGAGAGAGAGAGAGACAGAGAGAGAACGTGAGCAGGGGAGGGGCAGACAGAGACGGAGAGAGAGAATCCCAAACAGTCTTCAAGCACTGTCAAGCTCAGAGCCCAGTGTGGGGCGTGATCTCACAAACTGCTAGATCATGACCTGAGCCAAAATCCAGAATCGGATGCTTAACTGACCCAGGCACCCCCTGAGTCCTTTCTTTCTGTGCAGTTCTATGTGTATATCCTGCAGTGTGTGCATTTCTTGCATCATGATTCGGTCTCTTTCACGCAACTGGCAGTAATATAAAAGACAAAGAAGTGAGATTCTCTCTCTCCCTTATTCTCTCTGCACCATATCTTAGAAAAAGACACATACTAGTTAGTGAAACCTCCTTTTCATCCATCTATCTAAACGTCCTAATTAAGAAGGGGCAGAGGCCATGTGCTATAGTATTGTATGTATACCCACAGAGCATCCCAGTGTTTCCTACACAAGCTTGACTGATGCCTAACTAGACATAGAGTGGCAAGACAGCCAAGAAAGGGAGAATGTTTACTAAAAAAAAAATAATAATAATAAAGTAGAGATATGGATTTTTTTCCCTCAGTCTCTAGTTTGTCTGAAATTATGTGAAACACTGAGTTAAATGCTAATAGTATATGACAACTTGTAACTTTCAAAGTATCTTCCAGAATTACATCACTGCTAAAACCCACAAACATATCTGGCTTTAGATCTGTGACAACCTAAATAGAAGTTTATAGTGATTTAGATGGAAATAATTCCACCAAGGAATCCAGATGGCATCATAAACCACAACAGAGCAGATTAAGTGGTCTATGAAGTCATTCTCTGCTGTTACCACACATTGAAATGTACAATATGTTTATTATTTAATGAATGCCACACTGTTGCAGAATCTTGGAAACAAGACAAAACTAAAACGGTAAAATTTCATTCAACCAAAAAGGGTTTCAGCTTTCTTTTATAACTGTTTTCTTAATAATGCAAAATATAATGTACATACTAGAAGAAAACTATGTTGGATGGTTCTATCATTCTGAAATCAAGATGACCATAATTCACTGTACACACAAAAATGTCCTTATGTGCATGTCCTTTAAGTACTTGGTAGGTGCTCACTTCATGGTAGCTGATGAAGGAGTGAAGGGGCCAAGGGTCCCAGACTGGGTCTTGCTTATAACCAGTTCTGTCACCTTGGGTAAGTCAACTTCTCTAGACCTCAGTCTTTCATAAGGAGGCCTTGCAAGATCAGGATCCTCAACTAGCCACCATGATTCTACAACTGGCCCTCAAGTCTAACCCGTCAAAGACAAGCAAGGCTGATGCTCCCTGCTTGTCCCATGGCTTTCAAGCCACTCCTCACTTTACCTTTAGAAGCATTCCACTCCTGGAGGTCAGGGCAGCAGGGAAATAAAAAAGTCATTGGTTCTTAAAACAATTATGGGACTCTGGCCATGCAAATTTTTAATGTCCTTTGTAATGAATATTTAGTTGTCCTCTTCTCAGCCTCTTACTGCCCCCTTCTTTTGCCAACAATAACCAATTTTCTTTTGGGTAACTCACTCCTCTCACACTCTCAGGCACAGTTTTGGTGGGATGTTAGCCCCTGTCTCCTTCACTTCCAAACCTCTAGTACCATGAGGAGGCCTGGAATGGCTTAAGCAACATGGGAATAACCCTCATGCCTGGCCACAATGACTGGCTGAAAGACAGGGCTATAACTCAGCTGAAGACCATGAGACTGGAGACATTAGGAATTTGCTGGAGTTTCTGGGAAAAAGAAGTTTCTCTCTCTCTATCTTCTACACGTTGTAAGAGACCTTTTTCCCTGCACAGGCTAGTGCAAAGATAGAAAGCCAGGAGGTACTACTGGGTTTTGCCACCCTGAGGGGACAGCATAGCTGCTGGAGCCAGCACTGTGGGGAGCCTGATGGAGGTGACGCTGCAGAAGATAGAGCAGACAGCCATTGACCATCGCTAGTGAAACTGCTGGGCACCTGGACCAAGTCTCACCCAGAAATAAGACTGAATTTTTCCCCTTTGCAAGTAAACAAATTCCCCTTAGTGTTCAAGCCAATTTTGAGTTTAGTTTTATGTCACTTGCAACTTAAACACCCTTCCTTTTAGCTTTAAAATGATATGAATGTTTAAAAAATTTAAAAAAAGGGGGGGGGGCGCCTGGGTGGCTCAGTCAGTTAAGCATCCAACTTTGGCTCATGATTCATGATTCATCATCGGCTCATGATTCATCCGATCTCACAGTTCGTGAGTTCAAGCCCCGCATTGGGCTCTGTGCTAACAGCTCAGAGCCTGGAACCTGCTTCAGATTCTGTGTCTCTCTTGCTCTCTGCCCCTCCCCTGTTCACACTCTGTTTCTCTCTAAAAAATAAATAAACATTTAAAATAAATAAATAAATAAATAAATGTAAGACTATTTCCCTTTTTTACAAAAGAAAATATATCAATATCATAGATGAACACTGAATTGCAGTGCTGTGTTTTTCATTTCATTCATTAAATACCTACCAGGTGACAGGAACGGGGCTAGAAACACAACGGTGAGGAAGGCATTCATAAGGAATTCAGTAGAGAGTAGCAGAGCAACACAGAAAAACTAGCAATTGCAATCAAAGAGCGTAATACAAAAGGAGATATAAGTATTAAATATAATGTTAGCACCAAGTAAGAAATGATGCACTATACTTTGAGAAGCTAAATCGGGCTTTATGGAAGAGATACTTGATCTCACTTCTTGGCAGGATGTGAAATTTACCAGGCATAGCAGAGGGGGAAAAAGGGTCTTCCAGACATGTTCAGAGCAGTGACACATGAAATTGCAAGAAATTTGGGGGGAACTGTTTGGTATACAAGGAGCACAGGAGAGAACAGCAGAAAATGGAGCTAGGGAGGCAGGGCCTTCAAAGCCATGCTGAGGAGAATGTACATGAAGCTAAAGGCAATGAGGAATCCTTGGAGGATGATGAGAGCAATGTGACCACATCTGCATTCAGGAACCACTACTCTGGCAGAAGGGGTGGGGCTCCCCCAGAAGCAGATCCCTGAAATGTATCAGGAGAACGATGTCCAAGGCCTAAAGGATACTTGCAGCACTGAGATGAAGGAATGGAGAGGGCCAATGGTGGGAAGGAGGGACTTAGGGAGGCTGGAGAGTTTGGGGTGACTCAGGTTTTTAGGTGGGGTGAATGGTGAAAGGGGAAACAGGCTGAGAGCATATCATTATTCATTATGGTCTGGTTTTCAGCATAATTTTATGAGTCAGTAAAACAGTAAGTATAAAATATATCAATGTTAGAAGATATTACAGATAATTTTTAGGTTGAAATGGGGCAGATGGTTTGTACCTAAAATGGGGCAATGGGTTGACCTGGCAGGTACACAGAATAAGATAACCTAGGAATCCAGGAAAAGGGAGCGCTCAGAAATGCAGGTTCTAGGCAGGCACCAGAGGGCCCTACTGGAGCAGCAGCCTCATTTGTCTTTCGTAAGTCAGGCTTGAGAGCCAGTTGTGGGGATCACGGTGGCTTTCTGAGGACCCCCTGATCTCGTCCAGGCCTCTACTTCACAGTAAGAGAATGAGGTCTGGAGAAGCTACCTCCCCTGGTTATCAGCAGGACCCAGTCTGGAACCCATGGCTCCTCCACCCACAGGTCACTCGGTGGCACTTCCTCATCAGCTGCCATGAACTGAGCATCTATCAGGTCCTTGACAGACAAGTAGACATGCCTCTGCACTCACCACTTTCACTTCCCGACCATGATCTGCCCTTTGGTCAATCCTGAAACTGAAAGTACAATAGTCAACCTCATTAGTTGCGTGGCTTGGAATTATGTTATGCCTGGCATGATTCTAACTACCAGCTCCATAATTACTTCCTGGTGCCTAATGGCTAAAAGGCACGAAAGAACCTTCGTTTATGCAAAAGGAAGGACAAAGGGAAAGAGGCCACATCCTGATTTTATGACAACTACGATGACAAGTTACTGTATGCTCGGGACCATAATATAAGTATACATTAAAAAAATATGCTTTATGTAAATGTTTACATGTAAACATCGGTTATTAGAATGTCTCTAATTCACTTCAAAATGGAGAAGTAGCAGCACTGTATTCTACACTGCTACTGGCTCTGCATGTTGTAAGAACCCCACATATATTAAACTGGCACAGGCATTCTGGACACGTGATCAGAAAGTCCAACAACTGCAATGTTATTCATAGTTTCTTCAATTCCATCAATTCAGAATCTGATGCAGAGAAAGTTTAACCTGACTTGCCTTTGTTGTAGAGATGGAGAATGGGATAATTAAGATTTAGGAAAGAATTTAAGAGACTCAGCTATTTAAAATACTTCAGAACCATGTATACATCTACCTGATAACAGCGTTTTGAAAATACTCATCTATTCACTGAAACAGCCACACCAGGATCTCTGTTTGCAATAAACTACCAACATTTTAGTTTGGTATTTCACTCATTTATAATGGCCTTCACCAAATTAGACGTATTCTTTATACCTATAATTGAATGCAGTCAAGATCCACTATAAAGAGGAAAAGTGTTTATATAGACTAATCACACTAAAAATGAATGCCACGAGTTTAACAGAATTCACAAACTGAAACGAAACCCACGATTGCAACTATATAATTTACAAAAGTATTTCTTTCAGGATTGCTTGGGAATTGTGAAAGAGAATGAGCAGATGCATTAGATTTAGAAGTTTCAGTAAGTTATAGCCAACTTCAGCCCACTCTGTGAAGTTAGCACCCCACCTTGTGGAAAATAGTAGGTGTTGTTGAATGGAAGCACGCCATGTTAATTTCAGAGGCCATGCTTGATAAATCCTGCAACCACCAAATTGCCACTGAGTTATACACATACGTAGAATAAAAGATACAAACCAAAATATTTCTATTTGTTAAAGTAGCAGAAAAGTAATGTGTTTCCAAGATACAAGTATACCCGTCCCAAAAGACTGGTCCTTATGATATGTGTTTGGGTTATTTAGAAAATAAATATTTCCTATGCATAGATTACTATTTCCACAGGTGCTTTTACCACTTCTTAGTTTGTTTCAAAACAGAACTTTAATTGTTTTCTAATTGTAACTTAGAAAATACAGAAAAATGTTCAAAGACAAAAGCAAACATCAACCATTATTCACAACCAAGAGATGATCCCTCTACCCTCTGCACAAACTTAAAAAAATATTGGGTCACTTAAATCCTTTCTGTAACTGAAAGCATTCTAAGATGACCTCAGGTTTCTAAAACTGAAATAATTTTTTATCTTTTAATTTCACCAACTTCTTTCCCAATCTCCTGTCATGGTTCAAAAACACCCACCATTTGTCCAAATGTGTCCTGTGTTTTCCAATTTCCTAGCCCTGAGATCTCTCCTTCCCCTGTATTCAAAGCACTTACTTTTTTTTTTTTTTTAATCAAAGCTATATAAATAAATATATGTACACACACACACACACACACACACATACACACACACATATATTTGTATGTATGCATGCGTGCACACACACACGGTTTTGAAGTTTCCTATGAGACTCTCAGTTTGGTTAGACACCTGAGGTAATTCATCATCGTTACTGGCTTCTTGGAAGCATCCTTTTTGGAGTTCTCTGTCCCCCTGCTCAACTTCCAACTCCCAACCAGTTGTTCTCTAGGCCTGTTGTATGTGGTGGTCTTCATATGGAAACTCCCTTCACTGCCATCCTGAAAATTTCCTTCACTTCTCTTCTGGGCTGGAACCTAGATTCCAGGACCACAGTCTTCCTCCTTCTTAGGTCCTCCTTGTTTTGGTGAAGCACATCCTCTATGAAACGTCGTATGGGAACTGGTGTGAGGATTGCTCTAATCATTATTCTGAAAGCCACTTGGACTCCAAACGTGACTCATTTTCCTTTGCTTTTTGGAAATTTTATCATTAGTTCTGAAATTGCATGATGATATATCTTCAGTGACTATAGTTTTACTGGGCTGGGGATACTCCTTTAGTTTGAAGGTCACATCCTTTAGTTGTAGGCATTTTTCTTGGGTGATTTTTTTTTTTTAATGACACCTGCCTGTGTTCTTATTCTTTCTGAATAGTAGCCTTCCAACATCCAGTTTGATTATCTAATTTTATTATCTTTTCTCTGTTGGTTTTATCTTTTTGTTCCGCTTTATACCAGAATCCTTCAACATGATCTTCCAATATTTTCATTTTTTTTATTCCTACATCAAAATTTTAATAGGCAAGGACCTTTCTAGCTATATGAGTTTTTTTAAAAAAAATGGATATCATTCTTTATTTAAAGACACAATGTCCTTTCATTTCCCCGAAGATACTGTTTTCCTTTAAGCCCTTCCCCTATGCCCTGGCTCATGATTTGCCCTTTCCTCTGATTCCTTTTCTCAAAGTTGCTTCCTCAAATAGTTTTGCTTTTTCTTATGTTGAGGCTTCCCTCCAATGTCTGTAACTGTGGATGTCGGTTCAAGCCAGTGATTCTCAGGATGGGGGTGGATTTCTCCCCCAGGGACATTGAAGCAAGGTCTGGTCTTCAAGACTGGTGGGGGCAGGGTTGGGGGGGGGGTGGTGGTGAAGGGCTAGGAAGGCAGGGATTCTACTGGCATCTAGTGGTGGAGGCCAGAGATGCTGCTTAATTAACATCCCACAATGCCTCCTCACACGATTTACCTGACCTCAAATGTCAATAGTGTCGAGGCTTGGAAACCCTGGTTCATACTAAAGAATGAGGCATTAAAAGGCAGACTCGAGGGGCGCCTGGGTGGCTCAGTCGGTTGAGCGCCGACTTCGGCTCAGGTCACGATCTCGCGGTCCGTGAGTTCGAGCCCCGCATCGGGCCCCTGTGCTGACAGCTCAGAGCCCGGAGCCTGTTTCAATTCTGTGTCTCCCTCTCTCTGACCCTCCCCCTTTCATGCTCTGTCTCTCCCTGTCTCAAAAATAAATAAACATTAAAAAAAAAAATTTTTTTTTAAAAAAGGCAGACTCGAAGCTCTATGCCCTGAGTAGGGTTGTCAAGGGGAAGATAAAAATAGTCATAGTGAAATAGCCATTTCACTGGGGGAAATCCTAAATATCAGAATCTATACTTCTATTCTCCTGAGCAAATCAGTTTTCTGAAAGCTAATCTTCAATCTTGTGCCTGGGGGAAATAAATGTAGCATTCTGGGAGCTTATTGGAAAGGAGATCTAAGGGGCGCGTATTGGGGGGACAAGGAGTAGTCAGCTGTTCACTCTCCTTACATCTTCTGTTCACAGGGCAGTGTCTATCCAAAATATGGCTGGGTGTTCCCAGAGCCAAAACCTTTTTAGTTCAACCTCTCCAGGGGTAAATGTTGGGTTTTCTACCATGATAGGGTAGAGGGTCTACCTGGTCTATAGGCAGATTTCAACCAAGAGGCCTCGTTTCAGCCCCAATTTGTACTCCGGCCTCCAGAGGTAGCACTGCCCAGTGGTACTTTGATTAATTGACTAGCACTACCCAATGACACTTCACTTGTTAATTAATTCTGAAGGTTGCCAGTATTTGTGCTTACGCCTCTCCAACTGCACAAAACATTTCTTGAGGCAAAAGGGCACTTCCTTTCCTTATTTGAGTTCTTTGTAAAACTTGGTCCAAATTTTGCACATAGAAGCTAATCAACAAACATCCACTTTCGATTTTCAAGAGGGATTTTACCTTGGGGAAGCCGCAACTTCTAGGAGCTGTTCTGCCCATCTCAAACAAAGAAGAGTCTATTACACAAATGCCAGTACTGCAGCCTCAGCAAGGTGCTTGGTGAATCAAATCTTTAAATAAAAATACTCTCCAGGTGGAAACACTGCTCTCAAGCCATATTAAAGCCTTCTCAAGTCAGGAGAGGAAAATTATCCTTAGCAAGGATCTATGTTTCTAAACAAGAAATGAGATCGCTTCTCGTCACCCTCCCCACACGGATTAGTCTGTAACATATACTAGAAATGTCCCCTCTGGCAGCCATTCTGAAGATCGGCCCTCTGGCCTCCAAGGAGCGGTGATGCAGGGTGCCACCACTCCATGTTCAGCGGTGCACTGCCACCTGGTGGGAGCAGGAGGGGATAACAGCGACACGGCTGAGGAGGCCGCACAGTACAAGGATGCAAGTCTTTCAACACCTGGAAGGGCTCTCGGGGACCATTTCTAAAGCCTGAAGGACCTTTTCGGTTGGGAGAGAGGGAGAGGAAAGAGAAAAAAAGGGACAGAGCGCAAGGGCGCAGGACTCAGGAAATGGTTTTGAATCAGTGCAAGGAGGGGCCGTGCAGTCCCTCTGACTCCCAGGGTGCTTGTAAGTTCCTCAAGGCAGAGGCTGTTGACTCTTTTAGGTGGTGCGAAATGTTGTTTACAAAGACACTGACACTCAGGGACGCTCCACCTACAGAGTTCCCCAGGTCAGTGATGACAACTTCATTCTTAAAATTGCTCAGACCCAAAGCTTTGTAGTTCTGCTTGATTTCTCTCTTTTCTTCACATTTCTCTCTTTTCTTCATATCCAATCTGTCAGGAAATTGTATTAACTCTATTTTAAAAAAAATATCCAGAGTCCAACCATTTCCCCCATTCCTACCCCTTTCGGTGCAAGCCACACCACGTCTTTTGTGCACTGATTCAACCGCCTCCTCAGTGGTCTCCTTGCTTCCATCCTTTGCCCTTAGTCTATCTGTACAGAGTTATCTGTTTAAAACCGCTCCCCATTTCCCTCAAAGTAAGACAGGGAGTCCTTACGGTGGCTGATGAGGCCCTATATCCTCTGGCCCCTGCACCAACCCCTCCCATCTCCTCTCTAGAGCCTCCCTCCTCTGACTCCTCTCCAGCTACCAGGATTCTCTGCTGTTTCCCCAACATCCAGGAATGCCCCACTCTATGGCTTTTCCAGAGACTATCCCTTCTGCCCAAAACACTTTTTTCCCAGGCATCCCCATCGTCTTTAAGGACCTACAAGCAACTGCAATTTTTTTCTTCCCTGTCAGAATTCCCAATCCCACTACCCCTGTGCAATCTTCCCACAGCACTGACCGCCTTCTAACAAGCTTTAAGATTTTTTTATTTACTATGTCCAGTGTTACTGTCTTTCTGATCCAGCTCACGTTCAGTAAGCTCCATGATGGCAGGAATTTTTTTGGTATGTTTTGTTCATGGGTGTATCCCAACTGCCTATAATAATGCCTGGTCAATGGAAAGCAAATATTTATTGTTGAATAAACAAAGTTTAAAAAAAGAAGGAAAACATTAGAATTCTGACTACTACTGCATTATGAATTTGGTAAAACTGAAAATCTTTCCTTAAAAAAAAAGATTTTAAGTAATCTCTACACCCAAATTGGGGCTCAAACCCACAACCCCGAGATCAAGAGTCGCATGCTGTACCTGCTGAGCCAACCAAGGGACCTGGAAAAGTGAACATCTTTGTAAAAGATTAAACATCAGAAACCCATTTCTGTATTTATTCCTGTCATATTTAATATCTATGAATATGAATAGAGGGCATAACAGGTTTTACTTAGTGACCAGAACAACAACTGTTTGGGATATCTCTTCTATTTGTCTCTGCCCCACATGATATTTATACTCTTTAATATGTTTATTACATTTACTCTAAAACAAGAGTTCAATCAACAACCTAGCAGAATGCGAAGTGCGAAAGGGTTGACATGCCCTTCAATGTCAGCAAGTTACTTAATTTGGGCTTTTTTAACTTTTTCCCTAATCAAGGTAAAACCCACATTTAGAATACTATAGAAACACACATTTACATACTAAAGACAATTTGGAAAGTTAAAAGAATACTTGTGTGTGTAAGTACAAAAATGTTTACTGCAGTATTCAGTGAAAACTTGAAAAACTGCTGAAAACTGCAACAGGGAAATGGTACATCAATACTACAAACCACTATGCAATCATTAAAAAGTGTAAGGTAGACCTATATGTACCAACATGGACAGCCATCAAGGTATAGAGTTAAATGTAAAAACACTGAAAACAATAGATAGGTTTGATTTACGAACTAGCCATCCCCTGCCCCCAACCCATTTATATAGTTATGTGTGTATGTGTGCATGTAATTCATAGTATTTTCTTAGAGTAAATGTACAAGAGGGAAAAAGTCATACCAGCAGGTATAACTCGAGCTTGCAGTGTTTATTTCTAGAGAGTGGGACTGGGGCAGGAACAGGGAGCTCCTACTTTTTATTTTACATAAAGTTAAGTAAAGAAGTTCTTTACCATCCAAAGTTTTTAAATTAAGAAATTAAAAAATGGGGGGGGGGACGGTGCCTGGGTGGCTCAGTGGGTTAAGCATCCGACTTCGGCTCAGGTCATTATCTCGCCATTGGTGAGCTCGAGCCCTGCATCAGGCTCTGTGCTGACAGCTCAGAGCCTGGAGCCTACATCAGATTGTGGATTGTGTGTCTCCCTCTCTCTCTGCCCCTCCCCTGCTCGCACTCTCTCCCCCTTCTCTCTGTCTCAAAAATAAATAAACATTAAAAAAAAACTATAGGAAAGAAAATTTGGAGAGAAAAGAGTAAAGAAACAGAAAATAATCACTTACAATCCTGCCTCGGTTGATTGTGGGGCAAATTTAATAAGGATTTGCTGAAATATACACATAAGTATAGTGTCTTATACAGAATGGGCACTCATTTAATATTTTTTGAATAAATGAACAAATAATCTTTCTTGGTAAAACAGTATAAGCTTATTTATAGAGCAGTGGGAAATCTTGTTAAATGACCCCAAAGTAAAGCTGGCTTCAAATCAGTTTTCAGCACCTTCTGTTATTTTATGTAAGAAAAATGCCTACTCTGTAATTTTTACATGTAGTTTTGAAAATGTTTTATTCAAGTGTTGCTGAGCTTTTTTCTTTAATGATATGATCTAAAAGGGCTAACTCATGCTCTAATAGAAGTTGCTCCGAGTAATGGTTGTCAAGAAAGGCAGTTAACAGATAAGGCTCAGACATAGAAGCAAACGGAAGGATGAACCAAAATCCACCGTGCAATGCCCTGAGCCTCGTTTCCTTCCACATCTCCCAGGGGTGGGCGTCCCTGGTGAAACAAAGGCCAGTGTGGGGACACTGTTGCTCTCCAGGAGGAAAGCTCTGGTTTGATTTTTCACCTCCCTTCATATAACACAGCTCTAGTAATTGGTTCTACTTGGGAAAGTTACCATCCAATCTTTCTGAAAGATATTACTTTAGCTACACTTTACTTTAGAACTAATCCCAGTGGAAATTACATTTCCTTTAGAAGGCTTTTTGAGATATTTTTTTCATAGAAGTCATTTCACAGCTAAACATTTGTTTCCTTGTTTGTTTTGGCTTAGCTTTTGCTCATCTTTCTAATCTCAGTTGCTTCATTCCAGTAGGATTGAGATGTTTCTCCCAAGGAAACCCCGTTTCTCTTTAAATGCCAACCATGCAGAGAAACATAAGCTACGAGTAGAGTTAAAAAGTACACCACAAGGGGCGCCTGGGTGGCGCAGTCGGTTAAGCGTCCGACTTCAGCCAGGTCACGATCTCGCGGTCTGTGAGTTCGAGCCCCGCGTCAGGCTCTGGGCTGATGGCTCGGAGCCTGGAGCCTGTTTCTGATTCTGTGTCTCCCTCTCTCTCTGCCCCTCCCCCGTTCATGCTCTGTCTCTCTCTGTCCCAAAAATAAATAAAAAACGTTGAAAAAAAAATTTTTTTTTAAAAAAGTACACAAGTAATTATTTCTCTTTACTCCTGTGTAATTATAAATACGGTGAATTGCACGCCTTAAGATTTTAAATACCATTTTAAAAATTACACTCAATCAAAGGAATCAGGAGAAATTTGAATGAAGTTTCTGCAACAAAAATAGGTCATCCCTACCATTTCATTAGCAAAATTACATTAATTTAAAATTTAGCTTAAAAATTTGCTGGATGATTAACAACTGGTAATCTGTATCTCCTGATATCTGAGAAGGAAGGTCTATCTGTTTTTGGAAGAGCAGTCTTGTGTTGCAAATGTGGGCTTTGGCTTCTCACCAGAACCAAGTGTGAATCGATGCACTTTTATTCCTAAAGAGCTCTGAGCGATGTGAATGAGACACCTTGCCCAGGCACAGAGTGCAATTACTGTTAATGCTTTCAAATGGTGCAGATTTTCTGCTTCACTTAAAAAGGCTGAAAATCAAACTATAAAGGGAGAGTCAAAGTCTTTAACCACAAGAATATTATCTGTAGCTAGGAAATTGCAGTTGGTACAGTTATATCAGAAAAAAAAAAAAGGCAAATTGAGTGAGCGGGGGTTGCTATTTATACAAACAGCCCAGAGCAGACATCAACACAGAGAACACAATAAAACTCCAACTTTGATTAGAAAATTAATGTGGCTTTGGTTCTGGCAAGACGGCAATATAAACTAACCTGAAAACCCTCCTTCTGTAAGCAGATTAAAATGCTATAATAAATGTAACAAAATATGGTTTTATCTGAAGTAGAAAGAAGGGAAATCCCTACCTGCCAGACATAAGAAAAAAATGAGAAAGGAGAGGCAGCCTTTGACACAGAGGCCTGGGAGGAAGACATAACTATGCCAGTGACCCTGGGTTGGGTTCTGAGGACCCCTGTCCTGTGTGTTTGGGGGGAGAGGCCACAAAGGAACAACAAACGGAGAGCTGATACTTGTATGATAATAACAGCTTCCTATATTTGAAAGTTAGAGTACCCTGGGACTCAGTTCTTAGTCTTCCACTAATTTCTAACTATACTCAATCCCTTGGTGATCTCATCCAGTTTCTTCTTTTAAGTACCATCATGTAAACACCGAAGAGTCCAAAATTCACATTCAGTCAGACCGGAGCTCTCTCCTGAACTTTGCGTTCACAGATCAAACTGCATAGTCAACATCTTTGCATGTATACTTAAAGACATAGCACACTTGGTCCTCCTGCTCCCTCATGTAATCCTCTTTGCTTTTTTCTGATAGCTTGGGCCAATAATCTAGATGTCATCCTCTACTCATCTCTTTCCCACACCCACACACATCGTATCTGCCTATAGACAAAATTTATCTCTACCTTCAAAATTCATCCAGAATCTGACCACTTCGCATCACATCCATTTTTGCCATTCTTGCCCAAACCACACTGCTCTCTCACAGGATCGCTGCTAAGGCCTCCAAACTCCTTTCCTTGCTTCTGCCCTTCTCCTCTTTAGTTTAGTCAGCAGCCAAAATGATCCTACTAAAATATAAATCAGGGGCGCCTAAACAACATGCTACAAACCACCAATGAGTCAACAAAGAAATCAAAGAAATAAATGAATCAATACATGGAGACAAATGAAACTGGAAACATAATGGTCCAGAAATCTTTGGGACACAGCAAAAGCAGCTCTGTGAGAAAAACTCATAGCAATACAGGCCTACCACAAGAAACAAGAAAAATCTCAAGCAAGCAAACCTTACACCTAAAGGAATTAGAAAAAAAAACAAACAAAACCCAAAGTTAATAAAAAGGTAGGAAATAATAAAGATCTGAGTGGACATAAGTGAAACAGAGACTTTAAAAAAGCAATAGAAAAGATCAATGAAACCAAGAGCTGGTTCTTGGCAAAGAGAAGCAAAATTGATAAAATTGTAGCCAGACTCATCAAGAAAAAAAAGAGAAAGGACCCAAGTAAATAAATCAGAAATGAAAGAGAAATAACAACCAACACCACAGAAATATAAAGGATTGTAAGAGACTTCTCTGAAAAATTATATACCAACAAATTAGACAACCTAGAAGAAATGGTTAAATTCTTAAAAAAAGATAATCTTCCAAAATTGAATCAGGACAAGATCTGAACAGAATGATTACTAGTAACAAAATTAAGTCAGTAATCCAAAAAACTCCCCCAAAGCAAAAGTCCAGGACCAGACAGATATACAGAATTCCTCTTAAACTATTCCAAAATATAGAAGAGGAAGGAAAGCTTTCACATACATTCTATAAGGCCAGCATTACCCTGATACCAAAACAAGACAAAGACACCACAAGAAAATAAAAAACCCACAAGCCAATATCCCTGATGAACATAGATGAGAAAATCCTCAACAAAATATCAGCAAACCACACTCAACAATATGTTAAAAGGATTATTCACCACCACCAAGTGGGATTTATTCCAGGGGTGCAAGAATGGTTCAATATTCACAAATCAATCAATGTAATACACTATATCAAACAAAATGAAGGATAAAAATCATGATCATTTCAGAGGCAGAGAAAGCATTTGACAAAATTCAACATCCATTCGTGATAAAAACTCTCAACAAAGTGAGGTTAGAGAAAACATATCTCAATATAATAAAGGCCATATATGAAAACACACAGCTGACACCATACTCAATGGTAAAAAACTGAGAGCTTTTCCCCTTATATCAGGAGCAAGACAAGCATATCCACTCTTACCACTTCTTATAACATAGTACTGGAAGACCTAGTCACAGCAATCAGACAAGAAAAAGAAATAAAAGGCATACAAATTGGTCAGAAAGAAGTTAAACTGTCATTATTTACAGATGACATGATACTATATGCATAGAAGACTTTATAGACTCCACCAAAAAACTATCATAATAATTGGATTCAGTAAAGTTGCAGGGGATAGAATTAATATACAGAGATTGGTTGCATTCCTATACACTTAACAAAGTAGTAGAAAGAGAAATTAAGAAAACAATTCATTTACAACTGCACCAAAGGAAATAAAATGCCTATGAATAAACTTAGCCAAACAGGTGAAAGATCTGATCTCTGAAAATTATAAAACACTGATAAAATAAACTGAAGACAACACAAACAAATGGAAAGACATGCCACAATCATGGATTGGAATAACATTCAAAGTAATCTATACATTCACTGCAACTCCTATCAAAATACCAAGCACTGTTGACAGAACTGTAACAAATGATCCTAAAATTTGTACGAAACCACAGAAGACCCTGAACAGTCAAAGCAATCTTGAGAAAGAAGAACAAAGCTGTAAACATCACCGTTTCAGATTTCAAGATATACTACAAAGCTATAGTATAAAAAAAGTATGCTACTGGCACAAAAACAGACTCATAGATTAATGTAATGGAATAGAGAATCCAGAAATAAACTTATGCTTATACGGTCAGTTAATCTATTGACAAGGGAGGAAAGAATATACAGTGAGGTGCTGGAAAATGGTGCTGGAAAAATTGAACAGCTATATGCAAAACAACGAAACTAGACCACTTTCTAACACCATACCTTAAAAAAAAAAACAAAACCAAAAAACTTAAAATGAATTAAAGGTGAGACAGGAAACCATAATACTCTTAGAATAAAGCACCGGCAATAATTTCTTGGATATCTGCCATAGAAACATTTTTCTAGATATGCTTCCTAAGGCAAGGGAAACAAAAGCAAAAATAAAATATTGGGATTGCATAAAAATAACAAGTTTTTGCACAGCAAAGGAAACCATCAACAAAACAAAAGGCAACCAAATGAATGGGAGAAGATATATGTAAATGATATATTCAATGGAAGGTTAATATTCCCCATATATAAAGAGCTTATACAACTCAACACCAAAAAAACAAATAACCTGATTAAAAATGGACAAAAGACCTGAACAGACGTTTTTCCAAATAAGACATGCAGATAGCCAATATATACATGAAAAGATGTTCAACATCACTAATTATCAGAGAAATGCAAATCAAAGCCACAATGAAATATCTCCTTATCCCTGTCAGAATGCCTTGAATCAAAAAGGTAAGGAATAACAATGGTTGGTGAAGATGTGGAGAAAAAGGAACTCTTGTGCACTGTTGGTGGGAATGTAAATTGGCGCAGCAACTGTGGAAAACTATATGACGATTCCTCAAAATATTATAAATAGAAATACCATATGATTCAATGATTCCACTTTTGGGAATTTGCCCAAAGAAAACAAAAACACTAATTCAAAAAGATATATGCACCCCTATGTTTATCGCAGCATTATTTACAATAACCAAGATATGGAAGTAACCCAGTGTCCACTGACAGATTAATGGGTAAAGAAGATTTATACACATGGATTATCAACTATAAAAAGGAGGAGATCTTGCCATTTGTGGCAACATGCACAGACCTAGAGAGTATTATGCTAAGTGAAATGAGTTTCTTTTTCTTTTTCTTTTTTTTTTTTTTTGAAGAGAGTCAATCTTTTATATATTTGTTTAATTTTAAGTGAGCAAAGATCTTTATAGCATTGGACAAAAAGGAAATTCAGTTCTTTACTAGAATGGCACTACAAACTCCCTTTTGCATCATAATAATCAAAGAACAGTTGCTTTTTTTTAATTTTAATGTTTATTTATTTTTGACAGAGAGAGAGACAGAGCATGAGCGGCGGAGGGGCAGAGAAAGAGGGAGACACAGAATCCGAAGCAGGCTCTAGGCTCCGAGCTGTCAGCACAGAGCCTGACGCGGGGCTCGAACTCACAGACCGTGAGATCATGACCCGAGATGAAGTCGGACACTCAACCGACTGAGCCACCCAGGCACCCCAAAGTGCGGTTGCTTTTTAAATTTTGTAGAACATGGGGCGCCTGGGTGGCTCAGTCGGTTAAGCGGCCGACTTCGGCTCAGGTCATGATGTCACGGTCCGTGAGTTCGAGCCCCACGTCGGGCTCTGTGCTGACAGCTCAGAGCCTGGAGCCTGTTTCAGATTCTGTGTCTCCCTCTCTCTAACCCTCCCCCGTTCATTCTCTGTCTCTCTCTGTCTCAAAAATAAATAAACGTTAAAAAAAAAATTAAATTTTGTAGAACTTGTCTATAAAAATACCTAGCCCTGGTGTGTGGGGCTATGATTTCCCTTACATGTGGAATCTAAAAACAAACGAATAAACAAAAACAGAAACAGACCCATAAACAGAGAACAAACTGACGGTTGCCAGAGGGAGGGAACACAGCTGGGAGGATGGGCAAAATAGGTGAAAGCCAGTGGGAGATACAGGCTTTCAGTTATGGAATGAATAAGTCACAGGAATAAAAGGTACAGTACAGGGAATATAGTCAATAGTACTATAAAAACGTTTTATTGTAACAGATGGCAGCTACACTTGTGGTGAATGCAGCATAACATACAACCTTGTCAAATAACTATGCTGTACACCTGAAAGTAATGTAACATTGTGTGTCAACTACACTTCAATTAAAGAAAAAGTAAAAATAATAACAATAAAAATAAAATTAAAAGATCACATCGCTCCTCTACCTAAAGCTTCCCAATTGCTCCCCATTTCACACACAGGGAAAAAAATTCTAAGACTAAAAACAGACAACATGGCCTTAAAACAATCTGATCCCAACATGCCCACCTTGATGTCTATGGGCTCATAATCTGTTCAGCTCTTCCTCACTTACTTTGCTTTGGCCAATTTGACCTCTTCGTTATTTCAAGAACATGCCAGGCATAACCCCACCTCAAGATCTTCTTTGCAGTTATTGTTTTCTCCAAGAATTCTCTTTCCCCAGATGGCTTTATACTTCACCTCCCTCAGGTCTTTGTTCAAATGCCACCTTTCATGGCCACTCTAACCTAAAATTGCAACCTCCCTTTAACCCCCCAATATTCCCTATTTCTTTGCCTTGCTTTATTTTTCTCCTTAGCATTTATCACTAACACATTACAAATTTTACTTGATTATCTTGTTTATTGTTTCCCCATTGGAATGCAGCCACCATGAGGGCAGAGATTCTTGCATGTTTTATTTACTACTATATCACTAGCACGCAGTAGGTGTTCAATAAGAATCTGTTAAATAAATGAATGAATGCTAAATATATATTTATGAAGGAAAAAAATTCAACCTAGAATTCCAAATGCAGTATGCAATCAAAGGAAGATCAAAACCAAAACATATTCTCAGGAAAACAAAAAACATGGAAAGAATAAATCACTTAACAGACCTTCCATGAAAGAACTAATAAAAGACATACTCTGGAAAAAAGACATTTGATCCAAAAGGAAGGCGTAGAAAGAATAAGCAAAGAAAATGCTATATAAATCTAAATAAGCACTGACTATATAAAATAATGGTAATAAGTAATTTGGGCGGTATAAAAACAAGGTAGAACCAAAACACTAAACAATAATATGTAAGATGGGAAGGGGTGCTCACACTTAAAACATTCTAGGGGCGCCTCAGTCAGTTAAGCGTCTGATTTCGGCTCAGGTCATCATCTTGCTATCTGTGAGTTCGAGACCCACGTCAGGCTCTGTGCTGACAGCTCAGAGCCTGGGGCCTGCTTTGGATTCTGTGTCTCCCTCTCTCTCTCTCTGCAACTCCCCCGCTCACACTCTGTCTCTCTCTCTCTCTCTCTCTCAAAAATAAACATTAAAAAAAATTTGTTTTAATTCTAAAAGCCTTGTTTTTCAGGAGGAGGATGGAGATATTAAGTTTTTGACTTTGAGTTAGGTATCCATGTAGACATTTAAGAATAATGTCTTGGGAGAATAGAATAATTTCCATTCTAGGGGAAGGAAAAAAGGGAATATAAAGAAAGCTAATTAATCCAAACAGAAGATAGGAAGGGAGGATGAAAAGAGTCAAAAATCTTTCGGTAAGTAGAAAGAATCAAATAAAATAGTAGAAATAAATTTAATACATTAATAATCACAATAAATGTACAGGTACCAAACAAGCTACTTCAAAACCAAAAATCATTGTCTTTTACTTTTAAAAAGTGTTATATGTCTTTTATAAAAGACACACCTAAAACACAACATATCAAAAAGTAAAAATAAAGAGATGGATAAAGATATACCATGTGAACACTGTAGCACAGATTACAAAAGTGGCAGGAGAATATTATGAAAATAATTATGTTAACACATTTGTAAACTCATAAAAAATGGACATATTCCTAGAAAAATATCTTAGCAACATTGTCTTAAGAACAAACAGAAAGTGTGAAGAGTCTATAACTACAACAAAAAGAACACATCAGGGCTAGGTATTTTTATAGACAAGTTCTACAAAATTTAAAAAGCAACTGCGCTTTGATTATTATGATGCAAAAATGAGTTTGTAGTGCCATTCTAGTAAAGAACTGAATTTCTTTTTTTGTTCAATGCTATAAAGATCTTTACTCGGGGCGCCTGGGTGGCTCAGTTGGTTAAGCATCCGACTTCAGCTCAGGTCATGATCTTACAGTCTGTGAGTTCGAGCCCCGCGTCGGGCTCTGTGCTGACAGCTCAGAGCCTGGAGCCTGCTTCAGATTCTGTGTCTCCCTCTCTCTCTGCCCCTTCCCCACTCATGCTCTGTCTCTGTCTCAAAAATAAATAAAAACATTTAAAAAAAAAAAAGATCTTTGCTCACTTAAAATAAGCAAATATATAAAAGATTGACTCTGTTCAAAAAAAAAAAAAGAGTAACTGATATTTACCCAAATTTCTCCACAGAACAAAAAGCTGTATACTCACATAATGAGATTAGTTTAACCTTGATACTTAGGAACAGCACAAGAAAGGACAAGTACAGGGGAATCCTATTCATGAACATTAATGAAAAAACCCTACAAATATATTTGTAAACAAAATCCAGCAATGTGTTAAAATATAACTCGCGGGGCGCCTGGGTGGCGCAGTCGGTTAAGCGTCCGACTTCAGCCAGGTCACGATCTCACGGTCCGTGAGTTCGAGCCCCGCGTCAGGCTCTGGGCTGATGGCTCGGAGCCTGGAGCCTGTTTCCGATTCTGTGTCTCCCTCTCTCTCTGTCCCTCCCCCGTTCATGCTCTGTCTCTCTCTGTCCCAAAAATAAATAAACGTTGAAAAAAAAAAAAATAAAATAAAAATAAAATAAAATAAAATATAACTCGCTATGAACAAACTGGGTTTATTCCAAGAATACCACAATAGTTTACACCATGTAACTGCCCATGAAAACAGATAAAACGGGAAAAACAATATGATTATCTGAGACGAAGAAAAGACATTTGATAAAAATCAACTAAATATGATTTAAAAGTAAACTCTTGGAAAATTTTTAAAATCAGAAAGAATATAAGGATGACCAGTACATTGCTTCTATTAGTTATTGTTCTGGAGAGTCTGACAACAAAATGAGAAAAAGAAAGAAAAGGTGTAAAGATTAGAAAGAATCACAATTGTTACTATTTGCAGATGATATTATTTTGATAACATAAAAGTGTACATAACATAATATGATATCTTGATAACATAAAAGTGTACAAATTATTGGAATTAATTAGAGTGTAGCAAGGTGGTTCTTACAAGATCACTATACTCCAATCAATTATATTTCTATATACTGAAACACAGGAAAGATCATTAAAAGGTATATCACTTACAATGATAATGAGACAATACAAGGTACGTAGAAATAAAAACAACAAAAAATATGCAAAACTCTTGTGACGAAAATTAAAAACGTTACTGAAAAGCATTAAAGGAAACCTAAATAATGGAGAGATGGATGATGTCCTGGGACAGGAAGACACCATCACGTAGATTTAAGTTCTCTTCAAACTGATGCATGGATTCAATTCAATTCATACAAAACTTTTAGTATGTTTCTTTGTGAACTTGCCAAAGCTAACTCAAAAACCCATGTGAAAAAGAAAGAACCCCTAAAATACTCCTGAAGAGTAAGACTATGGGAGCTTGATATTAGCAGCAGACAAACCTGTTAACAAAGAAGAAAACTCATACACAGATCTATACATACGCAGAAACTTGATATAACAGGGGTAGCACTGCACATTAGTGAAAAAAGGAGCATTCAGTAAATGGTGCTGAGCCAGTACTCACAACTACTGTACTAGACAGTGCAGATCTAGACTGTTCAATATTCTTGGCTAATAAGGGCTCTGTCAGCAAATGTATTGATCACTACTGATTTCTTCACCAAGACTCCCTCTTCCCAGTCTTGTGAGCCCCATGGAAGATACACAATGGATAGCTGTCTGTGGGGGAGGTGGGGGTTGCAGGTACATCCCCCCCTTAATCTGTAGTGAAAACAAGAGAAGAGGAAGTGGATTCCTCCCCTTATCAAGTCTTGGTGGGAAGGTGTCTCTCCACCTGCCCTCTCCTCTAAGTGTGGCACATGGGGTGGCCAGCAGAAAGGACAACAGGCATGTTCATGCTATCAACCTCAGTGGCTCTCCTCTGCATTTTTGCAGAAACTCTTCCCAGCTTCAGATTCATAAGTATAAAACCTTTTAGGAATGAGACAGTATTTCTTTTCTAAGGAGACTTCCATTGCCCCAGCAGTAAATTAACTGATGGAAGGAAGTAGTCTAACAGAAATGCTTAGTCCTACAGTGGTGGTACCACTTTGATAGTAAGAAAAAATAACGGCACTTAAAAATTCAAAATCTTTGGCTTTTGTATTAAGGTGAATCAAATCTTGTTTGGACCTAGATGATATTATGTTAAGTAAAATAAGTCAGACAGAGAAAGACAAGTGCCATACGATTTCACTTAGAATGGAATCTAAAAAGCAAAAGAAACAAAGCAGAAACAGACCCATATAAACAGAGAACAAACTGGTGGCTGCCAGAGGTGAAAGGGCGAGGGAATGGGCAAAATGCATGAAGGAGAATGGGAAGTACAGGCTTCCAGTTATGGAATGAGTAAGTCACAGGGATGAAAGGCGCAGCATAGGGAATAGAGTCAGTGGTACTGTGACAGTTTTGCATGGTGACAGATGGTAGCTATACTTGTGGTGAGCACAGCATAACATGTAGAGTTATCAAATCACTATGTTTACACCTGAAACTAACGTTAACACTGTGTGCCAACTAGACTTCAATTAAAAAATAAATAAAGTGAATGACACCCAACTTATTGGGCTCTAAAGTGTCTACAACAACGTTCCAAATGTTTCATTAAACCATGAAATTCAGCAAATAAACAATCCATATGCTGATGGACCTGGAGGGAAATATTCAGTATATATACTGAATTAAAACTGGAGCCTCCGATTGGATGCAACTTTAGAAAGAAGAAAATAATACATACGCTAATAATTGAGTAAAAAGCTACCTGTTCTTTATGTTGAAAACAAGAATTTGTAATTTTTTAAATTTTATATTTTTAAGTAAACTTTATCACTGCTGTAACATAATACTATATTCCTCTTGTGCAAAAAATCACCATCATATTCTCCAAATTCTCTACCAATTCTAACATACACTATGATTCAATGACATTTTTAAGTCTCTGATGCCGCGAATAAACCCTGAAACATTCTTTTCTAACTTAGTTTTTTGGGTTGGAAAAGAGTACACAAAAGAGGCCTATGAAGAAAAAGTTTCAGAGAAGACACGTTTAAGTAAGCGACACGTATTAGGCAGGACCTTACTTATACTTCTCGGTCTCAATTTTCTCAATTGTGAAATAAGGATATCGTTATCTGCCTCACACATTATTAAGAGGGCCAATAACTAGCACACAGGGATGAGTAGTGTCCCCCCTCAAATTCCTGTCCAGCTGGGATCTGTCAACGTGACCTTATTTGGAAACAGGTCTTGTAGATGGATCAAGTTAAGATGAGGTCATAGCGAATTAGGGTGGGCCATACATCCCATGACTGGTGTCTTTATGAGAAGGGAATGTGAAGACAGAGACACAGAAATGGCCCTATGACAATGGAGGCAGAGATTAAAATGATGCTGCTACAAGCCAAGGAACACCAAGGACTGCTGGCAACCATGAGAAGTGAGGAAGATTCTCTCCCCTTCAGAGAGAACACGGCCCAGCAGACTCCTTGACTGCAGACTTGTAGCCTGAACACTCAGAATGTGGTACTCTGTTACAGAAGACCACAAGAAACAAATACAGCATTGATGCCTAAAACAGAAATGAAGCATTTGGCTCATCTCCCACATAGAAAAAACATACCATACATTTTGTTAGGGCTCAATTCACGGCAGGCAGATTCTAATGTTGTTTGACATGGACTCTCCAAGAACACATTTCCATAGTGTTTTAGTTAGGGATCATGTTTACAAGTGACTAAAACTCAGCTGGAGTTTAAAAGGCCTGGGAATGGAGTGGAGTGGGGTGGGGAGGTGAGAGAGGGAATTGAGGGGGAGTGACAGAGGGGTGATATTAGTGGATCCTGATTTTCCCATGCAGATGCAGCTGGGCGTCTGGAGTTACTAAAGGCAGGACTCACCATCTGGTTTCTTATTTTATTCTTCCTGTGCATTAATTTCCTTCTTTTCTCCAACTGTAGTCTGTCTTTACCCACCACATGAAAACATGACTGCCAGCAGCTCCCAAGTCTTAGCTTTCACAGAGTTTGCCCCCAAAGAAAGACTGTCTCCATTTTCTGGGTCCCCAAGTCCAAAATGCCCAGTGAAACACTTTGAGGGGCCTGAGCGGGGTCAGCTTCCACTCCTGACCCACCTGCTGCCACCCCATGGCTGGGAAGGCACCAGAGGAGGGATGGATGGAGACAATCTACACAAGCACTAGCTCCGGTTCCCTTCATGATAAAGCACAGTTTCACATGGGTTCTTTTACACCAAATTCTCACTAAAATGCTAAAGCGAGCAGCGAGAGGTACAGAAGTAATTATAAAGGCAGATACAAAGACAATTTGAAGACAAAGAAGTTGTCATAGATAAATCATCGAGAAATGCAGGACCTTGATAAAGAACTTTTAGTGAAGAGCCAATAAGCACATCAACTGGATGTCTTATGTAAGTTTAAATAAAACAATTTTCACAGTTGGACTTAACTGAAAAATAATTTCCTTCCTTTACAAGAATAAAAAAGAATGTAACAAATTAAGCTACCACTCGAAGATACACTTTAAAGGAAGTCTTATCTTTCGGTAGTAGAGGAAATACATTTCATCAGCAATAAACATTTGACTGCCCTGTAAGGGCAGGGCACTGAGGTGCCACAAGATTGTTTCTAGAGATAATTAAACTCAATATATGACTTTTAACTTTCTTAGACATAGAAATGATCACTTACCATAGTACTGGGGTCTCTATCAGCTCGATTTCGTTCAAAAGAATTTATTTTATGGGCACTCATTTCATCAGTATCAGCAATGATATAATGTCTGGGAGAGTAAGCATTGGACAGGTGCTCAAGCAGCCTCAGGATCTCAGTGGTGTGCCCACCTGGAAAAAATATTGAAAGGCCTAAGATTAAAAATCCCACAATGTGGGGGCACCTGGGTGGCTCAGTTAGTTAAGCGTCCGACTTTGGCTCAGGTCATGATCTCCCCGTTCATGGGTTCCAGCCCTGCATCGGGCTCTGTGTTGACAGCTCAGAGCCTGGAGCCTACTTCAGATTCTGTGTCTCCCCTTCTCTCTACCCCTCCCCTGCTTGCACTCTGTCTCTCTGTGTCTCTCTTTCAAAAATAAATTTAAAAAATTTTTTTAAAAATTAAAAATGCCACAATGTGGTTATTAGAGGGGAGGCAGGTGGGGGGATGAATTAATTAGGTGATGGGGATTAAGCAGTGTACTTGTTGTGATGAGCACTGGATGAGCACTGGAAGTGTTGAATGTACATTGTACTTTACACCTGAAACTGATATTACGCTGTGTTAACTAACTGGAATTGAAATAAACATTGAAAAGAAAAAAGAAATGCCCAACGGACATATCCATTTGGCTCTGCTATACTAATGGTATGCTTTATGTATTCCTCAAAAGACAAAAGCAACATCTGGAAACAATAATCGATGCCCTTGTATAAATACTACTTTTATATGGGGGAAGAGGATAATAAAACAATAAAATTGGCACTAGCAGTAGGTGCTAAGGAGGCACAAAGAAGTAGAAGACACAATTCCTGTTACCAAGAAGCCTGGTACGAGGGGAAAGAATGCACACAGACATGTAAAGAGTGATGCAAGACAGCATAAAAAATTTAAATGAGGGCAGAGGGGAGGCAAGCAAATGGTTATGAAAACAACCTTGTAAGAGTAGGGGAGATCCCTGATAAAGCTGAAGCCGAAGCTAATGGACACAGAGCAGTAGGGAGGCCACTGGGTGGGATTATTAGGACATGAGATGGCAAAATCTGAGATGTGGGCTCAAGGAATGGGGGAAATACTGGGAAGAAGGACGAGAGTGAAAGCAGATCAGGAAAGTAGGTTGAAAAATGGAAAAACTGTCACTGAAGGTTTCTGGGCTGCGAAGTAATGTCAGGGGGGCATGAGCACTGACCCGCAGGGCTTGGGGATTCTTAAGGAAGACTTTTGTTCATCACTGTAACCCCAGCTCCTAAGAGAAGTCTCAGCACACTGCAGGCCATCAAATATTTACCAGTTTCACCAAACAATGGTTCAAAGTTTGAAACTGTACAATCTCCAACATTTTAATGCTTTAATTTCAAAACCATGAATTCAAAAATCGACTGTGTACATTGAGGTTTCCTTCATGGAAAAAAAAACACAAAAGCACATCAATCTATCGCATTAACTATGCAGCATTTTTAAGCAAAGCAATCAAACTGCTTCTCAACGAGCCCTATCATACCCATTTAGTTTCATTTCACAATCTCTCAGCCTCAGCCAGGTTGATGTCCTTAACATTCTCTCTATTCATCTTGTTATCTCCTCCTTGTCTCTGGTCACACTGTTCCCCCCACCTACTAAACTCTCCTCCACTGCTACTGTTGCAAGAAAGTGCTTTCGATAGTGAAACAGTGAACATATAGAACAAATTAAGCATGTGGTTTCTCCCCATACACATATTTTATTATAGTAGAAAGGGAAGGATTACTCTCTACATTGCAGAAGGGACTAGATGTAGAAATAAAATTGGCATAGATTATGTGTGAGTTTCAGGAATTAGAATCATACTTTAGCTTTGTAACTTGTCACCCATCTTTGTGTCTGGGGCATGTAATTTACACATCTGATTTATGCTCATTTTTGTATTTTTGTTTTTAGCCTTGAGAAAGTGTGGTGGTTTGCAAAGTAGGTACTTGCTTTCACAGCTGGACCAATTAAGGATAAAAAGGATAATTTCCACATTTTCCACTGCAATTAAAACTTCATTATACCTGCTTTAACAGTCTTTTCTTTTCTTAAAAGGAAACACTTACTGAATACATTCTTTGAAGATTTAACCTTGCCACCAACTGAAGTCGTTACCATGATGGGTCTTGTCTTCCATTTTACTCTTTTATTAAGATATATTCTTTGGGAACAAAATCTTCTCAGTTCTACCTTACATAATGCTCAATGTCACTCATCATCAGGGAAATAAAAATCAAAGCCACACTGAGATACCAGCTCACACTGGTCAGAATGGCTAAAATGAACAAATCAGGAAACTACAGATGCTGGCAAGGATGTGGAGAAACGGGAACCCCCTTGCAGTGTTGGTGGGAATGCAAACTGGTGAAGCCACTCTGGAAAACAGTGTGGAGGTTCCTCAAAAAAATTAAAAATAGATCTACCCTGTGACCCAGCAATAGCACTACTAGGAATTTACCCAAAGGGTACAGGAGTGCTGATGCATAGGGGCACATGTACTCCAATGTTTATAGCAGCACTTTCAACAATAGCCAAATTATGGAAAGAGCCCAAATGTCCATCAATTGACGAATGGATAAAGAAGATGTGGTTTATATATATAATGGAATACTACCTGGCAATGAGAAAGAATGAAATCTGGCCATTTGCAGCAATGTGGATGACACTAGAAGGTATTATGCTGAGTGAAATAAGTCAGAGAAGGACAGGTATCATATGTTTTCACTCATATGTGGATCTTAAGAAACTTAACAGAAGGCCATGGGGGAAGGGAAGGGGAGAAAATAGTTACAGAGAGGGAGGGAGGCAAACCACAAGAGACTCTGAAATACAGAGAACAAACTGAGGGTGGACACGGGGGTGGGAGAGAGGGGAAAATGAGTGACGGGCATTGAGGAGGGCACTCGTTGGGATGAGCACTGGGTGTTGTATGTCAGCCAATTTGACAATAAATTGTATTTAAAAAAATACACCCAGAATCCAATCTCTTCTCTCCATCTCCTTTGCTCCTACCCAGCTCCAAGCCATATTACTCACATTGATTATGACCATAGCTTCCTGGTCTGCTCCCCCAGCTCCATTTGTCTATTCAAGTGTCTACGTCCATCTATTCTCAACACAGCATCCACTGTGACCCTATTAGAAAGAGTTGATCAAATGATTTACCTCTGCTCAAAACCCTCCTGTGGCTTCCCTTCTCACATGGAATAAAAGTCATCTTGTAATCTAACCCCTTAATTTGTTACCTTATGGGCCTCATCTGCTTCTACCCAGTTTTAAGTCTACTCCAGCCACTGTGGCCTCCCTGCTGTTGGACATCCTGTCATTCCCCCAAGGAGGCTTTCCCTTACAATTCTAAAACGCAATCCCCCTCCCTACCCCCTAGTATTTATCACCATATAATTTAATATGAAATCTATTTATTTCTTTTGTTTTTGTCTCCCCCTACCCTTGCTCAACCATGACATGACGGCAGGGACTTCTGTTCATTTTATTACTACTGTATCTCCAGTGCTTAGAAAACAGTAGGCACTCCTATTATCGATGAATGGGTAGATGAGCATTTGATATTAAATCTAAAATTTGGAGATCATATGTTGTTTCAAGGAAAAGTAGTAATTTCGATTGATGTTCTTTGAATGTAAGTGGTTGATTAATATCGTTTTATGGTATCTAAAGACTACTTTTTTGGTAGTCAAGGTAAACACTGAAAATGCCTTCCCCCTCCTCCAACATTTTGGGCATGTAGTGTTAAACTGTTCATCTGAATATAAGTCTTTCTTTGACTTGGATGATTCTTTGAGGGCCTTGACCTCTCCCTACCCTGAATGGTTTGAATGACAAGGAGCATTTGCCAGAGTAATTATCAGTCTTAATTCTGGTTCTCAGTCCACCAAATCTAATACTGTCAAATGAATGGCTGTAACATCCATTCATTCAAGACAGACACCTGGACATCATTCCTGAACCTTTCCTTTCCTTACTTCCTACTTTCAAACCACAAGATCTGTGATTTTTTTATCTCCTAAATCTTATTTAAATGCATATACTTCTCTCCATCCCCAAACCCATCACCCTAGTTAGGCTGTCATCATTTGTCATCTGAATTATTCAAAATGTTCCTACTTGTCTCCCTACTTCAATCTTTGTCAAAACATTCCCTTGACAATGCAGGCTGAATGATCTACGTAAAAGCTTAGATTTAATTGGGTCACTCTCCACTCAAAAGTGTTTTAAAAGATCCTTTGCTACCAGGATTAACAACAGTCACCATTTACTAAATGGGGTGCCTAGGTGGCTCAGTCGGTTAAGCATCTGACTCTTGATTTGGGCTCAGGTCATGATCTCACAGTCCTGAGATTGAGCTCTGACTTGGGCCCTGCGCTGAGCATGGAGGCTGCTTGAGATTCTCTTTCTCCCTCTGCCCTGCCCTGACATGCACACTTGCTCTCTCTCTCTCTAAATTTTTTTTTAAATGCTTATTATATGCCAAGCACTTTGCTAAACCCTTCTAATACTTCCATACTTAATCTCTCTTCACCTCTTCTCATCCCATATTTTTTAAGGTGGAAACAGAAGGCTCAGTGAGGTTAAATAATTTGCCCAAGATCACCAAGTCAGTAAGTGGCAAAGATGTGACTCCACCCCAGGATTATGTCAATCTAGAACCTGTGTTCCTAACCCCTACATGGAAGGAAGCAGTGGAGTAGTGCCAATAGCTTTATAGAGCATGGTTTACAATGCTCTTAAGGATCTGTGCCTCGTTTACCTCTCCATGTTGAACTCAAAGCAACAGTGCCCTCCCACCGCCAGCCCTTGCAAGTGCTATCAACTTCTTTTGACACCCTTCCAGTTCTCAAAGCCCCAGCTCCCCTTTCCTGGTCATCTTTCAAGTCTCAGTTTAGACAGCACTTCTTCCCAGAATTTTCCGGTCTCACATTCAGATAAAGCGGTGCCCTTCCTGAAGACTTCCATAGCAGTCTGTACATCCCAGATTACAGCAATTACCTTTTTTGTTTTTTTGTTTTAGTTTTATCTAATCTCCATTCCCTTCACTGCCGTACCCTTGCACCTTTCACACTGCTTGGGACACAGTCACTACTCCACTGTAAGTAGTAGTATTAGTTCTGTTATTTCCAGAGTTTAGCATAATGCCTGGTCTCTCCTAAATCTCCACATGATTAAGTGAATAAAGTAATGAATTATACTTGAACATAAGTTTACAACATTTGCTCATACTAAAATTATTATTGTATCTGGATGCAATCTCCTAGCATTTCTAAATATACACAATATATGTGTCTCTGTCAGAACTAGACCATCAAATTGTAAGCGCCTACAGAGCTGGTAATCTCTGTTTTGACTGTATTACCCGATAGGACAGCTTGTTGTTCATACCGTGACACAATATTCTGAAACGTGTATTGTTCTATGGTCAGGAGATAGTTGTTTCTATCCTCATGGATTTTGTGTATTTATAAATGTGGCAATTCACTTTGCTTCATTTATCATGCAGTGTTCGTGATTTCTAAACTAAACACAACATGCCTAGATTAACAACGCAAAACAGCTTTTACTGCTCAGGAAAATTGCAAGCTGGCATCATAAAGCTGCTGCGTCCCCTCCGTTCAATATACATAATATAGTAATATAATAATTTGTTAGAAAAATATACGCTACAGGGAAGCTCAATTATAGACAAGCGTAAGTTACTCATTTGTCATTAAAAGATGCCTGGGCCGCGTCAGCAAACCAGCATTTCGCCCTGGCTGGGCTGACCGGTTCCGGTAACGCAGGGAAACTACAAACTGCAGCATGCAATGCTCCAAAAGTGCTAAGGAGACCAGAGAAGAGCGTCGCGGTGCACTCTGGGGTTTGTAGTCACCGACCCACGCCCCACTACTTACCGGACCCAGCCACCACCAAGAGACTGAGAGACTGACGGGGCACAAGGACCCGAGAATGGAGCACTACCCACAGCCGCAGGGCCAGAAGAAGCACGGCCACCGCAGCTCCCGCCGCGGCTAGAATAAGGACGCTAACCATGCGTAGCTACGACACATGCGTACAGCCCCCACCCGTGCGGCCTCTGAGACAAGGTCAAAGTTCAACAAGTACGGGCGCTGTGGAGACTCAACCGGGGCGTGGAGACCCTCTTGATGGGCGGGGCTTGTCTACGCTGGGAGGAGTTCGGGGCGAGACGCGGAAGCCCCAGCCCCGAGGACTTTGATGGCTTGCCTCCCGGATTCTGGGCTGCTGCCGTCCAAGCACAAAGTGAAATTCGGCAAGTAAAGCGCAAAAGTGTGATTTCCCCCCGTGACGAAGTCAGGCCGCCTGTGCGCCCTAAAGGCCCCAGAGCTCCCAAGTTAGGAGGTGTTCCAGCGCCACTAACTGTGAATTCCACCTGAGGCCAATAGCACATACAGCCTTTTTTTCTTCTCTTTTCTCTCCTCTCCCCTTTCCTTCTTCCTCTTTTTTTTTTTTTTTTTTGTCTTCCTTGCTCTCTCTCTCTCTCTCTCTCTCTCTCTCTGCCAAGGAAAATGTTTCTGTTGCACATGCAGACATTACTGTGCTTGCCTATAAAAGGTACCTTGGTACAAAAAGTTGAATTGAGGGCCCTCATCTGAATCTCTTTCCGAACACTCGTGTATTTAACTTTTTCTAGGCATTTTCTCAGATCTCAGTGTGATCAGAGTGGCAGAGGGTGATCACCTCCAGTTATGCCATGGTCCTGAGAGGAGTGGAAGCTCAGTGGCTCAAGGTAGCAGGATAGAGAAGGCAGCGTCCTACAATTAGTATTCAGTTACTACAAAGCCAAAACCTCCCCCAGCTCCAATTTTGCTCATTTTTGTTGTCTATTTAATCCACATGGCAGCAATATAAAAATATGGAGATTACAGAAGTCCCTTCACCCCAAGTGTAATTTGCCTTCAGTCCAGTACAGACCTATAGGTTAGATAGGACAAGTGTACAGATAAACAGGTCCTGAAAGATGAAACAGACTGCTCAAGTGAAATAGTGGCAAATCTAGGTTTAGAAACCAGAAATCCTAACTCCTGCTTCATAGGAGTGTTACATTGTGTATTCCTTTGCTAAGCTCAGACTTGCTCGATTATCACATTTGCCTAGAGCCTAGCATGTGTCTTCCCTTTTTAAAAATTTTTAAAAAATGTTTATTTACTTATTTTGAGAGCGAGAGCAAATGAGCAAATGGGGGAAGGGCAGAGAGAGAGAATCCTTAGCAGCCTCCGTGCTGTCGGCACTCGATCATAGGAACCATGAGATCATAACGTGAGCCAAAATCAAGAGTCGGATGCATAACCAACTGAGCCACTCAGGCACCCCTAAAATGTGTCTTTTAATGTTTAGTTATTTTTGAGACAGAGGGAGATGGAGCATGAGCAGAGAAGGGGCAGAGAGAGAGGGAGACACAGAATCTGAAGCAGGCTCCAGGCTCTGAACTCTCAGCACAGAGCCTCATGTGGGGCTTGAACTCGTCAACCATGAGATCATGATCTGAGCTGAAGTCAGACACTCAACCAACTGAGCCGCTCAGGTGCCCCTAGAATGTGTCTTCTAAAATGCAGTCTTTTAAGAGAGGCCTGGGATCAGGTTATTTAACCAGTGTGTCAATTTCCCTTAGGCAAGTGTGGAAAACATTTAGGGATGTGAAAGCATCATTTTCTGGCTAATGGACCTCACAGCACGGAATATTCAGTCTTCCATCAAATCGTCTTAACCCTACATCCTTACAATAAGACCAAAAAGTGATTATTATTTCCCTCTTTACAGATAAAGACGCGCATTCTATAACAATTAAATAGTTTGGGGCACGTGGGTGGCTCAGTCGGCCAAGTGTCTTGCTTTTGATTTCGGCTCAGGTCATGATCTCATGATTCCTGACATTGAGACCTGCGTCAGGCTCTGTGCTCTTGGGATTCTCTCTCTCCCTCTCTCTCTTCCCCTCCCCAACTCGTGCTTTCTCTCTCTCAAAGTAAATTAATAAATAAACATTAAAAAAAAGTTAAATAGTTTGCCTAAGATTTCTCAGCTAGTAATAATTGTGGGCTTAGAATTCAGTGCATCAAATTTTGATGAATTCAGAATCCCTTGGGCTTATAAATACATAGTTCAAAGTCCAGAGGTAGGACCTCTGGCACGGTATAAAAAACAACTTAAGTATATTACAAAGGATATAGTTTTCTTTCATCTGCCCACTCTACTATTCCCAACAAGCGTTTCAACCTAAGACTCTCCCCTCATACTTAAAAGAAGATGTTAAGGTCTTAGAAATTACATCCAGATGGGGAAATCTCTGGAGCCAAAAAAAAAAAAAGAGGTTATCTTGTCATTGGGTCTCTTTTTTAAGGGCGAGGAAACCTTTTCTGGAACCCCTCACAGCAGACTTTCTTTCACTCTGTCTGGCCGTGTTTATATCACTTGATTATTCATAAAAGGAATGACACCTCAGAGCTGGCTGGGGTCGGGTGGAGGATGGCGTACAGTTACCTGTTGTATCTGGCTATTTGATGGAGGGTGGGTACTGAACACAATGGTCATTCTCTTGGAGAGAAGAAGTTGGAAGAGGGTAGAGGAGAGATGATTGTTGGTTAGGCAAATAATAGTGTTTGGATTGCTGTGAGACTGTTGTGTCCCAGACAGCTTTGTAACCCGACACAGGCAACGTAGATGTCAAGCATATTAATAATTACTAGACTGCAGGTCTCAGAAGACATCCATGCATTCTCCTTTACCCCATCTCCTCACTTGTGTAGTTACCTGTATCTGTAGGAAATATCAGCTTGACCACATTGGCATGCAGCTGGAATGAATGGAGATGATCAAGCATTTAGGGGCTGCCAATAAATGGAGCGAATGGAGGTAGAGTAGCAGACATTGTTTAGAGTTATTGGTTGAGTTATTCTGAATTAAGGCTAGGGTCAAACTGTTCAGTGTTCCTGACAAGAAAGCTGAGGAATGCAGAGAGGAGCTAGGTGGCAGGCAGGGACAGGAACAAAGTTGGGAACTCCTGAGCAAAATCAATGTCTATTGGGCTGTGACAGGCACAAAATGTATAGATAATCACAAGGTCAAGGAGCTGTCCTGGATTAATCAGGAAAGGCAAGGCTTAGTGGCAAGAGGCAGTAACTAAAATTTCTCTTGGGCAGGTAAGTTGCACTGACAATGCAAATTACAGATAGATGAAAGTAAATTGTATGCTGTGAAAGCACGAAAAATGTATTAATAATTGACGAAATGAATAATAATTTTGAGCCGTAACTAATTTTAAGTAAAGTCTGTGGGAAGTGATTTTTATTATCTTCTTAACTCTATTTTCTTAAGTTTCTTTGGCAAATATCTATAATTCATGAATATTTTAAAAGTTAGGATTATTTTGCACTATTCAGTAGGATTATACTGAATACTCAGAACCTGCTATGTGCCAGATTTAGTTACAGAGGATCTCATATGAATAGGACAGGACAATAGCCCAGACAAGAAACTTAGATTAGAAAGATGACAGCGGAAATAGAAGAGGATAGATTTGAGATATATTTTATGGATAGAGTCATTAAGACTTGTTGATGGATTAGATATTGGGGATCAAGATGGCTTCTAGAGTTTTCACCTCAAAACTGGTTGGATGGTGTCATTTGCTAAGAATAGATAGACAGGAAGAGAAACAAGCTTTTGTGGGTAGAGAAAGGGGAGGAGAGGATGAAAATGAAGTGTTCTGGTTTGGATGTTACTTTGAATAACCTGTTAGGCATCCAAGTGGTTATGTCAAATAGGTAGTTTCATGTACAAATCTGAAGCTTGGGTCAGAGCTAGAGGTATAAATTTAGAACTCAGCATAAACATGGTGCTGAAAGCCATGGGAATGAGTGAGATCACCTAGGGAGGGAGTATAGGTCAGACCTGTGCAATAGAACTTTCTGCTTTCATGGAAAGGTTTTACGTCCATGTTGTCCACTATCTACATGCACCTACTGAGCACTTGAAATGTGGTTAGTACAATTGAGGAACTGGATTTTAATTTTATTTCATTTAAATTATTTTAATTTTAAATAGACACATGTGGCTAGGTGCTACTATATTGGACAGCTCAGGATTGAGAAGAGTATGGGGTCATCAACATTTTGAGGTCTAATAAAGGAGATTTAGCCAGCAAGGAAGATAGAGAAGGGAAATCCAGGGAGAGAGAGAAAATCAGGAAAGGGTGGTGTCCACAAAAACCAAGAGAGGAAAATGATTCAAGAATGGGAATGCAGGGGCACCTGGATGGCTCAGTTGGTTAAGCGTCTGACTTTCACTCAGGTCATGATCTCACAGTTTGTGAGTTTGAGCCCCACTTTGGGCTCTGTGCTGACAGCTTGGAGCCTGGAGCCTGCTTTGGATTCTGTGTCTCCTTCTCTCTCTGTTCCTCCCCCACTTGTTTTCTGTCTCTCCCTGTTTCTCAAAAATAAATAAATTTTTAAAAATTTTATAAAAAAAAGAATGGGAATGCAGTCAGCTATGTCACATGCTGTTCATAGGTAGGACACAATGACTTGAAAACAAGCTAGTCACTGAGGATCTAAACAGGAGTAGCATTTCCATGAAATGGTGGTTATAGAAAGCAGTTGGAAATGGGCAGAAGAGTCAATGGAAGATGAAGAAAATCAATGTCTGTAGACAATTACTTCAAGTTTTTCTTCGAAAGGTAATGGATAAATTGGATGGGAAATGAAAGAGAATTTGGAATTGAGGAAACTTATTTTTTAAGATGGGAGTTACTGGACATACTCATTTGCTTTTTAAAATGTCCAGTGGAGGGGCACCTGGGTGGCTCAGTAGGTTAAGCATCCAACTTCGGCTCAGGTCATGATCTCACAGTTCGTGAGTTCAAGCCCTGAGTTGGGCTCTTACTGACAGCCTGGAGCCTGCTGCTGATTCTGTGTCTCCCTCTCTCTCTGTTCCTCCCCCACTTGCACTCTATCTCTGTCTCTCTCAAAAATAAATAAAGATTAAAAAAAAATGATCCAGTGGAGGAAAGTTGATGCAGGAGAGAAAGGGAATGAGAATAGGAACAAAATTCTTCAAAAGATGAAAAGCGTTGGAATGTACAGCACAAGTGCAGGTGGTTGGGCTTTGATAGAAGGAGGGACCCTTGTCATATCCTGCAGGGACATAATGCAGGTACTGAGAGGTTTATAGAATTGGTGGTGAATAGATGAGGGTGCTGAGATGGGTACAGAGTATGAGAGGCTTGAGGAGAAAGAAGATATGAAATAATTGTCTTGAAAAGTAATTGGCATATTCATTAGGATCAGCGTAGGATTTCTGGGCAGATTGGAATGTCCATTTGAAGCTTGTGATAACAAATTTAAAGAGAAACCAGTCAGCCTAATTTTATGTCTTTTTCCCCCTACTGGAAAAGGCAGATTGTTGGCTTTAACCAAAGTTAGATTTTTGGCAGGTGAATATTTTAGCGAGATAAGGTTCTTCTCAAGGGGGTGAGGTCCATGGAACTTTCTCTGCAAGTAGTGGGAAGTGAAGACAGGAGAATAAAGGGACGAGAGTGGAGTAATAGTGGCAGACTGTAAGATCAGGGGGTTGGAGTCCAAAAGAAGGTTGAAAATTGCAATGAAAGAACTAGAGCCAGTGAACTGTAGAGACAAGTGGTGGTGGTCAGAGAGTGGGATGCTTGAAGTCACTGTTGTGTTATTATTGGTAGTAGTTTTTAGGGTATGACTATAAAAATGGATGAAAAAGATATGGGGGGCCACACACATGGATGCTGAAGTCACTAAGGGGTGGAGAGGACGATAATGAGCTCAAGTCATCAAAAAGTAAGAGTTTGGAAGATGAGAGCAACCAAAAAGAACTTTGGGTATAAGCTGGATTATCTTCCATTTGTCCCTCAAGATTCACGCTTCTCCACCCCACTCAGAGCCATGGGAGCTGAAACCTATGGATTCAATCAACAGTTTTCCTTGCTCTCTGGTTCTAGTTGGGTTTGGCCAATGGAGAGCCTCAGCAGATCTGATGCAGGGAGGCTGTGTCCCTGAATGGGAGATTTTCTGCTCTTCAACATGACTTCTACACACCTCTCTCCTTCTGGGCCCCAGATCTTCCTTTCCTTGTTCCTTCAGGCCAAGGGGTGGTAAGAGTTCCACTGTTACCAGCCCTGAATCCCTGCACTATTCCTCGTGCTTTCTTTACCTCATTCACACCTCTGTAAATAGTCCCTTTGTTAAATCATCTTCAGCTTAATACAAATGTACCATCTCTGTCCTGTTGGGGAAGTACAACTGCATGAGAAGAACTTCAGAGGAGCTAGAGCTTTTGAAGGAAAGAGACCAGTGGCTTGGAGGCAGCGATGTGAATTGAGTTTCCCCGCCTTCTGTGGAGGTGTGAGAAACAAATGGCCTCTATTTGAGAGACATATTGAAGAAATGTGGGAGAGCAAGTCTTCATCTTCTGCCGGGAAGTGGAGAAGTCATTCAGAAAGAAGTTGAAGGTGTAGGAGGGGTTTGCAGGTTACAGATTAGGAGGTTTCAAAGAATTCGGTGAAAGGGTTTGAAGGGTGGTGAGGAATGCGAGTTGGTTCAGATTGGGGGAATTTACAAATAACCGTGGAGGTAAGAATCAGGATGATAATGGTTAATCTGGAAGGCTTCTGGGCATTGAAGTAAATAGGGATGAGAGCAGGCTGTCAATTCATTTCAGTTCAGTTCTACTAGTACCTAGTATGTGCAACTTGTTGGGGGTACAGTGGTAAGGCAGTAAGAGTTAATACCCAAGCAGTGACTTAACAATGAGCCTGACTATGTGAACTGCACACCTCTTGACAGGGCCTCCTAGAGAAAAGCCACCCAACCCATGCTTTCATGGACTGCTTGGAGTATGGGCCACTAGGGACCCTGGCAGGTAGGCCCCTTCCCACCAGAGTTCAACAATCTTCGATCCTAATGAGGGTAGTAAAGTGCGGGATAAAGAAGACTGAAGCTCTTCTGCAAGAGCCAGAAAGACCGCTTTGGTCAGCATTATGTTTGCCCATGACATGGTAGGGTAAAGCTGGAAGGGAGTTCTTAGTGTGGGCCACAGACAGAACTGTGAACACCAGGACTGATGGTAGTATGCCTTACCATTAAAGATGTTCTGCAAGGTTGGGTAGGATAGGTGATAGAAATTGTCCCCGTACAACCCAAATGATCTGCATGATAGCCAAGTCCTTGTGAGATATGCTAATATATGTTTACATTGCAGTCTTTCCTGGATAAAGCCACTTGCTAGGATTCCTTGAATGCTAACCCTTGAAGGCTAAGGCAATTGTTAATACGTAATTGGCATTTATTTTGTGCTTACTGTATGCAGGCACTTGGAGCATGAATTAACTAATTCTCACAATAACCCTACAAGGTAGGCATTATAATGATACCATTTTACAAATGAAGACATTAAGGTATAGAGAGATCATTCGCTCTGGGTCACACAGCCAGGAATTGGCAGTCAGAATTCCAAAAGGCTCACACTCTTCCCTTCTACAGTATCATTAAAAGTATTCATCATATATTTACACCAGCTGTTGTGCTATATATACCAAAGGAAGGAAGATAGAAATATAATGCTATTTACTATGACTAACTTTTCCTTTATAAAATTAGAACTAAATAGCAGGCAAAGGATTTTTAAAATGTGGCTTTTTCAGGGGTACTTGGCAGATTCAGTTGGTGAAACTGAACTCTTGATCTAGGAGTTGTGAGTTCAGATCCATGTCGGGCATAGAGCCTACCAAAAAAAATTTTTTTTCAGTGGTTCTTTCATATTCCAGTAAAGAGTTGCTTCTCTGTTTTCTAGATTTTTGTCCAACTGCATTCCAAAATGATACCAGGTTAAATAGATATATATCTGTCTGTCTGTCTCTCTGTGTATAATCACTCTTGATTCATGCCTTTTTAAGATAAATTTGCAGTGGAGGCGCCTGGGTGGCTTAGTCGGTTAAGCGGCCAACTTCGGCTCAGGTCATGATCTCGCGGTCCGTGAGTTCGAGCCCCGTGTCGGGCTCTGTGCTGACAGCTCAGAGCCTGGAGCCTGTTTCAGATTCTGTGTCTCCCTCTCTCTCTGACCCTCCCCCGTTCATGCTCTGTCTCTTTCTGTGTCAAAAATAAATAAACGTTAAAAAAAAAATTTAAAAAAAAAGATAAATTTGCAGTGAAATTACTAGACACACTAATTTTATTGCCTTACCTTATGTTCACTTATCTCAGATACATCTTTCCAGATATCTTTATAAATTCCTTGCCCTAGCCCTATACACACAAAATGCCTTATCAGTTCCAAATTTAACTAGACATTAAAATCTCATTTAAAAATACATTTCCAGACAATCATGGTATCACACCATGTCGTACTGTTTATTAATGACAACCACAGCAGTAATAGCTCTTTTCAGTTACCATATTTCCAGTTTTAGACCTATAAATAAAATCAGAAACAACTCTGTTTCTGCACTAAACACTGTTTGTCTTTGAAATCTTGCGAATTAGTTTTCTTCTCATCCAAACCCTCCTTCCCTGCAAAGCCTCTGCCTGGCACGTCTATCAAGTCTGTCTTGTCTTCTTCATTGTACATCTGCCCTTTTTACAATATCATTCCCAAATTATTTTTTTTAACTTTATTTACAGACCCTGAAACTTGATTGCCATATGCTTTTTTTCAATGTCTATTTGAGAGAGGGAAGAGAGAGTGCATGTGTGAGCATGAGTGGGGGAGGGGCAGAGAGAGGGAGCCCAAAAATTTCAGGTCCCGTCTTGAACTCATGCACCATGAGATCATGACCTAAGCTGAAACCAAGAGTCGGATGCTTAACTGACTGAGCCACCCAGCACCGCCCTCCCCCAAATTCTTTTTTTGCTGCGGCAGTGCTCTTTGTCCTTGTTAGAAACACACAAATTTATATCTTCTCTCTTATCTGACTATACATTATTCCTTAACTTTCTATGAAGAGAAAACATGGTCAACGTGTGAAATTCACATGCATGATAAAAACATGCAGGCTACCATTTTGTAGGCATTTATGTACTTTCCCAACTACCCCTCATTACCTCCTATGGACTTAAGCACTGTTATTATCCCTATTTTGTAGGTGAGGAAGTTGAGGCTTTACCACGCTAAATCATCACTGCTGCTGCTTTGATTTGATTTCCTGTGGATATACTGTGGCCATCTAGTGGCTTCAGGAATATGGTGATGTTACCTAGGGAAGGTACTTAATGCAGAAAACATGTTACGTTAGAAGAAGGGGATAAGAAGAATGAAATATACAGATGTGCTTCTTAAAGGTTAGTGTTATTTTTCTCTTGGAAGTGTTGTGTAAATAATATGTGAATACACTTTACAACAGCAGGTAAATAGCTCTTGCTGTGCCCTTTAACCTTGTTTGTTCCCAGCGTCTCCATGATTTATTTAATATCCTGTTCATATTTCCTCAACATTAGGTACCCTCTTCATTGGGAATCCCTTCTCAATTTGTTACAGACAGGCTTGTTAATTTACCAACAACAGCTTTTGATAGAAATCTCAGATGACTTAGCTGTTTCCCAAACTTAAGATTCCCTTCGCCACACTAGTACTCCGATGGGACTTTGCTGGTTGTATTTGTTTTGGAGTAAGTTAAAAGACAACTTAAATGAACCTGAGAAAGTCTTACCACTTTGTAATACTTAATTAGTATTTACCTAGGGAATTGTGGGATAACTGCATCTTAACTTGGAAATTTAAAAGAATCTTTAATAAAATTTCCCTTTCTGAACAAATGCTATAAACTAAATAAAACCTTTTATGGTCAGTGTCCTCCATCAATTATGCCCTGTCTTTCCTGAATGTAACCACTGACTCGCTGTGTCTTTATCCTTAGCCTATAAAGCTCAAGTCTCTCCCATTAAAAAAATAAAAGCAAAATCAATAAAACCCTCCCTCAATCAGTCTGGCTCAGCATAACTCCTTGAAACTACCAGCCAAGCACAGCCCAACCACATGAAAATGGCACTCCAGTCTTTAACCACACCTTTTACACTTTTGCCAGAGTGTTTTTCCACTCCCAGTCTATTTCTATGCAATTGGGCTATTTCATGGAACTGAAGCCTTCTGGTGAGCACAGAGCAGTTTTATTTCAGTTTTTGAGAGGCAGTCATCCTCATCATGTAGCCAGGCAGCCTATTCTGTGGACTCCTAGCATGTGGAGGGTTCCTCTCAGCATATGGAGGAAGCATGGCCCTCTCAATGCTACAGAAATAGGTATTGATTGACACAGGCCTTGCCCTAGAATGACACTGTCCTATGCATAATGGATCCCTCTATGGTGTACTGACCCAAAGAGTGTCTGAGTGTCTAAGAGCCTGGTTGAATTTGAGCAGACCTGATTTGCTCCTACAAAAAGAAACAGAGCCTTTCTCTGATAAAACAAGTAAATGGGGTATGTCAGATTTGCCCTATCTTAGCCTGTCTGTGTTCCCTAGCAGCCACCACCATAACTTTCTGAAAATACTTGACAAACCACCCAAGAAAGGGATTTTCAGATGCTTCCTCTCCATTTTTTTTACATTTCTTTCTTCTAAGTCTCTCATTCTGGCGGTCTCTCTCATCCTTCAGAAATATTCAACCACTTTCCATCAAAGGAGGCTTTATTTCTTGGTTTCTTTTTCCATATCCCAATACCTCAGACTTTATCAGAATGAGCATTCTTTTTTTTTTTTCTTTTTAACTCAGTCATTTGGGGCTCCAGAGGATAATGGGCTTAAGTCTCATGACTGAGGGTGAAGGTGAATCTTCCGATAGTTGGTTAGTCTCCCACCAAAGTGATCTCTGTGTCTTCTGAAATGTAAGCACACATTGCAACAAGAAGCACTTCTTTTCCTCAGAGACAATACACTCTTCTCCTTTATTCATGAAATATTCTTTCTTTTTTTTTTTTTTTAAGAATTTTGGCCTTATAGTATAAGAACAAGAGATTGCTACTTTCTCTTCCACTTTGCAGAAACAGCAGCAACTTTAAGTAGAATTTGTTGATTCTGGGTCTCTTATGGGAGTTTGGGGTAGAAGTGAGTTATTTTTAGTTTGGTCTGCCAAATGAAAGTACCTAATGTTTATATTTTACTATTGCTGATTCTTATTCCTCTGGTTCATTCATATCTATTGATTTATTGCCCCCCTCCACTCCCCACAATTGATATTCTGAAGAGGAAGGGTTTTGCCCAAAGTCCACCTGTGGCTGAGATGTTTTGGGTCCTTCATTTCCAGGCGAGCTTAGATCCCTGATTGTCCAGGGAACAAGCCATCTATCTCATGCAGACATGGCAACTGAGAGTGGAGTAGATGGAGGCACTGTCTCTGGAGGCCCCAGGACCCCATTACTGTGGGATTCAACCATTGTATCCAAGAGTAGTTCTGAACTTGGGGAAAACTTTACCAGCCTAAGATGCAGAGCACTTTGCTTTCCAGCTGTTCAGGGCACACATTATGTATATGCTGGGCAGCTGGAATTGGAGGTCACCCTCATCTCCAGAACCCGATACCCCAACTTAGTCCTTGGGGGCTGGTTCTCATCTTAGTCCACACGTAAGTGAAACTAGTCATAACTAGTTACCATTTTATCTCTCTCTCTCTCTCTCTTTTTTTTTTTTTTTCCAAAAACTCTGTTTTTAAAAGAGACAAGTCCATGTTTGCTGCCTCATTTTTCTTTGTTCATTTTCATTCTGTATTTCGCAGCAATCTAGCTTCTGCCACAGTGATTCACCAGGAACCTCTAGATTTTTGAGTCCAGAAGAGCATTTCCTTTTCTAGCCTTTCTTCTCTTCTCTCAGGCAATTGCATTTTTTTTTCCTCCCATTGACTTTCATTACTATATTTTCTTCTGATTCTCCTCACATCACTATTGTTCTATCTTGATATTCTTCTTTAATTTTTCTTTTATCTACTTCCCTTAAAATAAAAAAAAAAACTTAAAAACATATTTGGAAGATACTAGAAATAATAAAATGGAAACTTGCGTAGCCACCAGCTGGATTTTCCCTTTCTTTTATTCTTTGTCACACTGCTGTTCTCTTTCCTTCTAAGAAATAAATTCCTACTTACCACATTTTGGTCTTTGAATTTCTAAGGATTCTTAACTTTGGTAATCCTTTCTTCTTCTGTGGCAGATGAATGGCTGCCACCATAACATCTGTTCTTTCTGGTGTATGTTCGCTTAGCTGGAGACTCCTTCTTGTCCTCTTTTACAGGTAAGTATGGTTTTGTGGGGACGTTCTTGCCAATGGACTATAACTAGAAGTGGAGAGTACAACTTTGTCCTTACCTTTTTGAAAGAAGGCGGCTTGCCTTGCATTGTTTGCTGTCTCCTCCATGGATGGGTCTATGACCAGTTGCATCCATCAAGATGAGGAAGACATCCTAGGAGAGACTGGAACAACAAGATAGAAGGAATCTGGGTCCTGAATGACCTCACAGAACAGAGTGCCCTTTCAGTCTAGGCCCGACTATTAGGTGAGAAGGGAAGAAATTATTTTCATTTTTCATTTCTTTACTTTCATTTTTCACTGCTTTCTGGGGTTTCTGTGACAGCAACTTAGCCTTTAATACAAAAATTGATACCTGGAAATGGGGGTCCTCTAACAAAATCTTAAAACATATAGTATTACCTAAATGGTCAGAGAATTGTCAGTGAAGAAACAGATCTTACAAGCTGGAAAACTGGTGATTCTTGTAGTGCCATTGCAAAACATTTGGTAAAAATCTTACTCAATTTGGAAGACTGACCATGTTTCTCATATGGCTGCATTTTAGAGGAAGCATTTGGAAAGAACCAGAATACAAATGTGTAACTGTTGTTCCTTGGTTAGTTTAGGAAGGTTTTTCAAGAAAGAAATGAGCTCACATAGGAAATGATGGGTTTTCAAAGAGAGATGGAGGGAAATAGAGCATATAGAAAATTGGGGCCTCACGAGGTTGGAAAATCCAATTATTTCTATAGTCAAACAGGAGAAGACTGTTTTTCAGAGACTTTCTTAAAGCCCACCCGTTAAGATCCCTTAGCCAAAGAAATCTAGCCTTGCAGCAAAGGTCAGATTAGGGGTGTTACCCTCACTTATTTTTTTAAAGATTACCTCACAGCAGCCACCATCAAAAGAATGAAAAGAAGAACAAATAAAGCATAGAAACTAGAGAATAAGCAAGTTTAAGAGCTCGGTCCAGAAAAGAACTTTGGGTATAGTTTCTGGCACATGTAACAGATTGGAGATGAATAGCATGGAAGCCTCCTAAGATCTTGAGGAATTGTATTGCCAAAGAAACCCAAAATCTGACATGCAAAAGCCAATCATTGTGTCCTCAAGCCATCTCCAGGAAAGCATACTCTCCAATATTCACTGAAATTTTGAACCTGGAGGATTACAGGCAAGGGAGAACCTCCTGGAATATTGAACCCAGGGGGCACTGTGGGCATAACCAAATGCATCCAGGTGGGTTAATCAGGGAACTCCTTCCATGGCCAGGGCAGGAATTTCTGTCTGCAAAAAAAACTATGAAGGACTACTGGTTGTTGCATGTTCCCATTCTGTCCTTTTTGAAATGGAAGTTTTGTTATAATTAATTCTATTCCTGCTTCACCACTGCATATTGGGTTAAGAGTGGGAATCAAGTGGGGTGCCTGGTGGCCTGGTGCCTGGATAGGCCCACATATGGTCTCTCTTAGAGAGAGAGGTCAAGAGGTTTGGGAAGAAGAGTACACTCAGATATTTTGAGTGTCTGAAGGATCAAGTGAACTTCTTTGTTTACCTTTGCCTTAATTAATGCAGTCTTTCTGGGGATTCTGATTTGCTTATTCAGAAACCTATCACCTACATGTTGACAACTCCCAAACCTGTATGTCACGCCAGGATTCCCTTTTACGTTCTAGATCTGTATTATCCAACTATAGTTAACCCTTAACAACATGTACAGGTCCACTTATATGTGACTTTTTTTTTTTTTACAGTACATGACTGTAAATATATTTTCCTTATAATTTTCTTGACATTTTCTTTTCTGTAGCTTACTTTATTTTAAGAATACAGTATACAATGTGTATAACATACAAAATGTGTTAATCGACTGTTTATGTTATCAGTAAGGTTTCCAGTCAACAATAGGCTATTAGTAGTTCAATTTTTGTAGAATCAAAATTTATGTGCAGATTTTTGACTGCATGGGGGTCAGTGCCCCTAACTGCCATGTTGTTCAAGGGTCAGCTGTACCAAAGTTATCCAGGACACCTTTGCCTGGACTGACCGCAGGAGAGATCATAATCACAATATGGCCAAGACTAAAATTATTTTTGTTTAAACATGTACCTGCTCTGTGATTGCAATTAATGGTCACAAACTCATCCCCCCACTATATATGCCCCCGTGCACTGTGACTTTTCTGTTCTTCCTATCAAGAAGTAGATTCTGGATCTCCACCTCTTAATATCTGGGCTTGCTTTGTGACTTGCTTTGGTCAGTAAAATGCAGCAAAAGTAAGGAGGTGGGAATTGTGAGTCTAGAGTAAGAAGCCTTGCAAGCTTTGCTGTCACCCTCTTGGCAAGCTTCTGTCATCATGTGAAAAAATGTGGGCTGACTTCTTTGAGAATGAGAGGCTATGTGGTAAAAGATGCCCAGCTGGCATCCAGCATGAACCACCAGCATGACCGGTGACATAATTTGCAAGGCCCAGTAGCCTCTTTATTCTATAATTATTGAGAATCTCAAGACAGGAATAGCAGAACAATAAAGTCAGCACAAGTTGCATGCCCATGAAGCTGGCCTTGACCCTAGAGAAACCACCTTGGGCCATCAAAGCTCCTGCTAAGCTGCCATAGCTGACTGTCACTATGAGTGAGCCCAGGCAAAACCAGCAGAATTTCTCAGCCAAGTCCAGCCCAGATTGTTGACCCACAGAAGTGTTAGCTAATAAATGATTATTATTTTAAGCCATGAAATTTTGTGATTGTTTAGGCAGCAATAACTAACTAAGAAATCCTTGGTTGTAATCTCCTATCTGGGATGAGTAAAGCCTGAATCATTCACCCTCACCCATATATTGTCACATCATCTTATGAGGCCTGAAGAATCCTTTGTGCTTTTAATCTCCCTGTGTATTCTCTTCTTGCCTAGGAATGTGGGTTGTGGAGTCAAGAGTGTCCAAGTGTAAATCCTAGGTCCTCCCATTACTAATTGTGTGACCTTGGACACCTATTTTACCTCTTTGTGCCTCTATTTCCTTATCTGTAAAATAGGGCTAACCTTATCTTTCATTTTAGGGTCTGAGCAGGTTAAATGAGGGAACACTTACATAAACAGCACTTAGCACAGTGACCGTGGTGTTACTATGATTGCCTTGTTTGCACGCTGTCTGTGAGATTTAGGATGAACTGTGTGGGAGCCCCACCAAAGCCCTCTGGGGCACACAGACAGGTAAGAAAACAGTCCTAGAAGAACTGCAAAGTAGTATGAGGGTAGCAACTCGAGCTCTGGAGTCAGACTTGCATCCCTTCCATCTCAGCTCTGCCTTTGGTTCTGTTTCTTTTGCAAGTTATTCTCTCCCTTTAGGTCTTGCTTTTTGTGAACTGTAAAGTGGAAATAATAAGAGCAGATTTCTGATACCATTGTGAGGCTAGGAGGACTAAGTGATTAAGTGAGGCCTGGTGTATAGAGGAAGCCCATGAGCCTGGCCTGTAGAATATGCCTGCCACGTGATATCCGAAATTGAGTATTGGTCAGAAAGGCAGGCCAAGATCTCTCTGCGAGGGTAATTACCAAATATAAAGTACACTATATACAAGACTGTAAACAGGATGTGAGGTGAGAGATCAGGTGCCAAAGAGAGGGTGAACAGATTACATCTGGAGACCAAGGCAGAAGTGAAACCGTTTGGGACTGTGGTTGCTGCATCAGAAAGTCTGGACAATGTAGTGTATGTTTCCCAAACCTCTTGGTAAGCTACAATAGAAAGCAAAGTGCTCTAGAAGCTGATTTTGGATTAGAGGGAACAATTCAAACAAATCTCAGCTTGCCTTCCACCAATTAGCCTTTGAGGGCCCTCCCCCTTCATTTTTAGGTTGGTTCTTGTCTTTTCTTTCCTCATCAGTCAAGAATCCATTTATTCACCAATTATTTATTAAGTACCTTGGAATACAGTGGTGAGGGGCAAATCAGTTTCCTGTCCTCCTAGAGCTTCAAACTAGCAGGAGAATCAGACAATGAAACCAGCAATCTCAGCACTTTGTGAGAATTTAGGAATCAGGGAAACCTTCCTGGAAGAAGTTAGACTTAATGTGAAACTTGAAATTTAGATGAGAAAGGATCAACTAGTCAGAGGATTGGGGGAAGAGAAGAAGATTCCAGGCCAAAGAACAGCATATGCAAATGCATGGAAGGAAGAGATAACCAGAACTTTGTGGGATTTAAAACCGTTCAATAGTGCTGAAAAATTGAGTTCAGAGCCAGAAATGGCTAGAGAGGAGATAATGAGGTGAAATTTATTTACCCTGTTAAGGAATTTAGACTGTATCCTAAGACCAATGGGAAGCCAGTCAAGTGTTTAAGCAGAGGAATCACATTTTGAAAGAGTACTCTGATTATAATGTGGAGAACAGAAGGAGCAGGATAGAAAGTCCACCACCTGATTTTGTAAATAAAGTTTTATTGGAACACAACCATACCCATTCATTTACATATTGTCTTTAGCTGCTTCTATTCTGACTGTCCTGCCCTTTCAAGAAAATGTTTGCTGATCCCATGGTGACTGTTACAGTGACATGGGTAGGACAATGGTGGTCAGCTGTGGGGAAGGCAGTAGGAAAGTCGGAAAGGCATACCTATGGAGTTTGTACCAAATCATGAATGACTCTCAAGAAATCATGACCCGGATATCGGCTAAGATCATCTGTTTTGTTTTTTAACACGTTAAAATGGGTTCAGGACCCTATTACACAACTCTTAAATGAGCACAGTACCTGCTGATTGTTTTGCCAATTTCCCAGACATGTATGATTTGAGCATTACCTTGGGCCCTGGTCCTACTATTGGGTTCAGTTATGGACTCTGTTCAGGGTTTGCTGTCTCCATTTTGCTCCTTTTCTCTTTTAGAGTGGACCTTGGTCCCGTCATTTCTTCACTTACCCCACCCCCACCCCCACTCACATGGTGTATGTGTTTGTGGAGAGGGATGGGAGCTTAGGGATTATGGAAGGTTTACTGAAGATTTGGAAGACATGAGAGGAGTCAAAAAATGCAAAGAAGATAGAGTGTTATAAAAATATATACTATTTTATTATAAATGTTATAAAAATATTTTAGGTATGCTGTGAAGTTACTCTGTCTTCCATCTCTTTTCTCTCTTTCCCTTCTCTTTTCTAACTATTTCTTTCATACACCGAAGTGAGTGTCTGATGTGGAACAGTTTGGTCTCTTATGATCCTGTCTCTTGCTAAACCCAGCTCTTGATCATACCATCTACTCACAATAACTCATCTAGGTGCTTTCCTCTGAGAAGACTTCTAGGACCAACTGTTGAGAAAATTGGTTTAACTTGACCATAGTAACAAGGTGGCTCAGAACCAGGGTACTAAGGATAGGTTTGGATCAAATAGGTGTAATGTGATATGTCCAGCTGGAACAGCCAAGAAAGGAAGTAGTCCAAGGTGGAGGAGAAGGGCAGGTAACCAAGTAGGGAAACCAAGATCATTTCTGCAAGAGTAGTGTAAGAATAAGACCTTAGGGGAAGGTGAGGTTGTAAATAAGAGAGGAGGCCAAGATTCTCTGATAAGGCGGCACCAAAGTAACTATATTGTAACCTGTTGACTCCCTGTGAAAAGAGATCATGTCTTAATTATTTTTAGATATGTACCACGTAATAAAATGTTAGACACACACAGTGGGGACACAAAAAATGTTTGATAAACGGAACCCTTAACCTCATGCCATTCCTGAAATCTGGTTCTTTTTGTGTTCCTGGGCTTTGCTGTTTTGCTATAAATCAATCTACTGTGTCTGAACAAATCAAACAACCCAGGTAAAAGAGTATTGTAACATGTTCTTCCTTCAAAAAAACCTAAACTAGGTCTCTGTGTATTTGTATCACAACAAAAGTAGCAATAAACAGCTGTTAGTAACACCACCATCATGTACTGAATGCCTATTAGATCTGAAGTACAGTAGCAGATGCTTACCTACCTTCTTTCATTTAAGCCTCATGATGACACTATTATTATATTCATTTTACAGATGACGAGAGGTTCTCCTCAAAGGGGTTCGCCTTACTTAGGTCATGATAAGTGGCAGGTTGTTTGACTTCAAAAGTCTTGATCTCAATAATACTAGTCTTTGCTGTCTCATAAGTGTTTGCCTTGCCCCCAATTTCTAAACCTTTGAACCCATTCCCTTGTTTAAAATCTGTCATTGCTTTCATACCCTCCTGAGCAGAGTCTGCAATAGTTAGTATGGCATAATTTGTTTTCTCACAGTCGTTGCCTACTTGACTGGTCTTATCTTTTATTGCTGTTTCCATAAATGCATGTTGACTTCCAAACATTTCTGGTTCCTGGGACCATGCTAAGCTCCTCCATGCTTCTAGGGTTTTGCGTGTTCTCCTTGTTTCTGCAGTATGTTTCCTTCCTATCTGCCTGGCCTTTGAAACCAAGGACACAATTTCTGATCAGTCTTTCTGGGAGATCTCATAATCTCTCTCGGTTTTGATTCTTCTATTAGTAAATTGAGATGATATTTCCTACACTTTGGAAAGAGTTATCTGGGATGCATTGTGGCTTTGCCACTCACTGGCTGTATCATCTTGGGAGAGTTACATGATTTCTCTAAGCCTCAGGATTTTTTCTTCATAAAATAGGATAGTGATGGTTATTTAAAACAGCACCTGGCACAAAGTAAGTATTCAGTTAGAGTGAATAATAGAGCTATTATTATATGGCTCTTCTGTGAATTAAATAAGATTAACAAGCATAATGATCTAGCACAGTAATTGTGAGCACACTGTGCTTTCTTAGTGATTTCCTGCTCACCCTTTAAGATTCAGCTCGAATTCCCCTTTATAATGCTTTTCTGTGAGCATTCTGTACATTGCACACATGGTTGGCCATTTTGTCAATTGTGCTCACATACCTTTATTTTCACTTATTATATCCCCTTATAATCATTTGCCTAAGTTCTCATCTCCTTTGCTGGCCCAGACTTCTTGATGACAAAGGACTATTTTATTATCCACCCAAACCTCGCATGAATAGGTATTTCACACACATTGGTTGACTGACTGAATACAGCCATTAATAAATGAGGATGAATCTCAAGGAACTTAGAGTCAGTGGTAAGACTACCACTAGTCCTAGCACCACTATGTAATGTTTCTCGAGTATCACGTGCTTGACATCATCCTGGGCGCTTGGTGCTCATTAACTCATTTCATTCTCACAAGAGCAATATTAGTATTATCCCCATTAAAATGGTTTTTTTTAAATTATGAAGTCTTATTACCACTTTATAGATAAAGCAACTGAGGCTCAGAGAAGTTAAATAACATACTCAAAGTCACACAGCTAACAAGAGGTGTAGAAAAAATTTTATGTTTCAGTGGAGAACTGCATTGCCCAGAGGACATTTTCTAGACCCACCCGATTCACTGTCTTTGAGCTATTGCACATCTTTCTGGATTATCTGATGGTAGCCTTTTGTCATGTGCAAGCCATTTTATAGCCCTGTAAGTGTGTTTCTTTTGGATTCTGTTTCGACCAGGTTACAACATCTGCCTGGTTCCCTCATTGAATGAGTTAAATGAAGTCTTTAATGTTTTTTTTTTCTTTGTACCAGAGTCATAGTTTTAGCTTTTTCTGAAAATTATCTTTTGACAGAGACATAACTGGAATACAACTCCCAGTCTGACTGACTTCCAGGCCCAGTTCTGCAACTCTGAGGTCTCCGGGATCACCACACACTCTCCTGGGGCGCTTTGCTCTCAGATTGCAGAGCTCTTACCTCGACCTCCCGAGACTCTGCTTCTGTAGCATTTCTGTTTTCGTTTTTTTTTTTTAATTTTTTATTTTTAACATTTATTTATTTTTGAGACAGAGAGAGACACAGCACGAACAGGGGAGGGTCAGAGAGAGAGGGAGACACAGAATCTGAAACAGGCTCCAGGCTCTGAGCTGTCAGCACAGAGCCCGACGCGGGGCTCGAACTCACAGACCGAGAGATCATGACCTGAGCCGAAGTCGGACGCTTAACCGACTGAGCCACCCAGGCGCCCCTATGTTTTCTTTTTTTTAACAAGGTTCCAGTTATTCTGTCCCAGGTGGTCTGAAAAACACTCTTTGAACAACTTTTTTTAGTAGAAGAAATAAAATGCCTGTACAAAGTGAGTTGTAAATTAAAGTTCAAAGAAGGAGAGAAGAGGAAGAGGGAAATTCTGTCTGGAGGAATCTGTAAGTTTTATAAAGAAAGTGGCATTCTGTTAGGGTCTTAAACTAGGAATGCTTTTCGCGGGGAAAGAGGGGGAAGAAAAGACTTTCTGTGTTCCAGAACACAGCATGAGCCAAAAAGCAAGGAGTCAGGAAAATGCATGGCGTTTTGGGGGAATGGCTAGTGGCTGGATTTAGCTAGACTGAGTAAAGAATGTGAGAGGGAGAATATGAACCATAAGCCTGGAAAGGATAGGTTCCAGCTGGAATGGAGGCCTTTCATGCCATTCATGTATTTGATAGGTAATAAAGAAAGCTGACTGAAAGGGAAAGAGTAAGATCATCAACAGCAAGTTAGAGGAATCCTGAAGAAACATGAGGATGGAGAGACAGAGTCAATCTCTGAATGCCAAGGAATGGAAAGATGTGAGATCACAAGGATTTGATGTCTAACTAATGAATATTTACCAAGGGTTTGTTGTGTGTGAAACGAAGTGCTAAGCACTAGAAGAACATGGGAAGAGAAATTATTATCCTGATATACAAAGGCTCAAAAAGGGAAGATGCCAGAGAGACATCAGAGGTTGTCTGAGAAGGTATACAGGTCTAAGTTTGGAGAGTCATGGAGGAAGGGTGGAGGAGGTAATTATACGGAAGGTGATTAGCAAGTAGAATTGACAGAATTTGTTGTCTACTTAGATGCGGAGGAGAGTGTGTAGGGAGAGTCTAGGAAAATTGAGGTTTCTTAGGTTTGATGATTAGAAGCCTGATGACCCCAGGTCATCTATTTTATTGCATTTAAAGAACCTGGAACCTTTTATTGCATTTAAAGAACATACTGTGTAGTAGGATGTTGGGAATAAAGATCTGGAGCTCAAGAAAGAGAGTGTTAGGTATTGTATAAGTTGAGTTGGTACCAGATATACCTCAGTGTTTGGGAGAATAGAGAGGACAAAGATAAATACAAGCTGAGATCGGGTCCAAATTGGACGAAGCCATTTCTTGGAGTGGGTGGAAGTGAACTGAGCAAAAGGTTAATTGCAGACTTTGGAGCTCAGAATTAAGCAGAAAGGCCCATGTGCTATTGGGTGCAAGGAATCATCAAAGCTTGGAGATGAAAAGGTCAAGGGCTAGGAGTATGCAAGAGCTTATTAAGAAATGAGAGCAAAGAAGGGAGATCACACTAGAGAATGTGTTTCCCAGGACCGACTTTAGGGGTTACTGCTACATTTGTTTGGAAGAGCTACTTTCGGCGAGCAGTGAAGCTCCCAAGGAGTTTAAGCGACAGAAAATACTCCTTCAATTCCCACAGAGGGAAGAAAAGAGAGAAGTACACAGAGCTGATGGGAGGCCATTCAACTCCTCAGGAACTCCCTCATGTTAGGTGAAGTTGGGGAAAAATCTTGAAATTCTTGGAGATAATCTTCTACAGAAACTAGGAAGGGCTGAATTCTGGGTTCAGGATGATTAGGTGATAACAGGTATGTCAGTGAGTTAACTCTGTATTTTTATATTGATTTCCAAATTCAAAGAATGGTTAGTTTTTCTTGTTGGGAATAGTCATTACAAACCAAAGAAGGGCAGATCTGCAAAAAACAAACAAACAAACAAACAAAAAACAAACACACACATCTGCGGCTCCATTGTTTAGGAGACACGTGGTTTTGAACTTTAGCTCTATTTGTCCCCTCCACTTTCCAAATCAGTATAACAAATGTTCAAGGTAAATAGTTGTTTTTAATTGTTGGTTATAGTTACTTATTTCTCAAGAATTTCTTACATGGCTAGCAATCAGAATTTACACAATTGTTTTAAAAGTTTCCCAGGATGCTCTTAAAATGTGTATTCTTTGTTGAAAGAATTAATAATTTGGGTTAAGTCAGGGTGAATTGAAATGGAATTCCTTTCACCTCTACATTGATACATTGGGGGGCTACTTTCCCTTTCCCTCCTAGTAGAATACTGTGTGCATAAAACTGTGTTAAAAGCCACATCCTGATAGTTTTTAAAATGTCATCTGGTACAGGACTTCCACTGCAACCAGTGGTCAGTTCCTCTGTAGGGGCTCTAAAAGGAAAGGCAAAGTGGTTCTTTAAATTACTTGATTTTTTCATCTTTTAATTTTTAAAATTTTTTTTATTTTTTGAGAGAGAGAGAAAGCGGAGGAGAGGCAGAGAGAGAGAGGGAGGCAGAGAGAGAGGGAGACAGAGTCCCAAGGAGGCTACGCGCTATCAGCACAGAGCCCCATGTGGGGCTCAGACTCACAAACTGTGAGATCATGACCTGAGTGGAAACTAAGAGTTCAGATGCTTAGCTGACTGAGCCAGCCAGGTGCCCCTTGATTGCCTTTTATTAACTTTAATTGCTCAGGAGGAGAAATAAGTCATCTTTTGCTCTTTTCCTCTGTAGGGTGTAGATTATTGGTTAAGATTCTCCCTGAGCTGTAGAATTTTGGATTCCAAAAGAATTCCTTGACAGGCTGGGAAAAGCAGGGAAAAGATGTGAGGGGAGAATCCATGCAGAGCACCCTGCTTGCAGGGTGCAGTATAAGGTGCAAAGATGTATAGACAGAAACTTTGTCCTTAGGCAGCTTAAAATACAGGTGTCTTTAGTGACCGATCTCCCAGAACACAGTTGTGAGACTCTCAATTGTGCTTTGGACTCTGATGGACTATAATGTTGTCTTTTCCTTCAGCGATGGGCCTTGATAACGGGGCACTTGTCCAGAACTCAGCTGGACTTTGAAGGAATATATGATCTAATTTATTTATAAATTCAGAAAATATTTATTATTTTCCTACTGATGATAACAGAGGTGAATTAGAAGTTGTACGAAGAGGGCTGGAGCCAAGGAGAGTAGTTTGGTGATGGTGGCTCTGAGGCACACAGGGGGTGCTTCTGTGGGGCAGTAGGGAGTCAGAGGTGACTCCATGGTTGGTGGATCATGTAACCTTGCAGAGAGATTGAGAACCACTGAAGATAGTGTTCCAAAAGTCCAAATCCTGGAGACTTTAACTTGTGTCCGTAACTATTTAGGGGAAAAATGAGTTTCATATTTACATCAAAAGAAATAATTTCTATGCTTCAAAAATTTTGGACATTTTGTTTCAATTTGGTGTACATAATATTTTTTGTGAAATGTTTGATTTGTATTTTAGGGGAAGAATTCAGTGATTAAGTTAAATATCCTGATGGTCTTTTCATTATTGATATTATAGTTTCTAATGCATTATGCATAGTTAGTACTAATAATTAACCTTTCCCGTACCCCACAATCAATTTCTTCCTACATTTTGGTTATTAAACATTATGTTAGCATTTTGGGATACTCCATGTGTTGTTATGAAACATATTTGAGAAAGATTGAAAATATTTAATTGTAACCATCTTTCAAAAACCTGTTTTTACCTCATATTTTGTAGCAATGTGAATTTTAAAATCTGCGACTAGAATCATACCTTTCCTTGTGGAAAATAAATTCCCACAAGGTGATTTCTTTTTAATTAAAACTATATTGGCTTCAAATTATGGAAAGAGCCTAAATGTCCATCAACTGATGAATGGATAAAGAAATTGTGGTTTATATACACAATGGAATACTACGTGGCAATGAGAAAAAATGAAATATGGCCTTTTGTAGCAACGTGGATGGAACTGGAGAGTGTGATGCTAAGTGAAATAAGCCATACAGAGAAAGACAGATACCATATGGTTTCACTCTTATATGGATCCTGAGAAACGTAACAGAAACCCATGGGGGAGGGGAAGGAAAAAAAAAAAGAGGTTAGAGTGGGAGAGAGCCAAAGCATAAGAGACTGTTAAAAACTGAGAACAAACTGAGGGTTGATGGGGGGTGGGAGGGAGGGTAGGGTGGGTGATGGGTATTGAGGAGGGCACCTTTTGGGATGAGCACTGGGTGTTGTATGGAAACCAATTTGACAGTAAATTTCATATATTAAAAAATAAATTAAAAAAATAAAAATAAAACTATATTGGCTTCTTTTTGAAGTAAGAAAAATTTCTTAGTATATTGCAAAGTATAACAAAAGGATTTTGAAAAGAGATGGCAAAACATTTACTTGCTGGAGGGCAAAAAATTTTTTTTACCAAAATGCAAAGAATGCAGACCTCAAGATTAAGTGGGAGATCTGAATGCAGCATATACATTTTCTATGTAAATAATAATTATAACTTTTCATGTAGAGTGTCTAGAACAGGAACATATGTTGGTGATGACCACGATTTAGATGTATGGGCGTGGGTATATGCAATAGCATGAGCATTTGTCATAATGACACTGGGAAATCAATTTGATTGGGACATGTAAGGGAGAGATTATGTGTATTAAATAAATACTGTTTTTTCTCTTTTCAGTTATTTTTAGGATAGTTCATATAAATAGTGCAAGTAAACATATAACCAGTGAAGTAATAGATTTATATGACTACACAGATTTGATTTGGAATTTAATATGCTTATGAGTGGATGTGGTGGGGCAGATGTTTATACTAAGGAATATTTCTAAATTCTAAAATTGCATTTAGCTGTAAGGTCTGTGAAAACTACTTAGGAATAATTCAACTATCAACTTTATTTTTAAAGAACATCTTTGTTCATAGAATAGGATAGGGAATAGATTCTGACTTCTATCATATGGTATATGGGTTTTTCATGTTTCAAAACATTAAGCATGAATTTTAATATGTTGATAAACAATAATACTCTACTCTTACCCAGTTAAATCCTATCTGCCTTCTTAGGCAGACACACTTCTTAGAGGTGTTTGGGATCTAGAACTTAAAAAAAAATGTGGGGGGCATCTGGATGGCTCAGTCAGTTAGGTGTCCGACTCTGGCTCAGATCATGATCTCGCAGTTCATAGGTTCGAGCCCCATGTCGGGCTCTGTGCTGACAGCTCAGAGCCTGGAGCCTGCTTTGGATTCTGTCTCCCTCTCTCTCTGCCCCTCCCCCACTCACGTTCTGTCTCTCAAAAATGAACAAATGTTAAAAAAAAATTTTTTTTAAAGATATAGCTTCATAAATTTCCCACTTGTTCCTAAAACGATGATAGAGCCAATCAGAAGAGAACATAGTGAGAAGTAAATGCTCCAGAGTCAGAGTAGTGGGAAAGTAGAATAACAATCTATTTCTGGGATGAAGTTGGTTAATTTTAATTTGTATGTCTTTTATGAATGAGGGCCACTTATAATGTGTACAGGTCATTTTTGTGTTTCTTTTTTTGTCACCTGTCTGTTAATGCCCTTTATTTTTCTTTGGAGTGATGGGTCTTTTTCTTCTTGATTTCTAGAAGCCTGTTATATATGTTAAGGAGGGAGGCCTTCTTTATCTGTGATTTGAGTATCAAAATTTTTTTTCTTGGTTTGTAATTTGTGTTTCGACTTTGCATATGTTATTATTGGTATTTTTTTTAACCTCATAGTGGTTTTTGATTCTTTTTTTTTTTAATGTTTATTTATTTTTGAGAGAAAGACAGAGCGCAGTCAGGGGTGGGGCAGAGAGAAAGGTAGAAACAGAATCTGAAGCAGACTCTAGGCTCTGAACTGTGAGCACAGAGCCTGACACAGGGCTCCAACCCACAAACTGCAAGATCATGACCTGAGCCAAAGTTGGACGCTTAACCAAGTAAGCCACCCAGGCGCCACTGGTTTTTGATTCTTAATTAGTTAGATTTATTAATATTTATGGCTTCTAGATTTTAAGTCCTAGTTAGAAAGACCTTCCCATTCCAAGGTAAGAAGAGAACTTACTCATATTTTCTTATAGTACATTTGAGTGTTCATACTTTACATATTTGACCCATTTGGAATTTGTCTCATACAATGTGAGATATAGTTTTAACTTCATTTTTTCCAGATAATACACATTTATTAAAAAGTCCTTCTTATCTCACTGATTTGAGATGCCACTTATTTGGGTCTATTTCTGGGTTTTCTATTCAATTCCGTTAGTCTATTCCTATGGTAATCCCTGATTTTTCATTTTTGAGGTTTTGTAGTATTGGCTATTCCTTTTCAAAAGTGTTTTGCTGGTCATTCTTGCTTGTTTACTTTTTCATATGAGCTTCAGAATCAGCTTTCCTATTCTAAAAAAATAGCCTCTTGGTATTTTCATTGAGATCGCAATAAATTTAAAAATTAAAATTTAGGGAGACTTGACACACATGAACTTTTCCTATCTAAGAACATGGTCTGTCTTTTCATTTATTCAGTCTACTTTTGTTTCCTGCAGGAGTGTTTTAAAGTTTTCCTCATATAAGCTTTGCATATTCCCTGTTAAGTTTATTCCTAGGAACTTTACATTTTTGCTATAATTGTATGTGGAGTCTTTTCTTTCTTTTATTTTGTAAGGGGATATTGTGTAGGTGTATGTGTACAAATATACACATGTGCATATATATATTTATATGTACAAACACATATATATCATAGACTTTCATAAATTTTATATCCTGCTTCCATACTTAATTTTCTGTTGTTTATATATTTTCTCAGTTGATTTTCTTGGGTCTCCTAGGTATATAATCATATAATCCACAAATAATGACAACTTTGTAATTTTTCCCCAATAGTTCCCAATTTCTCTTTCACTACCTTGACTGATACTTCAATTATCACTGTATTATCAGTGGGAGAGTGGGTATCCCCTTGTCTTCCTCTACCTAAGCAGGAACCCTCCAGTCTTTCTCCATCTAATCTAAACTGACTTTGAATCTTAGAATTAATTGCTAGTCAGACATTGCTATTTTGCTCTTCCTGGAAAACTGACAGTTTGGTCCAACAGTAAGGTCCATAAATGTCTAGCAGTAAGGGATTGCACATTATGGTGCATCTGGTGAATGGGATAGTCTGAACAATTACAAAATAATATGTATGTGTTAGTCCTTTTTGTTTAAAAAAATCAAAGTATACACAAATACACATGGAAAAGTATCTGGGAGGATATTCAACAAACTAGTCTAAAAGTTATAAATATATTGTTGTAGCATTATTTATAGTAGCCAAAATATGGATGCAACCTAAGTGTCCATTAATGGATGAATGGATAAACAAGATGTGGAATATTACTTAGCCATAAAAAAGAATGAGATTTTGCCATTTGCGACAACATGGATGGAACTAGAGTGTATTATGCAGAGTGAAATAAGTCAGACAGAGAAAGACAAAAACTATATGATTTTACTTACATGTGAAATCTAAAAATCACAACAAACAAAGCAAAAACATCCATAAACAGAGAACAAACTGATGGTTGCCAGAGGGGAGGAGGCTGGGTGATGTTTAAAATGGGTGAGGTGAAATGGAGTGAAAGGGACAGACTTCCACTTATGGAATGAATAAGTCATGGCAATGAAAGGTATAGCTTAGAGAATATAATCAGTGGTGCTGTAATCGTATTGCATGGTGACAGATGGCAACACACTTATGATGAGCATAGCATAATGTATAAAGTTGTTGAATCACTATGTTGTCTATCTAAAACTAATGTAACATCGTGTGTCAACTATGCTTCAATAAAAAAGAAAGGAAAAGAATAAATAAATTTATAAAATGGAAAAAAGTTATGAATATAAACTGGTGATTGGTAACATCAATTTCAACTAATTTGAAAAATTTGTAAAAATTTTTAAAAGTTCATGAAAATATTTTAGAACAATTAAAAACAAGTTAAGAAAAACAGTTAAGAAAAATAGATTTGTGTTTTTCCCTTTTTCTGTTCTGTATCCCTTTCTGTTATTAAAAAAAATTTTTTTTGTTTATCCTTATTCTTTGTAAAGTGGTACTAAAATGATAGTATAGAAAGAGGTTAACAGGATACAATCCACAAGGAAAAAGAAAAGAGGCGAAAAGTCTACAATAGATGAAAGATTTCAATAAATTTTGGAAGCCAGAAGTTGGATGGAGTAGAGATAATTGACTTGACAAAGTGGAAGAGGGGTTTAACCAAAGTGCTTCAAAGAGACCAAGCACTTGGCCATCAGTGTACCACAAAGGCAGAGGTGAGGCGTGGAAAGCAGGGGTGAGGCGCAGACCTGAAGAAGGAGAATTGCCATCAAGTTGTTTACGAAGTTCTTGGACACCACTGGGTCCCTTCTCCCCCTCCTTCAGCCATCCTGCATTCATGCACTTCACACTGACTGTACTACCACCAAAGTCCCTCCATGAAGTAGGAAGTTTCTTTTCTGGGAGAAAGGAGTTTATCTTTTGATGGAGAGTTCCCATAACAAAAGGGCTGATTGGAGAATGGGAAAGAAAAAGATGTTTGAAATGGAAACTTCAGTAGAAGGTTGGAAGTAATTCTCCTGGTCCAGGATTTCTCAATCTCGGCATGACAGACATCTGCGATTGGGAATTCTTTGTTGTGGGAGGCTGTCCTGTGCATTGTAACGTGGTTAGCAGCCTCCCTGGCCTCTACTCACTAGATGCCCATGCATGCCAACCAAAAGTATCACCAGACATTGCCAAATGGAAATGAATCAACACCCCCTGCCCTTGCCCCAATTGAGAACCTCTATCTTAGACAATAAAGAATAGAAAAAGAAAGATGCAGAGATCATCAGTGGAATAAAAGGACAACAAGTCTAGAGAATAATAAAGAAGTCCCAACATCCTGCTCACAACAGTTCACAAAGAGAGAAAATACAATATGAGGAAATTAGTGAAGAAATAATAAAAGAAAAAAATTTGCGGATAAGATTCAAAGCACCCCTGAGGGTCTAGCACAATCAAAGAAAAAAGACCCATTCTAAGGTACATCGTTGTGAAATTTGAGAGTATAAAGATAGTAGGAAGATTCTAGAAAGAAAAACAGGCCAGATACAGAGGAAGGGGAACTGGAAAGGCACTAGGCATGTATTTCACTGGCAACCACAGGAAGTAAAAGACGGTGAAACGGTGCTTTTAAAATGCTGAGGGAACATGATCTTCAACCTATCCAAATTATCAATCAAGGATGAGACTAGAATATAGACATTTTCAGATATGCAAGCACTCTAAAAAATTTACCTTCCAGCACACCGTCTTAGTCAACTACCAAAATCTGCTTTAGCTTAAATCAGAGAGTGAACTTCCAATGTTTGGGCTTGGAAGATATTATTGATGGGCATTTGATAGATATGTTGAAGAATCTGAATAAAATTTGGGTTAGATACATTTAAAAAAAGTGAAAAAGCTGGGCAGTTATTAACTCCAGGGAGAACAGGAGATTGTCAAGAGAAGCATTATCATGGCACCTTACTTGATTCAGCAATGGACTGTATTTACACTGACAGGATGATATAAACACAAATTATCGATTTGAATAAAAGTTGTGATGTAGCTGTGTGAGAAGGAAGGGTGGAGGCAAAGTGGTGGTGGTGGTATGTGGAAAAGAGCTAAATCCTCAATACCATGGCAAGAAGTCAATGAATAATGTCTAACACTGAGAGTCACAAAACATTGGCATAAGCATATCATTTAGGAAATGAACACCTAGCAGGGTCATGTGAAACGTGGGGTGATGCTATGTGGGGGAAAATTGGGCAGGGGATTGATGTGACTTGGTGTTTTTGCTATAAGCCTTTCTGAACTATTTGAATTTTCACTTATATGTGTTACTTTCATTAAAAATAAAAATACACACAAAAGTACTGCATACATATAGGAAAGAAATCACAGAAGATAAGCAAAAAGTACACAAAATATGTAAAGATCTCACCCACCCAGAGATAACCATTATATCCTGAAATAGTTTTTTCTTCAAAAATTCGGAAAAACAAGTGAAAGGACTTTTAAATACTCAAAAAAAAAAAACCCTCACAAATTCTTGATACATTAAAACTACCAATAATAATTATAAAAAGTAGTACCGGTTATTAATTTTTGACTAAATCAATCTTTCTGATCAAATGCTTGGTGTTATTTTGGTTACATCCTCACTAACAGAGCAGAGTGGATATTGCAGCAGTCTTCCAAAATATTTTTACTTTAATTATCTTGTTATTTTAGAGAGAAGCAGCTTTTGGTCTCAGTTTGCTAAATAATTGTTTCTATTTAGTAGGTTAGGAATTTTTGGAAACAAATTCATCAGGAAAATTTGTCTTCAACAAGTAGTTCTGGGAAAACTGGACAGCAACTTGCAAAAGAATGAAATTGGACCACTTTCTTACAGCATACACAAAAATAAACTCAAAATGGATTAAAGTGCTGAATGTGAGACCTGAAACCGTAAAAATCCTAGAAGAGAGCACAGGCAGTAATTTCTTTGATGTCAGCCATAGCAACATTTTTCTAGATATGTCATCGTCGTTGTCTTCTTCTTCTTTTTTTTTTTTTGAGAGAGAGCACCTGTGTGCCTGTAGGGCAGAGAGGGGCAAAAGGAGAGAGAGAGAAAGAGAGAGAGAGAATCTGAAGCAGGCTCCACACCCATCATGGAGCCTGACACAAGAGTCGATCTCAGAAATGTGAGATCTTGACCTGAGCGGAAATCAAGAGTTGGACTTTTAACCAACTGAGCCACCCAGGTGCCCCTCTAGATAGGTCTTCTAAGGCAAGGGAAAAAAAGCAAAAAAAAACCCAAAAAAACAAAAAAACTATTGGGACTACATAAAACAAAAACAAACAAACAAAAAACTGCACGGCAAAGGAAGCAGTCAGTCAACAAAACTAAAAGGCAACCCACTGAATGGGAGAAAATACTTGCAAATGACATTCCTGATAAAGGGTTAGTGTCCAAAATATATAAAGAACATATACAACTCAACACCAAAAAACCAAATAATCCAATTTTTAAATGGGCAGAAGATATGAACAGACATTTCTCCAAAGAAGACATACAGATAGATGGCCAACAGATGTGTTCAAAGATGCACAACATCACTCATCAGGGAAAGGCAAATCAAAACTACGAGATATTCCCTTGCTCCTGTCAGAATGGTTAAAATCAAAACCACAAGAAACAGTAAGTGTTGGCAAGGACATGGAGAAAAAGGACCCCTCGTGCTCTTTTGGTGGGAATGCAAACTGTGGAAAACAGTATGTATGAAAAACAGTCGCTGTGGAAAACAGTATGGAGTTTTCTCTGAAAAATCAAAAGTAGAATTACCATATGATCCAGTAACTCCACCAGTGAGTATCTACCCAAAGAATCCAAAAAAACACTAATTTGAAAAGATATATGCATCCGTATGCTTATTTCAGCATCATTTACAATAGCCAAATTATGGAAACGGCCCAAGTGTCTGACAGATGAATGGATAAAGTAGATATTGTGTGTGTATACACACGTGTGTGAGGATGGGTGAAATAGGTGAGGGGGATTAAATGTACACTTATGATGAGGACTGAGTAATGTATAGAATTATAGAATTGTTGAATCACTATATTGCTCACCTGAAACTAATATAACACTTTATGTTAATCATACTGGAATTAAAAAAACAAATTTAGGGGCGCCTGGGTGGCGCAGTCGGTTAAGCGTCCGACTTCAGCCAGGTCACGATCTCGCGGTCCGTGAGTTCGAGCCCCGCGTCAGGCTCTGGGCTGATGGCTCGGAGCCTGGAGCCTGTTTCAGATTCTGTGTCTCCCTCTCTCTCTGACCCTCCCCCATTCATGCTCTGTCTCTCTCTGTCCCAAAAATAAATAAAAAACGTTGAAAAAAAAATTTAAAAAAAACAAATTTAAAAAAACAAATACAGAAAAGATACATAGAGAGGAACAGGTGTAATAAACCATATCTCTTGTCTAGAGACTATGAAAGAAAATTTTATCAGAAAAATTTGCCTCAAGAATTTTTGTATTTTCCTCTATTTTTAAGCAAAGATAAATTTCATCTCTCTGAATTTCATTTCTCTGTTTCAATGAACAAAAGTACGAAAAGTACTGCTCAGCTTTGATAGTTCAACAGTTAACAAGCAGACAAACTTCAGATAGTAAATATAGAACTGGGGGGAACTTTCCATGGGGGAAATTTCCATTGGGGGGAAATATTGGGAAAACAAAGTTAAGAATGATTAAAGACTTAAATGGGAATAATGAAGTGACTATTTTTAAAGAAATTAAGCTGCATTACAGTTTTCATGAAAAATATGCAGTTGATACATTTTTCTACCTCCTAAGGTCATTTTGGGTTTTGACTAGTTTAAAATTTCAAAATTCACCTAATATTTACTGAATTCCTTTCCTTATCTCAGGCCTTGTCCTTGATGTATTCACTTACATGCTCTGTATAATCTCACAATAATCCTGCAGATTTGATGGTGCATTTGCAGAGGCCTAACATGAAGGAATATAGTGGGATATAGAGTAGAGTGGATTTCTGTGGGTTTACTTGGCTTTGGCTGCTGCTGTGGGTGTTAGAAAATATGCATATTAAAGATAATGATGGTGCATTTATCAGGGGAAAAAAAGCAACTATCAGACACGAGACAGTCACAGGGGAGGGTCTGGAGGAAGTATCTTGAGGCAGTCCTGAGATGACACGTGCAGTCTATACACTTAGGGCTGACCCCACAGAAGTGTACACACAACTATCCTGCCCACGCAGGTATGGGGCAAACCAAAGTTGTCAAGAACTGTGTGAAATAAATATGATGCGGCAGGTCAAACGGCACTGGTGCCCTGGTATGTCCCTAGAGTCTTGGGGAGAGAATGGAGAAATGCACTGGGAGGCCTACAGGATCTTCCTCCCTGCTTGACTGCAAGCAGGTTCCTGTCCCTATAGGGTAGAATAGGTTTTGTCTTTCTAGGTTAGTCTGAGGTACTTTAGCCAAGACTGGGTCTCCATAGGTAACTGTGAATTATTATTGCCATTTTATAGATGGAGAAATTGAGCCTCAGTGAAGTTCAGTTAGCTAACATGTATTTGTGTGCATGTAAATATTAGGCAAAACATATTAGCTCTATTGATAGGCATTTCTTTTCTTTTTTTTTTTTTTAATTTTTTTTAACGTTTATTTATTCTTGAGACAGAGAGAGACAGAGCATGAACGGGGGAGGGTCAGAGAGAGGGAGACACAGAATCCCAAGCAGGCTCCAGGCTCTGAGCTGTCAGCACAGAGCCCCACGCGGGGCTCGAACTCACGGACCACGAGATCATGATCTGAGCCGAGGTCGGCCGCTCAACCGACTGAGCCACCCAGGCGCCCCTTGATAGGCATTTCTTACAAATAACTGCTCTACATTATTAATAGAGGTGCTTACTAATTAACATTAGAACTCCCCTCTTTCTGAGAAAATATTTGTGATCACTTTTCACAAACTATAACAGCCTAAATGTACTTCATTATTTTGTTTTATTCAAAACAATTCCATCCTGTTGATCCAGAACATTTGAAGCTTTTTGAGGCTCTATTTAGTAGGTCAGAAGAGCTACTATTGAATGGCAAACTTTATGCGCTGGACAACTTGGAATTCTCTACCAGCACCAAAAATCAAATCCTACTTCCCCACCCTGACAGCAGAGGGGCTCCAGGTGTTGGGTGTAGGCGCCTTGCTAGTGCACTCTCTGGGGTTTTTCAGGGATTCCGGAGGAGGCTGCTCCGAGAGAACGTGCCTCTTCCACACGCCCCCTACCCAGTTTGGAGTGCACCTGCAGCCCCAAGCAAGAATAGGGCTGACTCGGATTTGGCCAAGTCAGACGTGGCATGAAAAATCAGCAGTTACTCTTCCATCTCCTATCTGTTATAAATACAATATAAATTGATAATCTGAAAAGAATTTGGGTTACGTGGCGAGCCCCGGATACTGACCGCTGCGGATGCGGACTGAGACCGTTCTCCTCACTTGCTAGTTTCGCTACTTGTTTTGGGAAACCGAGGCACCGCACGCCCTGTCCCTAGCGAGGTGGGTTTTTGCACGATCCCACCGCAGCCCGCCTTGGGTGTTCCCGTTTCCGAGCCCTTTCCGGGACCCAAGTCCCAGCTCCCGAAGGTCGGCCCCACAGCTGGCCTCGGGGCCCCGCCCCCTTTGGCCGCGGGTCGGAGCCGCCACGAGCCGGAGCGGGAGCTGGAGCCGGAGCCGGAGCCGGAGCCGCCGCGGCCCCTTTAAGAAGCCGCTCTGCGGTAACCCGAGCCCGCAGTCCGGGCGGGCGCGGCGGCCGCGGCGGTAGCTGTAGCCTCCGTGTGACTGCTCCTCCAAGCGGCCCGGGGCCCGCGGCTCCCCTGGCTCCCGCCGAGCATCTCGAGGGGCGGCTCTGGCCGGCGCCAGCCCTCGGGCCGGGCCGGCTGACCAGGCGCCCGTGACCACCCGCCGCCCTCCCCGGCCCGGTGCAGCCGCCGCCCGCGCGCTAGTCGCCCCGGGACCCGGCACAGGTGACGCTGTTTGGAGGGGGTTCGGGGAAAAGGGCGGGCTCGCTTTGCCCCGCGGCTCCCCCGCGCCGCCGAGCGCAGTCCCCGGGCAGGGGCGCCGCGGCTTCCCGCCCCCGGCCTAGCGCGGCCGCGGGCTCCGGCGCCCGGAGCTGGGTGGGCGTCCCGAGCGCGGGAGGCGGCCAGGGGCGCCCGGGCGGGCTGCAGCAGGTGTGTGCGGCCGCTCAGCATCTTCCCGGCCCCGCGGGCTCGGGCGCCGCTCGGGGCGCTGGCGTGTGTCCCGGGGCCCGCGGCCCCGCGCCGCCCGGGCGCTCCGCGTCCCATCTCCGCCTCCGGTGTGCGCGATTCGTGCTGCGGGGTCTGCCCGGCGGTGCCTCTCGGGTCTCAGCTCAAAGGGATGGGTGCGTGGGGCAGCCAGGGAAAGCTTTCTTGTTAGAGGCCGGTACATAGTCTGGTGCATCAAGTGGGTAAGTCTCCCCCTCTCCCACCTCCCCTCTACTAAGTAAAACAAGCTTTTATTCACCCCACCCTTGTAGTTCTCAAGTGGGTCCCATTTTTAGCCACCTCATGCAGTAGGGTCTAGTGGGAAAGGGGCTGGGTTCTGTTTACAGCTCTACCATTGTAACCCCCTCAAGTTTATTGGACTGAGAACCTCGGTTTACCCAGCCTTGAAATGGGATCCCTAATGCTAGCATTTTCCTACAGCCCAAGAGGGTGGGAAACCCTCTGTGAAAGTACATTGAGTTGTCAAAGTTCATTAAAGAAAGGCTCACTGTTGCTGGCCAGTATTTTTTTTTTTTTTTTTGAAGTACACATCTGAGTGTTAGTTTAGCTCACATTTTAATGTGAAATTATAAAATTGTTCTTAAAGAGTGATCTGTGACCAGGTTGAAATGAATATGATACCAGTTTGGGGACAAGATGGAAGAGTTTGTGTGGATATTAGGAGTTGACATGTGAAGCAGGAAGAAACCGTCATTTTGGTGAAATCTTCGCTCAGTCGTAAGCAGAGTTGAGACAAATGGATCTTGGACTGTGTGTGTGTTAATTAAGAAAGATGCTGCCGTCTGGGCACATGGTATAGGCTAGAATGCAGCTTCATCTTTGTGGAGCCAGTGAAGGTAACATGACAGAATCCCAGTTTCCTTTTACGTGTGAAGTAGAGAATTTTTTCCCCGTGTTAATCTTTTCCTTAAATTGGAGGGATGAAACTGAATTAGACACGTGGCCCCCTGCCGTGCTAGAAAATTGGAAAGAATGGCGTGGGGAGCGGTGGACTTCGGATGACTTACCACCTCCCTGCTCCTGTGCCATCATCAGATGATCCGGAGAATGTATTTGGAGAGTGCTTCTTTTCTTCCTGCCCCTGCAATTCCTTTTGCTGCAATACCTCCCTCCAGCGTTGGGATCCTTGCTGTGTGATCTCCTATGAGTTTTACCTGCTGGAGCTGGGCACCTGGCATCCAGCCGCTCAGCGGTCATAATTGTTTACACTATGAGCTTTCTATGCCTACGCATTTCACTCTAAGCCTTCTTGACCTTGTTGGAAAGAATAAAGGCTCTTTGCAGCTAAAGCTGTGTACACTTGGAGGTGCCTAGGAAGCTGAAGGTCAAGAAGCTGAAGGTAACCCAAAGAAGCTGGGTCTTCTCAAAGACCCTGGGGGTATGGTGCAAGAGTTGGCTTATCTTTTCCTTGCTTTTTTGAAACCTCCATGGAGAGAGGTTGATTTGATTACCAAGGGAGACGGAGGCCTTGGGAGCAGGGAGCTATCAGAAACGTAACTCTGAGCTACACTGGTTGAGAGCATTCCCAGCAACGGAGTTGGGAGGAGGAAGTGGCGACTTGGGAGGGGAGGGAGGGCCATCCCAGCAACCAGAGAGGTAGTAAAGGGGCCCTGGAATCCCGACTGGGAAGTGGGAAAGGAGTCGGGCTACAGGAAGGGAGTAGTGGAGCTTCCAGGCAAACTCTAGAATGTGCCCTAGGTGTGACCTCTCCTTCTCTCCCTTACCCTCAGAGAGTGTTTCTTGCCATTCTGAGTCTAGTGCAGCCCTCCCCTCCCCTGGTGCTCTAAAAGAGGCCCACCCAGCGCTTATGTTTCTCCCTCCAAGCTGGCCTTCCAAGTCTGAGAAGAAACTGAGCAGAAAACTTCAGACCTCCATGTCTCCCCACCCCCTTCTTCTCAGATCAGTGTCCCATATCCTACACATTAAGGCTCCTTTTAGCTTTGATATCTCTTGGAAGGTTAAAAAGTAGGGTAGTCATTTTGGCAGAAAAAAGTAAACTGAACAGTGTACAGGAAGATACAGCAAACTAGTTTTTTTCTGTGGAGGAAGATAATGAATTTATTGTCTGGGCGAGAATTGTGGGCGGTTGGACAAGGGAGGGCAGGAGGGGGTGGTGGAACTGTGCCGGACAGCTTGTGCTCTCGTCCTTGAGAGAGGAAAAGATGCCACCACACGCGTAGAGCCACCTTGCTGTGCTCTCCCTCCTTCCATTTGTCTTGTGAGTGGAAGAAGATAGCAATATGGAGGTGGAGTAACCATCTGTTCTCAAGGATGGGAACCAGACTTTAACTCACCACTCGAGATGAGCTATATTCACCTGCCATTGCTATCAGGCACTGAACGTATGACACCGGAGAATGCATTACATCAGGAAAGCAAGGTTCATTTTGTAAGAAAATCTGAGGTATTGTGAGAGTGACTTTGGTGGCGGTTTTTTTCTTGTTGGAGATGAAAGGTAGCACACAAAGAAACGGCGTCCTACTGCTCTGAGGTTTGTTATTCATAGGGAGACAGTTGGATGTTCTGCAAGCAGATCCCAGACCTGAAAAGAAGGCAGGAATAGCAAAGGATTTTTTGTTTTTTTCTCAGAACATTGGTCTGTTCAAGGAGAAGGCAATCCTGTGGCTACATGAGAAGGAGCTTGTGAATCATTGTAAAAGGCCAAGGTTTGTGAAAACAGTGGGTAAAGAAGACAGCTGGAAGTCAGTTCAGAGCTTGAGCCAGCATGAGGAAGAGTTGCTGAGCAGTGGGACAGATAGCAAGGGGTGGGGGGGGGGGGGGGAGTCTGACTAGAGGGACAAAGGCTTGTCTATAGCAGTGTTTCAAACGTTTTTGGATTACAACACAGTACAGAATGGGTTTTGCACTGCGACCCAGGACAGAAGTAAGTATGTGTGAGTCTGAAACCAGTTTCATGAAACAATATGTACTCTCTTGTGTACCGCATTCTGGTTTCTGTTTCTATGCTTCTGTTCCTATTCAGTGTTCTGAAAAACTCATCATCTATTAGTGGATCAGAGTCCACTGTTAGGAAACCATTTGCCTAATGGATGGATAAACAGGTTGCATTTGGGTTGGAGATGCTGGAGGAGGTGGAGGGGAGCACAGAGTTGATCGGGAAATCTGGACCCCTGTTGGTCCACATGGGACAGGTGGGAGTGTGGGAGCCCATCTGGTATGCTCATTCATGCAGGACTCACATTAGTGAACGCACCTGGATGGACAGGTGCCAAAGGGGACTTCCTATCAATTGTATCCACTTCAAAGCAAAATGGTTTTGAGGGAAAAGGTAGCGTGGAAGGAGTAAACTTGAATTTGAAAACAGTGTCTTTAGAGCAGATTTCTCTCTGTAGGTGAAGAGGACAAATGGATCCAAAACAAATTGGCTGGTGGATTTAGGCCACGTTCACTTTCATCAGCTGGATAGGGAGCAGAGGGGCTTATAGTGCGAAGTGTAGGCTCATAACTTTCCTCACAGCTTTGAGAAGTTCTTACAGAAGAAGTCAGTGCAGTGTGTTGTTTCAAAACTCCATGTGCTGATCAAACTCATTAGGAAATTAGCTGCTTGCCTCCCAGAGAAATGGAAAAGTACTCTCATTACGTTGTGTAAAAGGGTTAGGTTATCAAAGCTTCCTTAGACCTCTAGTTCAAGATCTACAATCAAACTGGAATCATCATCCATAGGCGTTGGGATTGCCAAAAAAGCTTCTTGGAGAAATAGGTGAGGCAGCATGCAGCATCCTTGAGCTAATTTCCAGATCTGTGGCCTGGAGTTAATGAGGGGCAGTGTATCTGCACGCCTTTGATCGCCTTTTCATAACAATTACCACCTGCCTCCTCCACCTGACACCATCACCAGTGGGCAAGCACAACAGAGCACAGAAGAAAACGTGCACGGGGGTCAGGGTTCACTCTGGTTGCCTCCTTATTTGCTTGTTTTCATCATCCATATTCTGACCTAGGTGGAGACTCCCTTTGACTCATCCTTGCTTTGTTTGATTTTCTTACCTCAGTTGATATTTTCAGTGTGTGGCTTTACTTCTCAGCTGTCTGGTATATATATCTAATGCTTTCTCCGATGTTACCTCTGAGCTCTGGACTTAGCGGTGTCCACCTGACTATTTCCATAGAGTCCCGTGGTTGTTTTCTGGCCTGTGTTGTGTTGGTCACCACCATATCCCGTCATGGCCGCCCTAGAAATAACTGTACATTGATGGGTTAATACATTGGTTTTGATTTAATTTTTACATTTTGGGGACATGGAGAATCTATCTTGGTCAAGTTAATTTAATTACCTTCTCCAAATAGGCTTAAAAATACCTTTCAAAATTACATTTTGAAGACAGAGAAAACTTCTATTTGGTATATATTTATTTGGTGCGATGGGGAAGAAGGAATTTTCATTCAGGGAAAAATTTAGAACAATTAACCCCCCATCCTCCTTTACAAAGTGTTAACATTTTAGGGACAGAATTCCCCAAACTGGTCTTGCTCAATTAATTAACATGTTTTGCTCTAATACGTGCAAAAACATTGAGACAGTTAAGAATTTAAATGTTTTCTAATTTATTACCTGCTATTTTAAGGATTCGTAAAGACTTCGACTGTATGCTAATTGAGAAAGATTCGTTGCCTTTTCAAATTTTAAAAGCCTGTGTGAATGTCAGGAAACAGTCCAATTTCCTACCTGCTTAGTGGAGGAACCCAGGGTGGGATGAAGGCTGTAAGGGGGGGGAACCAAGTTGCCCACCTGGGAGGCCTGGCTGCCTGGACTGAAGGGCAGCTGGTTGGGAGTATCCCAGCTTGGGATCTCCTAACCAAATCCTCGAGACATTAGGCATCTTGAGGATTGGCGAATGCTTTAAAACCTCAAGTCGCGGGGTGCCTGGGTGGCTCAGTCAGTTAAGCGTCTGACTTTGGCTCAGGTCACGATCTCACAGTTCGTGAGTTCGAGCCCCGCGTCGGGCTCTGTGCTGACAGCTCAGAGCCTGGAGCCTGTTTCAGATTCTGTGTCTCCCTCTCTCTGACCCTCCCCTGTTCATGCTCTGTCTCTCTCTGTCTCAAAAATAAAAACGTTAAAAAAAAAAAAAACCTCAAGTCGTTACATATTTTCTGCAGTGTTCTTTATTTTTAAATGACAAAAGCGAAACTTGCTCGTTTAAAAAAAAAGAAAAAGAAAAACCATTAAAACAGCCAACACTGAAGAGAATGACAGTTCACACTTTCCCCTTTCTCCACCTGCTGCCTCCTCTGGTTTGACTCCCAAACACAGCCAGGTAGCAATTTGGGGGCACAGCCCTTCTTCTCTACAAATGCCAAAATAATCCAGTTAGGTATTTATGAAATATGTATTATTTCATAGCCTGCTTTTGTTCCCCCCCCCCACACACACTCCATAGTGAATGGTGAATGCCCTTCTGTATCATCTTGTGTATTTGAATGTCTGTGTAAGCTGTGGTGTGGCTGTGCCAGTATAATCATTTCCCCATCATTGGACCTTAGGGTTTCTTCGAATGCTGTATTAAACACCCTTGGACATGCATCCTTTGACACATCTGTGCATTTGTTTTAATGATAAAAGATGAAATCATCAGTATACTGCTCATTTTATAATCTAGTTAACACAGTGCTATCAAAATTTACATATTCTACCATTTAGTTCCCCAAATATTCATTCAGCTGTAAAAGTAGAGTGCTAGACACATAGTGGGGCAATGCACAGCCCTTGCTTCCAGGAGCTCCCCATCTGAAGTAGGGGGGGGGGCTAGGCATAAACACTGGTTATAATTCCTTTAGTTTTTTTTTTTTTTTAATTTTTTTTTTTACATTTTATTTATTTTTGATAGAGAGCACAAGTGGGGGAGGGGCAGAGAGAGAGAGAGGGTGGGACACAGAATCCGAAGCAGGCTCCAGGCTCTGAGTTGTCAGCACAGAGCCCGACGCGGGGCTCGAACTCACAAACCGCGAGATCATGACCTGAGCCGATGTTGGACGCTTAACCGACTGAGCCACCCAGGCACCCCATAATGCCTTTAGTTTTATTTATACCCTACTTTGTTCCAAAAGCGATCTGGGATGGCTTACAAAGATCCATACAATATGACAAGATACAGTAGATTTAGGATGAGAAAGAAAAATAAGCCAAAAGAAAATAAGATGGAGTTATGAGTGAGGTTGTAAGGGTACCTTCAAGTTCTGGCTGTAGGCTTTGCAGCAGCCTAGGAGAAGAGACAAACAGCCCACAGCAAGGTTTAAGGTGTCCAGAAGAGAAACCAAATTGGAGAAATCCATCTATTCCTGATTCTGGGAGGTGAGAGAAACTTCTTTGGATTTTCAGCAAGAAAACACTGCATATGCAATGGCCAGCATTCTCAACAACGTCCCCAATGTTGTACAAAACCTAGTGACCTTGCTTCAAGATGCCATTTCATGTCCTGTTCCTCCTTACTAGCGAGGGGTAACATACCTTGGCCCTCCTCAGTAAGAGTCATTAGGGTGAGGGGTAAGTTCATGGGTTTAATCCAGAGAGAGCTTTAGGAGTACCAATGAAAGTAGCAATCGGGTATTATTCTTAGACCATGTTTTCTACAAGGTAATACAGGATATATAATCTTAGTGGAATTTCTGTGAGTAGAACCCACTTCCCTGAGATTACTAGCCTTGCAACTTACAAAGCAAGAAGTGAGGATATTTATTGTTATAGTTTTTTTTTAATTTTTTATTTATTTTTTTTTTTTTAATTTTTTTTCAACATTTTTTTATTTATTTTTGGGACAGAGAGAGACAGAGCATGAACGGGGGAGGGGCAGAGAGAGAGGGAGACACAGAATCGGAAACAGGCTCCAGGCTCCGAGCCATCAGCCCAGAGCCTGACGTGGGGCTCGAACTCACGGGCCGCGAGATCGTGACCTGGCTGAAGTCGGACGCTTAACCGACTGCGCCACCCAGGCGCCCCTTTTTTATTTTTTTTTTAAAGTTTATTCATTATTGAGAGAGACAGAGCATAAGTGGGCGAGGGGCAGAGAGAGGGGGAGACAGAGAATCCGAAGCAGGAGGCTCCAGGGTCTGAGCTGTCAGCACAGAGCCCGACATGGGGCTCGAACTCACAAACCATGAGATCAGGACCTGAACCGAAGTCAGATGCCCAACTGACTGAGCCACCCAGGCGCCCCCATTGTTATAGTTTCTATTTAAATTCTGGTTGACATACAGTATAATGTTAGTTTCAGGTGTGCAATTTACTGATTCAGTGCTTCTGTACATCACATCACCCAGTGCTCATCACGACAAGCACGCTTCTCTATCCCCATCACCTATTTAACCCCTGCTCCTCACCCACCTCCCAGAAGTGAGGATTATGTTTAAATGGCATTAATGTATTGGGACTGTAACAATGAACAAAATATTTTCCTCTTAAAAACACACATGCCCAAGTCTGCAGTTGGTCCATGCAGGAAGGATGGTATGTGTTGACACTGAGGAGCTCCGCAAGTGAGAAGCCATCATTCCAAGAAATCTTGAGAGCGTCTCCAAGCTTCCAGTTATTACTAGGTGGTAGCATGGGAGAGTATTAGCAAGACTCAGAGGTCTACAGAATGGGGCAGTGTGACCCTGTTTTGTGAAGCTGGGAAAGTTCCACTCTCATGAGCCACCTGGGTCTGCGTTTCCATGACCACATCCACTTAAGTCTTGCCTCAGAACATCGTCCCAGGACAGTTCTTTGTTACCAAGTCTGTCGGTCAAGCTGAGGTACTTTAACAGGACTTACCCTAAATTTAAACATGAGGTTTGTATGTTTGTCAGTGTTAACCTTGAGGTCACCCAGAGCAACGTGTGACTGATTTGCACATCACCTCTTAGCTTGTGAAGTGTTTCAGAGAAACGTGTCTGTGTGTTCAGATTTTTTTTGGCTGCCTGATTAAGTGTCAAACCAGATACTGAATCAGGCTGCTAAGTGCCACATGTATTGGGAAACATGCATTTGGCAAAGGCAATCTATGGGAAGAGGTCAGAAGAGAAACCGCTCTCAAAGTACCTTAGTAGGGGTGTTAGTTAAGTGGCCCTTAGGGACCAGCATGAAAATTCACCTAGAAAATTCAGGAACCCCTTGGCTGTCTTCTCATTTAAGCCACTACACCCCCAATCAGATTAGAGGTGAATATAAGCTGCCGGACTCTTAAGCCAAAGGTGAAAAAGGAGAGGGAAACGATGACACTGCTTCAGATACCAAATATCTATCCCGTTGTGACTTGGTAACATTTGAGAGATGGGTGTAACATTTCTTGGTTAGGAAAAGGTGGTGATAATAAGTGCTATCCTTTATTGAGTGGTGTTTTGATGTATTCCTGAATAACCACCCCCGGAACCTAGTGGTTTACAACAATGATTTCTTATTTGTCGTGACTCTGTGGGTGGCCAGGCAGTTACCCTGCCGCCTCTAGGCTCATTCGTATGGCAGTATTCAGCTGGAGGGTCCGCTGGGCTGGAAGATGGAAACAGGCTTGCCAGCGCGGCTGGGAGCCCGTACTGAGTGTTGTCTATCAGCTGGGTGTCTCGGTTCTCCAGGTGGTCTCATGCTCCAATAGACTAGTCTGGTTTCTTCACATGGCGGGTTTAGAGCAGTGCTCAAGAGAGCAAAAGGCGGATGCTGCAAGGTCTTTTGAGGCCTACCTATGCTTCAGAAACCTCACAGCCTCTCTCCTACCGATTGCGTGTCAGCAGATGGCAAGGTCAGCCCAGATTCATGGGGGCAGAGGCATAAACTCCACCTCTGGGTGACAGGGGTGGCAATGTCACACTACTGAGGAATTATCACAAGTAGCTACATGTGCCGAGCACTGTGCCTGGTGCATTGATTTCATCTCACGTAAGCCAGACAACCCTCTTGCACTGTAGGCATTCTTAATCCCTTTCATCGGACTTGCAAGTTAGAAAGGTCATATTCTTCTTGCCCATGGCAACTTGATAAATCCTGGGACTACGATTTGATTCTAGGTCTCTCTCTAGTTGAATGAAATGCATTTTAAGACTCAACAGGTGGGAGATTTGCTCAATTGTTCTTCAGCTCCTCTAACGCAGTTAATATTGTCTCTGATTCCTGTATAGAGCAGACGAACAGAGAGAAACATAGAAGGCAGGCAGGCTTTGTTCTACCTCAGCCACTTCTCTGCATCCCAGAGACTCTCTCAGGGGGAATTGGATCAACAATTTGAAGGTGAGACGGACCTCCCTCTCTCCTTAGGTTCTGATTTCCCAGCTTGCTTGGCAGTGATTCCTTTAGAAAAGGAACAAAACATATTTTGAAAAATCTTGCTCTGTCCAGCTTTTCCTTGATTTCACAGTGTTGGCAGGAACCCAAGAGATATCCCAAGCCAAGAGGCTCCCTTCCAGGAAGGGAATTGCAGAGAAATCAGGACATCCAAAGTTGGGTAGAGGTTGGCTGCAGAACCTCATTCCTCTTCCTGAGTCCCCCAGGTGACATGACACCACCTGCTTCAGCTGTAGGGCTCCTCACACGCTAACCTCTTCTAAGACTAGGAGAGTGTGTTGTATTTGAAATGTTGATTTCCTTAAAGGTGACACCTCCAATTGTACACATTTTCAACCCCTTATTATTTGTGCCAAGTACTGTATTTGTGTGATCTTCCAATTACTTGCCAAGGCCTTCCAATGCCTTGGTTTAAGACATTCTGGTTTAACCAAAAGCTAATGGCTACCATTGGAGCTCTTAGGTTTGAAAAACAAAACCTTCTTTACAATAAACTTTTAAGTGGGTTGAGATGCTAGGAAACATTTACCAAGTAAATAAAATGTGCCATCTGTGCTCTCAGGCTTAAGGCCCTAGAAAGTGAACTGAATTTCTAAGGGGAGAATTCTATGGTGGATTGGGGGCTGGGAACCAGCAAAGTAGAAGGGAAAGCTGGGGAAGGTGGCCTTTTTTCAATTGTCACTCCCTTATACTTCTTGTTAGGCATTAAAAAACAAATCCCATATCAGAGAGTCAGTGTAAAATGAAATAAAAAAATGTAAATAAGACAAAAAACTTAAAAAGTTGACACAGCATAGATTAACTATATTAGATTTCATTTTATTTATTTTTAAGTTAGTAGCCAGAATATGTAAAAAGTATAAATGAGCATAAGTTAGGAAAATAAGAATAAATGTTTTATTAAAATCCTAATTGAAAATACCTGTAATAGGGGCACCTGGATGGTCCAGTCGGTTAAGCTTCTGACTCTTCTTTTTTTTTTTTTTTTTTTAATGCTTATTTATTTTTGAGAGAGACAGAGACAGAATGTGAGTGGGTTGGGGCAGAGAGAGAGGGAGGCACAGAATCTGAAGCAGGCTCCAGGCTCTGAGCTGTCAGCACAGATCCTGACATGGGGCTCAAACTCACGAACTGTGAGATCACAACCTGAGCAAAAGTCAGTTGCTCAACCGACTGAACCACCCAGGTGCCCCTAAGCTTCTGACTCTTGATCTCAGTTTAGGTCTTGATCTCAGGGCTGTGAGTTCAAGCCCCGAACTGGGCTCTGCGCTGGGCATGAAGCCTTCTTAAACAAAACAAAACAAACAAACAAACAACCTATAATAGAAGGGAGACCTAATCAAGTGCTGTGGGAAACAGAGGAGAGAAATTATTTCTTGAAAGAGCAGGAATTCTCAGGGAGGGGTTAAGGAGGAGATACCCACCCGTCCTTGCTGTGCCAGAATGTCGTGGTGGGGACTCTGGGCTGAGTGAAAAAATATCAACCTCCCAACCCCCCAACAACAACCAAACTTTAAAAAGAAGACTACAGAATCTTCTTGACTGGTCTGCATAAGAATACATACAGAGAAAGTACTGTATGAGCACATGTGAGAGGGGCAGGGAGAAGCTCTGGGATATGAAATTTTGAAAAACAATGAGAAGGGTCAGAGAAAGATCTAGAAGGCACTGGCATAAGGAGACAAAAGGGAAATCTTGGACTAAAGTGATTTGTAGCAATATGAATTAGCTATTACAACAGTTCTCCAAGTTGTTGCAAGATGGGGCCACCCCACAGCCCCTGAGTGTGGGGGTCTCTTACAGAGCCAGTTTGGGGAACAGAATTTTAGCCTCCCTCCTGCTTGTACATCCTGTGATTATAATTATTACATAGGACGGTGGGAAAAATAAAGGTCAGGTAGAAAAGTATGAATATTTAACCTTAAATATTTAAAATTTTGTTATTAAGACAATCTATAAACCAAAAAAAAAAAAAAAATTCAGGGAGGTGTCCATTGCCAGGGTGTGTAACATGGAGAATTGAACGATTTCTCTTTGATTTGAATTCTGTTATATGCTCTTGGAAGAAAAAGGATTGAAGGAATGGGAAAAATATAAAGGATACCCTTATTCAAAGTTTAGTATCTTAAGTGACAGGGAAGAACCATAGAGAATTCTTTTCTTATCCTCATGAGCAGTTCCTTGTTAAATCTTAAGTAACATCATGTATCTGAGAAAGGGAGTGTAATTTAATCATTTTCATATAGGGTTCCTTACTCCTTCCTGGTTTAGTCTTCATTTTCTTCCCATTGCTTCTGTTTAAAAAGCAGTACCATGAATATTTGAGGATTTATGGAAGTTAGGTTGATTTCTTATGTAGCTGCCTTCTGGTAGACCTTCACACTAATGCTAATGGTACTTGGTACTCAGGAAATGAAAGGAGGTGGAATGTTTCTGCACATAGTTTTCCTAACTTTTTTTCATATAGCTTTTGATGTAGAATGAAAATAACAGTAATGACAATAAGAAACAAAAAGTATAACTGTAGTTAGTTGAGAACTTTGTACATATTTGATTAGATGTTTAATGGTTTTTACAAGAATCAAAAGACAAAAGTGGGTAGTGTGGTAGTTATTTTTTACTAAGGGGGGGGTGTTATTGTCTCCGTTAATTACTAACATTTCACAAGCACTTAGATAAGCATTTGCCCATATGTAAATGCAAACAGAAACCAGAATGAATAGGTGAGGTGCTGGTGTGGCTTTTTTGAAAGGGTTTTTGTTTGGTTTGGTAAATGTCTCATCTTCTGCAGTCATGCGTTCATTTAAAAATGGCTTATAGTTTGCAAGTAGAGACTTTTAAAACACTTTCACATGTTAGGCTTACTGACATGGTAGATAAATCAGTAAGTACTTCTGTAGCTGGTAAGAGTATGAAAATACAGTGCAGATTATAATTATTATGAAACCTTTGAACACATACTATATGTTATAAGGAATTTGGGGTAGACAAACTATATATGCTACTCCTATGACCTAAATGTTTGTTTTCCCCTCCCCACCCTGCAAATTCATATGTTGAAATCCTACCCCCAGGAGGTGGTAGTATGAGCCAGCAGGGTCTTTGGGAAGTGATTAGGTCATGAGGGTGGAACCCTCATGAATGGGATCAGTGCTCTTGTAAGAGACCCCACTTGAGCCACCTTGCCCCTTCTGCCAGGTGAAGCCTGTGACCTAGAGGAGGGCCCTCACCAAACCATACTGGTACCCTGATCTCAAACTTCCAGCCTCCAGAACTGTAGGCAGTAATAAATTTCTGATGTTTATAAGCCACCCAGTCTGTGGTATTTTGTTACAGCTGTACAAATGGACTGAAGCACTTATTCAGTATTAGGTCACTTTAAAATATTGATGGGTACTTTTTGCTCTTGGACATTTGAAGTGATTTTCCTTTTGAAGGAAATATGTTCTCAGGTTTTCCCAATGTTCTGACTACACTGTAAAATGAGGGACCTGTTGCTGATGAGATACTAGCAGAATGAAAAGCACATATAAGAATATGAGTATCTGTTATTGTCATTTTATTTAATAGACATTTATTGAGCACATGCTATATGGCAGGCCTGCGCTAGGCATAGGGATGCAGTGGTGAGGGAGAAAATGTTCATGTTTCCCACCTTTATGGGGCTCACATTTCTCTGGGGGAAGGAGACATTCATTGAAATTGCAGCTACATCTGACAGAGACAAATACCATATGATCTCACTCATGTGGAATCTAAAAAAAACCAGATGAATATACAAGCAAACAAATAGAATCAGACCTATAAATACAGAGACCAAACTGATGGTTGCTAGAGGGGAGGGTGGTGGGGAGTAGGCAAAATGGGGAAAGGGGAGAGGGAGACACAGGTTTCCAGTTAAGGAATAAGTCACGGGGATGGAGGGCACAGTGTAGGGAATACAGTCAGTGGTACTGCAGTAATGTCGTATGGTGACAGATGGTAGCTATGCCTGTGGTGAGCCTGCTGTAACATACAGAATTGTTGAATTGCTATGTTGTGCACATAAACTAATATAACATTGTGTGTCAACTATACTCAAGTTAAAAAGAAATTTTTAAAAATAAATTGCAGCTGTAAAGGCGAGGGACTTGGCACTCTGAGAGCAGATGAGGGGAGGGGGGCTGATCTGGTGCTGGAGCTTGGAGAAGGCTTCTCTGAGGAAGTGAGGGTTGACCTGAGAGCTGAAGAAGTTTGAGAGTTAACTCGGGAGTAGCCAATAGAAAGATCAAGTTGCAGAGAATAAAGGGTAATGGGGAGCAGAAGACTCCCAAGGCAGCCAGAAAGGATGGATTCAAAGTGCACGGGTTAGAGAGCTTGCCCTGAGGTGGAAGGACAGATGGGTGAAGGTGCAGGTAGTTTGTGTGCAGGTAGTGTTTTCATATGTTGGCTTCTGTGTGTGTGTGTGTGTGTGTGTGTGTGTGTGTGTGTGTGTGTGAAGTCAGATGGGGGTTATCTGTTAAGAATGGGGGTGGATGGTTAGACATTTGAAAAGTAGAGATGATTTGAAAAATCATTTGTGGAGTGGGAAAGGATTGGTTGGCCTGGGCAGTGCGTGGGAGCGCTGTGCAGCCTTGAGGGTTGTTTGATCCCACTGTCATTCCTCACTCACCAGCCTCAATCTCTGCGGGTATGTGACATTTCCCAACAGCGTTCTGATTGTTTAGGGCTCATCACTGAGTAAATAGTTGAGCAGCTCTGGGGTTGGAGTTTTGCCAGCTCTTGGCAGTGGAAAGGGAATGTGGGGTGTTAGTAAGAGTATTACTGAAATGATGGTCTTTAGGATCTAAGCTGATGAAAAAGGGAAATAAAACAGAGGAAAGGACTAATGCATAGGAACAAGCAAAGAGGTCAAGTAGTCTTGAGAATGTTGTAATACTTAGCACACCTGAAGGAAAAGTCAACAGGGGAATACTTGAAATGCTGTTTCTGAGGCAGATAAACAATGAGTAAGGGACAATGAAGGTCCCTGATTGGTTGAGGTGGCATGGAAGAGGTGCCATTTCTGATAAAGAAGGACTGAGTTGTTAAGGAAATCTTGGCCTCCTACATAGTAAGAAGTCACTCAGGATGATATCAGGGCTGGAGGAGATCAGTGAACTGAGACCAAAGTCCCCGAATGGAAGGAAATGTTCAGGAGGTCGGAATACAACACTGAGGAGGGGAGAGGAGGCATTACCGAATAGTAGGACCAAAACACTCTGGGTGTTTCCAGGGAGCAGGGGGATGGAGGAGTAGGGCCTGAAGGAGACCACAAGGAGCAAAGAGGATATAGGCTGGCCTCCTGACTCTGAAGTGTGGGAGACTAAGGCATCCGCTCCCTGAGAGGGGCTGCCGGGGAGGAGGAGTGTCTTCAGAGCACGTGGAGGAGAGGCAGGGGATATGGGTGGGGAGCAGCAACCCCAGGGGGTTTAGTGGACAGGTTGGAGAGGTGGAGGGAGAGAGGGACTGGGTCAGGTGGCTGCCGGGAAGGAACTTTGGAGCATGACAGAGGTAGTCCTGTGGTAGAGGATAGATTTCTGCAGTGGGGTCTGCCTGCATGGGTGTGTGTTGACTGATGTAAACAGGGATGAGTTAGGGGCCTAGGGCTAGTGGTCAGACACTGGTCTTGTTACCCTTGGCTGGAGTGGTAACAGACCCAGAAACTGCATGCCATCTTGCTGCCGGGGATGGATGACGGTGGAAGCAGAAACTTCGTGTCTGCCATATGCTGAGTACTGTTCTAAGTATCTAACACACATGTGGTTTGTGCCTTAGGACATCTGTACCAGGTTAGGACTGCTGTTACCTCCATTGTGCAGGAAACTGAGGGCCAGATAAGGCAAATTTAGAAATCTGTCCTGGGTCACACAGCAAGCAGTGGAATAAGGTTCAATCCCAAGACCACGACTGAGCCTGTGTTTGTCCCATCATGTTACGTGTACTTAATGTTTTCCTACAGATGTAGTTGTGATTTTTAAAAACCTAAATGATGGACTGTTAGAAGCTTATGTAGTATTTAATGCAAAATTGTCTTTTTAGATACCAAAGTTCAGTTCAGTCCTAGAATCCCAGAATCTTTGAGAGCTCTCTGAAGGCTAGACTTGGGCTCAACATCTCTCCCCCCACCCCCACCCCCACCCCCACCCCATGTCCTTTTATCTCTTCTGTGATGGATGCCCAGGCACCTCTAAATTGTTAGAAGGTTCTTCCTTGAATTAAGCTGAACTCTCCTCTCCCTGTAATTTTTGCCCATTTGTGCCTTTTTGAGTAATGCAGAGTAAGTTCCATCTTTTACTTTTTTACACGACAATGAAGATGTTTGAAGGATGCTCTTGAGTCCTTTCTAAGTAATCTTGTTCCCAATGGTTTGTGATTAATTCAGAGTAAAGTGGGACTCGTAAGTGTCTTGATCCAAAGGACATTTTTATGCTAACTACCTGAGCCTGAAGTTTGTTTTTTGTTATTAGTATCTTCATTACATTATCATCTCTCATAGGTTTGTGTATCTTCAACTGCTGAGGCTTCCACTGTGTGTGTGTGTGTGTGTGTGTGTGTGTGTGTGTGTGTGTGTGTGTGTCAGAGAGAGAGAGAGAGAGAGAGAGAGAGAGAGATGTAGCCAATGTGTTAAGTCCTATACTTAGGCATTGCCTTTGGACAATTTATTCCTGTTATACTTTTTCTTTTTGATTGGGACTCACTATTTCCACTTATGAAGAGAATTTAGGAACCTGATTCTGTTAACCCATTACATTAGCTATCCTTCCCAGCTCTGCATTATGTGCAGGTTGAGTATCATATAAATATTTGTAAAAATGTTACTAATACAAACCAAAAAGAGAGAACCTTATAGGATATTAGAATATATTTCTCAAGTTTATTTTAGCTCATTGATCCACAGGCTGCTTCTAGTTTTTCAGCTAGCTCTGGATCTACCTAATTTTGTTTTCCAGCCACATTTCTTCATATTATTCATAAAGCTTTCAAGAGGAACTTTCAGAACTCTCCTGGAATCAAGTTATCCTTCATTTGGTATTCATTCTGCCAGGATTTGACAGTCAGTTAATTGTGGGAATAAGGGATAGGAAGGGGACCAGAGTGACTGAGCTATTCTAGATTGGAAGATGGGAAAGTGTGGTGGATAGCACCATTCTCTGAGCTGTGGTACTCTGGGAGAAGTACTGGTTTGGGATTAAGTTCAGCTTGAGTCATGTAGAGCCCATGGGGCCTCCAAGATGCCCCTAAGGAGCCATCCAGAGGGAAGGTGATCATCCAGGACTAGTATGCTGGGGGATGGTGAGGTTTGATTGCACACAACAGAAGCTATGTTAAAGATTTGGGTCATATACCCAGGCAGAGCCTATAGAGTGCAAAGAAGAGGTTCTGGGTTGGGGCAGGGGAGGTAGACATTTCAACACTTGAGGGAGTTCTTGCTCAACAGCCTCCACTTTTTGGTGAAATGCGAAGGAACCATATCTATTATAAGAGAGAGAGAACTGAAGATTTAAGTCCAGTGAGTGTTTGGAATCAATGTGGGAAATAGGAAAGGAAACTTAGGAAGGACGGGAAAAGGAATGCTAAACACAAGGAAGCATTCTTCCCAGCTTCCCCCTTCCTTGCTGCCCTTAAAGACAACCACACAAGACCTTTTCCTCTTTAACATTTTTACTGCTGATCACTACAGCAGTGGTTCATGTTGTCTCAGAATGGGAAGGAGTGCAGTTCTGCATGTGTCTGGAAGTGGCATACTTCCTAGGGAAGCCCTTGTATTACAAGAGAATAACGAACATGGGAAGTGAGAGTAATCATTGTGTTTCCAGGTCGGTAGTTCTAGATTCAGCTGGGGGAACTGAGTCTTGCACTTCAGCCTTAAAGAGTCTTGTTGGGACTTTAACAGAAGAGAAGATGTCCTGTTGGTTTGCACTGAATACCTTCCGATATTTCCTCACTGTTTACTGTCCTCTCTGTTGGGTATTTATTTCACGGAAAGTGGGGAATACTCCCTTAGCACCCTGAGCTTGGCACTTTATGTGCTAGTGATCAGTTTCTTTGCTTCCCTACTGGCCTATAAGCGTGTCCCTTTTTGTATTCGAGACCTTGCACAGGAGTTGGCTGGTGGGCATGTGACAGATGTCCAATGAACTGTTGGCTGAAGTGAGGGCTGAGTCAGTTTGGCTGTGCTTTTTCCGGTGACCCTGCCTCTGGGAGTCCTGCTGGAGGGGGCTCTTATAAGCTGACGGTAAAGAGATGTACTTCAAACCTTCTCATGTTTTTCTTCTAAGAAACCAGCTCGAATGGAAGCTTATGGAAACCGTCTTGGGAGAAAATGTTCAAACATCATTGCATTCTGGAGTCCTCTGGAAGAGTTTCTCTGGTGTGAATCAAGATGGGCTAATTACATTGTAAAGTTCATGTCTAGACACTCCCCTTGTAAATTGCCACAGAAATATTTCCCACTTCCTGTTCTGGCTGTTCCTTCCTAGCCTAGAATCCCCACTTTCTGCCAGCTCCTAGCCACATGTAGAGGTGTAGGAACCAGGTCTAATACTTTTCTCCTTTTACTGTGTATTCTTCTACTCAATAATCTCCAAACTCTCAAAAGTTCTTAATCTATGTCAGTAATTAGTGTTGTTTGGCTTTGTCCATTTTCCTCCTTCTCTTGCCTGATTTGGTGAATGAACAGAGGTACTTGCTTTCTACCAGAAGCCTTGGTTTTCTGGGGGAAATTTATTAAAAAAATCACAAGATTTGTCCTTGATTTGGCATGACTAATGAAGCAAGCAGCTGCTTAATAAGAAGCAAAGCTGAGAGTAGAACAATTTAATTAGCTTCTGTCTGTTGAGCCTTTAATAGAAGCCACAACTGGACTATATGGAGCTCTTTAGTTTTAAATGAAATGTTTTTGTGAAGGGAGACTCTGAACATGTCCCTCAAAGACCCCAGTTAAGTGAAAGGAAATCTGTTAAAAATATAAAGTAGCCAGTATAACAAAGACTTAATAAAAACTAGCTGTTTTAGGAATCGGGGAATTTCTTAATGGTGAGTTGTTAGAGTGCTTTTGTTTTTTAATGTATTGATTACATCAACAGTTCATAAAATGGATAATGTGTAATACTATGTTTTATAATACAAATTTTAGCAAACGTTAATGAAATAAATGCTCATTATATACGTTGAATTTTAACAAAAGTGAATGAGTAGCTCATATCCAGCACCCTCCAGGACTCGTAGGCAATGTGTAGAAAGAACCCTTCAGGGCAAACCATCCTTCACATTTAAGATTAGACTGTCCACTCTTTTCTGGTTAGTGGCTTCATTTTCTTCATTTATCTGTCCACCTGGCCCCCATTTGCTTTAATCTTAGAAAACCATTTTGCCTTTTACATCTCACTTAGTGAATTATAATGATGTTTAATTTATGCACAAAACTTACTTTTATGTATTATTTGGTTAATAGGCTAAAAGATCACAAATTAAAAAATTTAATACCCCAAAACACATGTTGAATTAAAAAAAAAGTAAATGAGCAATAAAGTTAATGGAACCTCCTGCAGAAGAGTGGTATTATCAATATTTTCACTGAGCACACACACCAGAAAGAAAGAATGGGGAAAGAACTCATTATAGACACATGAGTTCTGTCAGAAGGGGCCCTGTGGGAGCCTGATTCTTATTACAAGGTCCTGGTTGGAAGGGAATGAAGTGGGGTTATTGCTAGTGCAGTCAATGACTTGGTTTTTCTCTAGTGAATTGGCTCCACGAGGTGACTTTATTTCTTCACATTAGGCAGCTGGAAATATGTATTGATTCATTTCCTTTTCATTTGAGGGTCAGCTCTATCAAAGATGGAGCCATTTCTAGAAATGCTATATTTGCTAGATATGAGTAAATGCTTTAGTGTCTTTCTTTTGGTCTGAATGTTCCTAAGATTTTTAGGAGACAAATAAAGTTCAGTTCAATGAGAAGGGAAACATACTTTGAATGTGTATATATGCATATTCTTTCTGCTAACTCTACCCTTAAAACCTGAAACGCTTTTATAAAAATCTTTTATTATAAAGATAAAAAGTCATGGAGGATTTTTGGTCCAAGGATGTGTGATTGCAGAATTATTTTTAAAAGTTAAATACTAATTTAAGTAGAAAAGAACCAGATGGTATTATTCTTCTTAAGATTTTAATTTTGGTTTAAATGTTTTTTGTCTCACTGTACAATTAGTTTTTATAACATAATTATTTTTTGTTTTGCTGTTGCAGATAATGTTAGTTTTATTATGATTTTTGGCTTGTTTCCTAGAAATTATCTAATGAACTCATTTTATAGATGAGGAAATAGAGGCATAGAGAAATCAGGTGATTTGTCCTAAGTTTAATTAAAAATTAATATTACTAAAAGAATACCTTCAGTTATAGTACTTGAAATTTCCTCTTAATGTTAAACACTAAGACTTAGATAATTTTGAATATCATGCTATTAAATTTGCCACCTGAGATTTGTAAGAGTGAAATATTTAAGATAACCGATTTTCCCCCTTTTTTATTTTAATACAGATATAAGATACATGACAAATATCTGGTAAAGACTTAAAAGTCTTTTAGTTTCTTTGTATTCTTAGATTTGTGCTAAATTAAAATAAATTACTAAAAATATAACCACATACTCTTTTAAAATTAAAAATTAATGTAGGTTTATTATGAGCAATTTAAAGCAATTTATAGCCATTATTTCTCTTAACAGGTTGAAGAAATATGGATACCAACACCAAACTGGTCTTCAGCACTGTTTTTACCAGCTTTTTCACCTTTCAGCTTCTTTTCCACTTTATAAGTTACTGGTTTTCAGCAAAAGTTTCTCCAGGTTTTAATAGTCTCAGCTTTGAAAAGAAGATTGAATGGAACTCAAGGTAAAGCATATGAAAATGTAATTGATTTTAAAAAGTGAGTTTTATGAAATAAAATCATTTAAAATATTTCCAAAAAATCTTTCATTTAAAATCTAACAAAATTTAAGGTCAGGTTTTTTTTTTTTTAAGTTTATTTTTTATTTTGAGAGAGAGAGCACGCAGTTGAGCGGGAGAGGGGCAGAGAGGGAGGGTGAGAGAATCCCAAGCAGGCTTTGTGCTGCCATAGAGCCCGACTTGGGCCTTGAACTCAGGAACTGTGAGTTGTGACCTTAGCCAATATCAGGAGTGGGACATTTAACTGACTGAGCCATTCAGGCGCCCCTAAGGTCAGATTTTTTTTAAATTTGACCTTGGGAATAAATAAAAGGAAAGTAAGTAGATAGATCTTGTATGAGAAAATTCTAAAAATTCTTCTATTGAAAGATGTTGGGAAAAATTGAACTTTCTGGGGAAGTGTGGGAAGGTTAAGTAGGCTTCAGTTGATTGCAGAAGAGTCCTGTTTTACATTCTTCTCTGAAACATTTATGAGAACAAACACATGTCTTTGGAAATGATAACATAAATAAACGTTAGTTAGGGCTGTGAGTAGCCTATATATAGTGTTGGCTGGCTTAGCCAGACTGGGGGAAGTTATGCTACTCACCAAAGAACATGGTGTATGGTTAGCACATCTGTATCTCTCTTTTAATGAACTTTTCATTATAATTCAGAGACCAGAATCGACTCTTTTGCTAAAATAAAAATTGCTTTTTAGATTTTTTTTAAACAAAAAATAAAGGAAAAATGCGTAGTACATGTAAGTGATAGAAATCTGCAGGAGTTTTAATTCGTTGGTTTCCAGTTTTTGTGTGAGTGCAACTCATTAATCTTTCACGATATGTCAAACACAAAATGACTCTGATGACTGCTTCATGTGCTTTGGAGCATTTTGCCCCCAAACCACCGGGCATTTGCAAACTGCAGTGCATTGGAGCAACTATGGGCATATTCTTTTGTTGTTACTTACTTGAAGTTGATGCTAACTGTAAAATGAATTCAGTAGGTCTCTAAAATCGCTATAATGATTTCTCACTGAATTTTCCTTTTAGAATTAACTTCTGCCAAAGTCGAAATGTTTATTTGAGAATGGTCACATTTGACCAGAAATTCCCTGTCTTTGAGCCAAATTGTTTTCTAGGCATCCACTTTTATAACTCAGACTGGGAATAAGACTCGAGTTTCCTTCTGCACCTTACAGTGATTTGTCCAGTTCATACATGCTGTAGCTCTTTTTACCCTAAAAGTGAGAATTATTTCTCTCTGTATTTTTGAAAAATAAGAAGTAGGATTTTTGTTTTGTCTTAAGAATAGTGCGAAGCTGCTGTTAAAATGTGGAATACAAAAGATACTAACCATTATTTTTAAAAACCCTTTCTAACCTGGAGATAGGTGGAGAATAGGGAAAGAGAAGGAAGGGGCCAGGGACTGGGTTAGGAGACCAGATTTGCTGAGAGTCAATTTTGAACTGTTTTTCATTTCCTTTTCACCATGGTTAGGGTAGGTAAGGGCATTTGAATCTTGGAGAGCAGCAGGCCAAAGAAATAGGGATGGTACAGAGAGAGAGGCAAAGATGAAAATGAAACGAAATTGAAAAATACTTTGCATTATTCAGTCTTATCGCTGCCATTCTATGATGCGCGGAATCACCATTTGGGAAACCAAGTTCCTATTTGAAAAGGAGTCTAGGATTATAGAAGACTCATTACCCTACTCAAATGATGTTCTCTTCTCTCTCTTTCTCTATCATATTTACTCCTGTTCCCACTCCAGCTTGGTTTACATGAGACTTAAGCTGTGAGGTAGAGTGCAAAGAAAGAAAAAAAATTGGCTGCTTTTTGTGTAAAGTACATGTATATGTCTTGAAATTCAGCTTCTAGTCTTAAAACACCAAGATCAATATAGCTCACATAATTCTTACTAATCAGGAAAGTTTCTGAACAACTAGTCGTCTGAGCCGTACAGTAGCAAAAGGAGGGAAAAAAACCCAGAAAATTCACACCCAAGGGATAACAGTTTAATTAATTATAAGTGACAAATTGCTGTAATTCATCGTTGCTTTTTCTGGAAAAAAGCATACCTGTAGGTATTATTTATATCTTATAATTAAAAAACATTTTCTTATATCCACTTGTTTTCCTATGGTATAGAAAGCCCAATTGTGTTGAATACTCCTAATTTTGAAATCTACTTCTCTAATTTTTAACTCTTATCTGTTTGAGCTAAATAATTTCTCTTGGCAATATTCTTAATACTTGTGAATGATTAAGTCAGTAACTTTAAATTGCTGTTCTACGGTGGTCATTATTTCCATTATTTCACTGCCTTTTCATTAGCATAAATGTTTGTTTTTAACCTTCTTTGAAAAAAAAGTATGTTCTTTTGGGTAGAATCTTGGTGTTTCATTTTAGACAGTGAGGAATCTACATCTTGCTTTACCAGGAATCTGATTTTAAAGAATACACTGAAATGTTTATTAACAGAAGTTTCTGAATGAATAGATTTTTAATGCAGCATGCAGTATGTAAGCACAGGGTTTTTTCTTTTTCTGCTCATTGTAGTGGGAGGTTGTTTGACCCAAGTTAAGTTTTAACTTTTCTCTCATGAATTATATGTCATTTCAATCAGCTAAGCCTTTTTAATCCTTCCCATTTACCATGTAACATTTCAACACAAAAGGGAATTTGAGGACTAAGTATCAGGAACAAAAAGTTGTCATTTTTCCAAGGGGAAACATTCTGATCTAAGTTTACTAAACACTAGAGCAAGTTAGTAAGAAGTTGTGGTTTCTCCTTTCGTAGAATTTTTGAATGGCAGTAGAATGCTGGTTGTATGATTATTTAAATGGAGTGTTTTATTTGACATAAAGGAACTTAAATCCTTAGACTGCTATGTTCAGTATATAGGTGTGTTTGGCGTGAAAATTCCAGACTTGTAAACCAGATAAACAGGGTTAATTATTCACACTTCAAAATGATCCTTTGGTATTACAAAGGATTCTTTGTTAGTGCCTTTAAATTAGTGAGGATTTTTGAGCATTTAAATATGATTTGATTTAACATGATATATCTATTTAGGACCACATCATTTATTAGATCGAGCATACTGATTTTTCAAGTTACAGTAAAATTTTCTAATATCAAGCTTTATGTTAGTTAATATATATTTTTATGTTTATATGTTTTATGTTTATGTTATATATTTTTATGTATTTTATGTTTATGTTATATATTTTAAGTTTATATATATATTTTTTAATGTTTATTTTTGAGAAAGAGACAGAGACAGAGCTTGAGTGGAGGAGAGGCAGAGAGAGGGAGACAGAATCTGAAGCAGGTTCTCGGCTCTGAGCTGTCAGCACAGAGCCCGACGCGGGGCTCAGACTCCCGAAATGAGAGATCATGACCTGAGCGGAAGTTGGATGCTTAACCGACGGAGCCATCCAGGGACCCCTATTAGTTGATATATTTCACTGTTAAAGAATTGGGGTCATATTTTAGACAGAAGTCTATTGTGCCCCATTAATTTCTAAAGAGAAAATTTTGTCATTCCTTTGTCCTTTATTCTAATGAAGAGAAAAGAATCTTCATTACTTGTCAACGTTTTCATTATGTGAATAAATATATTGCATCCTGTGTACAGTTCTTTAGCAAATCCGAGAGCTTGGGTATTGGTTGAACCATTAAATTATTAGCAAGATTTCTTTGTAGAAACTGATGTTTTTCATCTAAACCTTTCTCCTTCTATGCAAGAAAATTCAGCCTGGATTTCGTGAACATTTTGCTTCGCTTGAGCATGTCTTTTAAAAATAGATTTTCTGTATAAATTCATGGTCCTCAATTTTTCTGTTTAGAAGTGGTTTCATAATAATAACAAAAAGAGACTAATAATAGCTGCTCTAGCTTTCTCATGAATTGGTTACAGGAATCAAGTGCAGCAATGCATGTGAATGTGCATTTGACACTGAAATCTCCAAGGTAATAAGTTTTAATTTCATGATCCATTTGAATCCTGATTCAAGGATATGGAATTGGTTAAGGCCAGTAGGTTTGGAAGTTATTCCTAACTGATTGGAACAGGAAACTAATGGCACAGCAATGCTGTTAGTGATGGAGCTTGGAGTCAGGTGCCAGGTAGTGGGCTCACCAGTTGCTGTCTGTCTGCACAAAACTCTGCCAACTGCATCATCAGATATGCTTCCACTTTGGAACTTTTAACGAATAAGTGACTCCACAGTCTTCTAGCAGAAAACTGTAGACCTGGGCAAACTTCTCGTTATTAATTCCAAAGTAAAGTTGTAGCCCTTGGATTTCCAAGTGACAATTTTGTTATGCTTTTAGAGCTACTCCATTCCTATACGTAAATGCTTCCAGATTTCACATCTTCAAATGTTAAATGTCTTTGCCAGAATTAAAGTTTATTGCAAAGAATCTAAAATCTTTGTATGTATTTTGTTTCTTTTCAGGGTAGTATCTACATGCCATTCTTTGGTGGTTGGGATTTTTGGCCTCTACGTTTTCTTTTTTGATGAGGCTGCAAAAGCTGATCCACTTTGGTAAGCTGTTTCTTTCCAATATAGTCCATTTGATTTATGTTTTGATATTAATTATTAATAAGAACATTTCTTACTTTAAAACAGAAAATGTATTGATGGTGCATGGTTTATTAAAATGCTTGTGCTCAGACTTATTTTAGCGAGGTGCAATAAAATGATTTATTTTAGATTTGAACAAAAATAATGAAGGCCACTTTGCACTAGCATTGCAATTGTTACCCAAGACGGAGAATGTGATGATAACGATGTAAACATTTATACTGACTTAGTGAGTAAAACCAAGTTGTTGTTACCACTGTTCTGAGCAAAAAATGAGTTCCTATTGAGATAGGATAGTCAACTTGGATAATATCTACTGAAGACTGAGTTTTGTGTTTAACCCATCATTTGATATCAAAGGTATAACAACGAGAATCATTCATATCCATGTGAGAGGACTTTAGTACCACACGAGAAGATTTGAAGCACTAATAATAACTGTGTTCAGCCATAATAGGATAATTTCTAAGGTGATTCTTTTTGAAAAAATTAAATGTTGTTGCAATGGCAGAGATACTGAAAACTGTTTCCTAGAATTATAGGAGAGGGCTTAATTCAGCTTGGTTTGAGAGGTGAGGTATGTTTTGAGAAAGCCCTGCATAGGGATGCAGTAGATGTGGGGCTCTGGGGGATGTGGGACGATATAACTTTTGACTTATTTGTTTGACTGCAACGATGTCATTTTAATAAATATGGAATTATGCCCATCAGGATAGTACCAGTATTGATAAATTTTCATCGGGAAGGTATTTTTCAATGAATCAACTTAGTGAATTTAATTCCATGATGAGGTTTTTTATGTAATCTACCTAAACAGTTTCTAAGGTTTTTTTTCATAATTTTATTAGAGTAATATGGTTGTCAACAGAACCAGTTCTTTTGGGAGATGAATTTTATGACAAAGGTTTGATTCACTGATCAATTTTTGTCCCTATCAAATGTTTACCTTGTGTAATTTTTGATATTTTCACATTTTCTTTGATGCTGTAATTTATTCCAGGTTCAATTTTCCTGGGCCATATTTGCAGATCAACATTTGTTAAGAAGACAGGGCATCTAACCTTTACATTTGCATTTCAGTTTAATTTTGTGTTCATTTCACCAAGAGTTCACATTATAAATTGATGAAAAGACTGATAATTCGTATTTGTTTCTTGGAGTAAAGATGATTATTAAGGCAAATTGTAGGATCTTGATATGTATAGGTGTTGAAACAGCAGGATTAAGCTGTCTTGTTCCAACCATTTCCCAATAGTATATGGTCTCAAGATCAGGGGCAGGCTAGAAGATTTCTTGAAGTATTTGAGTCTCTGATTTAGAATAAGGAATCAAAAAACATCAGCATCTGGAATTCTGTTGGAATCCTTTCACAAACAAATCATATGAGAACACATTTATAACAAGTTATCTTTTGGTAAAATTGTTTATGTAAAACTTTTAGCTCATGTAAGAAATTATGATCATTCGTGCAGTTAGAAGTATATCACAGCTAACACAGTGCCTTGTGCAAATGACAATTCACCTTTCAAGAATCTATAGAAAGCATTTTAATTATACTCTTCAGTAGAATAAATGTAGCTGTCATCTATAACACATGTGCTAAAAAAAGAATTTTTTTTTAAAATATTTATAGGGGTGACTCATCGTTTGTGAAAGTGACTATCTCTATTTCTTCGGGCTACCTCATTTCTGGTATGTGATAAGTTGATCACTGTCTGTTTCTTTTTAAATTACTCATGGGATTTTGCAAAGAATACATAGTCTATGCTTTTGGTTTATTTATTTGAGAAGTAGCTTGTAGGACTCATACACAGGAAAAAAAATATCTGCTGTGATGGTAGAGCATGAAACTTTTTTCCTGTTGGCTCTCTGGTTCTCTTTGAAGATAGAGCTGCAGAGTGGGGCCTCAGTTAGGCCTGGATATATATATATATGTATGTATATATATCTATATCTACACATATATATATATATATATATATGTATAGATATATATATATATGTGTAGATATAGATATATATACATATATATATGTATAGATATATATATACACACACACACACACACATATATACATACATATATATATATATATATATATATATATATATATATATATATTTTTTTTTTTTTTTTTTACTAGCAATGGTCCATTTTTGGCTTAAAGAGTTTCTTAAGTGGAATTCCTGGAAAACTCACGAAACTAAGCATCAAAGTCTCTCACTTGTAACGGTCCTTGAAACATGTTCCTATGCTCATGGTTTGTAGTGTTTGGGTAAAGATTGCAAAGGGAAACTTTTAGCCATAATCAGTTAAGATCAAGAACTCTTCCTACACCATGTTTCCTTCTGTCATATTTCCCCTTGTGTGGGATGGAGTTAGAATAGCCTTTTACATTATGAGACAAAGGGGGAAATTAAGTGACGATATGCCATTTAAACTCTTTGCAAAGATGTTGTAGACCATCTCAATAAGACAAAAGAAAGAACAGATCCCTGATTTGGACATTTTATAGAGAGCCCTGTTTTATAATTTTCAAATTTAATAAATAGCTGACAGAGAATCTAAATAAAAATAAGGAGATATGAAACAGAAGTGATACGATGAGTGATGGGACTCAGTAGAAAATTTTCTGCCATCAGGAAGTGAATTGTAAGGAAAAGATTAGATTATTATACCCAAACACATTCATTATGAGGAAGAGATAAATTTTGAATTAAAATAATGAGTAAGCTGTTGAATTATTTGATGGCCCAATTAAAAGAAGAGTGAATCATGTGAACACATTAGAAAAAGATTTGCTTGTTTGGCACAGAATGTGCTGTCATTGACAAAGATGACACAAAATTTATAATACGTTTGCCTCATGCACTGGTTGATGAGCGTTGTCAGTTCAGAGAGTAATCAGTACCCAAAAAGTCTTATATGAAGGAAACTTGATAAAGTTTTCTCCAAATAAGATAATAATCTGAAGCACTTATGAATTATGAACTGAAACAAACTTTTCTAAACCAAGCTAAATGAAAAGTGAACTCTCTATGGAAAATATTACAAGGTCATTATCATATAAATTGGTGAACAGAGTATACAGCCAAAGTATATAGAGAAGATGTATCCAGAGAGGTATATCATGCAGTTAATTACTAATATGATTTGCACATTTGTGCTGTTTATTTTCCCTTTAAAATTTCCCTTTAAAATTTCTAATCTGATTTTTTCTTTTTATACATATTCACATCAGTAATTTTTATTTTTTGTGAAAAAAGGTTCCCATATTATAGAAGCTCCAACCCATTAAACCTGAATCCTCTCCCCTGGTTTCCATCTATGATGGCCATTTCTTCCATGTCTAAATTTCACGTTTAACCATTTGGTAAAGAAAATAATTGCATTTACATTTTGAGAAGTTTCTGTTTTGTTAAACATTCTGTTTTGGTAAAGGAAACCATTTTCTGAATCGTGGTGTTTAGGTTCAGGATCTTTTAAAGAGAAATTGCCTTGATGTCTTTCTTTGCCTATCTTTTTAATAGTCATAGTTCTTGTTTTGTTTTTTTCCTTTTTTTTAGCTGTTTTGAATTAATATTTAATCACATCCTTTAATTTTTAAAGGTTGTTTGTTGAATTTGTCTTATAAACGAGTTGGTCGTTATGTACCTTTTCTGCAACCAGCTTACCTGTTTGAACTGTTGTAGTAACAAACATTAGTAATTTAAGCTTACTTAAAAGTTGTTTTCATTCAATAGTATTTCCATTTTATTTAACCCCAGAAACAAGTTATTCATTTATACTTTCAACAAATATGTAACCTGTGAATATATTCAGCAAATAAGTATTAACTATATAGGCATTGTGTTAGACTCCCACGCTTGTTCTTCGTCCTGGAGCAGTCACAGTAGAGTGGGGGAAACAGCTGTACGGAAACAGATACTTTACAATAAAGTGGGTATTGGGACTGGTGTGATATGAACGAAGTGGGGTGGGATCAGGGTGGACTGTGACCAGTTGTCAGGAAGACAGAGTTAAATACACTTGAGAAACAGTACAGCTTTCTTCCTATGTGATATCTCACTTATGTTTCCTTCTTTCAGATTTGTTGATTCTCATTTTGTATTGGAAAGTGATTGGTGACAAATATTTTATAATCCATCATTGTACAGCGCTGTATGCATACTCCTTTGTACTGGTGAGTGCCAGGATCTGTGGTAGCCTGACAAGTAGACAAGATTGGGAGTAATGACTTACTGGTGAGCAGAAACCTAAACATCCAGTTCCCAGTGTATCAAGACCAACTCCAGATTCATTCAGGGCTCATGCTTGTGATAGGTTATCTTATTCATTAACAAAAATAATTACTTGTGTGTTTGTATTAGTGTGTCTGTTTGGATTCATAAAATTTAAGAAAGGCGGATGACCCCAATTTCACTTAATTTCACTTAATTTTTTCACTTAATTCAATTTCACTTGAATTTTCACTTAAAATTTTTACGATTGTGTAGCTGTTGGTATTTGCCCGTCTTTCTAGATGCGTTTATGACTTAACAGCCAGAGCTAGGGATAGATTCTTGTATAACTAGATTCAGTATTTCTTCTCTATTCAATTCCCATACAATTACATGTACATATGTGATTACATTTAAGTAGACCGGAGCAGTGGAGGAGTCTTGCTCAGAGACTTCATCAGACTTCCAAGCCTGAGCTGATAGAGGATACTCACAGCAAATCTCAGGCAGTAATGCATAATAAATTTTAGATCTAAAATTATTTTTCTACATTACACATTTGTAAATTAGTGATTTTACATTCCTTTTACATTAGATAGGTTTCTTCACAATCAATTATTTTTTAGTCAATCTAGATATACCAACAAGCCCCAAATAGATATTTGGAAATAATAGATATACGTAAACCAGAATAGTATAAATTTTATGTAATAGTTGTGGTATACCATTTCATGTTTTCTCCTTTTTAAAACTTAAATATAGCCACTGCCTTTTTTTTTCTGACTTGGTATTGCTAAAGTCCTTATGTTACCAGATATCTGTGACTATTTGGAGGGCTTTAAAATATTAATGTGTATTAATAGTCTTCTATTTTTCTTTATGTTGGCCTGCACAAAGATAGCTGGTGAATCAGATGTCAGTTTGGCATTATTTCTGCAAGAACCAGATATATCAAAATATCTCTCTGTATCACCCACTTGAAGTAATAAATCTAAAAAGTTAATACGAATATTTCAAAAACTATGCTGGTTTTAATGCTATCAATAAGTGCTTATGTATACCCAAAAGGTATCCTTAATCACTTTGTTTTTCTGAAGCAATCTGCTGTTTTTAACTGGCATTTCCTACTGTTTGTCTTCTTTTTAGATTTTAATTGATTATAGGTAGTTGTGAAATATAGACTCTTACCTTTTACATGTCTTAAATATCTGGTGTACAAGCGCTTATTTCCTAAGCACTTGGTAAAAAGCATGAAAGCTGACTAACAAAACACTGGTTAAATCTGGGAAGAATGTGTGGGTGCCCATGTGAGTTTAATATCATGCTGCAGTGTAGAAGTATGTTCTCTGAGCATGAATCACAAGTAACCATTGTGCTATGAAAAGAATATAAGCTGGTGAAAGATAACAGGTCACTTACGTGGATTTGTAAATGTGAATACTATGAGCTGCTATTGTGCCTCGGCCACTGAATCACGGGCTTGGCAAACAGCTGGCTGTGCGTGCATTGGCAAGTTGAGTATTTAATTATGTGGGATGGATACTGTTTTCTCTTTGGACTTTTAGGCCTTTATTAAAAAAATCAATAAAGTGCATGCTGGATATTTAAAAAAAAATAAATTAACTCTTATTTTAGTTAAGTTGATAAGAAAATCAACTGCAGTGTTTTCTAGAGGTGATTGCTTTTTTGATGCCTTCCTGTGTTCTATTGTATGAAATGAATGATATGAAGTAAGTCTATCGAATTAAAGTGAATCTATTCATAGGGAAACAAGAAAATTAGAAAATAATAATTGTTCATAGATGTAGTGATCCTGTGTCATTTATAGATTTTACATTTCCTATTTGACTATAATGAATTCCCAGGTCACTTTGTGCTGTTTAAGGCTAACAAAATAACAACAGCTACTACTACTATTATTATTTTATATAAACTTTTATGAAGTTCTTCACTTATATGATGAGAACTGGTATTTGGAAAGTACTTTGACTTGATACGTATGAGACTGTTTAAGCTGTTTGTAGCAGCTTCTTAAAAGATTTTCTGATTGTAACTAAATAAAACTTAAAGTGGAAAATGGAGGCAAGTTATCCGTAAGTTTTAAACGTATGCTGTACTGAATAGTTGAAAAGTAAGATTCTTCTAGATTTAGGTTATGAAATAAGTTATATGTAGGTTATATAATGTCTTGATCACTACTAGTTTTGTACCTTTCTTTAGTGTATTTACTGGCATTTTAAGATTCTCTGGGGGGAATAAGTTAGAGCTTAAGGAATCTTCTATATATAAAAAGGTAAAAATCCTACAGATTTTCCCCTAATATTCAGCTTTTCCTCCCTTGGTCAGGATCCTAGTTGTCAGGGAAAATATGACAGGGTAATCTCTTATAAAGGGTGTGAACACATTTATGCTTTAAGGTCTCTTTCTAAGGATAAACCACTGTCTTTTGTACTCCCATTGTGATCTCTCTGGTAGCCTTAGTTTTCTTCTGTGTTTCCTATGAATCACCCTCTCTCCCCAAATCACACCTTTAGGTAACAAGTTATATAACACTGGAAAACATTTAAATTTGAAAAGAAAAGCACTCCTGTAACAGACTTTCCCCAACTCTTATGCATTGGTTACACTACCCTGGAATTTAATCATTACACCATTCAGCTACAATCCAGGAAGAAAATTTGGTTTCAGAGGCTCTCAGTGCCTTTATTTAAGGGTATTTAAGGTGCAGAGTGAATACCTTGAAGGTGAGAACTTGTTTCTTGTTTAATGTTCTGCCCCAGTGTCCACATTTTAAAAACACTTTGCAAGGAGGTATGTAGGAAGTGGTGCTGAAAAATGAAAGGCTTGTTATGTCAGATACGATAAAGTTGTAATTTATATCAGGAGACAAGAATTAGAAAAATATTAGTCTTAGGTTTAGTCTAAAGAATTTCCACAACACCATGCAACAAATGCCATGACTCACTAACAGTTTATCATTAACAGTGTTAAACTGTTTAAATGTTTTAAGATGGTTTGAATAGTGTTGCCTATTCTCAGTTACGCATAAATAATGTATTTCCTTCTTTTCTCCCATTAAGATAGTCTTAAAGAAAAATTTTAATTAACTATCATGGCTGTTACAACAACATTTTAAAAGTAATACAATTTCAAAAATTAACATTTCTGTTGACTAGGCAAGTATTAAAATAGCCACCTAATATAGCTTACTAAAGCAAGATTCAGTAGTAAGGTCTGTGTGATTTCTATTTCCCACTAAATTTTCATATGATATAACATGTTAGGGGCACCTGGGTGGTTCATTCAGTTAAGTGTCCAATTCTTGGTTTCAGCTCAGGTCATGATCTCATAATTAGTGGGATCCAGCCCCGCTCGGGCTCCACACTAACAGCGAGGATCCTGCTTGGGATTCTTTCTCTCCCTCTTCTCTGTCCTTCCCCCACATGCACACTCTCAAATAAACTTAAAAACATATTAAATATTGGGGCTCCTGGGTGGCTCAGTCGGTTAATCGTCCAACTTCGGCTCATGTCATGAGCTCACACTCTGTGAGTTTGAGCCCCGCGTCGGGCTCTGTGCTGACAGCTCAGAGCCTGGAGCCTGCTTCAGATTCTGTGTTTCCCTCTCTCTCTGCCCCTCCCCTGTCCATGCTCTGTTTTTCTGTCTCAAAAATAAATAAAAACATTAAAAAAAATTTTTAGGTAAAAAAAAAATCAAATAGTTAAATCAAAGAAAATATTTTAAAAACTGGAATAACATGTTAACCTTTTTTTCCACTGAAATAAAAGATTACCAAAATATTGTCATCTTATACTGTAATGAGCAATAAACTAGCAGAAGTAAGTCCTAAAGTATTTTATTATTTATATAGCTTACTTATTCAAATCTGCATACAACTAGAATTATACAGTGAGCTTATAACTCTACTAATTGAGGGATTTAGTCATGGTAAAAATGTTAAGTGGCCATTTAAAAAATAATATGTGTTATATATGTATGTGCATCTATGTAAAGACATGTGATGTACATATGTAGGGGTGAAAAAATGTGTTTGGGTTTTGGAATTTGTTTTAATATTTACTTTTTTAAATGTTTGTTTATTTTTTAAAGAGTGGGGGGATGGGCAGAGAGAGAAGGAGACAAGAGAATCCCAAGCAGGCTTCCTGCCATCAGTGCAGAGCCTGATGCAGAGAGAGAGAGAGAGAGAGAGAGATGGGCAGAGAGAGAGGGAGACAGAGAATCCCAAGTAGGCTCCCGCCCTAAGCACAGAGCCTGATGTGGGGCTTGATCTCACAAACCGTGAGATCATGATCTGAGCCAAAATCAAGAGTCGGACACAGAACTGACTGAACCTCCTAGGTGCCCCTAATATTTACTTTTTCTTATAGAATATCTGAAGTGACCATTGCCGATATTTCATGAACATAACAAACCTCCTTAAGGCCTTCCTCCATTTTGTTTTAGGAAGAGTTCAAGGCTACCTCTTCTTTCCTTATACTGTGCTTACCACTTCACTCTTTTCTGTGTGGAAAAGCATCCCCTCAGATTTGCACAGTTGGATCATTTTAGCAGAACTGTCTCCCTTTCTTTCTCTAACCTGGCTTGGCTTTTGAAGCCTGTTTCCTTTCAATACCAGGAAAGGAAATAGTTCATATATTGGACTTATGTGTGAAGATAAAATAGATGTCAGCCAAGATGATTGCCATGTCTACCCAGGTCAATATTTTGTTCTTAATTAGATTTTTATTTTATTTTATTATTATTATTTTTTTTACAGTTTATGTGTGGTGAAGCTAGTGATTTTTTTTTCTTAATTAGATTTAAAAAAACCCAGTCTTATATGATTCTCCTTGTACGATGTGCTAGAACAGTCAAATCCTTGGACACAGAAAATAGGATAGTTACCAGGGGCTGGGTGGAGGGGGTATTGTAAAGTTACTGTTGAATGGAGGAGTTTCGTTTTGGGGATATGAAAAGTTCTAGAGACTTAAGCATTTAAAAGTAGTTAAAAGTAAATTTTATGTTATGTATATTTTACCACAATAAAAAGATTTTTTTTTTTAACAAGCTTATCAAATGACTGAAACAAGGTTAAGAAGGGGAACTAATAATATGCTGGATGATGTATTACATTTTTAAAAAGTTTCAAGCTGGAGCAGTAGGGTGAAACAAATAGATGGAACCTAATAATGATAAATGTTAGGTTTTGCGGTTAGGTATGACGATGTATATAGGTGGGGAGGAATGATCTGGAGGTGATAAATGACCACAACTTCAGTTGAGCCAATAGCATGTCACATCTGCTTAAAAAGAAAGCTGTTTTCAAATTTAGACTCTATTAGGGGCGGCACAGCATCCAATTCAAACACAAATTACAGTTTTCCTTGTTAGACCACACCCAAGCTCATTATCTGGAGCCCTTGACCTTGAATATGCAGGGGGTAGGGGAAAGGGCTGCCAGATGACAGAGCAGAGATTAGAATAGGAAGCTATTGTCCTGAGACAAACAATTGAAGGACCCAGAGAGGTCAGCCCACAAAAGATAAGTTGTAGGACATGATGGTTTGGAAAGGTCCTGGGGAATATGAGAGGATTATTAAGTAGAAGAGAATGGACTAATTCTGGATTAATTCAGGTGTTAGAACTAGGACCTTTGGGGACAGTAAAAGTGAGGCAGGTGAGACTTCTGTTTTACAGAAGAGACACCATTGAATGAAAAGAAAATTATTACAATGGCCTTTTAAAGTAGTTCTTCCTACCATAAGATATCTTCAATAAGATAGATACGAAAATAGATATAATAAGTAGAAACTTTGAGTAGGAGTTTGCACTAAAAAATCTTTGAAGTTTTATTTTAATGATGAAATTCTGTGATTCAGCTGTTTTGTTAAAATGATTTGATTTGGTTCTAATGCTTGGGGGGTAGGCAGTGGGCAAGTAAGAATAAGCTAAGCTATGTCACCAGGTTCCTAAGTAACCCTGGAAGGAAGGGGTGAAAGCAGCTGGCCTGCCAAGCCATTTGTTTCTTGGGAGAAAGGGAGGGGAAGAAAGGAGGGCCGGTGACTCTAGTCTAACCTTGTCAGCAGGACCTTTGGGTAGACAGAGTACTGACACTTGCTGGGAGATGAGACCTTAACTGTGGAATGCCTTTAGGATGTCCCTGGTTAAAGACAACCCATGGTAAAGAGAACACAGGAATGTGAGGCCTGCCTCCTTGGAGAATGTCATGTGCACTGTACAGCTTTTGGAGAGTATAGAATGGACATGTTTTATAAGTTAAACTCTCACTGCTGTGTGGGAAACTTGGTGAACCTCGCTTAGTAGAGTGTTCATACCTTCTGGGCCGGAGTCGCCTGTTCAGCACAGGGAGGACCTGACTTACCAGCTGCCTTTGATGTCCCACACCTCTCTCTGTGTCCTCTGAATCATTTGATGGCCTGTATCCTTGGAACATTTACTAAAAGCTCAGTACCGGGAAAGATCACGGTTTCACATGAGTCTGATTTGGCGATCATCTGATCCTGTGTGTTCACTCAGACCTTCGATTGTCTTGTAAATAAATGATCAAAAACCTTTAATGATTAAAGTTTAGCAAAAAGTTATTAAATATAGGATGGGTTTTGTTCCCAAATGTCACTTTTAGATTGGTGGAACTCTGAAAGGGGTTTCCATGGAAATGTGTTAAGTCTCCGGGTCCGTGCAATAACCTATAAAACACCTCACTATTGCTCCCATGGAACACAGTCACATTTTTACACGAGTGTCCGGTGTGGGATGCTCAGAATTTCTCTCCAGCCCTATGGTGGGAAAGGGTGGCCACCCCACTCCCACCCATCGATGGCAGCACAGTATGTAGCACCACGCCAACAGAAGTAGGTGCGTCATACTTTTAGTTCTCTTTCTCCCTTCCCTTCGAAGGCCGTGACCCTAGCTACTCTCAGCTGTTAGAAAATTAAATTTCCCATGGTAAGAAAATCCAGATTTTCATAATCACTGGCAAAAAGGAGAATTTTCTTTTAAGCTCCGGAAGGGATCAGACAAATCCTGTTTTGTTTTCCCTCACAGAATCACGTAGAGGCCAAGGCAAGTATGAGTTTTACTACAGGCAGAGAGCTCCTTAAAGGTAGATGGCAGAGGTGGAAAAGTCATATTGACCAGAAGTGAATTGTGAGTTTTGTCATAATTTGCTAACAGTAAAGTATCAAAATTTGTAATTTATTTGTCTAAAACTATTAGACTTGAGCCTGTCCCTTTAATCGCATCTATCTCATTTGTATTTCAGTAGGTTTTCTTGAGTAGGAGAGAAGGGGATACGGTGGTGAGGAATCACGCATAACCTAAAGCTTATCTCATGGTTGCCATGTCCCACCTAATGCTGTCACAGGTGTACTGGAGTAAACAGGTGATGAGTCATTGATATACAGGAGCAGAAAATATAGAAGCAAGACTGAAGCATAGTCCTCCACCCCTGTGTGGTTTTGAACGAAGGAGCTCTGGGGGTACAGGGGACAAGGCATATGATGGAACCTGTGCAATTCCGTTAGGTAGCTAAGATTTGAGCGTAAGAAACTATCAAAAAATTCAAGGAACACATCGCCCACTGATAAATCGGTAATGCCATTACAGTTTAGGGAACGGAAAGATGACTGTGTTAACTTCTGTTAATTTTTTTAGTCTGAACATGGATATATGTAAAAAAAAATCTGAGACTGTTGAAATATAGGACTTAGTAAGTCCAATGTTGTCTAGGTCTGATTCTTCAGAGATAACTACTGACCATACTTGATGTATATTCTTGTAGTGAATATGAGTTGTGCATAAATTTTCCTATATATATTTGTGCTTTTTTGAATTTTCTAAAAGAGCTTTTGAGGTAGATGGGACTTAACCTCATTCTCAAAAAAAAAAAAAAATATTTAGATTAGCAGGAAAAAGTGGGGAAGACTTCCTAGGTCAGAAGACATGAGGAAAATCCCTGAGGAGAAGAAGTCAGACCTTCGGAGGTGATAGTAAGGACTAGGGTGTCAGGGTGGTTCTGTGTGCGCTTGGTAGTGGTTGTACATTTGGATGAATAAGATGGAATCACCTGATGGAGTCAACATCCCAGATCACCAGACTTACATTTTCACTTTTCACAGAGTTGTTGTAGGCCCATTAGCCAAAAAAACCCAAGAAAACAAAAAACAAAAAACTTGATACAACTGGCATACTAGACAGATAAGACTGATGGTGATATGTAGAAAAAAATGCTACATGGGGGGAGGAAATGTTGTAGGAGGTTATTGGAATAATATGAGTGATAGATTATGAAGGAATTTAATTTTAGGGGTTATGGTGGTGGTCATGTTAATGAAGGAAAAAAAAATCTAAAAGCCATTTTGTAGTCAACAGAGCAGGGTGACTAATTTGGATTTCACAGAATGAAGGGAAAGAAGAGGGCAAAAGGATCCAGAGCACTAAAGGGATGTGATACTATGGAAGGACATGGGAGACCGTTTGGGCAGAAAGATACTTTGAGATGCTGTGAGACCTTGTGGCAGTAGCACAGCTGTCCCAGGGGCAAGGGGCCCGTATGCATTAGAAGTAAGCTTTGTCTTGTGGGGGCAGGGGCAGGAACCAGAAGAAGGATGATCCTCTAAAAGAGGCAGAGGAGAACTTCAGAGAGGTAGAAAGAGAACCACAAAAGTATACATTTGGGAAGACCGTGATTAAGGCCCCTTATAGCAACACTGTGAATTGAAAAAGGGCACTGGGGTGGCTCATTTGGTTAAGTGACCCACTCTTGATTCCGGCTCAGGTCCTGATCTCGCAGTTCATGAGATAGAGTCCTGCATCCGGCTCTGCGCTGACAGTGTGGAGCCTACTTGGGATTCTCTCTTCCTCTCCCTCTGCCCCTTATCTCTCTCTCTCTCTCTCTCTCTCTCTCTCTCTCTCTCTCTTTCTCTCTCTCTCTCTCTCTCAAAAATAAATAAACATTAAAAACGCTATGAAAAACGTATAGGCAGAGGCCATTTGAAGAAATTAGACAGGTCATTAATTTTTATTTGAGGATTAGAAAATATTGACAAGCAAAAAGAAAAAATAATTCCCAAATCCCACAACCCAGAGATGACTATATTTACTTAATTACCATTTACATTTAGGTATTTCCACTTTTTTCCAATGGGTATAGTATGCATAAGTCAAAAATAGCATTCTGTGTTTGATTATATATGACAAAAATGGGCTCAAAATTTAAAATTTATTTTACACACTGAAGTATTGCATACAACAAAATAACTGGCAATCTTATGTCAGAAAGCAAGAAGCCTATCAAAGACTAATGGGGTTATGTCTAAAGGACATAAGAACTAACATGAAAGCTCTCTCATTGGCTAAAAATGTGACATTTTGATCATCAATTAGAATAACTATTGTAGCCATTGAAAACCATTGACTCATGAGTTCTTAAAAATATAAAAAAAAAAAAAAAAGTGGGACGGTTCTTGCATGGGATCTCTCATGTGGGTGCTGTTAAGTAGCATTTGGGACTGGAGTCCTCTAAAGGCTCAACTGGGTTGAAAGAGACTCATTCCAGTGTCTGGCAATTGATGCTGGCTCTCTGCTGGGACCTCAGCAGGGCTGTCGCCTACAGTGCCTGTTTGTGGCCCCTCCTGCGGCCCCTCTGCAAATCTTCTCATGACTGAGCTTCAGAAGACCCAGGATGTTACTTCCACTGCATTCTGGTGGTCACGTGAGTTTTCTAGGGCAGCCTAGATTCAAGGGGAGGAAAATAAGACCCCACCTCTTCATATGAGGAGCACTGTGCACATCTAGGAAGGGAAGGAAGTGATGGCAGCCATCTTTGGAGACTGTCACCATCTTATTTGTCAATGTTGGATGACATTATCTTCTTGTTACGATAAGCATTTAACTCTCACATCTCTCTTTCCTTTCCCTTCTTCCTTTCAGTGTTGTTAAAGGAATTTTAGTTTCTAAGTTCCTCTGAAAACTTCCATTTCTGGTTCTGTAGCACCTCTTGATACTTTTTAAGGTGAGGGTATTAGTGCTCCTATGCTACTTTTTGTGTCTCTAACCACTACTTCACTTCTCAGTTTGTCATTTGTACTTGGTGGGGGCGGGGGGTTGTATTGTCAAGATTTTGAACCAAGTTTTCCTTTACATCTGTTTGATCCTACACAGAGAAAATCAATATGAAAATTATGACAATCAATTATGACAATCATATTAAAATAGTGGACTGCACAAACAAGATTACATTTCCTGTCTAATTTTTGTTTAGAGTTTCCAATGCTTCCCTTTTTTCTTGCAACATATTCTTGGCCTTTATCATATATTTGAGTTGTTCCATACTCTCAAGAATAGCGTCACATCTCTGCGATCGTTTTTTTCCCAGATACCTGCCCTTGGAACCCTCCATTCTCTACTTCAGTCTGAACAGACTGCTCTCTAGGTCTGCTGCCCAGTGTCCTGGGCTTCCTGCCATGACTTTCCTGGTTTGGGGCCACTGTTTCCTGGATCCCATGTCTGTCTTTCTTGGTTCACTCACTCATTTGCTGCAGCATAACTTCAAATGATTTCCTAAGGAAGAGTGTAAAGGAGGTAAATTCTCTAAGTTTTTTGTAAGTTCTGAAAATGTGTTTTATTCTCAGGCCATCTGGTGGGATCATTAGCTCTATTGGCAGCATGTGGATATATAATCATATTTAACCAATTCCCTATTGTTATACGTTTGTTCTGAGCTTCACTATTGTATATAACTTGCGTGAACATCCTTATATCTTTTCATATTTGTGCCATACACAATTATTTTCAAAGAATAATTCTGTAGAGAGGAAATCCTGGGCAAGTGGGATGTACATTTTTAAGTATATGGACATGTTCTGCTAAAATTCTCTTTGGAAAGGTTACCCTGCACCTTCAAAAAGATGTTTGTACATGTTTGACTTTACTGGCTAATGTGTAGAGATTATTGTGTGTAAACATTTTTTTTCACCAAGAGATTGGTTGGTTTTTGTTGTTTGTTCTCTTTGTTCTTGTCTGAAGACTGCCAGTTAATAAGGCTCAGGAACTCTGAAGGGGGTAGACCAGAATTTTCTGAGCAAATTGGAAATGGTACCTGGAAAGAAGATAGACATGAATGGTCTTTAAATATTTCAAGGGTTATCATGTGAAGAAGAGATTTTGGATTACCATGATCAGAAGTAGGACTGGTAGGTGGAAGTCAGAGAGGGTGCATTAGAGTTCTGAAACTTATGAATAGCACTCCCAGGAAGGAGCAGGCAGCTTTAGGAGATGCTGCACTTCTCACCATGGAGTTGTGCAGGCTGAAGGGCAAATTGGAAGAGCTTTGGTAGATGGGATTTAAAAATCGGTTGGTAATAGAACGAGGCCATCTTCAGAGTCCATTTCAACCCTACCACATTATGATGGTAAGAAACATAAAGTTGTCCTGAACAGAGTGAAATATGAGTTGAGTGAAATATAGTTGTGAGGTGGAAAGTTGGTGTCACCTATTTGGTAGATAAAACTGTTCCCCCGTGGAAGTATTTATTTTCCTTTTCAAACTGGATGTTTTTTTCCTGCAACAATTAGAAAGTAAGATTGACGACTTTTTGAGAAGTGATGTGTGGACATAATTTGTTTTATCTTGAAATAGCAATAGTGAACCAACATTTAGTCCTCACTAATTGTGATGGCGACCTGTCATTCTTATTATCATCCCTTTCTTCTCATCATTTCAGGCTGGGCCCTTAGTCCTGTGAAGTCACTCAAATATCCAGTGAGGTGGAGACTTCTACATAGACAGGATGGCATAGGCCCTTTTAGGACTTGTTCTTAAACTTAATCAGTCTTCTGTACAATCAGGATATGAAAAATTACTGGGTTCAGTTTCACCTTTAACTGCAAAATTTTTTCCACTATTTTACTTTTTATTTATTTTATTATTATTTTTTTTAGAGAGTGGGAGAGCAGGGGAAAGGGGCCGAGAGAGAGAGAATGTTAAGCAGGCTCCACACTCCGCATGGAGCCCAACATCAGGCTTCATCCCACAACCCTGGGGTCATAACCTGAGCTGAAATCAAGAGTCAAATGCTCAACTGACTGAGCCCCCGAGATGCCCCTTTTTTCCACTTTTTGAGTGCCTTTTCTATTTTCATATTTTTCTTGGTTGCTATTAGCACATGTCTTGTTCTCACATCAGTTCTGTAAAAAAAAGATGGTATTATGCCCATTTTACAAATGGAGAGACTTAAATTTATTTATTTTTAAAAATTTTTTTAACGTTTATTCATTTTTGAGAGAAAGAAGAAGACACAGCACAAGCAGGGGAGGGGCAGAGAGAGAGGGAGACACAGAATCTGAAGCAGGCTCCAGGCTCTGAGCTGTCAGCACAGAGCCGACATGGGGCTCCAACTCACAAACCATGAGATCATGACCTGAGCTGATGTCGGATGCTTAACCGGATCTCAGTGCCCTGAGAAACTGAAATTTAGATCAGCTTGGCCAGAGGTCACCCAGGAGTGCTAGGGTTCAAATCCTGGCCTCCATGCCACAGGCTTGTGATCCTGTCCTAACATCCCTGCCTCCCCAGACTTACTTGCTTAATTATCATAATGAATTGCCCAAATAGAATAAGAGTTTGAAAGATTCTAGCAGTCAGCTGGCCAATAAATATTTATGGAAATTCTGCCATCAGCAGCAGGATATAGTGGTTCATAGACACTTCCATTTCTCAGTTAATTCTGTCATTCCACTGTTTCATAAAATGGGGAAGAGGAGGACGGTGGGAGGGGCAGCCATACACTCCTAATAGCAGCTCTTTAAAAAGTATTCACCATATTTATAGAGATATGGAAATGGGGTTAGAGAAGCTCAGTAATAGCCACAAATCATGCAGTTAAGAAAGGGCTTCTTAGTTTGCTGGCATGCTCATACATAACCAGCTTCTAGCCATTTTCCTTCTGATCCATAGCTGTCATGCAGGTCTCAAATTCTCCTACCTCTTTTTTTTTTTTTCAATTTAAGTATACTTAAACAATATCCTATTAGTTTCAGGCTTACATTATCATGATTTTATGTTTTTATACATTGCCAAGTGATCTCCATGTTAAGTCTAGTACCATCTATCACCATATAAAATTATTACAATATTATTGACTATATTCTCCTTGCTGTACATTATATCTTTATGACCTACTTATAACTGGAAGTTTGTACCTCTTAATACCCTTCCCTTTCCATTCTGTTAGGCTTCTGACACCCCCCCCCAACACCCCTCTCCTCTGCCAATCATTAGTTTGTTCTTTGTATCTAGAATCTGTTTATTTTCCCTTTTGTTTATTCATTTGTTTTTTTAGATTCCACATATAAGTGAAATCATATGGTATTTGTTTCTTTGTCTGACTTATTTAATGTAGCCTAAAACCCTCCAGGTCCAGTCCATCCTTGTTCTCAAACATGGCAAGATTTCATTCTTTTTGATGGCTAATATTCCATTGTATATACGTACCACATCTTCTTTATCCATTCATCTATTGATGGGCACTTCAGTTGCTTCCATAGCTTAGCTGTTGTAAGTAATGTGATGAATATAGGGGTGCATTGGTGTTCTTGTTTTTTTTTTTTCAGGTAAATACCAAGAAGTGGAATTGCTGGATCCTATGATAGTTTTATTCTTAATTTTTTGAGGACCCTCTATTGTTTTCCACAGTGGCTGCATCAGGTTATATTCCCACCGACAGTGCATGAGGGTCCCCTTTTCTCCATACCCTTGCCAGCACTTACTTTTTGTCTTTGATATTAGCCAATGTGATGGGTGTGAGGTGATCTTCCCCACCTCTTACTTGCCAACCCACTTTTTTGTCTTGTTTCACTAATCTAAATGTATCAAGTTTTGGAGATTAAATATCAAGACTTTTTTTTTTATCATAACACATTTCTCATGAGCTCTAATTCTTTTCTACTGATCTCTTTACAAAATTAAAATCTGGATATTTTTCTCCTTTTCTTTTACAATGGAACACTAATATTCTCATCAGAGTGCTCACCCACTCAGATATAGGTTTGCAGGACTCTTAGGAATTGGTTTTGGAGGTGATTCTCCTTGCTTCACACTGAGGAGTAGGCGAGGTTCAACTCAGGAAATATGCACCAGGCACTGTACTAGGCTTTATGGATACAACAATAAACGAGACACAAGGAATATAGATAATTTGCAAGGGTGTAAGTACTTTAACAGACAGGCAGAGAAATCTGTTGAAACACCTGACCTAGCTCAGGATTCAGGAGTCAGGAAAATATTTCTAGAGGGATGCAGCTGGTCTACCTTGATAATGCTGTAGGATCTGATGGGGGGGGGGGGGGGTTGTAAATCTTCACTAATTACAATTTTAGAGAAGTGTGGAGCTAGTTTCCTGAGGGCTTAGAGATTCCTAGATCATCTGTAAGCTAGGATGGTAGTTCTCTAACTTTAGTCAATATTGGAATCACCTGGAGGGCCTATTAGAAATATGTTGCTCATCTGACCTCCACGGTTACTAATTCAGTAGGTCTGCGATGGGGCCCAAGAAAATGTACATCTAGCGAATTTCCAGGTGATGGTGATGCTGCTAGTCTGGGGACCACACTTTGAGAATGACTGTGTTAGACATGAGAAAAACATTTTTCTTCGGGAAGAGGGAAGAGAAATTAGAAGAAAAGCCAGGATGCTATGCCCATTTCTTTTATAAACTCAAGAGGTTTTTTCAGAGTGGAGATACTGCATTTTGGCTAAATTTAGATGAAAGCAGCATATCAAATTGACTGTTTTTTTACTAGTAACTTTTAGTATTTAAAGACTATTATTGAGTCCGGTTTTATCTGATACTAATTTGACACTTTGGTTAATAGTTACTTTTAATTTTATAACCACTTGAAAGGAGTTCGAAGAAATCTTCTAAACTCTCAAAAAAGTCTTAGACATAGTATAGTTAATAAGTTTGTATTTTTAAAATTCACTAGAGAGAAATGTTTACAATTGTTTCTTAAAATTTAAGAGTAAGGCGATGGCTACTATTTCAATATTTTGCATGACTTTGGACTGTCTGCTTGAAAATGTTTTAGAAATCACAAACAAAAACTTAAAAAATTTCAGTATTGCATTTCATATGTGGATAAAATGATTTATTTGAAAGATATAGTAAGTAATTTAGCAACGCTTTGGCTGACTTTAGGAATATATTAACTCATATTATATAGCAATTTGGTATGTCATATTCTCTAAACATTGGATATAGTTACCTAGAATGCCATACATTTTTAAAAAACTAAACAAAAGAAGATTGTTAGGAAAAGTAGATTGGAAAAAGAGCTACCTTTAACTGAGGGAGAAAGGCAATGTTATAGATGGGAAAATTTATCTTTAAAAACAAAAGTGAGTGTTAAGTACATGAAGTTATTATGATAGAGGATTATACTAATCAGCTATTTCTGAAATTTTTCTGTCTGGTTCAAGTAAGAATCTCACTAAAGTAACTCTTCTCTTTGCATTTGTTGCCTCCCCAAGGGTCATGTTCTAGTTGTGCACTATTTTCAAAGCTCTTCTCCCTTCCCCTAGTCACTGAAGAATTTAACTATGGGAGAAGAGGAAAGCAGAACATTTCAGCTTTTTAATTTTACCAGGATGGTCTCCAACTAAACACAATTACTTATTTTTCTGACCTTTTCTTAACTGAAATATTCCAATCACTTCCTTTGGAAACACTCACCTAAACTTTAAATGAATCACCCAAACTAAAAAATAAGTCCATAAAACATCCAGGAACTTGGAATATGAAAGGCAATTTGCTTCCTATTACTTGAAAGTGCTTCTTTGTGCTGGATGAGTTAGAGAGGTCAGACATTTACTCTTTATTCATTCCTCTTTCTCAGAGCTAGGAATGTGATTTTAATTATGTATTAAAATGAAAAAGTTTACCTACCATTTGGGATTCATTATAATAAAATTCATAATAAGGGAGTGGCCTGCCCAAGTCCATCCTGGTTTTTACTGTTTTACTACTGAAAATCCTGTATCCTGTGAAGTCTTTCCCTTTGATGCAAAAAAATTGTGGCAACCACGATTTGCAGTTCATAATAATGGATCATTTATTGTCGCATTACACTGAATGATACCATGGAAGTGTGTTGTAATCATGAGCATTAACAGTCATCTTTGCCCTTTGGAAGATCAGATGAGAATGAGAACACTATGATACCAACACCAGAATGCCCCCAAAGTTCACCAATAAAGAAGGTTATAGTTATTATATATGGAAATATGTATAATATATATTATATACATTAGTATATAATGATGTTATGGGTGGATGGAAAGACACATGGGTTAGGGTATTAGATGACCAAAAGAGACTAGACTGTACAATATGCAGAAAAGAATTTAGGATTGGGCATTGTTACGGATTGAATTGTATCCTACCCCCAAATTCTTATGTTGAGGATCTGAGCCCTAGTACCACTGAATGTGACTTTATTTGCAAATAGGGTCATTACAGATGTTTTTGGTTAAGTGAACATGAGGTCATAGGTGAATAGGATGGGTCCTTTAATCCAACATGACTGGTATCCTTATAAAAAGGGGAAGTTTGGACATATACATGCACGTAGGGAAAATGCCATGTGAAGATTGGAGTTGGGATGCCTAGAAGCCAAGGAACTGCAAGAAACTAGGAGAGAAGCCTGGAGCAGATCCTTCCCTAGAACCTCCAGAAGGAGCATGGGCCTGCCAACACCTTGATCTGAGACTTCTAGCCTCCAGAACTGTAAGACAATACGTTTGTGTTGTTTAAGCCACCCATCCTGTGGTACTTTGTTATGGCACCCCCAGCAATCTAATACAGGCCTGCTAGAGATGGGGATGGAAAAGCGCCTAAAGAGACTGCATCTCACAAGTCTGAAATGAGACAGACAAGTACATCTAACTGGAGCTGTACGTTTTTCATCTTCCAAAAAGACACTGACGCTCAGTTGAAATAATAGCAGGCATAAAACTTGGACATACCACATGGATATACACATTTTATTGTTCCCTTGACTGTTCTACGAAACTGAGTAAAGTTACATTTCCCGATCCAGAGGTTGCAACGAAAACATCCTGTCGGCGAAAAAGGGGTAAATTCTAATAACAGATGTGTTGGTTTCTCACAGTAGAGAGAGCTTACTCTGTTGGATATTCCCAATAATCGTGCTTTCTTTCCTCTAGCAGATGTTGCATGGAATCACAGCAATAAAAACTCTTAGCTCCTGGGATTTGAAAAATGGAGTTTCAAGTTGAATTTTTGACTCCTATGAAGATTATAAAGAAACCACATGAAATAACAATTGTTGATGTGTTGTTCAAAGACGAATTAGATTTTGCTCAATACGTCTGCACGTTTGGCAGACAGTGCAAATGTAAACGTGGCAAATTCCATTCGGTCTATACACTTCTCACCAAAGAAAATGAAAAGATACTACCTGTGAAACACCTTCCACACCTCGCATAGAACAGTGCCACAAAGAGATGTGATTTGCTTACCTCTGATGTTGAGGCTTTCATAATGAAAGTTCTTTCCCACCTTTAGCTTCCTCAAGACCTGAAGAACCAATGAGAGTTTTGACTTCACAGAAATGGAGGGAGATGGCTTCCATAGACCTGTGCCTATAAGATAGCTACAATTATTGCCAGCATGCGTTGGCCAGCCGTAAAATCACATGTGTAGAGTGTGAGGCAAAGAGAATGTCCTTCTGTAATTTGGAAATAAATCGAGGATGAGAAAACAGAAAAATATTACATTAAATAATCAGATATTTATGTACTGTTTCTTTAAAACTGATGACTGCTGAGGAACCCGTAAGCATCTAGAAAAGGATGAACTATTAGCACCTCTGTTAGTTAATGTAGTCTGAGGGTTGTGACAAGCATACAATGGAAGAATGGCTCATTTGGGGAAATAAAACTGCTTCTGAACTCAAAAGCATTACCAGAAAATGGTAGCCACATTGAACAGGATTTTCTTCACTAGAACTGTAACTTATTTGGAATCCATTTTGTATGCTTTCCAGTATTGAAAAAGGATGGATATTTTAGAAGTGGATAGTTTATATGATGAATTTGTACATGCAAAAGACCTTAGAGACAAATAGCTGGTCTATCAAAACAAGCCTATAGATACAAAGTGGATGGACCTTTTCAGAGAGCTAGGAACTTAATTCTTGTAACTCCAAAAAGCCTGCTGTTGCTAGTAAAAGTCTCAAGTATTTTATGCTCACACCTTTGTTAAGAAAATATTTAGGTTGAGGTCATCCTATTGGAGTGATACTGTAATGTGGATTCCTAAGAGCAGAGCTACAAGTCAAAGTAATTTTATGTTAGACTGTATTTCATTCTTGAAAAAAAAATATGTGTGTGTGCGTGTATGTGTGTGTGTGTGTGTACTTGCTTGTGTACACGCGCACACACACACACACACACACACGCACGCACACACACACCAAAGGCTGTAGGCAGTTAAGAGAAGTAATACTGGAAAAAGAAAAAGAAAAATCTGTATTGTGGATAAGAAGATGTCACTATTATTTTTTATTAAATATAGGTAACAACTATTTAATTAGTCCCATTGTATTTACATTCTCCTTTTACAAAGTCTCGGATTTATGTCTCTTAAAAATATATAATAATGTAGCCTCCTAAATTTAAATATCCAAAAGAAAGTTAAAAGGGCAAAAGGAAACCTAAAAATATTACAGTTTCACGCATTTTATTTGTTAAATTAGTCCTATTTTTAATTACGACTAATTACCACTCTTAACTAATCTTGTTTGTTTAAATAAAAGCTTTTATTGTAACAGAAAAGTAAATAATACAGAAAAATATATAATTTCAAATAAACACCGATTCTTTATATTTCCGTGATAAAGTCGTGACACATGTACATAGTTATTTCTCCTATGTTGTCATGTGTGCTTGGACTGGTATGGCTGTACTCACCTTGCCCACTGCCTTGCCCCTTTGTCCCTCCTCCTTCCATTTCTCCTCATCACACGTTTCAGTTTCCCTAAGGCCAGTGAGTTTGAGATTATAAAAAGTTCTAGATTAGTCTTGGAAAAGCTAAGTCTTGAAACCAGCTCTGAATTTTTAATCTCTAAAATAATTTCCATGGAGAAGAACTGAAAACCCTTCAAATAAAAAGGGTTTTTTTGTTTTTTGTTTTTGCTTTATATTCCCATTTGGAAAGCAGCATGTATATAGCTTTTAGGACTGAAGTTCCACGTATACCTAATGTTTTGGGGGCAGGTAGGATTATTTCTTTTTATGTACAATCATAATTCTGATTTAACTGGAAGTGGTGGAATGACTCTATTTACCTAGTAACAGTTTTTAAATTACATGATATTTTTGGAATGTATACGTTTGGTGTTCTTTCTAATGCTTATTAACTCTGCTCTACTTTTCGTATTTTTAAATTCATACAGTGTACTAGGTATTATGTTTCTAAATTCAGAAAGGTCCTGAAAGTATGGGTTTTAGCTGTAGGATCTTCCGATTGACAAATATTTTTGCAGGTCAAATGTGATAGATCAGTTTTAGCATGTGTTGTTACATTTGGCAGATAAGCATCGGCTCACAGTCTCACGTGTTGTTAATTAGGATATGAAGTACACTTTTGAGATTTTAAGGTGCTTTCATTAATAGATATAAGAATGAGTTTCTGTTAGGTATTTAATTGCTCTAAAATTCCTCAAGTGCTGAAATTCACGCTACTTTGGTAATTATTTCTACAGCAATTTGAGGATGCCATTACTGATGGCTATTTGCAGAATTCATTAATTCAACATGAGACAACAGCTTAAAATCTGTTTTTATAAATGAACATAAGTGTATACAATATGCTGTCTTTTAAAAATAATGTAGAATTCTAGTGACATTTCTAATTTCTCATGAAGAAAATTAGGAGACTTGGTCTGTTTTGACATTGATATTTTATGCTGAGAAGTTATTGAATGTTCCTTTAATATTTGGAAATTTTGATAAGAATGGCCTCCCTGACATTGTATTTTATGTTTATCATCCAGAAGGATGGAGTGCTGGCATACATTGGGAATTTTCGCCTGCTTGCAGAACTTTCCAGCCCTTTTGTGAATCAGCGGTAGGTTATTGATATCATTATTTTACACTTATGCTGTTTACCTTTAGTTTGGGGAAATTTTTTTCCAAGATCCTAAAGCTACTAAATAAAAATGAGAATATGTGATATGAACTGTTATCACCATTCTGCAAATGAGGAAAGTAAACGTTGGAGGGGTTGGAGAAACTTGTCCAAGATCCCCTAGCTAGAAAGTGGTGGTCCTAGCTTTTGAACAGAGCTCTCTCAGAAAGGTGATGATGCTTTATTATACTTGGGTTCATCTTGGGTCCTGTTCATATTCTTTTTTTTTTTTTTAAGTTTATTTACTTTGAGAGAGAGCATGTGTGAGCACTTGTGTGCATGCGTGCGAGCAGGGGAGTGGCAGAGAGAGCATGGTGGGGGGGGGGGGCGGAGAGAGAGAATCCCAAGCAAGTCCAAACTGTCAGTGGGGAGCCCTATGTAGGGCTCAACGCAGGGTTCAAACTCGAGAACCATGAGATTATGACCTGAGCCCAAATCAAGAGTCAGATGCTTAACCAACTAAGTCACCCAGGTGCCTTTCCTGTTCATATTCTTGACACCAACTGACTCCTGTTCCCAAATTCTGATATTGACATTACCTTAGTTCCTCATTTAAGAAAAACAGTGTTCTAATTTTAGATTTACAGAAAAGTTGCAAAGATAGCACAGGAACTCTTATATCCTCCTCACCTAGTTTTTCCTATTGCCCATGTCTTCTATTACCCTGGGACATTTGTCAAAACTGAGAAACCGATATTGATACATCACTCTTAAGTGACCTACAGACTTTGTCGGATTACACCAGTTTTTCCATTAGTGTTTTCTTTTTTGTTCTAGGATTCAATCCAGACTGCCACACTGCATTTAGTTGTCATGTCTTCCTGGTCTCCTGTCGTCTGTAACAGTTCTGAGTCTTTCCCTATTTTTCTGACTTTGACAGTGTTAAGAAGTACTGTCCAGTTATTCTATAAAGAGTCCTCCAGTCTGGATTTTTCTGTTTTTCTTATGACTAGATGGAGGTTATGGGGTTTGGGGAGGAATTCCATGGAGGCAGAGTGCCCTTGTCATCACATCGTATCAGGAGGTACATGCGTCCACATGACATCAGTGGGGATTTGAACTTTCATCACATGGTTGAGGTGGTATTTGCCAGGTTTCTCCACTGTGAAGTTTTTTCTTTTCCTTACTCTGTTCTTTAAGAGCAAGATACAAAATGTAGCCCACTCTCAAGGGAGAGAAGGAATTAAGCTCCACCTCATGGAGGGAGGTAGTTACTCATATTTGCCAATGGATTTGTAATGAGGCTTTATTACCCTTATCCTGTCATTTAACGAGGTCTACTGATGTTTTTTTCTGTGCAGTGTTGGCTGTTCCTTTCACTCCATATCCATGGTCCTAGTTGGGGACCTTCGGGATGTCCATGGTTCACTTACTGCCATAGCCTTCCAACTGACTTCCCTTGTTTCAGATTCACCCTCTCTTCAATCCTTTCCTCACAGTGCTGCTGACGTAGTGTTCCCTGTGTTCCATTTTCTATACCTTATTTTCTTCCACAAACTGAATCCTGTTTAGACTCTTCTCTTTGACATTCATTGCAGCATGCTCCCTGTGTCTCCAGCCTTATTTCTTACTACTCATTAGAGTCAGGTTTGAACACTTACTGTCTCATGCACCTCTGGGTTATTCTGACATTTCTTTCTTTATTCACATCATCCATTTACCCTCCATCTTTGAAAAATTTACCTATCTTTAAAATCTTAGGTCAAAGTCCCAAGCCAGGGGAGGCTCCCATGATTGCATGTAGCCTTTTGTGACGTAGTATAGAGATAACCCAGAGAATTGAAACTGTCAAATCAGACTCATGTGAGTTAGAGAATATATCCGGTATTAAACCTTACTAATAATCTCAAGGATCCTGATACATCAAAATGGCTCCCTGGGTCCTTTTTGCATTGGGCACACTGGAAGTTATCTATGAGGGCCATAAACAATATGCATAGTTTATATTGCGGACATAGAAGGAGCTTTCTTGGTTATGACACATCTCCATATAATACTCAGATAATTACATAACTTATGTAACATTCCCCAGAGGGTCAGGCCCCATAAATCTGTACATTCTAGGTTTGTTTGCTATAAGCAATCCTAGAGTAGGTTAAGTCCTAAAAGCATTCGTGGATGAGACTCTCCAGCAACACATACCATTAGTCTATTTATTGGGAGGCCTGTCATTAGTATGCTTACCAAGCAATTAGCCTGATCTTTTTTTCTTGCCAAAGGTGGTGGGGGAAGGGGGAGGAGTGGTCCTTCCACCCCCAAAACAGGAAAGAATGGGTTATAGATCTGCTGCTTAACCTTTTCTTTCCCAAGTGCTTATACACTATCTTATTTTGTATGCCACTGTTTCGGATGGTGTAATCTTTTCTTAACATTTACGTATTTTTGAGAGAGAGAGGGAACACGAGCAGGAGAGGGGCAGAGAGAGAGGGAGACACAGAATCTGAAGCAGGCGCCAGGCTCTGAGCTGTCAGCACAGAGCCCGACGCGGGGCTCCAACCCATGAATCGTGAGATCGTGACCTGAGCCAAGGTTGGACGCTTAACCGACTGAGCCACCCAGGCACCCCTATGTAATCTTATTTTTTGAGGAAGATAATCAGTTCCTTGGGCTCTGCCATTTAATTTTTTAAAATAATAATTCTTCTGCAATCCTCAAAGACTGAAATCGTGGAAGTATAGAGCAAAGAGCACGTTCTTTGAAGTCAAAAGACCCACATTCAGACCCAAGCTCTCCCACTTACCATTGGACATGAGTGGAAGACTATTTAATCTCTCTAAGCCTGGCTTCTTACCTATAAAACAGGGATAACGATGCCTATAGGCCTCACAGTTTGTTGTGAGATTCAATGAGATTTCGTGCTTGCCGTTTGGTATATGTTCAATAAGTTCTAAATGACGTACATATTCAGTATGCTAAACTGGAAGTGCATAGTCTATACTTACTTTCTCTACTTTTTTGTATCTTTTTTGCTCTTTAACTCATTAAAGTTAGGCTTTCTCCTCTGTCATTCTGCTGGAACCGCTTCATTAGAGGCACCAGTGACTTCTAGTTGCAAAATCTAGTGAACACCCTTGGTGCCTGTCTTGTGTCTCTCTGTGGACTCGATGCTATTCCTCACCTCCTTCTAAGGCCCAACTCCCTTTGCTTTCATGACACTGCACTCATCTGGTCCTTGTATTTCTCTGACCATCCTCTCTCACTCTCCTTAGTAAGAGACAGTTCCATACATGCTGGTGTTCCCTGAGGCTCTCTTCTGGGCCCACTGATCTTCCTCTGGGGTGGCCCAGTGCTTCTCCCTGGGGTGAGTTCTATTTTCAAGGCAGCAGCAATTACCTGTTTGCTCATTTTGGCATAATGAGCAATGTGTGAGTTTTAAAATCAGATACACTCAAGTTGCAATTCAACCTTGCCGCTTACCTGCCCTGACCTTGGGTAAGTTATTTAACATCCCTGTACTACAGTTGTTTTCTCCTTAAAAAGAACATATTTAATACTACGCACTTCTTTGTGTCTTAGTCAAGTGTTTTCTCCTCCCAGGTGGCACATCAAATTCAACATGTCTAAAATAGAATGCAACATATTTCCCTCTGTAGTCTCATATCCTCTTGTTCACCATGTGGCCCAGCCATTCTTGGTCACTCCCGCTCGATATGTGGGAATCACCTTTGACTGTTCTCCCTTACCCACATTTGGGTCCATCACCAGGTCTTACCAGAAAACCTCCTAAATATTTCTTGCCTTGGCCACTGACTCTCCATCTCTACTGTCAGTGCCCTTGATCATCATCTCTTGCCTAAGCTACTGTACTAGTACTCTAACCCTGTACTACCCAGTAGGGTAACCACAAGCCACATGTAACTATTTAATATTTAAATTAAGTTAAAAATTCAGTTCTCAGTTTAACTTGTAACATTTCAAATGCTTCACAGCCCCATGTGGCTAGTGTCTACTGAATTGGGTAGCACATCCATAGACCATTTTCGTTACTGCAGAAAGCTTTTTAGGACAGTGCTGTTCTAGACTGCAGGTTGGCAAACTAAGGCTCGAGGGCCGAACCCATTGCTGTTCTTTAGCAAATGAAGTTTTATTGGGGCACAGCTCTGTTCACTTGTTTACATGACTGCTGACACACTGCAACAGCAAAGTTGATTGTGACAGAGACCATACAGCTTCCAAAACCTCTTACTTTATGTCTACTCTCTCTTTGTGGAGGAAGTTTTGCTGATCCCTGCTCTAGATCGTCTACCTGTCTCCGGTCCTGTTCCCCGTTTGTCTCTCTTCTCTATCAGTATCTTCCATGATGATCCCCCTAAAACCCAAAAACGAACATGCAGCTTCCCTGGTTGAATCCCCTCAGTGGCTCCTGCTGCATTACAGGATAAGATGTGGGCTCTTCAATGTGATACAAAATTTTCCAAGAATAGCTGTCTTCTCTCTTTCCACCACATTTTTCCCTCCAAAATCTCCTCTCATTCCAACTTGTCCATATGCTGAAAAGGTCTCCTGGCTCATCCTTCAAGACTCAGCCTGAGGATTATTTCCATCACTGAATCCCATCTCTTTTGGGTTGAGCTGGGTGTCCCTCACCTGTGCTTCCGCAATAGTGACATACATTTACCCCATTAGGATTAGTGTATTTTATGATAATGTTCTCTCTCTCTCTCTCTCTCTCTCTCTCTCTCTGTTTCTTCTGGTTCATCTCTGTGTTCATTAGATCAAGGGTGCAATTTTGTTCAACTTTGCATGGTCCAGCACTCCAACATTGTCTGGCACATAGTAGCCATTTAATTGCTTTTTGAAAAAATGACCCCTGGGAAGTGATCAGTTAAACTTTAGCATCTCTTGAATGTGATTCAGATTATGAGACTTTGAAGCAGGAGAAAATTAACTGACGCTTAAAGGAACTTCAATTTGTTTTTGTTTGAAACTCTCTGAGAACTCATAAAATTAGAGATAGCTTAATTCTACACCTTTATCTAAAATCTTTGAGTCTTTAGTAAATTAAGAAAGGGAGAAGTGTGTTTGGAATGTGAACAAGAAATGGTATCACGGAAGAGCAAGCAGATAGTAACAAAATCAAGCGCAGCCACTTAAGCTCTCTTAGAGTTTTCTGTTGGTTAATTGTTTTCTTTAGAGTTTGTGGTATTTTTATGTTTTCTCTATTTTGGAGCTTTGTATAATTTAAGAAGACACATGGGATGCATGTGGTGGCTTCTAGAGGGAAGAGGACTAAAATAAAGCTTAGACACCTGGGCTTCAGTTAAATTTCTGCTGCTGAGTTATACCCGTGCATCAGGTTTCTTTTTATAAAAACTAATTCAGTGGCGGTAACTTCTTTCTTCCCTAAATGCAATGAACTGTCATGAGGACATATTTATGCATTGCATTGATATTAAAATCCAATATCTTATAAGAACTTTGTACATATGCTCCTTGATATGTGAATTCAGTACTTACTAAATACCTCCTCAGTACCCAAATGTCCCAGTCCCTGCCTTCCAGACACCACTGGTGTCTAGTGGTGTGTCTGTGTTTGAGAAAATAAGACTTAAAAATAGAAAATAATGAGCTAGTAAAACAAGACATTATGTGAAAAAAAAAAAAGTGCTGGTATTAATGGTATAAAACAGCTGTTCTCAAACTTGTAGATCTCATAAATTATTGAGGACTTGAATGAACTTTTATTTCCTGTGGGCTTATATCTATTGATATTTGCCAGATTGGAACTTCAGACTGCGACATTAAAAATATTTATTAATTCATTTAATAGTAACAATAATATTTTATGTCAACATAATGTGTTTTTTGTATGAAAAATAACTGCATTGCCAAAATGAAAACAATCCTAGAGGGAACAGTGTCCCGGGTGTACATTTTTGCAGATCTTTCTGGTGTCTGGCATGATGGTATTTAGCTGGATTCTCAGGGCTGGCTCTTGTTTTCAGTCTGTTGTGAAATGTTGTTTTGGTAGAAGCACATGAAAAAAAACAAAAAACAAAAAAACGCTGGCCTCTCAGAGTTAATAATGTAGTAGGAAAAGGTAGAAACACCTTAGTAGCCTTTTCACATAATTGTGGATATTCTTCTTGAACATTACACCAAAATATACCAAGAGGTAGTTTCTTAAAGGTTAGTTAAATGTAGAATCTGAAACCATATCAACAAACTTTCTATACATAGTTACATTCAAGTCCATTGGTCTTTCTTGCGCTTTGAATCTTTTGCACATGCCTAATTATGTAACATCATGCCTTGGTCATTTGGCCGTTTGGGTCGCTGAGTTATGTAGGTCTTCCAAATGTTGGTACGTTTATTAGTAATATTAAAAAAAGTCACATTAGTATCACCACTGATCTCGTTTAAAAAGTCTAAGTATTGGGAGGCTACCAAATTCATAGTGGCAGATAAAAATTTTCCAAAATTCTGATTTTCATTTGAAAGTTCAAATTCTGTTATTGGCAACAAATACAAGCTTCTTCTCTCGATGTGACAAACTCACTTTTCATTTTTGAGAAAACGCCTGCCAAATACCCGAGTTGAAATAACCATAGTTTTTCAGGGTTTTTTTTTTTTCAAGTACAAATGATGGTCCATGGAAAAAGCATGTAGTTTAGCTCACAATTCAAATCATCATCCAAGGGTATTTCCTCCAGACAACTATTATACTTCGTAGCAGATGTGTGTTGTATATACTTCCCATTTTATCACACAGAATATTAAAACGATATACTCAAAGGCCATGATGCAATGAAATTATTATTCTTCATTAGGGGCATTTATCTTAAGTGAAACTGGCTTTACCCCCCACCCCTTTTTTTTTAACTTTGTCCTTTTTTTTCTTTTTTTTTTTTACTTCCTTGTTTTGTTTTAAACTGCAAGAGTCTGGCAGGAGAGAATACAATGTCTACTAGTACCATTTTGTGCCAATGCCATGATTTGCACTAAGATCCCAGGTTTATCTACCAGTGCTTTGCACCGTCGTTATAGAAATCAACCCAAGGAGCAAGGTGGATAATATTTTAATATTATTATGAAAATAGTTTTCCCCTGTACCCCCTCCAAAAAGTCTCAGAGGTCCAGGGACCACATTTTAAGATCTATCATTGATTGATATTTGCCATGCAAGTCTTCACCTGAGAAGGTGGGAGCTATCCTTAAAATGTTTTGGGATGATTTTAGAAGTGGGTGGGGAGGGGAGGCCCTCCATTCAAGCAGGAAGAAATGAACACGAGTTTTTAAAAAGTGAGATAAACATGCCATGTGAAAGAGAAACCCAGACTTGTGGGATTAAAGAGTATGCCTTAGGAAGAGGATGGATAGGCATAGAGGGTATTGAGTGTCAGAGAGAGCTGATTGAACTTGATCCAGTGGACAGTGAGAATGTAGTCTAGCAGAGGAAGACATTCTGAAAATAGCCCTGAGTTAATTGTAGTTTTTGGTATTTGTAGGATAGATTGGAAGATTGGAGGCAAAATGTAGAGTTAGGAGGTTAGCAGACAGCTCTTAGTTTTGTGAATGAATGGTGTGATTTCATTAGTCCTGAAAATAAATAGGAGTCCAAATTAGGCTGTGGGGATAGAGAAAAGACAACGAAATAGAGATTTTCAGGGAAGAAAAGGGGATTTTGGCAATGGATGAGAAATTAGAGGTAGATAAAAGGGATGAGTTTAAGATCACTTAATTATATACCTTTGAGGAATTGACCCACGAAAAGAGACAGGGTATGAGGAAGACTGGGGGCGGGAAAGGTGGTGGATTTGGCCTGGAGATGTCAGATAAGAGGACAAACAGAGCATCTGAGTGGAAATGTAGTGAGAGGTACAGAGAGGAATTTTGGGATGATCAGGTAGAGGTGACATTTGAAACCATGAGAAAAGATGGCATTTAAATGACGAGTGTCTAGAATTGAAGCATAAGATAAGGAAGACTACATATAATGAAGGAATAGTTTAGAAGGGGAAGGAGAGCCAAAATAATATTGGGGTGTGGGGCAACTTCTCTAAAATTAAGTTCCTGAACCCCTAAAATTTCAGGATTAATATTAAATACCAGTGTTTACATGCCTGAAAGAATTACATTTGCAACCAGGATATAACCAGGGTCAGCTCACTGCCCAGTCTCTGTGTAGAGTCCCAGAAACAGTACAGCATCCAAAACCTTTTTGGAGTTTTTCCAAGGGTGTCAACAAAGATCGTTTGTTACTCACAGAAACACTTCTTAAAATTCTCTTCGCTCCTCTTGAACTCACAATATCTCCGAGACCCTGCAGTTTTCCCAAGGCTCATTCAAACTTCTGATCCTTAACTCCCAACTCCAGAAACTCCCCGAACCATTGCTGTGTGGAGGGATTGATTCTATGATCCCATCCTCTTTCCTCACATTTTTTCTTTCTCTATCTGCAAAGAACCTTCCTGCTCTTTCCAGATGTGAATTACACCAAATAATACCTTGTTTTTACATGATTTGTAGTTAGTACCACACTCTGCACAGTTAATTCCCAGGACTTAATTAAAAGATTCAATTTTCTTTAGAAGGGCAGTGGAGGAAGAAGTGCTAAATGACCAAAGACAGATTTTTCTCTGTGGGGTTGGGTGAAGATTATAAACGCCTACAATTTGCTATCTTTTCTGTACACCTGTCTTAGTAATAACTGTGGATGTGGGCAAAAGAGTGTTTTCCCTCTGTTCTTTCTTCTCACATGCATGTCTTCCTTCTTCTTCCTGCCCGTTTCCCTTTCAGCTTCAATACATATGTTCACAAACTGTTAGCCTTTATTTGATGGAATGAAAGTGTGTTCGAATTAGGGAAGAAGTAGATGCCAACAAAATAAGTGGTCCTTCTGATGTGAGAGAGGAAGATAAGAGTATATAAATATTATTTCACCTTGTATTAATATATGAGCTCTTCCCTTTAAAAGAGACTGACTTAAAGACCAGGCACTAGTCACATGGAAAAATTGGCAGACGATGAATATGGTTGGTGATTGCATAGTAAAGCCAAAGGACAAATTCCATAAGTCTGGATTTTTACATAATCACCCTTCCACACAATCAAAAATTTGGAAAGTACACGAAGTGCTTGGAGAACAGGAAGTAGTCTGGACCAAATACAGGACTTATGAAAAGAGAAAAGGCTAGAATCAAGGGAGACCAGTTAGGTCAATGTAGTCATTGAGGTAAGACATACTGAGGACCAAAAATTATAATGGCAGCAGCGGGAATGGAATGAATCAGGAAGGGATAAGGAAGACTTTTAGCAAATAAAATAGACAGGGCTTGGTTACAGACTGTGGAAATAGTCTAGGGTGACTGCAAGTTTCTGATTTGGATGACTAAGTCATTGGTGACACCGTTGTTGAAGATTGGGAAGATCAGTAGGTATAAACTTCCAGTTATAAAATGAGTGGGGATGTAAGGTACAGTGTGGGGAATACAATCAATAATGTATCAGCTTTGTATGACGACAAAAGTTAGCTAGACTTACTGTGGTGATCAATTCTGGTGTATACAAATGTGGAACCACTATGTTGTATACCTGAAACTAATATACTATGTTATGTCAACTATACTTCAGTTTCATCAATCAATAAAATCTACAAACCACGCACACGCACGCACACACGCACACACACATGCAGGCGCATTTTTCACAGAAAGACCTGAATTTGAACAAAGAAAAAGCAGACATTGGGATGCTTGTGACACACGAACACACAAACTGTACTGAAAAGATGGCCCCTGCACTCTTTCTAGTCTTATCTAGCTGTCTGAAATATGGCCGTTTAATTATACAAAACAATTTTGTATGGCTCAGTGTTATATGAAAGCTTGCTTGTGCAAATTCCTTAATTTTTATATTAGAATGGCATTTATTCTTGAAAATAAAAATGTTTCCATGTATCAAAAACAAACAAACAAACAAACAAATGATTGAGAGGGTCAGAAGAGAAACAGGCAGTTTTTGTGGTGGTGGTAATGTAGAGGAGGGGTTGCCAGGCAGGGAGTAAGGTATTGATTCTTGGCATGTTGAGTTTTAGGCATATTTGAGAATTTGTGATTTGTAAATGCTCACCAAAAATTAGGTGAAAATGTTCAACAGTAACTTAGAAATATGCAACTACAAGTAGTCTGTGTGAGAGAACTTGAAGTCAAAGATTTGTGCTAGGGTGGTGAGCCTCTGAGAGTGGATGAAATGACCTTGGTAGCACATATAGAAGGGAATGGTGTTTGGGAGACACACATATTTAAAAAATTTTTTTGTTTAATGTGTATATTTTGAGACAGGGAGAGACAGAGCACAAGCAGGGGAGGGGCAGAGAGAGAGGGAGACAGAATCCAAAGCAGGCTCCAGGCTCTGAGCTGTCAGCACAGAGCCCAGTATGGCTCTAACTCACGAATCATAAGATCGTGACCTGAGCTGAAGTCAGACGCTTAACTGACTAAGCCACCCATGCGCCCCTGGGGGCACACATATTTAAGGGACAGGCAGAAGAAGTGGAGACTGAGAAGTGTGATTATAGGGAATGAAGAGGAAATAGTATCATGGAAGTCAGGAGAGACGGAAGTGTGATGGTTGGCAGTGTCATATGCTATAGAAAGGCCACCTGAGATGAAGGCTAAGATGAGCCCACTGTCTTGGGCCTGGGGAAGCCACTGGTGACCAGTTCCTTTGCAGGGGAATGTGATCGTATTGTACTGGGCTGTGAAGTATCACAAAAATGTCTGTGAATATACTGTTGACTTCTCTTTCAAAAAGTTGATAGGGAAGACAAGCAGAGGAGAGACTTTTGGATTAGAATTGAGCATGTTGGTGAGAAAGAAGAAAGGATCGATCTAGATGGAACAGAGGAAGGGGAGAATTGATGGACTAAAGTCCCAGAAGGTGGGGTGGGGTCCTGAGCATGGCAAAGAAGTATACATCTGAGTATAAAGGTAAAGGTGCCCAAAAAGAAGTTTCGAGACCCTGAGGTCAGAGTTTGGGGAATTCATGCTTGATGGAACCTTAATACCTCAGTAGTTAGAAGAAGCCAGTTCCTCTGCAGGGACTAAGAGGTAGAAAGGAATGAGGAAGAGAAGTGACTTGAGTGGTGACACAGAGGTTGGAAGCACTTTATGGAGAGTGTAGAGTTAAGTAAAGGGACTAAAGCAAACTTGAGAATTCAACAGAAGCCCAGCTCTCTTTAAATTATAGTTGTGCCTGCCATTTCCCTTAATATCCATATGGGTGAGGAGGGGCGCCTGGCTGGCTCAGTCAGTTAAATGTCCAACTTCGGCTCAGGTCATGATCTCACAGTTTGTGGGTCCGAGCCCTGCATTCGGCTCTGTGCTGACAGCCCAGAGCCTGGAACCTGCTTCAGATTCTCTCTCAGCCCCTCCCCTGCTCATGCTCTGACCGTCCTTCTCTCAAAAATAAACATTTAAAAAAATATATGTGGGTGAGGAATAGTTATTTATTGAGTTGTTAATACGGCAGGGGGAGATTCTTACTGTGTGTCGTAACAGCTTCCTAGCAGAAAGGAGGTCCTGTCGTCGTCCCCAGGTTTGTAGAGCTAGACCTGAGGCATAGAGGTCAATAACAGGAAAGCCCGTGCAGGCGTTAAGTGGCAGAGGCAGGCTCTGAGCCCCGGCAGCCCGTCTGCAGAGCACAGCACCCACCTGCGGTGTACGTGACGTGCCTGGGAAAGCTGGTGTGATGAGCTTTTGGAGGTAGGCAACAAGGGTGGGATGGGTGAAGTGGCGAGAGACCTGAGGGCGCTGATAGGTCTTCTGAAGCCAACCAAGGTCAGGGAGGTAGGAACGGAAGTAATCAAAGTCTGAAGGGTGATACTGAGGGACTTGAGAGTCAGGAGGTCAAAGAATGGCTTTAGGTGGAAATGGGCAAAGTGAAATGTGGGATGCTAAGGGTTGTGATGACAGAGGTCATTTGAGTGATCCCAAGGCCACCGTATAGTCGAAGAGGTGAATGGCTGAGGGTAACGGGAAGTCCTTGGAGCAGAGGAGACTGTAGGATGGAAGATCTGGATTAGAACAAAAGATTTTGACTTGACTGCTTCCGTGACGCTTTTCCTATTTGTGATATTTTATTAATTTGACCATTGCTGCCTAAATAGTTTCTCTTTTAATTGCCTTGAATAATTGAGCTTCTCTCTTGTCACCCTACGTACACTTAGAAATTGTAACATACCTCTTATCCTACCAATTACTCCTACTTGATCTTTTGATCTCTCTTAGTAAAATATTTTAAGGTTTTCTTAACTGTTAAACTTTAGCTACCGAGGTTGAGCAGTTTCTAGCTTAGTCGTAACTAATTCAGCCAAGTTAAATATTAAGATACATGGACATATTTTACTATAGTTACAACTTAATCTCTAAAATAATGAGGTAAAATTAGGCAAGATCTTTTTTTTAAGGAGAAAAAAGTAGAATAGAGAAAGTACTACAATTTTAAAAAGAAGCTTTATTTAAGAATAATTTTAAGGGTGCCTGGGTGGCTCATTTGTTAAGCGTCCGACTTCAGCTCAGGTCGTGATCTCACGGTTCATGAGTTCGAGCTCCATGTCGGGCTCTGTGCTGACAACTCAGAGCCCTGGAGCCTGCTTCAGATTCTGTGTCTCCCCCTCTCTCTGCCCCTCCCCTGTTCGTGCTCAGTCTCTCAAAAATGAACAAACATTGAAAAAAAATAAAATAAAAAAATAATTTTAGACGTCTCCAAAAGTTGCAAGGATGTTACAGAAGGTTCCCAAAGACTCCTCTCTGTTGTGATGGTTTCTCAGACTTTGGTTGTTTTTTGAGGAGTCCCGGTCAGGTGTTTTGCAGAGTAGTTCTCAATTTGGATTTGTCTCATGTTTTCCTCATCATTAGACTCGGGTTATGGGTTTTTGGAGGAAGACCGTGTAAGTAAAGTGCCATTCTCACGACAGCGTGCCAGGCCTGAACACTATAAACATGACTTATCACTGTTGATGTTCACCTTGCTCACCTGGCTGAAGTAGAGTTTGTCACATTTCTGTTTTAAAGTTACTCTTACTACATCACCTGCCTTCTATACTGAACTCTGGAATGGAGTCCCTGTGAATAGCAGTGGGGAGTTATGTTTCAACTCGTTGAGGTTACAATATCTACATAAATCATTTGTAATTATTCTGTACAGGATATTTATCTTTTCTCCTCCAATCATTAATTCCTTCATTTGTTTATATTACTATGGATCCATGAATATTTATTTTATACATCAGGTTTTTTTTTTTTAAATCCAATACCACATTATTTATTCATTGTTTACTTTGTTCAGAATGTTACAGCTTTTGCCATTGAATTCTTTCACTTGGCTTCTGTGGCCCTTTGATATAACCTTATCATTTTGCTTTTGAGCACTTTCTTACTTTCTGGTAGTAAAAAATATTCTAGATCCATATTGTATGTATGTTTGCATTCATTTTTTTGTGTGGACATAAATCAGTTGGGAAAAGTACCTAAGAGTGTGATTGCTGGGTTGTATGCTATGAATATGTTTAGCATTGTAACTGCCATATTGTTTTCCGAAGTGGCTTTACCATTTTATTCTCACCAGCAATGCTTGAGGGTTCCTGTTGTTCCATATCCTTGCCAGCAATCGGGATTTTCAGACTTCAGGATCTTAATTATGTTTATAAATATGCAGTAGTATCTCATTGTTTTAATTTACAGTTTTCTAGTGACCAATGATGTTGAACATCTTATCATATTCTTATTTTCCTTTTGTGTATCTTCCCTGATGAGGTGTTTAAGGTCTTTGGCCCATGTTTTAATTGGGTTGTTGCCTTATGGTTGAGTTGTAAGTGTTCTTTTCATACATTGGGTATATTATCCTGTATGTATTTTGAAATATTCTCTTCCAGTGTATGGGTGTCTATTTTAACAGTGACTTTCACAGAGCAAGTTTTTAACTTTAGTAAAGTCCAACTTACCAACATTTTTTTTCCACGGTTTATGCTTTTGGTGTTATATCTAAAGTACTATCGCCAAACCTCAGATCATGCAGATTTTTTTCTGGGTTTTCTTCTAGAAGTTTCATAGTTTTTCATTTTACATTTATGTCTGTGGTTCATTTTGAGTTATTTTTTGTGCAAAGTGTGAGGTCTCTGTGTAGGTTCATCTTTCTGCATCTGAACATCCATTTGTTTCAGCTGTTTGTTGGAAAAAATGATCCTTTCTCCATTGAATTACCTTTACACCATAGCCAAAAGTCAGCTCAGTATATTTCTGTGGGTCTGTTTCCAAGCTAACACTGTTGATCTTTCACCAATGCCATGCTGTCTTGATAACTGTAGCTTTATATAGCAAGTCAGTCTTGAAAGTGGGTAGTATGAGTCTGCCAACTTTCTTCCTTTTCGGTATTGTGTTGGCTATTCTAGGCCCTTTGCCTCTCCATATAAATCTTAGGGGGGATGTTCACTGAATTTTAAAAACTGGAAACTAAAATTAAAATGGTTAATCCTCAGCGATGCGAGTAAATGTGATGCTTTTAAAAATTTTTTCCAGGTGGTTCTTTGAAGCTCTGAAGTATCCTAAGTTTTCCAAGGCTAACGTCATCAATGGAATTCTCATGACAGTGGTGTTCTTCATCGTGCGGATTGTCTCGATGCCTCCTTTTTATAGCTACATTTATTCTGTGTTAGGAACAGAAGCCTACATAAGGCTTGGATTTTTAACCCAATGCTCCTGGATCTCTACTTGTATTGTTTTGGATGTGATGAATGTCATGTGGATGATCAAAATTACAAAAGGTTGCGTCAAAGTCATCTCTCTCATCAGACAAGAGAAAGCCAAAAGTAGTCTTCAGAATGGAAAACTTGACTAAAAGTTGGCTGTTGATAAGCATACTTTATTACTACCCGCATTATATCTACTGATAGGATGAATTCTCGGCATGTTCTTGTGCTTCTTATTAATTATACTTGTTATCGAGGGTTTCAGTGCTTTCTCTTTTTTTAACCTTTAGAAAAGAGAAACTAAAACTTAGCTTTTAGTCCAAAATTTCGTTTCTGATTTTCTTCTGCATTATAAGCATGGATAAAATCTTAAAGGTTCAAATAAAAAAATTATAAATATAGTGGCGAATCGTTCCAGAAATCTGTTAACCTGCATTGGTATTTTTCTCTGTGAAAAGATGACTATTCTAATTTGATGCGCTTGTTTTGTGTCACCAGGTTTTCTGAAAGAATGGAAACTGCTTTTAAATTTGTAAATAGCTCTCAACCTTTCGTTGTACTGCGCTCATTTTGTGCTATGGCTGTCAATACCTGTGGAGGGTTTAATTTCTGAATTGTTGAGCTGTTCTTTTTCTTAGGCTATTAGTAATAATGTATTTTTTTGTTTAGATATTCTATCATCTATTAATGGTGAAGTATTTTGCTTGCTTTGGGAATATTTAATTAGTTCAGTCATGGAAAATACTTCTTTCATTTTTCGATTTTTCAGACCTCACTTTATTATTTCTATTTTTAACATTTTATCAAAGTACTGCTTTTTTATTTGTAGTAAGTCTTAAGACAGATCTTTCAGAGCTCCTTGAGAGATGAATTCCTCTTTCTAAAAATGCATGTTGTAGATGACTATTTAGGCTAATAAGAGGAATCATTAAGAAAAAAGCTTTAACACTGCTGTCTCGGTTTCCCTGGCACTTTTTCCATGAAAAAAAAATATGATTTCTATTTGCAAAACCTCCCCTAAGTTCAGAACCCAACATCATCAGCACCAAAGTGTTATGCAGTATGTATATATCATGCTCCTAAGGTAGGCCTCTCCTTGATGAGACCAAAACTCTAAAAAATCAGTATTCACATTTTACTCACAGTTCACACCCATGCTTGCTTAGTCAATATTTTGAGTGCTTTGACTTTCTATCTTTCCTAAAGTACAGGGAAAAAAAAATAGTTAATTTAATCCAAGTATTCTGATCATCAATATTCTTGTCTTATGCGATAATACATGACTAGGGACTCTGGTTTTTTGTTTTCTGTTTTTTGGGTTTTGTGTGTGTGTGTGTGTGTGTGTGTGTGTGTGTGTGTGTGTGTGTAAGTATATGTTTGCTTTTTCTTTGATTCTTGCAACCCAAATATAGAATTATATAGTTATCTATTATTGCCTTTATTTTTCTCAAGTACTTGACTTTAATGATTGTTCTTACGTAAGAAAAAAAGAAATTTAACCAGTGACAGATACTTGAATTTAATTGAACCCAAACCAAAAGATCGAATCCACTCAGTTTCTCAGTTGGTAGAAGAATGATTCTCTTTTCATTGTTCATGTTATGATGAATCAACTTTGATTTAATTTGACTTGATTTGATTTGATTTGATCTGGCTGTCTAATGCAGATAGAGCCTGATAAGTTTTAGACCATTTAAAGAAGGTAATTGAAATCTCAGTCAGTGAGAAAATCAAATTGATCAGCTTATACTAGGTATACTTATTTTTGAATGACTTAAAGTAATGTAAAGTATAGGTATTTGCTTTTAAAGCTACTGATATTACATTGATAATTTGTTACCAAATTTTGTGCCTTCCACATCATAGGCACTTAAATGTGTATTGGTGGTTTAGAGAGGGTAGGAAAGCACATGGTTTTATCTTGTTCTTTTCTTGCTCTTTTGCAAGAAAACTGACTTTTTAAAAGGAACACATTTATATTAGAAAACTATTTTGGAAATCAATTCCTTTAGAAAGAAGCAAAACTTGAAATAAATATTTTTGACTCTTTGGATATTTCTATAGTTTCTGAACAGATTTTAAACCCACCACAAAATGAAGTCAGTATAAAGCAATATATTGCAATGTATTGTAATATAAAACTCACTGCTCAGTGAGTTTCCATATAGTAGTTTGGGTTTTTATGCTTGCTACTTCATGCTTAAAACTTCATTTTTACTTTCATTGACAGTACTTTTCATCAGTATAGCTGCTCAGTGAGCAAGTGTGTTTAAAATAGCAATGCTTTGAACTAAAGTTTGTCATTCCCTTGGTCAGCAATTCTTATTTTATGCTGGCTGCATGACAGCTAATTCAACATCCAGATTCAATACCCAAAAGTAGAAGCTCCATGTTTCCTCTCACAACGCACATGAAATGGAAGAGACACTGCAAACTGCCGTGCTACTTTAAATCAGATTTTCATAGGAACTATACTTCGCTCTTCTAGGATTGTGTCCACCTACCTAAGATACAAGGCGTTAAAGACAGAACATATCATTTATTAAACGATGAATTTTTCATTTATTAAATGACAAACTTTTGCTAGACATTTTACATATTAAATATTTTGACTACATGGATTAATTTAAATGATTCTATTAGGCGTTCTGATATTTAACAACTCTATTAAAATATTTGTAGAACATAAAAGCAAATTGGTATAAATTTTTAAGCAACTCTATTTTTATAGAAAAAGATTAGTGACAACCTGTAACTATAAAGATGTTCTTTGAACATGTAGTTGTCTAAAAAAATAAACGATTCTTACAAAATTTTAGAAATGAATGAAAATCAGCATGCAAGATCATAGATTCTGCATCTGATATTTGGGAGAATTTAAAAATTATGAGTTTGAGTTCATAGAGTTTGCATTCTTGTGTCGAAAATCTTTCTAGTGAGTATTGTTTGCATTTATTTAAAACTCAAAATGGAGTTACATATGAGTAAAAAAAAATAACTCCTGCATAAGTTGTGTCTTGATACCTTATAGTGAGTTAAGATGCAATTTTTATTCCACCTGTTTTATTCCACCTGTTTAGTTTTGTTGTTTCATGAGCTAGCACTGTGTTAAGAGAAATAATAATGTCTTCACCATTCCTAAGGGTGACTGATATACCGTGGATGCCCCAGAACTATTGTAAAGGTCTAGTTTTAAAAACTGCCTAGTATATGGGTGTTTGAATCAAATCCTTTTCTAAATTTTAATCTACTTGATTCAATCGTTTGCTAAACTATCAGTTTTTAAATTGGATACTTTCTTTGAGGTGTATCCGGTGTTTGGAGAACCGTCCCTTCACGGGCATGAAGGGCCAGCTTTATGCGTTACACCATTTGTCATCCTGCATTAGAAACAGTCTTATGGAGATGTCTAGGGGAGAGTTGTAATATTCATGTTCTGTTTTGCTTTTGAGGGAAATAAACATGTTCCAAAAGACACTATTAAAATAAACGTTTGAACAAATTTCTGTTTCTAGGTTACTCTTAACTCCAATACATAAATATACATATGAATTGGCTTATCAGTGGTTTACTCTGTTGCTTGAAATGGAAAAGTCCATGTCATTGTTGACATCATCACTTATATTCATGGAAGACTATGCATTTATATGTTTTGAATTCCAGAAGAAGCAAACTCGTAGAATTTTATCAGAAATGTGGCACAGTGTTTCTCCGCAGTTATGAACCAGCACAGCAGTGAGACCCCTCCTGTGTCTGGAGACTGTGGGCACACGCACAAACCACCCAGCCTTACCCACAGCTGGTTGACGACAGGCACACTAAAGCTACCGAAAGTGAGTTTTGACACGAAACATACGTAGTACATGTGAGAACAGTGGGAAGCCAGCAGGACCTGGAGTTGGAGACACCACGACTGATTTTCCCTTAAAAGTCATGATGCTCCTCCATCATGTAGAAGTTTCTCTCTGAATCCTCCCAGCCCTTCCATCTCCTCCTCTTAACACCCTGACGATTTTATCGGCACCTCCATCTCTTATGCCAACACCTTTCAATGTCAACTCTTGAGGCTTCCCCATGCCCTTAAGCTTCCCAGCCTATTGTGGCAAATTTCAAAGTATTCAAGCATGTTCTTCCGGGGCGGGGGGTGGGGGCGAAGCATTACAGTAAGTTTAAGTGGGAATCAGACAAACCATAATTGCTAAGAGGCTATCGGAAGCCATTTAGTACTTAATAACACTTGTTACAAGATGAGACAAGGCTAATGAGACTATAGTTTTATTGAGAAACATCTGTAGTCTCTTTCTTAAACTGGCTCAGCAGGAAGAGCTTTAGAATACGTTTCAGCTGGGGAGTCATTGCAGGCATGCACATTATCTAAATGCTCTTCCTTAGACCCTATGACTGGAAGAGGAGGAACTGAGGTGTCTGGCAGCGTTACTGAGTCCTGCTCTTTAGTTGACCAAATTTAGTTATGGTCGTGTATCCTTTAAAAACAAGCTGACCAGCAAGTGGATTACTCAGCATACTTTACAAGTGCAACACCCAAGGACTTGAGCCCTGTCCCTTTCCAGCCTAGACTTCCAACTGCCTCTATATAGCTTTGGTAGTAAGTTGTACCTGTATTTGAAGATATTTTGCATAACAATGAAGAACTGAAGGCTAGCTGCTAAAGATTGGGTTGTTTGCATTGAAAATGTTTACACTGATTCCCTTGAGCAGTAGACAGTTTTGATATCAGGCCCTATATATAAGACCAAAAACAATGAGAAATATTTCTAAATCTTAAAGATAGAAATACAATACCTCTGGCTAAAAACTCGTTAATTATCATCTGTATATGTTTTTCTTTATATCTTTACATAATTCTTTCTGTAATTAAGCGCGCGTTAGGTGTTTGCTGCTTCTTGGTTAATGAAGCCTGAAAATATAACTGTAAATAAAATATGCTATATTTTTTCTGTTTCTTGCTTGGTTTGCTTCTAGTGTGGTCATATCTGCTTTTTACTTAAGGAATTTTTGCACAGATAATATTCTCTTACTGACTTGTAACTAGGATGGTTATGAGGTTTTTCTGGTAATTATTAGAATTTGTAAAAATAACCTTTAGACATAGATTTCATTTGAAAAAGTTACTCGAAAATTGCAGCAAATGTGATAGCCATAGTGATATATACAATTTTTTTTCTGGGAATATATACAACATTACTACTTAATTGTTAGAACGATTTTGGAAGTCTTTCAAAATACATTTAACACTTTGAGAACACGCCTTCTAATTTATTTACATAAGGCTGAATGAAGAACTTTGTTTTCTTTACAAAATGTGAGACTTGGTAATTTACACATCAGTGTTCTTCAGATTTATCAGCATTTAAAATAGCAATTTAGTATTCTTTCGTCTCTGGTTGTGCTTAATTTGGAGGGGACTACTTAATATCTCTAGGTAATTCCCTTAACATTTTCAAATGTTTGTATACTTTATATGTGTGCCAATTTAAGGTATATGCAACTTCTAAGCAATAATCTGCATGTTATACAAGGTTGGCATTCCTTTATCATGACAATTTTATTTGATATGAATTTTAAGAATGTGTATAAAATCAATATCCTATATATAAATCATCCCACCTCCCAAGGAAAACCTTCAGATTTTCTTGTGTTAGAACACTAATGTGGTGCGAAGCTTTGTATTTTGTGAGAGAAAATTAATAAAACCACAGTTATTTAGTGCAAAAGTTCGAGTCTGCAAAGTGTACACTTTAATAGTAATTAATGAATACATTGATGAGAAAAATTACTTTCCTCCAACCCAATCCTCTCTTCTAGCTCTTGAATCCTAAAGCTCCTATTTATTCTTCACGATGCTTATAGGACTTGTTCACTCTGCTCCCTCCCTTCTCTCCCTGAGGTCCCCGCCTTGGAACAACCCAGAAGGCCCAGCAGACAGCATAGTCATGCTTGTTGATGGAAGGAATGGCGCTATCTAATCAATAGGCTCTTTTAGATTAGGTAAAACTTTGGCAGTTATGTTTTTAATCTCTCTCCCCATGTCCTTTAGGCCTCTCATGCGGTCTCAAGTGTTTTTTGCCAAATGTCTTGGCTGAAATTCCTCCCTTCTCAAATTGCCCCTGGCCTTAATCTTGCATCTTGGTCCGAGAATATCCAGTAGATCAGGAAGCAGAGAGCTAATTGAATAGAATACTGAAGTGGTTTGGCCTTTGGAAAGAGTATCATGAGTCATGCTTCAGAACATGCCTAAAATGTTGTGTCAAGACTGGCAAAGGAACAGCTGAATTTCAAAATTAAAATAGCAGCCACAGCTGTTAGTGGAGATAGGCCACAGGTAAAATTACAAGGACTGAAAACCCCTCGAAGCAAGTGTAAATGGGTGCTCTCTCTCTCACACCTCAGGCAGTCTCAAAGATGAGCCACCCTTTATTTCCTGTTCCTTAGTCTTTACCAAAGTGAACTTACTGCTTTCCCTCCCTGTCACGGGTCTTAGACATGCACAAAATAAGCAAGTTGGCAAATTTGCAATTTCCCCCCATTCTAGTAACTGATAATCTGTTCCTAGATGCTCCTCACAAATCAGACTCTTCGCAGCTGCTTGAGTAGCCCATGGTTGCTTATGGCACAGTGCTACTAGGCTTGGAGCCTGACTCCCACCTTGGCGAAATAGCCCCTTCCTCTGTTCATCTGCCTCCCGCTAAATTCTTCCACATCTAGTCTTGTCTTCTTACCCAATTATACCACTCCAGAAATTACCCGGGCAGTACTTTCAAAGAGGACTTGTAGGGAGAAATGAAATGTAATATGGATGATGGGCTGCATTTCTAGGGAGTATAAAGTTCAGGGATAGATGGAAATTTGGAAAGAATGACAGAAAAAGAGAGGTAAACTTCAGGAAATAGGAAAAACAAAGTAATAAAATGCTATGCAGGTAAGCTTTGCATTTTGGGTGACACGAACTTCTCAAAAGTGACTACGGTGAAATTCATGTACACGTTACAAGAATTTTTGTCTTTTCTTCATTAAATTGCAATATGAACATTCATTGTATATGCCTTTTTTCCTTCAGAATTTTATTTAAGTCCCAATTAGGTAACATGCAGTGTAATATTGGTTTCTGGTATAGAATTTAGTGACTCATCACTTCCATACAACACCCAGTGCTCATCACAATTGCCCTCCTTCATCCCCATCACCTGTTTCACCCATCCCCCCACCCACCTCCACTCCGGTAACCATCTGGTTTGTTTCTTAAATTCCATTTATGAGTGAAATCCTATGGTATTTGTCTTTGTGTATGCATATACATGCAGGTATGGTGTGTGTGCATGAATCTATCATCTTTCCATCTTAGCAGTGTGTCACCCACTGCTGACAGATGTCTCTTTTTTTAAAAATTTTTTTAACATTTATTTTTTTGAGAGACAGAGTATGAGCGGTAGAGGGGCAGAGAGAGAGGGAGTCACAGATTTGAAAGCAGGCTCCAGGCTCTGAGCTGTCAGCACACAGCCCAACATGGGGCTCGAACTCATGAATGCGAGATCATGACCTGAGCTGAAGTCAGATGCTTAACTTGACTGAGCCACCCGGGTGCCCCTGACAGATGTCTCCATGCAGAGGCAGGACTGAGCAGGCATCCCAGTGGAACAGTGATTCTGGTGGACTGCCTGAGCCCACAGCAGACCCTGAGTCCTGGTCTGTTGTAGTTACCAAAAAACCCAACTATGCCCAATGATTAAGCTTTGTGGAATAATTTGTGTTGTCAGGTTCATCATGAGAGGTTTTAGAAGATGAAATGTGCAGTTTCAAAAGTATACTGCGCTGTGTACAGAAAGGATGTCTGAATGGATGTGGCACAAGAGGGTAGGATTTTGTTTGAATTGTAAACTGGAAAAGAGCAATGTGCAAAGAGTGAGGTGCCCGAGAGCCCAAGGTACCGGTGAAGAAGTATCTTCATTTCTGAGAGTCTTAGTTTTGTGATCTGTAAAATCATGTTTCAAGTATCTCTGATGTTCCTTTCAACTCTCCCATCCTGTTAGTAAGAGCTTTAATTCGAAACAAAGCAATTAGAACGGAGCAAGTGTAGCTTTAAGGCTTAGTGAATGTGATTGGAACAACATCTGAGAGAGTTTCTCAGATGGGAGTACAGAGAAGTAGGCAGTAATGGAGAAATTGACTAAGCAACCGTGAAATGGTTAAGCCTGATGTGTGCCCTTGGACAAGGAAGAAAAACAAAAGGGCCAGATCTGGTAAATATTGCAAAGGGAGAACCAGAATGGTTTAGAAAAACTGAACGGAACTGACGGTTAAGGCTGTGGAGCGGGGAGGTGACAGATGCCATTGGATGTGATGTCAGAACGTGGGGAGCCGAGGACTCAGCTGGAGGTTGGAGAATGACTACTGTCGGCAGCTCTTAAGGGGACACTGTGGATGAGAGGAAAGAGGGAAGTCAGGGACTGAGGCATTTTTCTATAAATGAGGAAGGGCAAGGTACAGTAGTTGGAAGAGCAGAGTGGAGCCTGGGTGGACTTCTAACATAATGGCAATGTGAAGAATTCAATCTGGGGGAAAGAAGAAGTCTCTCAAAATGCCTCACTGTTGTAGTTTCTATTGCTTTTCTCATTTCTGAACCATGGCCTTGCCTTGACCCCTCATATCTGTGTGTTCTGTGTTCCTGACTGTCACCCATAGTCTCCCCATGGTCCTTTCAGAGCTTGGGTACAGCCTAGAGATGATACCCAGGGGCCTTATTCTCTGGGTATCATCTCTAGATCGTACTAAGGCCCCTTCTGGAGAGTCTGGCTGCAGGTCCGGTAGTTGGGGGCTGCTGCAGATGGAGAGAGCTGCAGCCTTGGGGGGGGGGGTGTTAACTGCCTAGGTGCGGTGGTCTTTGGATGGTGGGGGGGGGGGCAAGGTTCAAAGCAGGGAGCAGAAGCCGGTATAACCTGGAGCAGGCACAGGGAGGCTGCTGTGAATGTCTTAGGTCTCCAGTTTCTGTGTATGAATTGCCAGGAAGGCGACACGGAGAAGCACTCTAAAACGTTCCCTCTTGGACTGCCATACGGTCTCCTAATTGGTCTCTCCCACTACACACTCTCTTCCTGCCCATCTGTCACACACGCTACTGACTGACTCACTTTCAAACACATCCTCAATATGTGTCACAGCCCTGCTCAGAATTTCTGAATATTCTGAGAATACTCTCCTCCCAAGTCTAAACTCCTACAAGGAAATTTAAAGTTCTCCGTGATCTTGCCACACCCTATCCATCCAGGTTCCGGCACACGGGTGCCACTACCTGCACCTGCTCGGCCAGCTGCACACACCCTTGCACACTTGCTGTGCCTGTAGCCTAGAGGGCCTTGACTCTCACAAATCTGTCACCTACGTATCCTCAAGACACATGCTAAGAGAATCCGTTCCTCTTTTCTCCACTAAAAACAAAACAAACACGTCTAGATAGAGTTAAGAGGAATACACTCATTAAATCATGTTAGTATTTATTAAGCACTGGCTAGATTGCCCAGTGAGTTCCTGGAACAACCAGGATAAATAAATTCATTCTTGACTGAGCCTGGATCTCAGAACTTTCCTGGGGAAGCTTCTACGGCCATAGCCAAGCTGTTATGTTTTCTGTCAGCCTAAAGATCAAAGACATTAGTTCACCACCCCCACTGGCTAGGGCAAGTAGTAGGAGCTCAGCCCTCCTCAGACTTCTGCACAGGCTTTCATATTTTGAGTAGCACGGTGGAAGGACTTCATCTGGGAGTCTGAAAACCTGGATTCCAGTTCCAGTTCACCACCTGATAGTGACCAGTTTAGGCAAGTGTTTTCACCTTCTTGACATTTGGTTTTCATCTGTCAGGTGATGAGTTCGGCTGGGTGAGTCGAAGGGCCCTTTTCTTTCAAATTCCAACATCCTATGATAATAGTAATTGGAATCGAGGTTGGGCAGCCTATGAGCATAATTCTCATCAGCCAGCAATTCTAGAATATTGGTTTCAGTTGGATAAGTTTTTGGAGGTGGCTTGAATTCAAGTTTGATTGTGACTGTGTGCCCTTGAGTAAGGCCCCTTGTCTATGCCTCCTTCTTCCCCACTTGCAGGAGGAGATGGTATCACTTGCAATCGATGAACCTAGCCAAAAGAGGCTGAGTATAATATTTGCTGAGTGCTTCAAGATTCTTAGGGGAAAGAGATAAAGTTTTAATGATGTACTTTCCCACTATACTTGAAGCCAAGTTGATTTTTTAAATACTCTTCCCAGTGTTAACCTTTGAAAGATGTAAACATCTTGATCATGGTATCCAAAAATGGAACCCATTTTCTTTATTTCCCACAAGAAAATATAATCGGAAAGGAAAAGAGACAACCAATGAAAATGTAAATAGTAAGTTATTTTTTCCTGTCTCACCAAAACAAAAAATCTGAATCCTCCAATTATCTTGAGAAGTCAGTCTACCACTAATAGGTCAATTACCTTGGTTGACTCAGTACTGGGTAAATCAGACTTTCCATAAGATTTCTGTGTTCTTAGTGACTCTAAGCATCATGGCCTGCTAAGGCTATTTGATGGGCTCTGTGCAGAGTGAAGTCCAGGATCAACTAGGATGGGGAAATTATTTTAACAATGTTTATCGTCTGTGACTTAGTTGGGCGGTACACTTAGTTGTTTCCTGTAACTTTATTGGTCTTCAGCTGACTGGTAATGGAATAATCTATAGTAAAGATCCACTCCAGGTTTTTACACCCTAAGACACCATGTCATGAAGAAAAGTAATGAAATAAGTAAATCTGCATTGCTCTAGGGGAAGATGCGAATGATTCCTTAGCATTCTAATGAGTAAAAATAAATACTAATTAGGATTTATGTTCTAAAGAATGGAGTGAGAAAATGAATATGTCAGTATGTTAATTTTTTTCTTTAAAAATGACTAAAATACTTTTATTTATAACTTTGGGCCATTCTTTTTAGTAAGGCGTCTAAGCTGTGTATTAAAAATGTGAGGCACCCTGGGGTGCCTAGGGGGCTCAGTTGGTTAAGTGTCCGACTTTGGCTCAGGTCATAATCTCACAGTTCGTGAGTTCAAGCCCCACATTGGGCTGTCTGCTGTCAACACAGAGCCTGCTTTGGATCCTCTGTCTCCCTCTCTCTCTCTCTGCCCTTCCCCTGCTCGCTCTCTCTCTCTCAAAATCATTAAAAAAATATTAAAACTGCGAAGCCAGAAAGAAGTCTACACTCCACTGTCCATCCCTTTCGTGACTCCCCAATCATTAGCTTCAACTCTTAAATATCCTTATCCTGGATCTAACCAAATGCCTACATTTTCTATGTTTGACTCAGGCTCCAGAGACCTGCCGGAAAGCCTGTGTAATTGGAGTCATCACAAGTTCATGGTCTCAGTCATTCACTTAAAAAACACTTACACATTAGGTACCAGGTACCATGCAAGGCAGAGGGTATAAACAGTGAACAAAACTGTCGGGTCCTTCTCCACAGGGAACAGAGGTAAGGAGCAGCAAAGCATATATATGTCAAGCGACTCCATGGGCCATGTCTCCTTTCCTCTTTCATCCCAGATCTAGCACAGTGTTTCACATATAGTAGGTCACGCGATCAGAAAACATCTAGTCAGCACTTACTATGTGCCAGGCTCTATTTTAGGCTTTGGAGGACATCACTGAACAAGGTAGACAAGGAAGGCTCTGCCTGCTTAGAACTTACATTCTAGCCACTGGAGAACAGCAGTAAACAAGCCCGAAAAAAAAAGAAATTACAAGGTAATTTCAGGCAATGCTAGGTGCTGTGAAAGAAATAAAAGACAGTGGGGATTGGGAGGCATTTTAGAAAGGCCATTTTGTGGAGATGACCCTTGTACTAAGACCAAGTGTTGTGATGAGCAGTCCGGGCAGAGGAAATAGCCAGTGCAAAGTCCCCGAGGTGGGGATGCTTTGGTGTGTTTCATTAAAGGAAGTCGCTGTGACTGGAGTATGGTTAGTGAGGGGGAGGAGAGAGATAAGATGTGGTCTGAGAGGTAAGCACGCACCAGATCATACTGGGCCATTAGGCCATTGTAAGGTGTTTGGCTTCTCATCATGCTTGGATGAAGCATTCCAGGTTGGAAGCAGTCCAGGGGAGAAATATTGCGGCTTACATGCAGGCTTTCGCACATTTGTTAGCACAATACCCAAGAAGACATATATTCTATGTTATGACTCTGTACGTAAACACATATGCATAAACAACAAGTTCATGAGACGGTCCCCTTACCATGAGTGATGTGCTCTGAGATTTTCTTTTCGATTTCACTGTAAAAGAAGAAATACTGGTTGTCACCCACTAAACTGATTTCATAACTCATCAATGGGTTGCAACTCGTGATTTTTGTAAAATACTAGTTCAAACTAAAGTGCTGACAGTAGAGATGGAGAGAAATGAACAGATTCGGGGTATATTTTAGAAGTAGGGTTGACAGCGGTTATTGACAGACTTGTGGGGAGGTAAGGAAAAAAGCATGATAAATGATTCCCTATGATTTTGGCTTGAACAAATGGGAGGATGGCTCTATATCCTGAGATGGGGAAGACCAAGGAAGGAATATGTTTGAAGGGAGGGGTAGAGGGGAAATCAAGAAATCTTTAAACACTTTGAAAAATTCTGATTACAAATGTTCATATACATATAGAATATGTGTAATATTAATTGCACAAACCAACAATAAAAAATCTTTTCATGTAGACTCTTAAAAATGCTTCTAAAATGTTAATTTTATTTTGATGATAGAAGTAAAGCCTGGTTACTAAAATAAAAGAGAAAGAAATGGGATCCATGGTATGGCCACATAAAAATGACCACGATTGGTTTTTTTAATGTAGGAAAGTTTGTTTTTTAAAAATGTTTATTTATTTATTTTTGAGAGAGAGAGAGAGCACACAGAGGCATGCCTACATGCTTGAGCAGAGGAGGGGGAGAGAGAGAACCCCAAGCAGGCTCCACACTGTCAAGCGCAGAGCCTGACACAGGGCTCCAGCCCACAAACCATGAGATCATGACCTGAGCCAAGATCAAGAGTCAGATGCTTCTAACCAATTGAGCCCCCCAGGCCCCCCCCCCATGATGAATGTTTTAAATGTTTCCTTAATGTAACTTTTTCTATGCATTTTTTTGTCATCACCTAGGCTTTTATACAGGTAATTGTTTAGGATTGGAATTATGTAAGTAGTTTAGAGCTAATCAGTGGATTTGGAAACAGTGAGGTTCATGGTCATTGATGCTTAATAAGTAGCTCTATTTTGTAATAATAGGTGATTTTAATGGGAAACCCAGTTATTTAATCCACTATTTCTCAAACTTTAAATATCTACACACATGATCACATCATATTTTCTCATCACTTTCATATATGTGCCCAGATTGGGACATATATACTCCATATACTCTCCAACATCCAGGATTTAAAATTTTCTTCAAATATAAAATAATGACTAAACATGCTTGTCCAAACTACATGTGTCATTTCTGGCCTCCTTCACTCTTCATTCTGATGCATCTCTTTAAAATCTCTATACATTGAAACTTACTCCATGACCCCATTCCTTAATGACCAGGGCTTTCATCAAGCCCGATTGGTCTTTACATACAGCAAAGCTTATTTCATGGTTCTGATAACTGTTAGATACTGTGTCTATAGTAATCTCAAATCCATAAAAATACATACTCTTATATTTCATCACTTACTAGTCACTCTGTTGAAGCATTGTCTTGGGCTTTATATAAACAAATATGAGGAAGAACATGGTCCTTGCTTCAAGGAGTTTATAAATCCAGTCTCCTCATTAGACAACTTTTTTTAAAAAATATAAAGTATATCTTTTTAAAGTTTATTTACTTATTTTTTTGAGAGGGGGTGAGGAGAGGGACAGAGAGAGAGAGAGAGAGAGAGAGAGAGAATCCTAACTAGGCTCTTGCTGTCAGCACAGAGCCCAATGTGGGGCTTGATCTCATGAACCACAAGATTATGACCTGAAACAAAATCAAGAGTCAGGCACTTAACGAACTGAGCCACCCAGGCACTCCATCAAATAACTTTTAAAAAATAAACTTTTAATTTTAGAACAGTTTTAATTTATTGAAATATTGTGAAGATAGTACAGTGCCCACGTATCCCAAACCCAGTTTCCCCTTTTATTATCATTTGTTACTATGGTACATAGTTTTACAGTCAGTTTGAATCATACCATTTGTAGAATTTTGAATTCTCAACTTTTCACTTTACAGTAGATCATAAGTATTGTTTCCACTTAAAGTGAATATTAGTGCTAGCCAGGTACTCTAGATTTTCCCTGTGCCACTCACCTCATTCATCAGATGAGGAAGTGGAGGTTAAGACCAGAGTATGAAGTAAAACCACAGCTGAAGGCGCCCATCCCCAGGTCCATGAGTATAACATGGCTGCTTCTCACCTACCAGTGAGAAGATGTGAGGATGTAGGGAATAGCCCTTCATGCAGTCGTTCAACCACCCCGTGCTCACTGAATGCCCCCTGTATATCAGAGTTTATTCAGTTGGTACGGAAACAGCAATACAGCTGTTCACTCCCTACTTTCCCTACTCTCCAGTAATTTATAAATGTTTTTGAGTTGAGATCACAGAATAAAAGGACATTGAGTTTCTGCTTTCCTTCGGTGAAGCAGGAAGGGCAAAATGTACTGGGTAGAAACAGCTGAACATAATTTCAGAGGGTTGTTGTGGTAGGCTGATGATGGCCCTCCAAAGATGTCTATGTCCTAATCCCTGTAGTCTGTGAATGTTACTTTACATAGCGAAAGGGCTTTTGTGGATGTGATTAAGTTAAGGATCTTGATTATACAGGATTCTCCAGATGGGTCCAATGTAATCACAAGAGTTCTTATAATACAGATGGTCCCTGACTCACAGTGGTTCAACTTCCAATGGTGTGAAAGCAATATGCATTCCGTAGAAACTGTGCTTTGAATTCTGAATTTTGATCTTTTCCCAGGCTAGCAGAATGCGGTGTGATGCTCTCTTGAGAGGCGGGCAGCGGCAGCCCCAGTTCCCAGTCAGCCACGTGATCACGAGGGTAAACAACCAAAACCATTTTGTGCCCATTCGGTCATTCTGTTTCTCATTTTTATAGTAGTCGATAAATTACATGAGTATTCACAACTTTATTATAAAATAGGCTTTGTGTGAGATGACTTTACTCAACTGTAATGTTGGTGTTCTGAGCACATTGAGGGTAGGCCTGGCTGAGATACGATGTGCAGTAGGTTAGGGGTATTAAATGCATTTTTGTCTTATGTTATTTTCAATTTCTGATGGGTTTTTCAGGATGTAACTTCATCCTAAATTGAGGAAGATCTGTATAGGGAAGGAGGCAGGGGAGGTGACAAGAGGTGCCCATGGCAGGGATGGGATTACCGGCTGGAGACTCTGAGACGGAGAACATGGGCAGCCTCTAGAGGCTGGAAAAAGCAAGAAACAGTTTTTCCTAGAGCCTCCAGAAGGAATGCAGCCTTGTCCGTGGTTTGCTTTTAGTTCCTTAAGACCCATTCTGGACTTCTGACCTCCAGACCTATGAGGGAAAAAATTTGTGTTGCCTTAAGCCACCAAATTGGTGGTAATTTGTTACAGCAGCAATAGAAACTAGTGCAGCTGGTAAGCTGACTACTTTTTAGAAAAAGAAGAAAGTATTCCTAAGATATTGTAGGATTATAGAATGTTTGCCTCTAAGGTTCAACACTGCTCTATCTAATCCAATAGCTTCATTTTTTAGAAGAAAATAATGATGAAAAGGAAAGTATCGGACAAACTCTTCCCTATTCAAACTGATTATAATACTTGGGGTTTGAAACCATATATGTAGCAACATGATTCATAATAGCCCTGAACTGGAAACAACTCAAATTTCATCAATAATAGAATGGAAAACCCATTGCTATCTATTCCCACAACAGAATACTACACGGCAACGACAAAGTATGAACACAATTACAAGGAATAATATGGATGAATCACATGAACTCATGTTATTGTTGAGTGAAAGAAGACAGATACAGAGGTAATACCATATAATTGCATTTACATAAATTTCTAAAACAGGCAAAACTAATCTATGATGTTAACAGTTACCTTGGAGAGGGATGGGGGCTGGGTAATTATAGGGAGGGGGCAGGATGGAGGCTTCTGGGATCTGGCCGTGTTCCGTCTCTTGATCTCAGTGCTGGATACGAGTGAGTTCATTTGGTAAAATTTGTGCAAACTTCTGGATGCTATACAGATTTGTGCAAACTTCTGGATGCTATACAGCAATAAAAAGTTTACTTAAAATAAAACCATGTAAATGTGTGCTCCCAATGGTTGTTTTAACAGTTGTTTGATATAAAACAATATGAGCCTTTAGGGGGAAAATAATGAGCAAAATCCCCTGCTGGAGCCTTCTTGGATTCATTGCCCCAAAAGGGAACCAACACCCCTCCTTGGCTTTAGAATATTGGATTTAAAAGTTTGTTCTAAAACACTTGAAACACTTACTTTATGCTGTAGGGAGAGCTTCTCTCTCCTTCTTCCCCCAGAACACAGTATTTTCAAGCTAATATTTTAAAATATTATTTAATTGTGGGGAAGTACTTTGGTTGGAAGGAAAGTCTTTAATAAGTTAGCGATAAATAGTGATTGTGTAATTATGGTTCTGTGGAAGAATGAGGCTTTCTGGTGTGCTTGGAATTCTATCTACCTGGGGCATCCTTTATTTTGAGCAGACTGCTGGTAGAAAGCTAAGGCTAGAGTCTGACTAAGGAGACCTTTCACACTAAATATTGAAGGAGGGTAATCTGTACAAGTCTGGTGGATTCATTTATAGAATGCTGAACAATTTAAATTTAAATACTAAATAATCTATTGATTAAATGGTTTCAATAACAAACATTTAAATAATAAACATCCTAAACAGATTCCATGGGGAAAAAAATTTCCTATAATAAATATTATCTGTAAGCTGCGTGGTCCTCACATAATTTTTGATTTCCTGGAAATAAACAAAAAAATTATAGCTAATGGTTGACTATCTTGGGGGAGCTTCTTGCTCTTCAGCAAACGTTGAGGAGAAGTGCAATTAAATTTAAGTAAAGCTTTACCCTGGCAGGCTAGTGCTCTGTTTATTGTGCTCTTGAGGTCACTGGAGTGTGAGCACTTCCAACATTCTCTTATCTTTGCTGAGGAGGATGAGAGCCAGCACAGCACTTAGAATTCTCAAAGCACTTCTACAAACAGGATTACTTCAGCACAAGGTTCATTATCAAATGTCATTGTGACCTCCAGCATTTCTTTAATTTTACCAAAGCCCGAAAAAGTTTGAAGGGTGCTTGTAATTTTATTTCACAATGTTGAGGGAGCTGAAATTATAAAGTGAATATTGACTTAGTACAACTTTAGTTTTGGCACCTTACTTTCTACCAAAACAAAATGAGTGAAAGTTGGTGCTCAACTCTGGTGGTGAATATTAACAACAACAACAGCTATCAAAGGGACATAATATGTAAAAACTGCAGTGCTGATCAGGGTAGCTAAGAAAGAGAGAGTATATAGATGCCCTTATTTTTTTAAGTCAAAGTTGGCAGCATTTTTGTGTCAAATTAAGTAAGCTATAGAAAAAGATGATTTCATGTATTACTTCCTCCGTAATAGCACTTAAGTTAAAAAAATCAGTTGGGAGAAGTTTTGTAGCAACAATATGAGATCTTAGAGAACAAACAGAACAAAAAGCATATTATGGACTAGATAACATTTATGAATTTCAGTGAAAAATATTTTCCTTATCATCTCTCCATTTTTAAAGACCTCAAATACTCATTTATTAATAGCCTAGCATAAGGGAAGATTGCCTTCCTTCCTTCTTTCTACTTTTCTTTCCTTCCACAATGAGTGAGGTATAGTACCAGACTCACAGCTCTTCTCATTGTGCTTACAAAGAATCAAGGGTTTTATTCAAATGCAGATTCTCATTCTGTAGTTTGTGCAGGGTTGGTGCTGGGGTTGACTGGAATTCCTGTTTTTTGGGTTTTTTTAGGACATTTTATTTTATTATTTTTTTAAATTTTATTATTATTTTTAATGTTTATTTATTTTTGAGAGAGAGAGAGTGTGTGTGAGCAGGGGAGGGGCAGAGAGAGAGAGGGAGACACAGAATCCAAGGCAGGCTCCAGGCTCCGAGCTGTCAGCAGAGAGCCGGATGCGGGGCTTGAACCCACGAACTGTGAGATAGTGACCTGAGCCAACCAACTGAGTCACTCAGGCACCCCTTATTATTTTTTTAATATAATTTATTGTCAGGTTGGTTAACATAAAATGTATACAGTGTGCTCTTGGTTTTGGGGGTGGATTCCCGTGATTCATCGCTTACAATTCCTGTTTCTAATAAGCTTCTAGGTGGTGCCAATGCTGTGGTATCTTAGACCACACTTTGAGTAGCAAGGATGGGGGAATGGTCCGTCCTCAAAAAAGTCCATAGCATAGTGACAGCCATTTCCATTCTCCACTGTAGTTCAAAAAGTCTCAGCTTATTTTTCAGATTACGTGTGCAACCCAGATGTCAACAGAAAGCTTCTCTTCGCTCTCAAGATCTAGATAAAATTAGATCAAAACACATCACTAATTCTGTAGCCTCTGAAAAACCAAAGATTTTCCCACAATTTATGGAATGAACTCAGAGGCGAGACCTGGCCTTTCTCTCATTTCCTCAAAAAATCCACCTGAACAAAGATGTTGTCTGCAGGCTTTACCAAGAAGGGAGAAAACAAAGGAGTTGACGTGACACAAGCACAAATACTCTGAAAGGAACTGTGGGCTCCTGCTTCCACAGGATGAGTCCGACATCTGAGTCTTCTCACTGTGCGAGGTGCTGTATCCGCCCTGTACTACATGGTAGCAATGTCACCCATGAGCTCATGCTTCCTAAGGGAGGCAGGGAGCTGGTAGTTGAGCTACGTATGATCACACACCCATCTGGAACTCTCCTTTAAAACAAGCCGGCCAAAACTTTCTTTTGTCTGGATAGATCCAGGAAAATCCATCGTTTAGCAGCGCTCATGGCAGAAAGGAAGAACGCACACCATGGGGAGCTGTGGGGTGTCTCCACATGATAGGATTTGGGCTTATGCTAAGTGATTTGGGGAGAACTTGAGGAAGTAGGGCTGTGCTTAGGATTGGATGTTGTCAGGAAACAGGTAATTCCATGATTGAGTATCTTAATCAATCTTACCTAAAAGGAGAGAAGACTAGGGGTGCCTGGGTGTCTCAGTCGGTTAAGTGTCTGACTCTTGATTTCAGCTCAGGTCATGATCTCATGGTTCATGGGATCGAGTCTGGCTTCAGGCTCTGTGCTGACAGTGTGGAGCCTGCTCGGGATTCTCTCTCTCCCTCTCTCTCTGCCCCTCCCCTGCTCTCTCTCTCTCTCTTTCCTGTATGCTCTCTCTCTCAAAGTAAATAAACATTAAAAAAATATTCTCTCTCTCCCCCTCTCTCTGCCCCTTTCCCACTCACATGCATGCACTCTCTCTCAAAATAAATAAACAAACATTAAAAAAAGAGAGAGAAGACTAGATGGAGGCTAGCCTATAATTGGTAAAGAAGCAGCAGTCATTCATATCAGGCAGGATAGAAGGCTGTTTAGTAATTTCTGTGGTTTGCACAATGTTTATGTCTGTGTGCAGACATGATTACGGAGTGGCCTTTTTTTATGGTCCTTCATGGTCATGGTCACAAAGTGGCCTTGCCTGATGTTGACGTTCTATGAAATTGTTGATGTGCAACAGGAGAGCCCCAAGGCCTAGCTGACAGTACCAGGCCAATTTCCGGAGGTCAAGAGCTGCTTTTCTCTTTCTCAATACATTTCAGAAGAAAAATATAATTACCTTTGTGTTTTTTCTCAGAGTCGTATAACATGGAGATAGTAAAGTGACAGACTGGACGGAATTTTCTAGATGAAGCACATAATCTTCCAAAATGGCAATATTTGTGGGTTAGGCAGAGAGAGCAAAACCCGTGTCGCTGGTGTGACCTTTACAAATTTACAAACGTGATCACATGTTTCGTTTAATAAGTTGAGTCCATGTTAGCAAGGAGTTTCCATACTCATCTTCCTCAAAAATGTCCAATAATGGCAGGTACAGATTCAACCCGAGCGCGGAGCTTTGTGGGTCCGTCCCCTTCCAGGAATCAAGTGAACCCTGGACTCTGATAAGTCGGTTGCCTCCGTTTGAGTCCACAGGTATCACCATTGAAGACCAGTTTTGCCGTTTGATGGACGATGTTGGGATGCCCTTGCTGGTCTGATCGATGGCTGTGCTGATCGCGGAAGTGCCATACACTGGGCACTAGGTTATAGCTGGTCTTGTTTTGTTTTGTTTTTCAGCTTCTCGGTGTCTCTTTGCGGGGCTACAGTTCCCAGATGTGGGTTAGGCAGCCAGGGTGCCAGCAAGCTGGAGAGATGCCTGGCTGCAGAGTACTAGCTGAGACCTGAGACCCAAGAAGTGAATTCAGTGCCCAGGGTAGTGTCAGGACATGCCAGTTCTTCTTTTCCTTTTCCTGAGAGAAGAGATGTGGACTTCTGCATCAAGTAGCTTTGCTTTAATTTCCAGCATAGTAACATATGAGCTGTGTATCCTTAGATAAGTTAGTCTCTCTGAGCCTTTTCTCATCTATTAAGACCAGGAGTAACAGTGGCCTTGTGCTTTCCGCTTCCTTTGTATATGGCATCTTCCTTCACATAGCAAGCCTCTCCTTTTCCTCCCCTTTCCACTTAATGGGAATCCTACCCATCCTTGAAGACCAAGTTCAGTCACTGTTTCCTCAGTGGCTCCAACCTACTGTGATCTCTGCTCCTTTTGAGGTTTTTATAGTAAACAGATACTCAACGTACTGCTCAGTTGGCACTTATCAGTCCTTTCCTTTGTAGAACGTTATTCTTATGGAGAGAGAAAAGAGCCAAAGAGGTAGGTTTAGAATAAACTGTTTTGTTTATTTTTTCACCAACTTTCTGGTTCAGGTCTCCTCTTTCTGCATCCTTTTCTTTTTATTTTCTTAAGATTTTATTTTTAAGAAATCTCTACCCCCAACGTGGGGCTCAAATTCATGACACCGAGACCAAGAGTCCACATACTCCTCTGACTGAGCCAGCCAGGCATAACCTCCTCCTGCATTCTTGATCTCTCAGCAGTAAAACATATTGCCCTGGTACTTCTTAGATATTCCACTGTGAGTTCTCATTGTAGTTTGAATGGGGGGGTGGGGGGGGGGAAGAGGCAAAAATGCCATTGGACGCTGCTTCTCCACCAGGGGTGTCAGGCTTCTCACTTTCCTGGCCATTCCCCTCACCTCCCACTAGATTAGGAGAGCTATAGGCTTTCCCTCTAATGACTGAGATCAGCTCCACCATTGCTGCCAAATGACAAAACGTCAGGCGAATTTCTCACCAGTTGTTGGAACCATCTGGCTAACACGGGACCCAAGCTAAACTTAAATCTTTTCACCCCTGCTGGTCTCCAGCAAGAACTTTCTCCAAATCGCTCCTGACGCTGCAACCAACGGTGTTTTCTTGCTCCCGAATCTTTGGCCAGGCCCTGCAGCGATCTAAAATGGTCATCTGGAAGCTCTACTCCATTTCAAAGCCGATCCCCAGCCTACAAAGAGCTTATTCACTCTGGCTCTGTGTCTGGCCCTACCCCACTTCTGTCTGGGATTGTGTCATACCATTAGCTTGGAATAATTTTTTATTATTATTAAAAATGTTTTTCTACCTCTTGACCCCCTTGACCCCTTTCTCTCATCCCCCACCTCTCGCCTCTGCCAACCACCAGTCTGTTCTCTGTATTTCTGAGCTTGTTTTAGTTATTTAGTTTTTCAGATTCTACCTATAAGAAGGATCATATGGTATTTTTCTTTCTCTGCCTGACTTAACTTCACTTGGCATGATGCCCTTGAGGTTCATCCATATCATCACAAACGGCAAGATTTCATTCTTTTTTGTGGCTGAACAATATTCATTGTATGTGGATATATGCCCCAATTTCTTCATCCATTCATCAGTGTACCCTTAGGTTACTTCCATATCTTGGCTATTATAAGTGATCCTGCAGAGAACATGGTGGCGCGTATATCTTTTCAAGTTGGTGCTTTTATTTTCTTCAGATAAATACCTGAAGTGGAATTACTGGATCATATGACAGTTCTATTTTTAACTTTTTGAGAAACCTGCATACTATGTTTTGTAATGGCTGCACCAATTTACATCCCCACCGACAGTGCACAAGTGTTTCCTTTTCTCTACGTCTTTGCCAACACTTGTTATTTCTTGTCTTTTTGGCAATAGCTATTCTGACAAGTGTGAAGGGCCATCTCATGGTGGTTTTGACTTGTATTTCCTTGATGATTAATAATGTTGAGCATCTTTTCATGTACTTGTTGGTCATACATGTCTTCTCTGGAAAAGTTTATTCAGATCTTCTGCCCATTTTTAATTGGATTGTGGGGTGGTTCTTTTTTTGCTATTGTTTATGAGTTCTTTGTGTGTTTATCAAATATATAATATGCAAATATTTTCTCCCATTCAATAGGTTGTCTTTTAATTTTGTTGATGGTTTCCTTTGTTGTACAAAAGCTTTTTAATTGGATGTAGTCTCCAATTTTATTTAATTTTGTAGTCTCCAAATTTATTTTTGCTTTTGTTGCTTTTGCTTGTGGTGTCACATCCAAAAAAATTATTGCCAAGATCTATGTCAGGGAGTTTACTGCCTATGTTTTCTTCTAGGAGTTTATGGTTTTAGGTCTAAAGTTCAAGTCTTTTAATCGATTTTGAGTTGATTTTTGTGTGTGGTGTAAGAAAGTGGTCCAGTTTTCCCAGAATCATTTATTGAAGACACTATCCTCTCCCCATTGTATATTCTTGGCTCCTTTGTCATAAGTTAATCAACTATATATGTATGGGTTTATTTCTGAGCTCTTTATTGTGTCTATTGATCTATGTATCTGTTTTTATGCCAATATGTTTTAATTGCTATAGCTTTGTAATATAGTTTGGAATCAAGGAGCATAATGCCTCCAGGTTTGTTCTTCTTTCCCAAGATTGTTTTGGCTATTCGGGGTCTTTTGGTTCCATACAAATTTCAAGATTATTTGTTCTATTTCCATGAACAATGCCACTGGAATGTTGATAGGGATTGCACTGAATATGTACATTGCTTTGATCAGTATGGACATTTTAACAATATTGATTCTTCCAATCCATGAGCACAGAATATCTTTCCATTTTTTTGTGTCTTCTTCAATTTCTTTCATTAGTGTCTTGTGGTTTCCAACATACAGGTCTTTCACCTTCCTGGTTAAATTTATTCCTAGGTATTTTATTCTTTTGATGCAATTGCAAATGGGATTGTTTTCTTAACTTTTCTTTTTAATAGCTCATTATTTGTGTATAGAAATGCAACCGATTTTTGTGTTATTGATTTTGTATCCTACAACTTTACTGAGTTTATTAGTTCTATCAGTGTTTTGATGGAATCTTTAGGGGTTCCTATATATAATATCGTGTCATCTGCAAATAATGATGGTTTTACTTCTGTTTTTCCAATTTGGATGCCTTTTATTTCTTTTTCTTGCCTAACTGCTCTGACTAGGACTTCCCACACTATGTTAAAATGAGGAGAGGGGGCATCCTTGTCTTATTTTTGATGTTAGAGGAAAAGCTTTAGGCTTTTCACCATTGAGTATGATATTAGCTGTGGGTTTATCATATATGGCCTTATTATGTTGAGGTACATTCCTTTTGTATTCGCTTTGTTGAGAGTTTTTATCATAAGTGGATGTTGAATTTTGATAAAATTTTCTACAGTTTTTCTACTTCCATTGAGATGATCATATGATTTTTATCTTTCATTTTGTTATTGTTATGTGTCACACTGATTTGCAGAAGATAAACCATTGTTACATCCTTGAGATAAATTACGTTGATCAGGGTCGGGTGTGTGATCCTTTTAATGCAATGCATTGTTGAATTTGGTTAGCTAATATATTATTAAGAATTTTTGTATCTATATTCATGTTCTTGTGGCATCCTTGTCTGGTTCTGGTGTCGAGGTAATGCTGGCTTCATAAAATTAGTTTGGAAGTGTTCCCTCCTCTTCTATGGAATTGACTCCTGGTTCCAGTTCATTATGGCAACATAGGAAGATCCTGAACTCACCTCCACCCACAGACACACTACATACGGAACAACTCCTCTTTAAAGAACGTAAAGTGTGACTGAGTGATGACTACATTTTGGGCAAATGAGAAGAAAACCACACTGAAGCAGATAAGAAAGGCTGGGACACAATCTCACCATAAATCCCTCCTCAGCATGTTGACCCACAACCAGGACAAAATTCAAAGCCTGGAAAACTCAAAACCTCTTCACTCCAAAAAACAAGGGGTTTGTACCCCATATCAGTCAATTTAACTTTTAAGATCTGCACTGGAGAAATGAGCCCCCAGAACGTCTAACTTTGGAAACCAGTGGGACTCATGTCTCAATATCTACAAGACTGAAGTGATATAAGAAACAGCTCTTAAAGGGCCAGCCCCGCCCAACCCAGCTCAGAGGCAGCTGATTGCACCCAGGCTTAAAGCGAAGAAGGCTCATATGAAAGCATCTGCTTGAAGGTCAGCCACCTAACTTAACACACACATGTAGGAGCCTGCTGGAGCATCCTCTGGGATGGACTCTAGCAGGTACCACCTTTGCTCTATCCCTTTGCCATGCTCCAGAGCACTTGCATCTTCTGGAAGGGAGCTTTTTTGTGGCTGCAGCCTGGTGGATGCCTTGGCTACCTGGCTCTGGAAGTCAGCGGAGCTTGTGTTCTTGCTCCCATGAGATTATAATTATTGGTGTCACCCAGAAAGGAGCTCATACCCCTTTCTGGTACCCCAATTTTTGCAGCTGCCACCATGGCACTTCTATATCACCTGGCTCTGGTGGCCTGTGGGGCTTGTGCTCACAGATCCCACAGGACTGTAATAAAGGGAGAAAGGATTCTTAAACAGTACTACCCCCAGAGCACAGCAAGACTCAGCAGACCCAGGAGCTTGGTCTTTCTGTGAAGGAGGCTTCTTAGCTAATCATCATGGCTGCAGCCTGTGGGGAAGGAGGCTTCTAATTGAACACCCATCTAGTGGCTGACTGTAATTCCTTCCAGAGACTTCAGAGGGTCAGCACTATCTTCACACTCTCCCTGTGCTGTGCTCCAGAGTGCAACTCTCTCCTGGAGGGGAGGGTTACATGCATCTGGTACCCTGGTTTTTCTGTCTGGTGCCCTGGTTCTTGTGACTGCTACCCAGGCAACACCACCTGATTGCCTGGCTTTGGTGGCTATGGGGGCTTGCATTCCCAGATTCCACAGAACTGTGGCAATCAGAGATAGTTCTTAGTAGGCTACCACCCCCAGGCCCCTGCACAGAGAGCAGAGTCTTTGTGCTGACATATATCTTCTTTTCCTGGTGTGTTCAGCTCTTGGAATCCTTGGTCAATTCTTCTTCTAGCAGACTTTGGTCACAGTTCCTTTTTGGACCCTTCACAGGTTTTTCTACACTTGAATCATGGAGATTGGAGTATGGGGCCCTGATATCTTCTCTCCAAGAAGGCCCTAGGTTTCTAACAGGGACTGAGTCATCTCCTCCCCAATGACCAGCTCAGCACACCAATGGGAGAGACAGGTTTTGTTAAGACCAAAAAAAAAAAAAAAAAAAAAAGTGCCTTATTCCAGAATGTTGGGTGTCCACTCACCCTATATTTGCATAACTAAGAGGGTTACTCAAGTGATCCTTCTCCAGATCCAGAAGCTCAAGTTCTATCAAGTTTAAAAAGGCAAAAATAAAAATAGTAGAGGATAGATATCCTGCTATATTAGCAAAGGAGAAGAAAAGTTTAAGAGGAGAACAAGAGAGACTGTGGTAAGGAAACCAGGAGTTTTATAGAGGTGAGTGATTAATAATTTCAGTCTTTATCAGGTTACATAAGTGGAGACTAAGAAGGATTTGGTCTTTGAGTCATTGTTGGGTGGACACATGATTGCACTGGTTTGAAAAATGAATGAGGGTGAAGAGACTAAGTCTGCACATTCCTTATAAGAACCTTGGCTGTGAAAAGGAAGTGAGAAGGGATGATTTTGTATGTATGTGTGTCTGTGGGGAGGTGATATTGGAGCTAGCCTTTCTCAGAATAAAGGCAGCTTCAAGGAATTCCAGCCTCACTTTTATTATCTGCTTCTTTAGGGATTTTGAGTTAACTAAGACCTGGTGTTTCTTGTTACAGGATCCCATTCAGGATACATAACATTTAGTCATCATATCCCTGTGGGCTCCTCTTGGCTATGACAATGTCTCAGAGTTTCCTAGTTTTAGATGACCTTGACAGGTGGTTTTTTTTTTTTTTTTTTTTAAACTAGGCTCCACGCCCAACGTGAGGCTTGAATTTATGCCCCTGAGATCCAGAGTCTCATGTTCTACCGACTGAGCTAGCCAGGCACTCCATGACCTTGACAGTTTTGAGGAGTACTGCCCAGGTATTTTTTGTGGAATGTCCCTTGACTGGGTTTTGTCTGGTGCTTTTCTCCTAATTAGACTGGGGTTATGGGTCTCTGAGAGGAAGACCTCAGAATGTCATTTTAATCACATCATATCAAAGGTACATACCATCGACATGACTCATCACTAATGATGTTAAGCTTGATCACCTGGCCAAGGTAATATTTGTCAAATTTCTCCACTGTAAAGTTACTTCCCTCCCTCCCCTTCCATACTGTCCTGTTTGGATGGAAGTCACTATGCAAAGCCCCCTCTTAAGGAGTCAGGGGCCAGGTTCCACTTGCTTGAGGGTGGAGTATTTACATAAATTATTGGGAGTTTTTCTGAATAAGAACTTTGTCTCTTCTCTCCCAGGTAAGTCAATTCTTAGTCCCCCTGTGAAAGACTCAATGACTTCTTGCCTTGCTTACTGAGATTAAACTCGTAGGACAAAGTTCATCCAGGAAGTTAGCTGTTTGATTCATATTTTTTAATACAGATTAACATACTGACATAGCAGAAATTGAGAGCTTTGAAGAAGAGCCTCACAAAAATAATACTGAAAGCGTTTTACTCACATATTTCTGCTAGCCGTTAACATTTCCACAGACCAAGAAAAAGTCATTTAATGGGACTGACTTAAAACTGAGTGATTTGAATAACATGAAGTTGAAATACTGTTATCAACACTTCTGTCATTTAAAATTTTCTAGTTTCGGGGCACCTGGGTGGCTCAGTCGGTTAAGTGTCTGACTTCGGCTCAGGTCATGATCTCACGGTCAGTGAGTTCGAGCCCCGCGTCGGGCTCTGTGCTGACAGCTCAGAGCCTGGAGCCTGTTTCAGATTCTGTGTCTCCCTCTCTCTCTGCCCCTCCCCCGTTCATGCTCCGTCTCTCTCTCTCTGTCTCAAAAATAAATAAACGTTAAAAAAAAAAATTAAAAAAAAAATTTTCTAGTGTCTGCATACATAAGACTGTTTAAAAAATTCAAGTTACTGAGTTTCATGTCCTGATAATTAGCATTGATAATGAAAGAGAAACTACAGAGTAAAACTGGTACAGTAAGCAGCCGTACTTTATCTAGGCTCTACCACTTACTAGTTGTGACCCACTGCTTCTGTAAGCAAACCTCCATTTCCTCACCTATAAGTTAGAAAAAGAATAATCCCTACATAACAACATTTTTGAGGATTAAGTTTCTGTCTCTCTCTCTCTCTCTGTATATATATATATATATATATATATACACACACACACATACACACATATATATGAAATATATATATATATTTAATTTTTTATTTAAATTCCAGTTAGTTAGGGGCACCTCTACCCCTCCTCTACTCGCACTCTCTCTCTCTCTCTCTCTTTCAAAAATAAGTAAACATTCCAAAAAAAAATTAAAAAACAATAAATTCCAGTAAGTTAATATACAGTGTAATATTCGTTTCAGGTATACAATATGGTGATTCAACACTTGCATACAACACTCAGTGCTCATTAAGAGAAGCACACTCCTTAATGCCCATCACCTGTTTCACCCATGCCCCAACCCACATCCCCTCTGGTAACCCTCAGTTTGCTCTCTATAGTTAGTCTGTTCTTGGTTTGCTTCTCTCTCTCTTTTTCCCTTTTCTCATTTGTTTTGTTTCTTAAATTCCACAGATGACTGAAGATAATATATTTCAAGATGTATTTGTGACCTATATTTATATATATTTATGCCTCACGTTCGTTAGATTGGTCACGGCCCAGGCTGCATTAGTGTTAAGTATGTTGAACATCTCTGCTGTCAGTTACTGGCGAGACACGCAGAGTCAGCTTCCCGCTGGCCCTCACAGCCATTAATTTATGTACTGTTGGAACTAGCGGTGTCATATGGGCCTGCCCTCACTACATGTAAATAATTAAGATGCCTTGATTCCCGGGGATCCGGAGGTGTGGAGCCAGGGATTGGTTCACCGTGATGGATTTTGAAAGGGAAACCTTGCTCTTGCAGAAGGTATTCTTGCTTTGCCTAAATCAGCAAGGCATGCTGGGAAGCCCTTCCCAGTGTAAGCACAGACAGGTGGACACACATGCCTGTACTCACACCTGAGGTTCTGTCTGTTGGTGTGAACATTGCGGGCAGTGGACATAATGAGTATTCAGTAAAGATAGTTTTGTTCTTTTCCTTGATTTCCTTTTGTTAAAATGTTACCCCAAGCAATGAACACAGGAGGGAAACCAGTCCCTGAATAATTTCCCGAGTATAAGCAAGTTAGATATCATAGAAAGCCATGAAAAATTCCAAGCCATATTTAATACTGAGTTAGGAAATAGCTGCGCCAGGTGATTACAAGACATCACAGGGGTTTCTCCTCAAATACATTGTAAACTGAAGGCAGTTTATTGAATCAATTCCACTTCTGTTGTAAAAAATTTCCTAGTGCTTTTGGAAGAAATACTTAATAATATCAGAATTGTCCAATCACATTCCATGTTTTGTTTTTCCAAGTCAACATTTTGGCTAAAGCATTCAGTTTTTTATTTGTAAAACTGTATCGGTTACCTAAGATTGAATACACACATTTTAATAATTGTAAATCATTTACTAATATATATTTTTAAAGGTCATTGTTTTGGGGAAAAAAGTAATTATCTACTCTGTTTTGGTATTAAAATTTGAAATCAATAGTGCATATGGAAAAGCAAGGACAACTCAGCCTCCTTCTTATTGCCTAACGTTAAAGATCTGACTTCCGTTTCAAGGATGTATGCCACTCTTCTGGGGTAAGAATGAGAAATCAGTGCACCATTCCAGAACTTGGCGGTTTCCCTTCCATGAGTCACGAGTCTTATGGTAAAAAAAAGTATCTTCAGATAGTTCCTGGAGATAAGGTTTTTAACATCATTTTATTCTTCTATATCATCCATTAATATGTTATAGTTAAAAAAATTCTTACCACTGAGCATAACTGTCTTAGTTTAATCTTGTTAAGCATATCACTTGAAATATTGAATCTGAATTCTACTAAAAAAAATACATATTATCAAAGAAATTGGGGGTGGAACTGGCCATGAAAGCCACTCGATTTACTTATATATAGTGTGACTCATGCAATATCTGGATGTCTTTAATTGGTGCAGGAGCCAAGAATTTTAAAAACCAGAGAAGTTCTTAGAAATCGTCTTCTAATTTGCATCTTTTTACAGTTGGGGAAATTGAGTTCTCAGAGTTAAGGAGCTTGTGGTGAAACAGAATGCTACTCTGAGAGAAACTGAGCCCTTTTGGGGTCCTGTGTTCTTTGAGCTGGATTTCCCTGCTCCCTCCTCCACACCTTGCTGTGCTGATTAAGGCATACAGAGGTCCCCCATTATCTGCGGGCAGACACCTGAAAACATGGGTAACACTGAACCCTGTATATACCATGTTTTTTCCCACACAGGCGTTTCTATGATAAAATTTAATTTAGGCCCAGCAATTGCACTACTAGGCATTTATCCATGGGTGTGCTGTTTCGAAGGGACACATGCACCCCTATGTTTATAGCAGCACTACCAATAATAGCCAAAGTATGGAAAGACCCCAAAGGTCCATCGATGGATTAATGGATAAAGAAGATGTGGTATATATATATATATATATATATATATATATATATATATATATACAGTGGACTATTACTCAGCAATCAAAAAGAATGAAATCTTGCCATTTGCAACTACGTGGGTGGAACTGGAGGGTATTATGCTAAGTGAAATTAGTCAGAGAAAGACAAAAATCATATGACTTCACTCATATGAGGACTTTAAGAGACAGAACAGATGAACATAAGGGAAAGGAAACAAAAATAATATAAAAACAGGGAGGGGGACAAAACAGAAGAGACTCATAAATATGGAGAATAAACTGAGGGTTACTGGAGGGGTTGTGGGAGGGGGGATGGGCTAAATGGGTAAGGGGCATTAAGGAATCCACTCCTGAAATCATTGTTGCACTATATGCTAACTAATTTGGATGTAAATTTTAAAAATAAAGAATAAAATTTAAAAAATTAATTTATAAATTAGGTACAAGAAGAGATTAAAAGCAATAATGATATGGGGCACCTGAGTGGCTCAGTCAGTTAAGCTTTTGACTTCAGCTCAAGTCATGATCTCACGGTGCTTGAGTTTGAGCCCTGAGTCAGGCTCTGTGATCACAGCTCAGAGCCTGGAGCCTGCTTTGGATTCTGTGTCTCCCTCTCTCTCTGCCCCTCCCCAGCTCGCTCTCTCTCTCTCTCTCTCTCTCACACACACTCTCTCTCTCTCTCTCTCAAAAATAAATAAACATTAAAAAAATTTAACAAGCCAATAATGCTAGAACAATTATAATGCTATAACTGTAATAAAAGTTATGTGAATGTGGTCTCTCTCCCTCAAAATACCTTGCTCTGTGGGACTCACCCTTCCTTTGATGATGTGAGATGACCAGATGCCTGCGTGAGGACATGCGGTGAGATGAGTGACCTAGACGGGTGATGGGGTGACTACTGACCTCCTGATGATTCGTCAGAAGGAGGATCATCGCTTGTCCACAGCGGTTGACCCAGGTAAGTGAAACTGTGGGAAGCAAAACTGCAGATAAGGGAGCACTACTCTAGTTTAAGTCCAATAAGAATCAGGTGCCTCTGCGGCTTGGGCTGTAACAGAAACATTCCTATGCGGGCTCAAGTAAGTAGGTAAGGCTCAGACTTTGGGTTGAAGGTGTGTTAGAAGGAATATTTTATTATCATTAGTAAAATGTGTAAATGTATTAAAACTGTGAATTGTTACAGTAGTGTGATTTCTGTTGCAGGGGATACAATCCCAAAAAGAACCCGCTAAGCCAAAGAAAGGGTGTTAAGGATGTTAGGATTCTGGGGTATCTCACACAATCGAAGAAGAGCTGCATTGCCAAATCAAGATAAAGTTGTTTTCAAGAACAGCCTGAACAGAACTGAATGCTGCTAGACTCTCATTCTCTCTCTCTCTTTTCTTTAAGCTTCCACTTGGAACTTCTGGGGATGGTGGAGTAGGGGTGTTACTCTACAATTACAAACTGAACAGAGAACTGGTTCTGAACTCAGGTTTGGGTGCTTGTGGTTCCAAAATCAATACTTGAGAGAGAAGTGATGATGGAAAAGGAAAGGTTGTTTTATTCAGGAAGCTGGCAACTTGAGAAGATAGTGGACTTACGTTACCAAGACAATATTCCCAGTCTGGGGGAAGACAGAAGGCTTTTTTTTTTTAAGTTTTATTTATTTTTGAGAAAGGGGAGAGAGGGAGCAGGGGGCGGGGGAGAGAATATCCTAAGCAGGCTCCCCACTGTCAGTGCAGAGCCCAACGTGGGGCTCGAACTCATGAACTGAACCATGAGATCATGACCTGAGTTGAAATCAGGAGTCGGAGGCACTTAACTGACTAAGCCACCCAAGCACCCCAGCCAGAGGGTTTTAAAGGGGGAAGGCATGGAAAAAGGGAGGGGGACTACTGGCAGGAGAAGCAGGTGTCCAGGCAATGAGTTGTATGTTGACCTGACCCTGAACAGAGTTGGTGGCAGCCATGACAGCTGTCGTCAGACAAATGTAGTCAAGCCTTATTTTCTGGCAAAGTCTGGTCCTTCACTCCTCAAGGCCAGTGGTCTGCAAATCTCAAGGAAGGGAAGTTAGTTCCACTATAGACCAAGGAATGCAAGCAAGCAAGGAGTGCATAAACTTGAAGCAACTTAACCCTTAAGACTAGTTGGAGTGCCGGGGCTCCTGGCCGGCTCAGTTGATAGAGCATGTGACTCTTGATCTCAGGGTTGTAGGTTTGAGCCCTATGTTGGGTGTAGAGATTATTTTTATTAAAAAAATTTTTTTTAATGTTTATTTATTTTTGACACAGAGAGAGAGACAGAGCATGAGCGGGAGAGGGGCAGAGAGAGAGGGAGACACAGAATCGGAAGCAGGCTCCAGGCTCCGAGCTGTCAGCACAAAGCCCAACGCGGGGCTCGAACTCACAGACAGAGAGATCATGACCTGAGCTGAAGTCGGACGCTCAACCGACTGAACCACCCAGGTGCCCCTGGGTGTAGAGATTACTTTTAAAAAATGACTAGAGTGCTGTTATGGGGGAGAGGTAGGCGAAGAAGTTACTATACAAAGATCGAGAGCTTTGGGGGTCAATCAAAACTAAGTTCAAATTCAGCTTTGCAAATTTACCTATTTAATGGCTCTGAACAGACAGAAGTCAGTTCAGCAATAACTCTCTCTCAGACTTTTTGGGGAGAATTACATGTATTGATATACATAAGGCACTTAGTGTAACACTGGCCTATAGTAGCTACTCAATAAATAGTATTATTGTTATAGATTTAATATTCTTTCCTGCCTGCTCTTTCATCTCTCCCTGGCTGAAAAGCTAACATACAAAAGTTGCAAAGATCAGCTTTAATGGCATCTAAGATGCCATCACTTGTAAGATAAGCCATTATTTTATGCACCATTAAAAAATAAGATATGCCGCCAACTATACTACAGCTCACGTTCTAATCACTTAGAATTTTTCTTTATACTTCTTGAGAAAGCTTTTTTAGACCTATTTAGACACATTATCAAATACCACTATTGTGCATACATAAAAAGGAAACTATAAGCAAAAAACCGGTTAAAATATTCCTGAAACTCCTTCACATTCTGTGTCTGATGACTGTGAATCAACATATCAAGTCAGAGGCATCCATGCTTGTGTTTTTCCACATGTATCATCCTTTATTCCATCAAGAGCATCAGTGAGATGCATTTCTTTTAAAGAAGTCACTTCCACTAACACTAGTGTTCTAGAGTTTTTCCCAAATTGCTAATACCATCCTGCCATTCTGCAAGTTCTGAGACTGCTGCTTTCATGATCTCGTCAGAAATCATGGGATCAAGGAAAACATCCAAATTAATGCATGTGCAAGCCATATCGATGTCGGCTGCCTGGCCAATAGCCAATGCAAAGTGCCATCAGTGGTATCAAAATTCTCATCTTCAGAGTTGTTAAAATGTGAAAAATATGTGCATCTAAGAATTGAGGTACAAATGGTAGATAGCCCATGTCATTACAGGTCCCTCACTTAGAAAAAAATGTCTCTATAAAATTATTTGAAATAGTGAGCTTGCTCAGCACATTAAAAAATATTTGAATAATTCCTCTTTAGTCCATATAAAATGAAGGGTACTTTTATCAATCACATTTTCTTTTTTGTACACCAACAGGGAATGATAGGCTGAATTTTAGGCTAAAAACAACTTGCCCTAAGTGCAGGAGTGGTTTTCTTCAGTTCTATTAGCATCCTACTCATGGAGACAAGCTGGTGCCATAGAAGACACTCGAAACCTGCAGCTTTTTCTTGTCATGATTTGTTCTTATAAAGATCAAGCAGCAGCAAGGCTTAAAGATTTTTAAAAGAACAACTTCGTTCGGTTTTCAAGTTGAGGGCATACTCAGCTCAAATTCAGGAAAAAAAAAAAAGAGTCTTAAAAAAGTATTATGAACTTACTAACCTGTCTTCTTCCCCCAGTACTCTTTTTTTTTTTTAAACTGAGATATACTATATATAAAATAAAATGCATAGGTCTAAAAAGGTACAGTTAAAAGGCATAAACTCATGTAACCAGCACCCCAATCAAGAAATAGAACATTTCTGGGGCACCTGGGTGGCTCGGTCGGTTGGGTATCCTCTTGGTTTCAGCTCGGGTCATGATCTTGCAGCTTTGTGGGTTTGAGCCCCACATTGGGTGCTGCGCTGCTTGGGATTCTCTCTCTCTTCCTCTCTCTGCCCCTCCTCCACTTGTGCTGTGTCTGTCTCTCTCAAAATAAATAAATAAACTTAAAAAAGAAAAAGAAAAAAAAAGAGAACATTTCTATCATGACAAAAAAGTTCCCTGGGCCCCTCCCCAGTCATTAGCTCTGGTCCCCTTCAACATAACATGGTCTTTTAACTTAAATCATGGTCAACAAAATATTGTTGAAAAAGAAAAGAAAAAAGAAAAGAAAAGAAAAGAAAAGAAAAGAAAAGAAAAGAAAAGAAAGAAAGAAAGAAAAGAAAAGAAAAGAAAAAAAAAGAAACTTAAGCGATCATGAGTTATAGGGTAAAAAATCTCAGTTTAGTAACTTAATTTTAATTACTACATCTATGTTGTTATATACAACTAGCCTGTCTTCAGGTGACTTTGTTATTTTTTAAATGATTAATATTAACTGAGTAGTAAATAAAATACATACCCTAGTCACACACACAGGTGGAAATATGATATATTTTTAGCCAGGCTGGATCAGGCACCATGTAGTGTCCCATTTCAGTTCAGGACATAAACACTATATAGTTTTACCTACCCTATGAATTCCAGACAGCCCAGCAGTCTCAAAGCTTTATATTGTATATTAGCTGTGATAATTACTTTAAAATTTATTTTTTATTTGCATATGATAAAGTGAAGTGTCAACTGTGGGGAACTATTACTCAAACATAGAATTACTATAAAGGTGATAATATACTTCTCCCGTTCACTTTCCTGTATGAAACTGTTGGGTATTAGTAGGAATAATCCACTCTTTATTGCCCGTTACCTCATCACTCTGAATGTGATCCCAGTAAAGACACAGGTAATAATCTGCTTGCCTAATCGTTGATGTGTATTTACATGCTCAAGGGCTAATAAAATCTGGTGGGAATCGGAGTAGAAGTAATAAGAAAAAATGAACTACAGTCTATTTACTTTGACACTCTAACTCTGGGTTCACTCATTCTTGGTTTATTCCACAAATATTGCATGCCTTTTAATGCCAGCCACTGTGCCAATGTTGGAGATACAACCAAAGATGGAATAGCCAGACCAGAATCGAAGACAATTTTGGACAGAGTCAGGGCTCATAAGTTGTCCACCCAGCAAAGAGTCAATCACTGTCCAGAGAGCTAGGACAAGCACAGTGTCTATTACTCATCTCATGAAAGTCATACTCTACTGGAGTTACAGACACGTGAGCAATTACAATGCAGTCTCGCAAGTGTGTAAATACGATAAGTGGTGGGCCCTCAACTCAGACTCAGAGGGAGAGGTGCAATTCAGATGTAAAGAATGAGTAAGAATTTACCAGGCAAAGAGGTGGGAAAGTATCTTATGAGAAAGAGAGAGGAGACAGGACAAAGTATTTGGTAATATGATCCCAATAGTAGGAACCCTGGCTATGCTTCTCCTTAAAGTGTAAAGTTCCTTTTAAAACTAAAGAAGCTATCAGTGAAGAAATTACTGGCCAATTAAGGTTTCAAACAGCAATAAGAATCACATAAATACAGCAGGATTTTTATCTGAAACAATAGACCAAGTATTCCAGCTCAACCTTCCTATTCTAAGATCGTTTTTGTATTTCTAAGGGAGACCCTTAAAAGGGTCCCTTCCAAGTGATAAAGGTGCCACAAAGGAATTTTTTTTCCCCTGCTTTCTTGACTTGGTTTGTCTCTCCATAGAAAATAGAACAAAACAGAAAAGTGAAAACAGTAGGGAAATACAGAAACCCTACCACAAAGGGACTATTGTCTTGATCCAGATTGTGTTAGAAACACTAGCAAACCAATGCTTCTCTGTTCCAATTGCTGGGAAATACATCACTGTCATTATGAAATTCTTGAGATGCAGGCAGAGAATCTCACCTACTCCCATGATTTCAACAGACTGCAGATTACCAAATGACTTACCTCTCAAAACCTATCACCTGTACTCCACTACAACTTCTGAGAGGTCTGTGTCAAAAACCATCTCCATGGGACCTGGCATAATACTAGGCACATCGTAATGAGCTCAATAAATGCTTACTGAATGAAAGTAAAGTTTTATCTTCCAGCCATTTTGTACTCCAACTTTCCTCCTTGTAGCCTATGTTGGAGAATGTCTAACATAATGGCCAAACCAGGACTCCTCGGCCTTCTCTGAAAGCTCTCAGTTTACCTGGCAGGACGCTTATCGCCTGGTTCCAGGAAAGGTTGGTGCCTCTCCCAAACTGGATTTGGAGCTTCTGGAGGACAGTGACTGTGTCTTATTCAGTCAGGGAATGCCTGAGAGCTCCTAAAGTCACTAGCATATAGTAGGTGTTCCATAACTCTGTTGAATAAGAAATTTTATAAAGAGTTGATACACTTTGCAGTGAGCTTATTTGTATCACGAATACTCACTGAATTCCTAATTTGCTAGGCACTCTTTTAGGCATGGAGGGTACAGAGGTGAACAAGACTGATAAGGCCCCGAGCTTCCTGGAAATCAAAATTCTCATGGAGACAGACAATCAGCGGGTCAGACTCTGTTTTTGATGTCTGGCTGCTGACAGCTTTCAAGTCCCAGCCCTCCCTTTTCTCTTCTGTTCCACCTCCAGACAAGTGGGTAAGAAAGTCTGGGCACTCCCTCTCTTGTTCAGGCCACAGAAACCCCAGGGAGGCACAGGAGAATTCTAACCCCGGACCCACCCCCTAACCACAGTGAACAGCAGAGCCATTTGTCCCTGCCTTCAGTTAGGCCATTTTGAATTGCCCCGCTCTTCCCAGAAAGCCTCAGCATGTGAACAATAAACCCTTTCAGACCCTCCTGGTGCATGTGTGTCCTCATCACTTTGTACATCTGAACCACTTTGGTGGTGCTGGTGGGGCACCGATCCTGTTTTCTGTGGAGCAACCACGAGACACATGTAAACAAATAAACAAGTTGATTTCATATAATGGTAAATGTTATGGGAAAAATAAAACGAGACAATGAGACAGACAGTGAGGGGTGGTCGCGGTCAAGGGATGGAAAAAGGGTAAATTATGTGTGTGACAACTTAATCTCTTGACTAAAACTCCACTTGATGTGGTGGGGACTGCCAGCTGCCTCCCAATATTTTCCCTTTCTCCATAATAAGAAAGGAATAATAATAATAATAATAGTTCATTTCTTCCTCTACTTTTCGCCTGATACATGGCCTCTCAGTAAAAATGACATTTTCCAACCTCTCTTTTAGCTGGGAGTGGTCATGGAACTAGATTCCAGTCAAATAGATTGGACAGAATCCTATTCTCCTGCCCAGATATAGACTTGGTGGTTGGAGTTCCGATGGCCGCCCTGCAGCACAGCACGGCATGCACGGGGGATCAAAGCTGTGCAGGGTAGGGCCACCGAAGGGAAAGACAGTAGGTCCCTACGCTGCGGGGTACCCCAGCGCTGCCTGCCTCCCTCCTCTTGAACCTTTAAGACAAAACCACTTGTCTCTTGATAAGGGCACTGAAGTTTCAGGTTTTATGCTTTTTCTTAGGAATGAATCCTAAGCCATACATTTGTTGAACACATGTATGTGAACACACATATGAACTTTAGAACCTGTTATCTTCTTTTCTTTTCCCTTCCCTCCTATTTCCTCCCTTTTTTTTCTGTTCTTTTTTTCCTTATGAGCAGTATGCAAAACTCAAATATCTGACATATTTTCTATTGAATACATTTTAAAAATTAACTGTTATTGTAGAGAATATAAAATACACAAGAGTAGACAGAATAAAATACCGAATCCTTCTGCACCAAAACTCTGCCTCACCAATTATTAATCTATGGTCAACTCAGCCACATCCACACTCTAGCTTCTCCCCATCTTCCTACATTATTTTGAAGCAAATCTCAGACCGCATATTATTTCCAAATGAAGTTTTCAGGTCTCTCTGTTGCTTAAAAAGCAGATGAAGCAATATTCTTCTTTTAGAAATAAAGCCAAATTTTAACTCATGTTCTTCTTTACTTCATAAAAAATCATCCTTTTTGTATCATCTTCTGAAGTGTTCCTATTTCCCAGCTCTTTGCTCCTCCCCCACTCCTCTTTTTCTCCCTCATTCCCTTGTCCCCTCCCTCTCTCTGTATCTAATACATCTTTTGCCTATAGGTCCCCCACTTTTAAAAAAAAAGGAAATCCAGGTCTAATTTTCCCATAGATGTGGTTCTTTGATCTACCTCCCTCTTTCAATTTTCAACCACAGAGAATCTATTTTGCCAAAATGGCAGAGTTTCCTCATTTATAGTCCCTTTATGAGTCTGAAAGGAAGGATTTTTAAAAAGTCACATAGTCTCCAAACTACCCCCCCCCCTTTCCTCATAATAAAAACTGGCTACATTGGTAGTACAATGTGAGAAAATATAATTAATAAGAGGAATCCAGTTACAGTAATTGCCAAAGTTAAGTATTGGATGTTATTTTAACTATACAAACTCTAAAACCCTAATGGTACTGAAGACTTGTTTTTATAAATTGATAAGGCATTGTGGACCTGGGCCATGTGGATGTTTTCCCACAAAGCAAGCTGGAACTGTTTTGCTATCACTCATGCATAAGAATCAAGCGTGTTTTTCATAGGCAGAGTGTAACCAATCTTTTGGAGTAAGTACAGATTATCTGGACCTGGTAGAGGCAGATCTTGCCACAAAATGGTGTAAGAGTCACTGTCAAATTCTCATGGATTTTATTTGCTCTTATTTTGTTATCTTGGTGAAAAATAAAGTTGTTGACTTTCACACTGTAACAGAACGAAAAGAGCTATGGCCAATCAACACAACTGACTCTGTGTGCTTTTGGAAACCTACAGTGTTCCCAAGCGTCACAAACATATTCCTCCTCTGGGAACTTGTGGGAGGTACACCCATTGCTTTCACCTATTGATACTAAGCTTCGCACCAATATGGAAATGTGGTGAAAGAACCTGTAATTGTTGCTCATTGTGTTTACCCAGCTAACCGAAGACTGAAGTCTTTGAGAACAAGGTTCGTTGCTTTCATCTCTATATTTCAAAACACTCAGCTCTTAGGGCCAGAGCAGTCAACAGTCCAGGTGTGCCCAAGAACTTTTTGTGAAATAAGTAAATACAGAAAAATACAGAAATTCTTTAGACAAAACCAGTAGCACAACTTAACTGAAGTTCAGGTTCATTTAGCATGTTGGCATTTAATGCCTCTTTTGGTCTTTAAGTGGTTCTTTCTCTCTCTCTCTCTTTTTAAGTTTTTATTTTAATTCCAGTTAGTTAACTTAACAGTGTTATATTAGTTTCAAGTGTACAATCCTCTTGGTGGTTCTTAAAAGCATTTTTACTTGTCTTATAGTTATGATCATTTTCCTTACCACGTCTCATTACTTCAGTATTTAGCTTTTTTGACATGATACTAACGTTTAACCAACCTTTCCTAATACTCTTTTTTTTTTAATGTTTATTTTTGAGAGGTGGGGAGAGGCAGAGAGAGAGGGAGACAGGATCCAAGGCAGATTCCACAAGGACAGCAGAGGGACGGATGCAAAGCTCAAACTCACAAACCACAAGATCGTGACTTGGGCCAAAGTTGGACGCTCAACTGACTGAACCACCCAGGCGCCCCTCTCCTAATACTCTTAAAATTGTGTGTTCCACTTCTATGCCCAAGTGGGGTTTGACTTAAAATTTCAGATACAGAGTGAGTATTTAGATCTACACACTACTCACGATAAAGTGAATAGAAGTGTTTTCCAAGAGAAGTTAAAGGAACTATCTCCTGGGCTAGTGGTTTTAACTGGAGATGAAAGATTGAAAACTTTTCCTCCTTATGGTCTTGGGAAAACAACTATTTAGAAAAGTTGTATGTATAAATAATATTCTAGCCACCCATACACTGTTTGAGGGAGAGGAAGTGGCAGAGAGAGAGGCAGAGAAAGAGACAGTGATCTAACTAGACATTCATCCACATGTCTAGACATTCATTCCACATTTAAATATTTAGAATTTTCAGTAGCCTGTGAATACAAGAAAATTTATTACATTAAGGTAGGCCTTAGATATTTGACATGTAGCTGATATTTTCATAGTGTGAGAAATATCAAGCTGACATTATACTTTCTCTGTGATGATTATTTCCAAATGTCAGAGAGTAGAAACTTATTCATGGGATTTCAGGGCCTTAGGATAGTGTCAATTTAAAAGACATTCACATCGACTTCTTTTTTATTTAAACATGCTAAATGGAGGATGAAAAGCAGGTTAAGAAATCAACAGAGAAAGGAAGAGCAAAGAAGAAACCTATTGACAAGAAAATTTTGAATAGATTGATGTACTCTTACATAAATTTCATGGAATCCTAGCTGACAGCAGCCTTCCTGATTGTCTCCTAATATTTCTGACAACCGGAGTCTTGCTGTTCACATTACTTCACTCATATCACTTACGTTGAATTTGGGAAATTAAAAAAAAAGATATGAACTATTTGATTTTTTTATAGACCACTTTTAATAAGTCAAATAACTAATATTTGTATTTTAATACTGACATTAGACTTTAAAATTAAATAACTTAGTGATATGTTAAATTAACAATTTATTCTTTTGTTCACCAAACTCCTTAGAAACTAGTTATGAACCTACTGCACTGCTGATATTTTGGAAATAACTCAAAGAAATTTAAAAAATTATTATTAAACAAATTGGCCACCTCAGAGATAATTGTGAGTTTAAATAAACTTTCCAACTATGTGCATGGCAGTGCTCTTAATTACTTGGGGTCACGGAAATCCCATGGCAAGGCATCCTGTGAAATGCATTTCTCCCGCAGTCTATCTGGTTAGATTTCCTTTCTGTTTTTGGAAGTCAGCATCTTTCCCTTTTAAAATCCCTCTTTAGCAACAGTGGTAATGATGTTGAGGATGGTAACATGGATTCAGAATCTTAAAACCAGTCCCTTTTGTTGTGACATCTGTAGGTCAGTGACAGGAGTCACTGTGTAGCCATCTAAATTCTCTGATTTATCTTACAAAATGTTATTCCTGATACAAACAAAAATTGTGGAACTTCCAAGAGCTAGACCAGCTACTTCTTGGCATTGCAAAATTTTAAATTGTTATTTGGAAAAACAAAAGGACAAACCAAACATTCTGACTGATAGAACTATCACAGAGGATCACCGTAATCTTCTTGTTCACTAAATCAAAACTGGAACAAAAGGGATTGATAATTCTAAAACCCTACTGGTATTGCTCAAATTCTTAAACTGAGGTGCTGGATTCAAGGATGATCATTACATTATTAAGCTTTAAGAGTCACATGTTTTGTAAGCATCGAATATCACAAAATGAATAATACTGAAAAGCCAGCGATTGCTACATTTACACACTTGATTGTACCCCAAAGACCAAGGAGTCTGGGCTATCCTCTGTAAAGGCAGGAGACAAATGGGGAAGGTGAAGACGTTAAGAGGCCTATCCAGGACCACCCCAGTAACATCCGTAGAATGGCAGGACCGGCAGGTCCAGCCCTCTGCTTTTGCCGGGTTGAGAGAAAGAGGTCCCAGGAATCCAGCCCTGGTCCAGATTCCCAGCGCCAGTTACAGCTCAGCATCTGGGGTTGTTACTGCCCCGGGGCCTTTTCCGGGAGTCCCACGCTGCCAGGGTCACTGCAAGCTTCATCGGACAGAGTCTCACCTGCTCTGTTACCTCTCATGTCCCCAACACCTACTTCAATTCTGAGCCGGACGAGGGCTCACCTCCCCGCTGGTCACTTTCCTGCTTGTTTTTATCTCCCTAATCGCCAAAGTTCCTTTCGCCCAGACTGTTCTCTACCCAGGCAGCCTAAGGCCAAGTCTGTGAGGGAATGGTGGGCGTTCAAAGCTTTAGCCTGGGCTAAATTTAGGGGATCTTGGGCTTTGCCGGGAGGCCTCCTCCCTCTGTCAGGAAAGCAACGGGTGAGCTGCACGATCGCCGCAGGCCTCCGGGAAAAGTACCCCCAGATCGACCGAGCCTCGCGTCCCGAGTCAACCAGCAGGAGCTTGTGGGCAGGACTCCTACCGCCGCCGTCCCCTCGCGGTCAAGCGCGCGGGAGAGGCGCGGGGCGCCCCCCAGTGGCTGCCCAGCCGCACCGCTCGGGGCCCATGGAGGGAGGGACGGCGGCGGCGGAAGGGGAGGGGCGGCGGCGGCGGCAGCGGCGGCGGGGTGGCCATGGTGGAGTCGGCGCGGGAAGAGCTCTCGGCCCTGGCCGCGATTTTCTGCGGGCCCGGCGAGTGGGAAGTTCTGAGCCACTCAGGTGACTACCCCGCGCCGGAGGGGCCGGGCGCCCTTCCTCCCCACCACCGTGACTGGGCTCCCTGCCCCGGGGCCCGCTCTGGGGGGACCCGGCTAGTTGAAGGACGGAACGACCCGCCTCGGGACCGGAGATGTGTGGGAGCTGGCGGGAGAGTGAGGAGCCGCCCCCCCCCCCCCCCCCCCCCCCCCCCCCCCCGTCTCCGACGTGAACAGTGGCGCGAAGCGCTCCCCGGCCCGCCCCGCCCCACTGGCATCGGCCGAGCGCCGGGCCCTGCTCCCGGAGCGCGCTCCCCCGCGCTTCCCCGGCCGCCTGTATCGACTTTAGATCTCACCTTGGAAAGAGGCCTACCCTGCCACCTTCTGCTTAAACCCGGCCGCCCCAAATTGCATTTTGTGCTTTGTAAGCTCTGCATTATTTCCTTCAGGTCATTCGCCATGGTTTTAACTCCATCTGGGCATTCAGTGTCCCAGCTTACGGGATGGCAGGCACCCTGTGTGTTACGTAATCACAAAACTCCACGGCCCCAGGACAGTGCCAGGCATACGGTAGTCAGTAAATGTGAAATGAATTTTTGAATTCGCCCAGTGCTCTATCCAAACGTTTTCTCGGTCATGTTTCCAAGTTGATTGCTTTTTTGCTTTTTTCTAGTCCACTGAAAGGTGGCTGTCTGTTGCTCTTGGGGACTTGAACCATCAGCTCACGTGTAAACACTGTATTTACACGTATTTACACGTGTAAATTACACTGTATTTATCAGTGTAAACACTGATTCCCTGTAAACACTGACAAGGTTTCAAAGACATCGCCCGTGCCCTCTAGGAGCTTACAGTCTAGAAAGGTTCTTTTGGCTATTTGTTGATGATAGTTAAAGCTAATTCTGTCCCTGTCTGTGACTTCTGTTAAGTAAAAATCAAAACTGCAGATTATGAAAAAGTGCAGTGATGCAGATAATTTTCAGTTTTCATTTAGATTTTAAATACATTATGTACATTTTTTGGCATGGGATTCAGCCTTCTGTTATGTTTCAGCAACTATTAAAATTGCCTTTGTGGCCATAACTTGGTTGACCTTTAAGTAGGTAGTCTAAAAATGGTCTGGGTGTTGTGAGAAAGCCATCTAGGACTAAGGTTTCCTGGTATCGTCTGGTGGCCTTTTCACACAGGAAGCCAGAGCTGGGCCTTTTCGTTTATTCTTCCTTGCATCACCTGTGTTCGTGTGACCACTGCTCTGTTCCAGACACTGTGAAGCAATTCGGATAATCTAGCTTTATAATCCATATGAAGGAATTTACCTGTAGTGTTTTCTTGTCATCCCATTTCTTATTGGATAGCATTCATAATTTCTCATCTTACTGTCTCCATGTCTCTTTTTATTGGTAATTACTTCTGTCTGAGGCAGGCTATTTGAGAGATCATCAGTTTTCCTAAGTTCCTTCATTATGACTCAGCTGGGAATAGCCTGGAAAAATGAACATATGGTTTCCCATCACACCTCCAAGAGGATGAAATAGTAGTGGGGCTGAGCGTAAGACGCTGCCAACAGGTCAGAAAAAACCCAAAAAAGTCAGCATAGAAAGAAAGCAGTTTTCTTAATAGTGAGAACACTGTGGATCCTTTATCTGCTGTTAAATTGAGCATGACTTTCAAGCCATGCCTCCTAATTAATTTAATTCAGCGTTCTGGCATCAATAAGTAATTGAATTATAAAAGAATTCAGTGTAACAACTTAGGACATTTTGTTGCTGAAAGGTTCGTTGGAGAATAGAACAATTCAGTGACTCAAATAGGGATGTTTGATGTTCACAACTGGGAATTCAGGGTAAGGTAAGGACTTCTTTAACAGACCACGATAAACATACAGTGGGCTGCTGGCTGCCATTCTCATAGTCACTGTTAGCTTGGGTTGGAGGGTATAAGCTTGATACCAGAATATTCTTAACACCATCACTTCCTTTCTGGCCTCCCCGCAAATATGCTGCTTCTTGTTGCCACTGGAATCAGGAGAACATCATGGGACATTGTGGGTGGGATTGTACTTCCTGTATGAGGTAGCCCAGGAAGGGTTAGGCTGTCAACCCGAGGGTCAACTAAAAGGCCTTGAGATTGAAGAGGCTGAATCACTGGAATCAGTTAAGTTGGCCTAATTTGTGCTGGGATTTTCAGGGAAGTTAAGCACATGGCCTCTTTACAAAGGTTATAGTAAGCTTACAGTAAGAGGCATCAGGTATAACTGTTCTCTTACGGGTACGAATTATGTAAACCCTCACACTCCTGTCTACTAGGCAGGGCTGTGGGTAGACCAAATCAGGAATATTCTGCCCTTCCCTGTACAGTGCAGTCGGTCCAGGTGCCAGATTTAATGGAGTCACCTACCATGTACCTGATACTTCAAGTGCATCAAGAAGTTCACAGATGCTCAGGCTGCTGGTTAAGTAGCCACCTGGCACCAGAATGTATGGACCCTTGCACTGTATCATACTCCTTGATAGTAATGGGGCTGCTGCGTGAGGAAGATCATTCTTAGCAAGGATAACACTTGTGAAAGAGCAATAATGAGCACCCAGAGAAAAGAGATGGGTATGACCCAACTTTTGTTCGGAATGAGTCTGAAGGGGAGTGTTGTGCATGTATATGCGTGCACACCGATCAGAGGAGAGTGATACTGTTATAAATCCTCATTTTCCTGATGAGATACTTGAGGGTCACAGATTGTATTGCTGTAGTCGGTGCTCATTATATGTGAAGTTGTATTTCTAGAAATTATCTTGCGGATCAGAAAGTTGTAAAATGGGAGGTATGTAAGACTCAATAGCATATAATATGCTTGCACGGTAGCTTCAGAGTGAATTTTTGTATTCTGCTAACACTCACGTTCAGATTGGATTGGGCCCTCTTGCAAAATGAATCATGACTGTCACCCACTGACCCCTCTAAATCTGCTCAGCTCTGTTTCCTGCTGTTTGTCAGTACTGAGCTCACCTCTGTAAAACCAATTCAGCCTTGAACTTTACTTCTAAAGGATGGGGTTGCCACTTTTAGCTTCCCTTATTTTTAGTTTCCCTTTTTCCTTTTTTCTCTAACCACATTTTAAACACCTAAAAACCCAGCTGTAACATAAAAACAAGCACAAGGGGGACGCATGCTTGTGGTGAGCTGCCTGGGAGCAAGAGGAAAGAAAACCCTGTGCAGGGAAGTATCAGAGGATACTGGGGGCCTCTTACCGGTTTTCTGAACAAAGTCTTACTCTGAGGATATTTAAAAATTGAAAAATAAAAAGCAAGTATAAGGAAAGCCAGTTGTATATGGTTTCTTAATGAGTCTAAATGAATCTTGAAGAACTTCTGTTAGATTGTTTACACTTTCCGATGTCTTCTGTTATTGGACAGCATTTACTAAGTTTCTCCTGTGTGACTATGAAGTAGGGGAAAGCCTTAAAAGTAACATTGCTGTGGAATTCGGTGTTCAGTTTTTCTAGTTTGAATTTCTGTTGTTTAGAGTGTGATTAGGTATATAATTTCTTTCATGTATTTGTAAGGAAGAATAAGGTTTGAAACCTATTTTAGTTTGTGTTTTACTTATGAAATTGATACACTTATTATAAGGCAGAATGACTTATTTAAAAAAAAAAAAAGACTAGGGAATTTGTTAATTCTCAACCAGAGGCAAGACCTATATCTTTTGGTGGGGTCTTTAGATTAAAATCGTCTTGGGACTTCGGAAAATTTTGGTTTTCTAGGGCAAGCATAAGTTTTCTAGGGCATAGGTGTTTATTGACAATGATGAATTTGTGAGTTAAACTTAATAATGAGTTTTTTGAGGCCAGGGAATGGCAGAGCTTAGCATTAGATTTAGAACATGATTATTTTTCTGTTAATCGCTGTTTCTAAGCTGTTAATAATCTTAAAGCAGATAGAGACAACTTTGTTTTTTGAATCTCTTTTTTTAACGAGAAAATCAGATTGACAGTACATGTGGTTACATGAAAAATTCTGACTTGAGAGACACCCAGTTTAGTTGCATGTACAAACCAAGGCAGATATGAAATGGAGGGGTAATATGCATACTTCTAGAGTTTTAGGAAGAAAATGAGTTTTTAAAAGAATATGTAATTTTATTATATCAGCAGAGTGGTGTATGTTATTGGGCTTTTTGTTTTCCTGCAGCGATAATACCATTTTGTGTAATTTTAGTTTGCAGCCCCAGTGTCACCAAGAAGACCAATTAGGAAGAATGTTAATCCTTTCCAGTTTTTGAAAGACTCAAAGCAATTTTTCTTCTAAACATACAACCAATAATTTTACAATTTTCTAAGACAAGTCAGGATTTCTCCCATTGCTTTTCTTTTTGCTGACTGGGACCAGAAAATTACTAGGAGAGGAAAATGAAAATTGGTAAGGATTTGAATGGCCAGCTCAGTAGCCTTTTCATACTTTCTCCCTGGACTGCTTGTTTCTGTCAGTTGGTTATCTGCACTGGGGAGGAACCGGTGGGTACTTATATGACAGGGATTGGAGAACACTGTGGGTTTCAGAGTTTTGTCAGAAAGAGATCCTGGCTAGAACGGAAAAGCTTGCTTTATGGGTACAGGTATAGTATTAGTTTCCTGTGGCAACTGTAACAAATTTCTGAAAATGTGGTGGCTTAAAACACATATTTGCTTTTATAGTCCCAGAGGTCAGAAGCCTGAAATCACTTTCACTGGGCTAAAATCAAGTGGTCAGCAGGGCTGTGTTCCCACTGGGGACTCTGAGGGTGAATCCATTTCTTTGCCTCTTCCAGCTTCTATAGCTGCATTTCTTGCACCCCTTGGCTCATGGTCCTCCTCTGTCTTCAAAGCTGACATCATGGTATCTGGCTTCAGTGACTATATTGCCTTCGGTGGTACAATCTCCCTCTTCCTTACTCTTATAAGGACACTTGTGTTATATTTTGTGCCCGTCTCGGGTTCGTTAACCTAATCACATCTGCAAAGGCCCTTTTGCCATGTTCTGGGGATCAGAACACATGCATCGTTGGACCATTGTTCAGTCTCGCACAGGTAGCAGTGACTTCTGCACCTGTGAGACCCATGGTGACGAGCTAGCCACCTAATGCTTAGAGCTGTGTAACTGTAAAATTAAAAAGTTTCTTATAACTTGTAAAATTACTTCTTGGTTGTTGTCTAAAAAGAAAATTGAGATATTCCAATGTGAAGAAAATAGTTCATTTGGTTCAACTGTAGTAATTCTGGTATGAAAGTACCACAAAATAAGTTCAAAGTACCATGGGAATCATAAGACAGATTTTAGGTGAATATTTGTTGACTGATGAATGTATGAAGATCTTCAAAAGTTAAGCTTCCCCTCGAGAGAAAAATTGGGCTCCCTAGAGGTTTTCTGGAGAGTTTATTCAGCCTAATGGTTATACGTTGCCTGTAGGTGTATTTATAATGCCCATTTCACATAGTGAAGTGTACTGATCTGACATATACGGACTCTATTTAATAATAAAATATTTAAAAATGAGGAACTGGCCGGAAGAAACAAGGGTTTTGAGAAATGTGATGGATCATAGAGGAATGTACTAAAATTTAGAGAATTTTTCTTTATACAGTACACATTTTTCTTATGTCAACAAATTTTGGCTGTATCACTTTAATACGATCTTTATAATGGTTACCATTCGTGTTTCTGGGTGGTGTCTTAAAATAGTAGTGCTTTGCAGCTGATACTGAAGAGTCTATTAAAAACAAAAAACAAAACACGACAAAAACCTCTGTGCAGCAGATCTGTTTGGTCCTGTATGAATCAATGTCTGTCACAACAGCTTCTGTATTAATGGGATCAGATGGCTAGAAAGCCGTTTTAATGTTCCGTTTGGTTCTCTTAAGGGAGACACATTCAGGTTCCAGTTGTTGAGGCTGTGGGGCAGCAATCCAGGTATGAAAATGAGAAAGGTTTGCCTGCCTCTCTTGTGAAGGAGAATGGAACGAGGGCGTGTGGAGAAAGAAGTAGGGGTAGAGAGAGGCAAGTCGGCTTCAAAGAGATCCGTCTGCACCCAGTTCTCTTCTACTCTGCTCTTCTGATCTGTGTGCTGCTTGCCCCCTGCAGAATGAATCAGCCTGACGTTTTATCAACTTTTTGAAAAGTGGGGTGAAGTGGTGTGGAACACATCAGAGGGGTGAAGTGGAGCAAATCTGAAAGAGAGCAGAGTGTTTCATCTCCTATCCTGTGTGTGCTTCCCCCCTCCTCCTTCTGGAGCCAGAAAGGGCTGAATTGATGTCCGCCCCATTTTAGTTCATCTTGCTACCTTCATGTTGCACTGATACTAATATATTTGAAGTAAGAAAAGAGCAGGGCCGGGCAGTTACTGTATCATGCACAGTCATCGGTTTCTCTGCCCCTGCAACCACACAGCATCCCAGTGTTTGCTTTGACTTGAATTTGCCCCAAAGTGACCTTCCTTGAACGTACTGTATCACTTTTTAATTAATTACTGATTTTATATATACACAATACTGTTTCTCTGAATGTTCATATGAGTTTATTACGAGTTTCCAGAATTATAACTAGGTCTGGGTGGGAAAAAAATTTGTGATGAGAAACCCTCTGGGAAATCTGAATAAAAATGGGGCAATAGCTGGTGTAAATGCCAGAGAAGTCCTGGGTGCTGGTATGCATGAATCCATGAGTATATATGTATGGCTGAAGGAGATCATCTGTAATTCACAGCTCGCTTAGTATTATGTGTCTCTTCGCAAAATAACTCAAGTTTTCTCATGAAAAATAAGTAGATCTGGAAACACAAATTTTGACTTCTTAGTGTTCCATTCAAATCACATTATGTATAGCTAATAATTATTTTTGGGTGCTTTCCAGAGACAGATGGGACCGTGTTCAGAATTCTCACAAAAGCTGAAGGACTTATGGGTGAGGATGTACCTTTAGAATTGCTGTTCCACTTACCGGTAAATTACCCGTCGTGTCTACCTGCCATCTCGGTTCACTCGGAACACTTGACCCGGGCCCAGTCCATGACCGTGAAAGAGAAGTTACTTAAGCAAGCAGAGAACCTTTTGTCGGAACCTATGGTTCATGAGCTGGTTCTCTGGATTCAGCACAATCTCAGGCACGTCCTCAACCAACCAGAAACTGGAAGTGGCCGTGAAAAGTGTACCTTTGCAACAGGCACGACTGTGGATGATGGACTGTGGATGACTCTTTTGCATTTAGATCACATGAGAGCAAAGACCAAATATGTCCAAACTGTTGAGAAGTGGGCTTCTGATCTACAACTGACAGGAAGACTGATGTTCATGGGTAAAATAATACTGATTTTACTACAAGGAGACCGAAGCAATATCAAGGTGCCAGAAAGTTTAATGTTGAGTATGAATTTGGCTATTTTCTGCCAAAATGGATCTCTATCTTCTTAAGAGTGTCTTTAACTTCTAATTATATCTACAAACTTGTAAAGCTTGAATAAGTAGATGATATTTGAAAAATCATTCCAGGGGCACCTGGGTGGCTCAGTCAGTTAAGCGTCTGACTTTGGCTCTGGTCTTGATCTCACAGTTCCTGGGTTCAAGCCCTGCATCAGGCTATCTGCTGTCAGCACAGAGCCCGCTTTGGGTCCTCTGTCCCCCTTTATTTCTGCCCCTCTCCTACTCTCTCTCCCAAAAAAATAAATAAACTTAAAAAAAAAAATCATTCCGCATAACAAAAGTAAGGGGTTATAAAAAAGATCTCTGTGGTGCATGAATGTTTGTAATTAGCTTTGAGCCTTAACTTTATAAATGTGCACGAGAAGTTTGTGCGTGTTTGTATTTCATTCTTTGGCACAGCACGATGTCTATTTGTGGGTAGTCTGTGAAAGGTTAAACTTTTTGGCAGTTAAAAACACATTCTGACACTTTAATTTGGCTCCTCTAATACCTGGAAAGAGGCGCTGGTCCTTCCTAAGGAGGATTTAGTGTTAGTGGAAGTAGAATCGTTAGGGCTGTCAGCTTGTCACCACCCACCTAACTTTTGCTTTCCACCTGACTTGTCTCAGCAGCTGCTTTCAAAATCATCATCTTCAGATTTTCCAAGTTCGAATTCTCAACTCATCTCACCTGTTTTATGTGGTACCAGACAAGGAAAGCTGCTTATTATATTTTATATCTTGAAAGCGCTACAAATCACTTAATAGGTTTTGTGCTTTCAGATAGGTTGGGTCAAGAATACTTACAATTGAATTTATTCAAAACCGATTAAGCTTGCACAACCTATAATCTGAAAGATTTGTAAAATAACTACCTAGCTTTTTTTTAGGGTGGGCGCTTATCACAATACGTAATTGGTATTTGGTTAACCGGATGAGTGCTGGGTTTATAGCATACAGATACCACAAATAATTAAAGCTTAATCTAAATCTTGGTTTGAGGTCTGACCAAAGAGCCAGGTGTTTTAAGGTGATTTATAGTATATCTACAAAACTTGATATTTCAAGTAAACTACTGACTGACAAAATGAATACAAATTAATTTCCGTGTTCGTATTTCCCTGAAAGTCTCAGATTTTTCTTTAAACCAGCTCAGGAACGTTAGTCTAAGCGCAGCTGTTCTGCAGATGTTCTGCAGATTGGATCCATCAATCAATTAGCAAGTATTTATTCATTTGACTCGAACTTTGCTAATGTAGAGAAATTACACTTTTTAAAGAGTCCTTTTATTATTATTATTATTATTATTATTATTATTATTATTATTATTAGCTTTCCCTAAAATGCCACTTCATGTAAATATCTCTGTTCGATTTTCTAAGATTGCGTATCAGGGTGGAGAATTACAGGTACATATTTATAGATGCCATGCCATTTGGAATGGCAAGTGCTGTGTGCCTGTTAACCTCCTCCAGACATGGAAGTAGTGACATTAATGGCAGTAGTTGGTACTATTAATTGTGCCATAGCTGTGTGTGGCAGCCTCTCTGAGTGCTTTGCATGTATTAACTCATTTAACCATCACAGCTTCCCATGAGGTAGGTGCTGTTATGAGTACCATGTCATGGAGCAGGCTCTGAGGCACAGAGGGTGTAGGTGGCCAGACTGGAATCTGATCTAGTAGGCTGCATGGTCCAGATTTAAACCTGTGTAGTTTGCATCCTTCCACCAGCACATTATGCTGCCTAGTGTAGAAAGACACCATAGCCCTCTTATTGCTTGATTCAGAAAGGGGGTACTCTTTACGTAGGAAAATAAGCCTGCAGATTTATGGCTCCTTTGAAACTAGGACTTTGAGATTCAGAGTAGCATCTGTTTTTAATGTACTGATTTATCATTTAGGAATACCTGATTCTTCAGAAAACCTCCAAAGTAGATGTGGACTCAAGTGGAAAGAAATGCAAAGAGAAAATGATTAGTGTACTGTTTGAAACAAAAGTACAGACAGAACACAAAAGGTATAATTTAGTACTATTGCAGAACGAAAAGTAACTGAATCGATAATTATACTCTGACAAATCTAGGCATATTCATGAGTTTCTCTTGTATAATGCAGGTTTCTGGCATTTGAAGTCAAAGAGTATTCATCGTTGGATGAGTTACAAAAGGAATTTGAAACTGCAGGACTTAAGAAGCTTTTCTCCGAATTTGTGCTTGGGCTGGTAAAATGAAATGGAAGACAGGAATCTTTTAGTAAGATAGCAGTGGTTCTTTGTTTTGTTTTGTTTTGTGTTTCACATTGGGTTTTGGGAATGGCTAATTGAAATCCTCACAAGGGAACAATTTTAAAGTTTCTCTGAAGCAAAATGATAGCTACCATTCTAACTTCAGGAACAAAACCCAATTTTGCTTATGGAATATTAAACAGTAAAAACATCCATGTATTCTAATTTTTGCCAGCAAAGACTAGGTTCAATAGATGGAATGTTATTTGCAAGATAAATATAAGATGATGATGGTAAATGAGCCCTTGTGTTTGTATAGCAGATTTGTTTGGAACTGTGCAATTTTCTGGCTAATTTTCTTGTAATTAAATGAATTTTTTTAAAGGTTTGTTTTTGTGTTTACTTTTTCTCATGTTTACATTTTTAGCATTTGATCACGATTTTCCCCTATTCAGCTTATTATATCTAATGTTTTAAGTTGAATGTTAAGAAAAATATAACACTGATTTCTTTGTGGAAGTGCATGAATTGTTAGCTTGAATAAAATCAAAGAAGTTCTGTAGAACTTGATTTATGATCGCTTTCTTTGAGGTCCCAGATAGCACAGTACCTGCCAGTTACAGGACTAGAGAGTCTATTTAAATTAGAATTCTTTTTTGAAAAATTCACCTTCTGGTTTTACAAGGGGAAAACTTTCACACAAAATGAACTTGACTTGTTGGATGGAGGAAATGATACAGAGATACCATTAAAAAATTTTTTTTTAATGTTTATTCATTTTAGAGGGAGAGAGAGAGAATGTGAGCAGAGAAGGGGCAGAGAGAGAGGGAGACAGAGAATCTGAAGCAGGCTCCAGGCTCTGAGCTGTCAGCACAGAACCATACGCGGGGCTTGAACTCACAAGCCTGGGCGGCCGACTTCGGCTCAGGTCATGATCTTGTGGTCCGTGAGTTCTAGCCCCTCGTCGGGCTCTGTGCTGACAGCTCAGAGCCTGGAGCCTGCTTCATATTCTGTGTCTCCCTCTCTCTGACCCTCCCCTGTTCATGCTCTGTCTCTCCCTGTCTCAAAAATAAACGTTAAAAAAAAAATATATATATATATATATTTTTTTTTACTATATAGTAAAGAAGAAGAGAAGACACCAGAAAATAAAAGCTTGCATTAAAATCTCTAACAAGTGTAAGGAGCCATTTACATTTCAGAAAGGATATTTGTGTTCACAAAGCCAACAGTACTTCTGAAATAAGGGGCCAAGTGATGGAGGAAAGGCCACACAAATCCCTCTCCCTGCGATCTATGAAGTACAGTGATGTAATTATAAAATCCTAACCGATGGGAGGCATAAGCGAGGGCACGTTCGAGCATGCCGGTAGTGTTCCTTGACAGCGTTGCTCTGGCATCGTGGTGGTTCAGTCTGATTGTCTCACTTTTCAGGCACCCTTACAATTAAGTTATTCCTACCTAATGATCATTTTATGGGGTTCCAGCGAAGGGGGATTTTCGGTTCATTTTATCTCATTCAAGGATATTTGTGATTTTTTTTCCTGGAGAACTGGTAAATGTTGTAGGTTGTTCTATGGGAACGGTATGGCAAGGAGACACTAGGCTACTGATATGCTAAACTGAAAATAGGCTTGAAAATTTGGGACTGGACGTTATCACCACTTTCTTTGACTTAACTAAACGAGGGGATTAAAAGTTACTGCCATCAAGGTTGTAGCAGTAGCAGTAGTAGGAGGCTGGGTCTGAATTTTATCACAAGAGAACTGCGAGTGCTTCATTTTGCCTTGACTCTTCTGTGCTCAAGTGTTTGCCACACCATGATTTAATTTATGGTTCTCCTTCAAACTCTCATCTTCAGATTTGACCTTCCACCCCTAGAGAAGAGCTTGAATCAGGCAAAATTGAATGTTGGTAATGACTTTCTCCAAATTAATTACATTTCTATTTGCTAAAATGTTTTAAAAGTATTGGTTTTGATTTTTTTTTTTTTTTTTTTTTTTTGTGGATGTTCACATCTAAGTCTTTCACAAATGTATACACATTGGAATGCAAAACTAACCTTGACGGGGTTAGAGATTTATATGAATTTAATTTGATGATCTCTGAGTAAAAGGAAATTTAAAATCATGTGCAAAAAGTCTGTAAGAGTCTCTGGTATTTTCTTAACTGAAGGAAGATTTTTTTTTATCTTTTTATCTTTTTATTTTCTTAACTAGAGGAAGATTTTACTAAAACCCTGATGCTTTCTTTTCAGCTTGAGGTACTTCTGAAAAGCTAATTAGGACTTCCAGAAGATAGAAGATGGGGGGCCAAGGGCTGGGACCCCTCAAGGACTGCACTGTGAGAGTAAGTACTAGTTGTCCTAGTACTAAGCTAAAGTTGGTGGGTTCTGTTAGGTCCAGAATGTCTTAAGCTTTGAATTTGGATTAGGGTAGTCCATGATTCTAATGCCCCATATCCTCTAAGTCTTCTTTGGAATCAGATAACATTATCCTAGGTGTCAAATTTATAAGTAATTTTAAAATTCAGTATTTAGCAGATAATCAGAGATAATTGGACTCATGAAGAGACAAGATACTATTAATGAGAAACAACAGAAATAATAGACAATAGAAATAGAACCACAGGGATTCTACATGCTAGAGTTATTAGACCTAGATCACGAAACAGGCTTAGTATGTTCCAGGAGGTAAAAGCCAAACTTGGAACTGGAATTAGAAAATGTAAAAGGTGACATGCTATATTTATATTTGAAAAACAACAAAACAAAAAACAAATAGAAATTCTAGAACTGAAAAATATTAAGAATTCAAGAATGGTTCATTAGTTAAAGTGCAGTTAGGAACCCAGAAACCAGCCTAGGTATTTCAAACAGTGAATCTAAAACAGGAATTGGTTAGAAGACCAAAAGAGCAAAAAGGAGAGGGAGTGGAGCTAGGTGACAGAGAAGAAAAAAAGAGGGGAGGGCGATCTACTCAGCGTTTAGAAATTATGAAACATTTACCTTCTGCTGCACTTTAAAGACTATTGTAGTTGGTCCCAGAGCTACCGCTGCTGATAGGTACTATCTCTGGTCTATTGGAGTTGCCACTTGCTGCCACTGCAGCAAATGCCAACAGCCGTCACAGTGCTGGAACCTGTACCACTAGCAGAGTTCCCAGCAGTGCCTCCTATTGAGCAAACTCAACAGGAATCCACCTGGTAAAGAAGTCTGGGAAATGTCATTTGAATAACCCGACCCCAGGAGAACCACAAAATGTAGGAGGATGGATGTGTGTGTGTGTGTGAAGGGAGAGACCTGTGTGCCTATAGTAAGTAACCAGCACAGCCTTCCCTTTTAGCTTTTAAGCATTCACACCTACTCCCTACCCACATTTAAACTTCTATACAAGTACAGGTTTATGCTTCTATCAGATTTAACTATTTTTTTCTGTACAAATGAAGACTTTTAACTTTCCCCCCAAAAGTGGAGAAATAAGGTCCCATCAGTTACTATTAGACTCACTGGTGTTAATTCTTTTTTTTTTTTTTTTTTTTGACGTTTAATTCTGTATTTTGAGAGAGCATGGGGGAGGGGCAGAGGGAGAGAGATGTGGGGCTTGAACTCACAAACCGTGAGATCATGACTTGAGCCGAAGTCAGATGCTTAACCGACTGAGCCACCCAGGTGCCCCTGGTGTTAATTCTTGTTCAGTCACAATCCCACCTGGATGTTCTGTAACCTGAAGATAAACTGTAAAGTTCACCACTACCAACCTTTCTTATATAACTTGAGAGAAGGAAAGGGAAAAACTTGAGGAAAGTGGGAAGGAAAGACAGTTAATATATACAAAGATACACAGAACAAGCAATGAAGCAAATTTGCATGAGTACTTTGATACTTGTTTCTATAACTGATCTTGAAGCTGTAGCTGATATTTATAACTTCTCCTTCTACTCCATTTTTCTTTGCTCTTGGTCAGCACTTTCTCTAGTTAAGGCTCTCTATCTAGTAGGGTAGCCAACTCTTCATTTTGGAAGGATCTACATTTTCAGGAGTTGGGTTGCTTATTAACTTTGACTATTGAACAAAAAATATTAAGAGGTATTCCCTGGGCTCTTGACATAGTTCTTGTCAACCCCATGGTGTAGCAGTAGCCCAGTTTTCCTGTAGTAATCTGGATCAATCACCCCTGCCATTTTGCGAACCTCTTTCTTTGCTTGTTCATTTAGTGTTCTAAGGAGCCTAATATATTCAGGTGTCAGTCTCACCTTCTAATTCATTTGAACCATTTTGTGTGGCTGGTAGAAACATTCCTTCCATGAGAACTAAGACTGCCAAACCAGCATAGCCCAAGTTTACAGAGTTGGGAATAAAAATTTTGTGAGTGGATTATATGTATAATACAGAAATCCATCTTATTTTAATTCCTTGATTTCTGGACCCATGTATTCTGGCAGTGGGAGAAATAATATCTTATATTGATCACGGATTCAAAGTACATCTTTGTATTGTATGATAGCACCTCAACTTTCAGAGTCTTGTCTTCTAGCTAGCCAGATAACTGACTCTTTTGTAGGTCATTATATTATTCTATCAAGCTAGCCACTTCTGGGCGATTTGGCACATGGAAGGCCTATACGTTTCATAGTCATGAGCCCATTGCTACATTTCTTTTGTTGTGAAATGAATTTTTCACTTCAAAATTATATTGTGCTCTCACAACGTCTATAATATTGTGGTTGGTAGTATTATAGAAAGGAACTTCTGATTTATAACTGAAATAAGTATTTCTCTGAGGACAAATTGCTGGCCCTTCCACTAGAGAAGAGATCCAATGTAATTAACTAGTCATGAGGCAGTAGTGTCTCCCAGGATAATGGGCCCTACTGGTGGCTCAGCATTGATCTCTGTTCATAGCAGGTTAGGCACTCAGCAGTGATAACAGCAAGATCAATATTGGGGAGAGAAATTTTATGTTGCTGAGCCCATGTATAACTTCTATCCCTGCTGCCATATTTGCTTTGTATTAGAGCCCACTGAGCAAGCACGGGGGTGCTAGGGAAAGAGGATGACTGAAGTCTACAGAATGAGTTAGCCTGTCCATTTAATCAGTGAAGGCTTTCTCTGCAGTGGTTGTCCTTTTATAAACATCACATGGGACGTAAATATTCTCATATTTTATGCTCATCCTGAGGGGTCCATTCATATATATCTGCCTCAGATCTCTGTCATTAGTCTTCTGATCTAGTTCTTTCAAAGTGACTGATTTCCCTGGCCAATCCATTAGCCAGTGACCATGATATACTATAGATCTACACCATGGACATTTCTTTTTTAATTTTTTTTATTTTTTAATGTTTATTTATTTTTGAGAGAGAGAAAGAGAGAGAGAGAGGCAGGCTGCAAGCAGGGGGAGGAGCAGAGAGAGAGGAAGACACAGAATCAGAAGCAGGCTCCAGGCTCTGAGCTGTCAGCACAGATCCTGACGTGGGGCTCAAAACCACAAACTGTGAGATCATGACCTGAGCTGAAGTTGGACGCTCAACCGACTGAGCCACCCAGGCGCCCCACCATGGACATTTCTTTACCTAGGTAAAGTATATAACCAGAAGTACAACTCAGAGATTTACCCACTGAAAAGGTTTTTTCTCTTCACTTTCACCTCTCCAAGACACTTTAGACTGGAATGGTAATTGCTGAAGAACCATCCTCAGAAAGCCTGAGTTCGTTCTTCCTCGGCTAACAAGTTATGGGTACTCCCCGTGATGCTGGAGGCATGATCCTGGAAGAAGCAGCTATGTAGTGGTTTCTATGGTCATCTGAGTCACTTGGTCATGCAGCTTGCCTGTGCCTTCAGGACCTGCTGGAGCCTGCTCTTGGACACATCACTTCATTGTACATACCCATATTTATGACTTCATGGATGAAATAATATCCAGTTCATGACAGGTAGCTCAGGTCACATAGTCAGTTGGTGTCCCACAGTCAAGTGTTCAGTGTCAATGAAGAACCAGGAGCAAGCTAGGAGCTCTTTTTCAAGAGAAGGATAACTATATGTAAAAGAGCATGGCTTTGATATAAAACCTTAAGTTCTATTGTACTCTGACTACATTGGGCTCCATTGCGTCATCTGGGCTGCAAGGCCCACGCAGCAAGACAGCTTATACTCAGTTTGGATCTGCAGCCTTTTCTTGCTCTGGGCCCCACTCAAAACAGGCAACTCCAAGGGTTAATCATCAAATGGGGCAGAAAATCACTTTAAAATATAAAATATATTGCCTCCAGAATCCAAACATGCCTAGGAAGCATTGTATGTTAGTGGTAGGAGTGTAAGGTGAAGCAACTTGGGATATTCTGGGATATGCCTCAGAACACTGGACCCCTAAACACTTCACCATGCTGGTGAGCTTCTGAATTTTCATGGGCTTTTATCTCCCTCTTTTTGGTAAGGCATTTAGAGTACTTGCTACTTTCTGTTTGCCAGGTCCAATCAGCATCATGTTCAGAGGAATGTTAAAATGAATGAAGAAGTCCTTGAATACTGAATTATGACACAGAGCCAGAGAGCTGACATAGTCCTAAAGTAAGATATAGTCCTGAAGTGAAAGTGTCAGGCTGCACTTGCCAGGTAAAAACAAACTACTTCTAGTGGTCTTTACAAATTGATACCAAGGAAAAGTATTTGCCAGATCCAGAGCTAGATACCACGTACCCAGGGCTATGTTGATTTGCTGCAGGATAAGACTACATCTGGAATAGCAATTATAATTGGAGTCATTACCTACCCAAATTTGATATTCTGCAGCCATTCTCTGAGACCCATCTGCTTCCGCCAAGCCCAATTGTTGAGTTAAATGAGGATGTTCCAGGAATCATGCTTGGAAAGGACAGAACAAGGTCCTGGAACAACTGAGTGTCTGCATTGGAAAAAAAAAATTAAATTTTGCCCCTACTTCACAACCAAGATGAATTCCAGATGTATTAGAGGCCAAAATGTGAAAGGCAAAAATACTTTAGAAGAAAATACAGTAGCATATTTTCTTCACCTTCAGATCCTGGTGTTAAACAGGACACAAAAGCAAAATCTTGACAGGAAAAATTAGTAAGTTGGACTCCACTAAAATTAAAAACGTATGTTCATCAAAAGATACCATTAAAGATAATGGAAAGGCATGCCACAGAATGGGGAAAGGCATTTAACATTTTATTGATACAGGTCTCATTTCCAGAATATTAATAAGAAATAGGCAACCGGATAGAAAAATGGGCAAAGGAAGCTTGAATAGGTACTTCACAACTGAAACTATCCAAATGGCCAAAAACAGTATGCAAAGGTACTCAATGCCATTGGTAATTGGTGGGGGGGGGGGGGGGGAATGCAAATAAAACCACGATGATACCACCAGCCACCCACTGGAAGAATTTATTTCTTTGTTTCATATTGAAAGACTTTTAAAATGTTTTTTATTTATTTTGAGAGAGACAGAGAGGGAGAGGGAGAAAACCCAAGCAGGGGAGGGGCAGAATGAGAGGGAGAGAGAGGAAATCCCAAGCAGGCTTCCCTGTGTCAGTGCAGAACCCGTAGCAGGGCTCTAACCCACGAAATGTGAGATCATGACCTGAGCTGAGATCATGACCTGAGCTGAAATCAAGAGTCTGCCACCTAACCGACAGAGCCACCCAGGTGCCCCCACTAGAAGAATTTACAAGATGATTAATAATAAGAGTTGACTAAGAAGTGGAGCAAGGTCCATACTGATGCACCCTTGGCAGGAGTATAAATCCACCCAGGTACTTTGAGCGAACAGTTTGATCTAATCTAGAAAAACTGACAATTGCATACCCTATAACCCAGCATTTCTGCTGCTAGGTATGTACCCTCCAGAAACATGTGCATAAATGTGTGAGGTTACCTATACAAGAATGTCCATAACAGTATTATTTTTCATAGCCCAAATGTGGCAACCCAAAACCTCCACCAACACGGAACGGACAAGTAAATTGTGGTGTAGTCATGCAATGGAATCCTATAAGCAAACTAAGTGACTGAAGTATGGCCACATAGAGCAACATGGATTCATCTTAAAAAGGCAATACTGAACAAATGAAGTGAACACAAAAGAATACGTACCATATGATTCTAAATGTTCAAAAGCAGGCACAGTGGCACTAAATTACAGATGCATTCTTGGCTTTTATTATATGGCTTACAGTTACCTGTGGGGGGAAAGGATGGGGTTGTGGTTGGTGTTGCACGTGACGATTATTTTTGGGGGGTGGGGATGAGGGTGGAGGAGGGAGAGCGATGGCTACGCTCTACTTCCTGACCAGGTGCTGGTTTCTCAGACATTTCAGTTGTAGTAATTCATTAAGCTGGGTATTTAATGTGTTATTTCTACTTTTTTTTTCTCTTGTGAAAGTAGGCCTGGCTTTTAAAAATGCCGGTTATTACAATATATTTCGTAAATAAGAAAAATATTGAAGGTGGTTCTTAAATCTTTGTAATTAATGGCAACTTCTCCCATCATAAAGGCTCAGCCACATTCAAAAATTGGAAGGGAGGCACAGAAGAATAGGCTATTTTAAGTAGAGTGGTTAGGGAAATCTTCTCTAAGGGGGTGACATTTGAACCAGTGCCTGAATGAGAGACCAACCAGAGAAAAGTAAGCAGTGGAGAGTTCCAGGCAGCAGGCCCTGTAAGTGTAGCAGACACGAACCTGAAGGAACATAGCCTGTTTGAAGTAGACTCAACTGGCTGAGGTTTCTGTGCCAGCAGCTGTACATCCGCCTCTCTTAGCATGCCAAATGGCCTCCGTCTTCCCTCAGTGATGCTAGCTTTATGAGACTTTCGCTTGTCAGCACTATTTTTGACCCTTCAATTTGCTGTTTTCCATTTACTTTTATACAAAAGGGAAAATGTAGCATTCAAATAATTGTACAAATACAGCGATAGAAGATGAAGATGTTAACAGTTCTGGCATTGTCGCACAATAGCTTCATTTGTCTATCTGTCAGTTGATGCACCCAAGTCTGGATTTGATAAATGAAAAACTACATTTAAAGTTTCACTACTATAGATTGCAGAGGGCACAAAAATGAGTTTGAAATAAGGAGACTAAAAACAGGGGCAATGCCCCCGTATTAGGAAAAATAGACAAAAATGTCTGAGGATTGCAAACCTGCCATTGATGTATAAAAATTCTCAAGAGATGAGAAAAGCTGGGGAATGGAATCTTCTTCTCTGGTCACTTTGTCATTTCAGCTACTCTAATGCCTCAGTTTGCTTTCCACCATTTGGTTTTTGACTAGATTTTTTTTTTCCCCCAAACAAGCTGGATCATAGGTTTCAATTGCTTCAGATCATCTGAAGTGATGTTGCTTTATTTTTTCTATACCCTCTTGTATTAGTTAGGGTTCTTCAGAGAAACAGAACCAACAGGGTATGTATTTATTTATTTTACAGAATTGGCTCAAGTGATTATGGAGGCTGGTAAACCAAACATTTACAGAGTGGGCCTGCAGGCTGGAGGTTCAGTAAGAGCCGATGTTGTAGTTTAGGTCCAAGGCTGCCTGTGTGGAGCCCTAGGGAAAAAGCCAGTGAAGGCGGTCATTGTGCTGGTAGAATTCTTGCTTGGGGGAGGTCAGGCTTTTGTTCTATTTGTGTTTTCAACTCATTGGGTGAGGTCCACCCACATTTTGGTGGGCAATCTGCTTTCTCAGGGTCCACCGATTAAAATGCAAACCTCACCCTGAAACACCCTCACAGGACCATCCAGAATGATGTTTGACCAAATATGTGGGCAAAGTGGCACAGCCAAGTTGACATACACAGTTAGCCCTCACACCTCTCAGGAAGTTGCCATCCGTAGCTTTGCTTTTAGAGGGGAGGAATGTGGCTTTCAGTTCCTAGCTGCTTCACTCATTGCTGTCTCTTACTGTATCTGTGTCCGTTGGCTACAAAACATTAGATACTGTTATGAATCTGTAGTCGTACTGGTAAGAAAGATACTGTTAACAAAACAAGTTAACAGCCTGACAAACTATAGTTTTCTTTGGCCTGACTGGCTCCTTTTGAGTCAGAACTGGCCACAATAATAAATTCCACAAAAAGTTGCATTTCTACTAGCCCAGGAGTATTAAAAACATAGACTCAAAGACATGTATTGATTTTTTTTAAAAAAGTGAACTCACTTGCTTTGGGACAACTTTCAAGAGCTCTAAACTTGTGTTTGCTTAGTACATTGCTGGCAACAGACACCCTGAAGTGTTATTAGGAGAAAATTCCAGAATTGTGCTCCTTCTGTGTGAACGCCAGCCTAGTTCTTTTCTGATGTGTCTGACAATCCTGCTTCTCCATCACTGGGGGACAGTTAGTCTCTGCTAATCTTCAGCAGTAGACCTTTCATGCAACCAGGAAAGCTATGTTGTAAAGTTCTAGTGGTTTCCAAATTTCTATGCATGGAGTTTTTCACTTCTTTATTACTTGAGAATTTCATCCATTTGCAGAGCTTTCATTATCCCCTCCGTGTAGCCCGGGCTCAAGTTTACACCTCTCAGGTCCTGACCTCTTTCCTGAGCTCTACACACCCATTTCTAATTCTGCCTGACATTACAATCTAGATTTTGGATTGTACAATCTACACAACTGTATACATCAAATCTAGTATGATTAAAACAAACGATTGCATTTTTCTTGTTGTTGATATTGTTACCGAAACTGTCACTGGGCTCCTAGGATTAACCTTGGATGTTTGCATTGACTTCTTCCTCACTTTCTTGCATCCAATTAGCTGTCACGTCGAGTTTCTACTGATTCTTATATTCTCCCATCTTTTCCATTCTCGTGGGTACTCCGTATGCCAAGTTCTTATTTTTTTCTGGCCAGGACTATTGGAAGTCTCCAATCTAGTATTCTCATCTCTGTTCTCCCTCTGTCCCATCCTATCCATTGCTACAGTTAATATTCCCTCATATAAACCTTGAGGTCAGATATGTTTCAGAACCACAGATTTTTCTTTTTGATTGTTGAAGCTTTAGAAAGGTAACACGGAGGGGCGTCTGGGTGGCTCAGTCGGTTAAGCATCCGACTTCGACTCAGGTCATGATCTTGCTGTTTGTGGGTTTGAGCCCTGCATAGGGCTCTGTGCTGACAGCTCAGCACCTGGGGTCTGCCTTGGATTCTGTGTCTCCCTCTCTCTCCCTCTCCCCTGCTCATGCTCTTTCTCTCAAAAATAAACAAACATTAAAATTTTTTTAAAAAAAGAAAGGTAGTATAGAGAAGATACTTTATATTACAAAATCTCCCTAATGGAGTCTGGAGAAGCATCCTATAGTCCAACCTTGTTTTTCTGCAGTGAAATGTATGAGTATTCACTTTAAGGAAGATAAATAAAAAGTATCACTGGTTTTGTATTGTTCGTGTTAAACTTTAATGCCAAAGGAGTTTAGATAAGACTGGCTTTTGTTTCCAAGTAAACTAGCAAAAAAGAACCAAAATAACATCCCATCATTTTGATCTTTGGGACTTTTGGTTTTGGAACTGTGGGGAAGACGTGGTAGATGTGGACTAGGTAAATCTTCCTCACGTAACCATATCACTCCCATTTCCTGCTGGGTTCGTTGTAAACTCTACACTCTGCCATTTCAAATGCCTTCTCGATTTGGCCACAAGCCATTATTTTCTGCTTTTATCTTCCACTCATCTACATATTGTTTTGATCTACCTCAACTGGTTAAATACTTCTTATTTTTTCTTCTACATATACTCAGGTTCATCCTTTTTCCTGTAATGTCCTTGCCTCTTGTCCATTCTTCTGCCAACTAACTATTGACATTTTTCTCTGTTTTCAGAATGTTTCCCTCCATAAACAGTTTGATCCCCATTCTGGGATCAATAATTGATCTTTGGTCTGAATTCTTTTAGCAAGCTTCAGTTTTCCTGTATGCAAAATGAGAATCATATCACTGTCTTACCTCTCAGACTTGTCACTGGATTAAATCCTGCACAAATGCACCTAGCACAGTGTGAGACCCATTGTGGAACTCAACTGGGGCTAGTCCTTTTTCTTCTCTTCCTCCTTCCTTGCTTTTACTTAGAATACTCTGTAGTTTATGTTATTGTTTTAAATATACTTTTAATTTCCCCACTACTAGATCAGAAGTTTTTTTTTTTTCTTAAGTTCATTTATTTATTTTGAGAGAGATAGAGACAGAGTGTGTGGGGGAAGGTCAGAGAGAATGGGAGAGAGAGAAACCCGAGGAGGTTCTACACTGCCAGTGCAGAGCTCTATGCGGGGCTTGAACCCATGAAACTGTGAGATCATGACCTAAGCTGAAACTAAGAGCTGGATGCTTAACTACTGAGCCACCCAGGTGCCCCACTATATCAGAAGATTTTTGAGGGTAGAACTTTGCTTATTAGAAGCTTAGCACTTACTGAGTTATGGGAAACGAATATGAATGGTGTTACTAGAGACATTTCAACCCCTCCTTTGGATTCTGGACAGCCTGATTTCTGTGCCTATGAATGTACATTCAAAAACTCAAAACCAAATCAAACCTATGATCACAAGACCCATCTTGATGTTTAGTGTCATAATTTCTGTTTCAGTGGAATTCTGAATGTCCAGAGGCCTTATAATGGAGACTGCCCACCCAGGATCTTGACAAGCCTCACGGCCTAGAGGGGCACATTCTTTCACGTACACTAATAGCCAACCACTGGGTGGCCTTGCCAGAAACCAGTGGGCGGGGCGACTAACACAGTTCTTCCGCATTGGTGAGATGTGGTGCTCACTTGCATGGGAGAACGCAGATTCTGTTCCTGTGCCATTTTCTGGGGCTCCCTGGAGTAGCCCTGGGCCCCCTCTGGGAGCAGGAGGTCTGAGCATGACCATCGCTTTCATGCACTGCTCCTTTCAGGTTGGTTCTTCTTATCTCCAGGCTCTGCTGTCTCTCTCCCAAAACACCTCCTCTAAAGCCCCTTTCATCCCTAGCCTCCAAGAGTAGTATATCCTCTGGAGAGAGAGAAAAGCTAGTGTTGGTAGAGATCACTAGGTGTTTTCCTAATTTCCATTCTAACCTTCTTTCTTAGTAAATTTTCTTAGTAATTTTCTAAGTAATTTCTTTCTTTTTTTAAATTCTAATGTTATTTTTTAAATTTACATCCAAATTAGTTAGCATATAGTGCAACAATGATTTCAGGAGTAGATTCCTTAATGCCCCTTACTCATTTAGCCCATCCCCCCTCCCACAACCCCTCCAGTAACCCTCTGTTTGTTCTCCATATTTAAGAGTCTCTTATGTTTTGTCCCCCTCCCTGTTTTTATATTATTTTTGTTTCCCTTCCCTTTTGTTCATCTGTTCCGAGTCTTAATGCCCTCATATGAGTGAAGTCATATGATATTTGTCTTTCTCTGACTAATTTTGCTTAGCATAATACCCTCTAGTTCCATCCACATAGTTGCAAATGGCAAGATTTCACTCTTTTTGATTGCTGAGTAATACTCCTTTGTATATATACCACACCTTCTTTATCCATTCATCCGTCGATGGACATTTGGGCTCTTTCCATACTTTAGCTATTGTTGATAGTGCTTCTATAAACATAGGGGTGCATGTGCCCCTTCAAAACAGCAAACCTGTATCCCTTGGATAGATACCTAGTAGTGCAGTTTCTGGGTCATAGGGTAGCTCTATTTTTAATTTTTTGAGGAACCTCCATACTGTTTGCCAGAGTGGCTGCACCAGTTTGCATTCCCACCAGCAGTGCAAAAGAGATCCTCTTTCTCTGCATCCTCGCCAACATCTGTTGTTGCCTGAGTTGTTAATGTTAGCTATTCTGACAGGTGTGAGGTGGTATCTCATTGTGGTTTGGATTTGTATTTCCCTGATGATGAATGATGTTGAGCATTTGTTTCTTGTGTCAGTTTGCCATCTGGATGTCTTCTTTGGAGAAGTGTGTATTCATGCCTTTTGCCCATTTCTTCACTGGATTATTTGTTTTTTGGGTGTTGCGTTTGATAAGTTCTTTATAGGTTTTGGATACTAACCCTTTATCTGATATATCATTTGCAAATATCTTCTCCCATTCTGTCGGTTGCCTTTTAGTTTTGCTGAGTGTTTCCGTCGCTGTGCAGAAGTTTTGCTTATGTCAATGAGGTCCCTGTAGTTCATTTTTGCTTTTGTTTCTCTTGCCTCTGGAGACATGTTGAGTAAGAAGTTGCTGTGGCCAAGATCAAAGAGGTTTTTGCCTGCTTTCTCCTCAAGGATTTTGATGGCTTCTTGTGTTAAGTTTAGGTCTTTCATCCATTTTGGGTTGATTTTTGTGTATGGTGTAAGAAAGTGGTCCAGGCTCATTCTTCTGCATATCGCTGTCCAGTTTTCCCAGCACCACTTGCTGAAGAGACTGTCTTTATTCCATCGGATGGGTATTCTTCCCTGCTTTGTCAATGATTAGTTGGCCATAAGTTTGTGGGTCCATTTCTAGGTTCTGTATTCTGTTCCATTGATCTGAGTGTCTGTTTTTGTGCCAGTACCATACTTTCTTGATGATTACAGCTTTGTAATACAGCTTGAAGTCTGGGATTGTGATGCCTACTGCTTTGGTTTTCTTTTTCAAGATTGCTTTGTCTATTCGGGGTCTTTTCTGGTTCCATACAAATTTTAGGATTGTTTTTCCTAGTTCTGTGAAGACTGCTGGTGTTATTTTCATAGGAATTGCATTGAATATGTAGATTGTTTTGGGTAGTATCAACATTTTAACAATATTAATTCTTCTAATTCGTAAGCATGGAACACTTTTCCATTTTTTGTGTGTCTTCTTCAATTTCTTTCATAAGCTTTCTATAGTTTTCAGTGTATAGATTTTTCACCTCCTTGGTTAGGTTTATTCCTAGGTATTTTATCATGTTTGGTGCAACCATAAATGGTGCAATTCCTTGATTTTTCTTTCTGTTGCTTCATTATTGGTGTATAGAAATGCAACCAATTTCTGTGTATTGATTTTATATCCTACCACATTGCTGAATTCATGGATCAGTTCTAGCAGTTTTTTGGTGGAATTGTTTGAGTTTTCCATATAGGGTATCATGTCTTCTGCAAAGAGTGAAAGTTTGACTTCCTCCTTGCCAATTTGGATGCCTTTTATTCCTTTGTGTTGTCTGATTGCTGAGGTTAGGACTTCCAGTACTATGTTGAAAACAGTGGCAAGAGTGGAAATCCCTGTAGTGTTCCTGACCTTAGGGGGAAAGCTCTCAGTTTTTCCCAATTGAGGATGCTATTAGCAGTGGGTCTCTCGTTTATGGCTTTTATGATCTTGAGGTATGATCCTTCTATTCCTACTTTCTTGAGGGTCTTTATCAAGAAAGGATGCTATATTTTGTCAAATGCTTACTCTGCATCTATTGATAGGATCATGTGGTTCTTGTCCTTTCTTTTATTGATGTGATGTATCACATTGATTGTTTTGCAGGTATTGAACCAGCCCTGCATCCCAGTTATAAATCCCACTTGGTCGTGGTGAAGGATTCTTTTAATATATTGTTGGATCTGGTTGGCTAGTATCTTGTTGAGAATTGTTGCATTCATGTTCATCAGGGATATTGGTCTGTAGTTCTCTTTTTTAGTGGGTTCTTTGTCTGGTTTTGGAATCAAGGTAATGCTGGCCTCATAAAATGAGTTGGAAGTTTTCCTTCAATTTCTATTTTTTGAAACAGCTTTGAAAGAATAAGTGTTAACTCTTCCTTAAATATTTGGTAGAATTCCCCTGGAAAGCCCTCCGGCCTTGGACTCTTGTTTTTTGGGGAGATTTTTTATTACAAATTCGATTTCTTTACTGGTTATGGGTCTGTTCACATTTTCTATTTCTTCCTGTTTCAGTTTTGGCAATTTATATGTTTCTAGGAATTTGTCCATTTCTTTCAGACTTCCCATTTTATTGGCATATAATTGCTCATAATATTCTCTTATCATTGTTTTTATTTCTGCTGTGTTGGTTGTGATCTCTCCACTTTCATTCTTGATTTTATTTATTTGAATCCTTTCCTTTTTCTTTTTGATCAAACTGGCTAGTGGTTTATCAATTTTTTAATTCTTTCAAAGAACCAGCTTCTGGTTTTATTGATCTGTTTTCCTGGTTTTGTTTTCTTTTTGTTTTGTTTTGTTTTTTGGTTTCAGTAGCATTGATTTCTGCTCTAATCTTTATTATTTTCTGTCTTCTGCTGGTTTTGGTTTTATTTGCTGTTTTTTGTTCAGTTCTTTAAGGTGTAAGGTTAGGTTGTGTATCTGAGACCTTTCTTCCTTCTTTAGGAAGGCCTGGATTGCTATATATTTCCCTGTTATGACTGCCTTTGCTGCGTCCCAGAAGTTTTAGGCTGTGGTGTTATCATTTCATTGGCTTCCCTGTACTTTTTAATTTCCTCTTTAACTTCTTGATTAGCCCATTCGTTCTTTAGTAGGAAGGTCTTTAGTCTCCAAGTATTTGTTATCTTTCCACATTTTTTCTTGTGGTTGATTTTGAGTTTCATAGCATTGTGGTCTGGAAATATGCATGTTATGATTTTGACCTGTTTGTACTTGTTGAGGGCTGATTTGTGTCCCAGTATGTGATCTATTCTGGAGAACTTTCCGTGTGCACTGGAGAAGAATGTGATTCCGCTGCTTTAGGATGAAATGTTCTGAATATATCTGTTAAGCCCATCTGGTCCCATGTGTCATTCATAGCCATCGTTTCCTTGTTGATTTTCTGTTTAGATGATCTGTCCATTGTTGTAAGTGGGGTGTTGAAGTCCCCTACTATTATGGTATTATTATCAATGAGTTTCTTTATGTTTGAGATTAATTGATTTATATATTTGGGTTTCTCCACATTTGGAGCATAAATATTTACAATTGTTAGGTCTTCTTGGTGGATAGACCCCTTAATTACGGTATAATGCTCTTCTTCATCTCTTACTACAGTCTTTATTTTAAAGTCTAGATTGTCTGATATAAGTATGGCTACTCTGGCTTTCTTATCTACCATTAGCATGATAGATGGTTCTCCATCCCATTACCTTCAAAGTGAAGGTGTCTTTAGGCCTAAAGTAGGTCTCTTGTAAACAGCATATAGATGGATCTTATTTTCTTATCCATTCTGTTACCCTGTGTCTTTTGATTGGAGCATTTAGTCCATTGACATTTAGAGTGAGTATTGAAAGATATGAATTTGTTGCCATTATGTCGCCTGTAGAGTTGGAGTTTCTGGTGGTGTTCTCTGGTCCTTTCTAGTCTTTGTTGCTTTTGGTCTTTTTTTTCCAAAACCCCATCTTTTCTCCCCTCAGAGAGTCCCCTTTAAAATTTGTTACAGGGGTGGTTTAGTGTTCATGAACTCCTTTAATTTTTGTTTGGGGAACTTTTAATCTCTCCTTCTATTTTGAATGACAGCACTGCTGGATAATGAATTCTTGGCTGCATATTTTTCTGATTCAGCATATTGAATATATCCTGCTACTCTTTCCTGGCCTGCCAAGTTTCTGTGGATAGGTCTGCTGCAAACCTGATCTATCTTCCCTTGTAGGTTAAGGACTTTTTTTCCCTTGCTGCTTTCATGATTCTTTCCTTTCCTATTTTGTGAATTTGACTATGATATGCCTTCTTGATGGTCAGTTTTTGTTGAATCTAATGGGAGTACTTTGTGCTGCCTGGAATTTGATGTCTATATCTTTCCCCATGTTAGGATTAAGTTTTCCACTATGATTTCCTCCCATAACCCTTCTACTCCTTTTTCTCTCTCTTCATCTTCTGGGACCCCTATGATTCTGATGTTCATTTTTAATGAGTCACTGATTTCTCTAATTCTTAAATCGTGCTCTTTTGCCTTAGTCTCCCTCTTTTTGTCTGCTTCATTATTCTTCATAAGTTTGACCTCTGTATCGCTGATTTGCTGCTCTGCCTTATCCATCCTTGTTGCTGTTGCATCCATTTGAGATTGCAGCTCAGTTATAGCATTTTTTAATTCATCCTGACTAGCTTTTACTTTTATCTCTGCAGAAAGGGATTCTAATCTATTTTCAACCCAGCTAGTATTCTTATTATCATGATTCTAAATTCTGGTTCAGATATCTTGCTTGTATCTGTGTTGATTAATTCCCTGGCTGTCATTTCCCCCTGCTCTTTCTTTTGGGGTGAATTGTTTTGTTTCCTCATTTTGAAGGAAGAAAATGAATTAGTAAGGTGAAAAAATAAAATTAAAAAATTAAAAACTACATATATACACAAAACAAATCAAAAGATGATGCTAGATCCTAAGTGTGTTTTGGTCTGGTTGTTGAAAGGAGCTTGGTAGATCAGAGAAAAAAGGGAAAGATAAGAAAAGGAAAAAAAAGGAAAATGTTTGAAAATTTGAAAAAAATGAATACAATGAAGTAGAATAAAATGAAATGATGTAAGTAAAATAGCGTTTGAAAAATTTACAAAAAAATAAAAATATAGTAGAAAAAACATTAAAGAAAACTATTTGTAATAAAAATTGGAAATACAAATATTTTTTTCTCATTCTATAATCAAGAAAAAGAAAAGAAAAAGAAAAAAAATTGAATAGATGGACCAGCAAACAAACTGAAATACAATTGAAATTATATCTGTTTCCCCTAGAAGTGAAACTATGAAGCACTTTATAGTCCATAAATTAAGCAGGCGGAGAGACTTGCAGTGTTCCTGAAGAGCGAGCTTGGCCCAGTTGGGCAGGGCTTAGTGTAACAGCTCTGTTCTCACTAGATGGTGCTGCTTAGCTTACTGGTGTCGATTGTTGTGGCACTTGTAGGTGCGTATGCGCATATGCGGGAGGGGTAAAAATGGCATCACCCAGCTACCCAGACTCTAGTATCAGAATTCTGTCCTCCCTGACCAGCAATTGTGCACCCCTCCTTCGTCTCTGGCTTTTGTTCATTCCCCACTTTTACACTGTCCGTGACTAAGCAGTCAGGTTGCTGGGCGGCCCTTCCCTCCTGTGTTTTATCTCAGATGCAGCTATGTTTCCCAACCCCTCACTTCTGAGGGACTGCAGCTTTGGCCTGCTCAGATCCTCTGGGGGAGGGTCTCATTGAGCAATGGCTGGGTGCCCACCCACCCCAGGGACATTCATGGGACCGTGCTGCTGCTGATGCCCAGAGACTGCAGCTAGGTGCCAGCCCACCCCAGAAAATGTTCATGCAATCATGTAGTAGCAACGTTTCAGGGATTATAGTAAGTCACAACACACATCTGGCACCAGGCTTCCCCCTTAACGTCTTTGTTCTGGCACCAGTAAATGTGGTTGTTCTCCAGAGTCCACTGGGACCTTTGCCTGTGGGGTGACCGCACAGCCTCTACCAAATGTCCTCCCAACAGGAAAACTGCCTCTCCTTGTTTGGCCCGAGGACCCCTTAGACCTTGCTCTCTGCTCCTGGGAATTTGCCTTCCCACCAGAGCACTGCCAGGTATTAAGCTGCGGAATTTCAGACTCTGCACTCCCCCTGTTTATAGAGTCATAATGGAATTTAAACCCTCTCCTTTCTCCTTTCTCCTTTTTTTTCCCCCAGTCCCTGTGGCTGTTTACACTTTTCCACTTTCTCTTCAGCTGCTTTTTGGGGGGTCCCATACTCTCCCCCTGTCTCCATCCTCTCTCTGCAAGTAAAAACAGCACCCTGTCCTCCGCGGCTTCTCTCTCTCCCAGTTCACCTCTCCTCACCGCGTACCTGCTGTGTTCTGTGGTTCAGGTTGTGCAGATTGTGTTAATCCTCAAATCAGTTTTCTAGGTGTGCAGGAAGGTTTAGTGTTGATCTGTCTGTATTTCATGGACAAGAGATGCAAAGAAAACTTCCATGCTATTCCTCCATCTTGGCCTCTCCCCCTACAAAGATGGTTTAATCCAATTGCCCCCTCCCCCCCCCACACACACCTTTTTAAAAGCAGAATACTGAAGTAAGTAATTTATCTTAGAGCGTTCATACATCTGGTAGCAAAACCAGGACTAAGACATAGATCTGTAAATCTTCATTTGGAAGAGAATTATATTAGTTCCTTAGTCCAATATATAATGCAAGGAGACCTCAAGGAGCCAAGCAAACAATTGTTGTCCAGTAACTACAGTCTCCAGGGAAATATCCGCTCCATTCTGTTCTGGCACTTTCGAGAGGAGAGAGAATCTCCTTTATTCTTGATTTGTAAAATATCCCTAAATATATACTCATAGTTACTTCACAGAGTTTCTTCACAAATGAAAGCTGTTTTCCTATGATTGCAATTGTTTATGTATGGATAGAACATACATTACCCAATGCCTGAAACTTGTTTCATACATACTGTATGTTTTAAACAGCTAAATGATTCTTTTTAGTCAGGGGTAAGCACTCTGAATATCACAGAGTCTTATATTAATTTTTTTAAAAACCTTAAAAACATCTTACAATAATGGGCATATAATAAAAATCTTTTACATTGAATTTGGGTATTTCACCTTCTCTAGAAAAGTAAATTCTGAGACTTGGACAGAAACGTAGAGTTTTAGTTCAACTCCCCACCCAGTGCAGGAATTTTTAAAAGTTGTAACTCTGACAGATATCCAACTTCTGCTTGAAAACCTCCAGAGACTGGTATCATCCTTAAGAGGCAGCTGTTATTGTTACTGGACGGCACAAGTGGATAAAAATTTCCTTCTTGCATTGCATCAGAGTCTGCCTTCCTTAACTTCCAGCTTTTTATCCTAGTTCTGGCCTCTGGAGCAACACAGAATTAGTATACGATTCTCTCCATGACAGCCCTTCAAATATTTGAAAGCAGATATTATACCTTTTCTTATTCTTTCCTTCCCAAGTTGCTTGAATAATTTATCAAAAATTACAGCTTCTCCTATTCACCTGGACATTTGCCTTTCATTACATTCTAAGTGGTCAAAGTCCCTCTTAAAATGTGGCACCCGGAATTGAATTCTATATTATAGATGTGGTTTAACTAGCTAGAAATCCAATAGAACTGTCATGGGTAGTGATCTGTGGGTAGTAATTTCTCATGGAAGCCTCCTAAGTTCCTTAAAGGAAGGTGGCTTGTATGAAAACACTTGGTAAACTGTAAAGTGCTTTATAAATGAAAAGCTTTGGTACATTCCATTTAAAAATACAAAAAATAATCAAGGAATTTTTCCCTGCCATTAACAACATTGATTTCAACCTTTGGGTCTATAGAGTTAGCAAAAAGGCTGGTATTTTTTCCTTGGCAAAAGTGTAAAAGCAATTTTAAAAACTCAGCCATTATGTTGTAGTACTGGTTAAACAAGTTTTAAATAATGAAGTCTTTTTGGAACATGTGATAAATGCATTAAAAGCATATGATAAATGCCATTTTTAACCCATGCATACTTATTTAATAAGAAATAGGCAGAATCTCCTATTGATGAGGCATTTAGTAAATAGAACCATTTTCACATTTAAAGTACAGTTGCAAATATGTAATCTGTATTTCTTCCATTTTAAAATATAAATTTTACACTTTAATTCTAAACATTTCTTATTTTAATTTTGAGTAAAGTGGGAATATGGTTTAATATTGTAATCTGACCATTCATTCTCAATTGCTTATTGAGTGTTGATTATGTGTTAAGGACTTGAAAAAGACATTAATAAATTGTTTATCCTTCTTTCTTCACTAACTCTACCAGAGTTTTGGAAAAATAACTTTTTACCTACAGTGCTTGGCATGAATTTATATCTTGAACATTCTGACCAAGGGTTTAATGTGCTGCTAAGTGGAATAATCTCAAAACTAGCTGGAGCAGTTACAGTTGGTACATATAAATGTGTATAAATGTAAATGCAAAATATAAATGTGAAACCCAAATGGGATAAAGGTATTGATGGGGGGCCCAACACACTTCCTGGCACATGCATTCTTAATCATTATTGGCCTCATGAATACTGACTATTAGGGAAGAATTACTCCTAATCTGGTAGTGAGCCTGGTGTGACAGCAGGAGGTTGAGTCCTGTAGATTGATGTCCCATTGCTCAAATGAGTGAGACACATTAGAGACTACACTGTATTTTAAGACCTCATATCTCTTTTGTGGGAACATTATTTCTTGGTTAAGAGAAATTACTACATTTTCTAAAACATGACAATGTTGTGGTGGTTATAGTTTGATTTGCAACATATGTCATGTACTCTAAAAAGAGCATAAATTATTTAAAACTACATAAATACTCAGATTAAAAATCCGTTACTCTGTACAGTCCAAACTGGAATGAAATTTATTAGAGAAAATAACCCAGTAAATCACTTCCAAGGATTATAGTTTTCTGATGTTTATTTAGAAAAATAAGGGAGAAATCAGAATTCTGGAAAATCATCCATATGTTGGTACACTTTAAAAAAAATTGTATAAACTTCTTTTTTCTTGTGTCAAATCCTGGTTAGTGGGGCTATGTAAATTGGAGTGGGACTGCTTTGTAAACTTGGATTGGAGTCACATCATTTACATTTATATTACTAGGTCCACAATTTCTTTCTATTGGATTTTCTTTCTTTTTAATAATTAAAAAAACTATACAAATAGGTAAACCTTTGTAGAGAAAGATCGTGTTCTGTTTATATTTTGTACGCTTAGTGTTCCAAATCTAGGTATTATTTGGTTAAACATACAATTTATACCTATACATAGACTGAAGAAATATAAATATTCTAATAACATATAGTTATTATTGTTTTTGGCTATACGGATATATGGGCTTTTATATTAATATTAGTGTTATCTACTCTTTATAGTATTTTCCTCCAGCAAAGAACTGTCACTTGGCTGAGAAGGAAAAAAAAAAAAAAAAAGCTTGCTTATAAAATGAGGCCATTTTGCATATTAATTAGGAGGTCTTTGAACTTGAAGAATAAAATCCGTTAATGCTTTGGGTATGGAACAATTATGCATTCAAGGACTTTGATTTTATGCTAATAATGCGACAAGCTTTACATTTTTCTTTGTTTTGTTTGCATTTCCTGAAGATAATTTAATGCAAATAATCCAGCCATATACAGCACAGAGCGTGTCGGATGGTTTCCCTATAGTTAAGATTGTATCAGCACTCCCATTATAAATCTCTATTACCCATGGTTTATAATTTAATTGAAAAAACCCACTGCAGGCAGAAACTCAACACTTAGGGTTTCAGGCTAAAAGCAATATTTCTCTTTTAAAAATTGCCTCCTCTCTTTAATTTCATAGTTAATGGAAATGTAAGAAGGATCATCCTGGAGCTGATTTTGAACAAAGCCAAACAGATCATTGTCTCTAACTAAAATAATTTCTAAATAAAAGTGGTTGATATCTTATCATTTGCCTAATACTACAACATTTAACCAAACGAGAAAAGACAACAGTGGAATCTGCTTATCCTTTCTGCATGCAAAAAATACACGCAAGGAAGGCAAGAAAATTCTGTAAGACCAGCTATCTATAAAAATATATGTTAGACAATACGGTGTGAGGCATTAACGTCTTTACTCGATTTTGGAGCATACACTTCACTCCTTTGAAGTGGATCGGGGTGAAGCCTTGTCGAGTCTGCTTTTTGTCAGACTAAGATCGGAAGAGGGCGCAGGGTGGAGAGAGGCAAGAGCGCTGGTGCTCCGCAGTGCTTTACTTTGCCATGTAAACCTTATCTTAAGTTTACGCTTCAATTATCTTGACGGGATTCGGGGGTTAATTAACAGGCACAACCGTTTCAACCTGCTTACACAGTAGAAATGAAAAGATCAGTTTTTAGACACATGGTGGTTTTGTCATCAGCTTTTGAACCCAAATCCTGTCGTGTAGAAAGAAAGGTTAACCTGCCAGGTAATATGCAACCTCCAATCAAGATTTCACCATAGTTTTATCAACCCGATGAGACAAAGAAACTGTGAGTTAGTTAGAACAACATGTTCTCTATTTCCTGCAACCCATCAACTTTTTCCTATTGAATTCCTACTGGTAATGCTGCATGTGAAATATATGCCATGATTACTTAACCCTAAGCAGACATCAGAAACTTGCTTAAAGATAGTCTGGCTCTGTCCACGCAATGTATTGTGTTTCTAAATCAGTTGCATTTACGATCCTAAGGGTGATTATCAAGGACAGTAGTAGAAACTCACATCTTACAGTGCTTAGCAGTTCATAAAGGGCTTCAGTATACCTAATATACACAACTGCTCAGAAGTAGAGAAGGCAGACGCTAGGAGATTAAGTGGTGGTTAGAATTCACATTCTGTCTTGCTTACGACTCTCTCTTCTGTGGCCTAGTGGCTCGTTAGTTCTCTTAGAGGGACTCATGTTTTTCACTTTGAGAAATAGAGTCTAGTGATTCCATGATGAGAATCTCCTGTACTTACTTGATATCTATTGTCAGAGACCATAAGGGAATTCATAGTTTCTTTTTTTTTAAAGTTTATTGATTTTTAGAGGGTGGGGGGAGGGAGAGGAAGAGAGAAAGAAGGAGAGAATCCCAAACAGGCTCCATGCTGTCAGCTCAGAGCCCAACGCAGGGCTCAAACTCCTCTCAGGTGAGATCATGACCAGAGCTGAAATCAAGAGTTGGACACTTAGCTGACTGAGCCACCTAGGCACCCCAATACAATTTCTAAGTCCAATTCTTAAAACATTCTATATTAGCTTAGATTCATAAATTAAGAAACCCAGAGCCTAGATAAGATTCATATACATCTAAGCTACACAATAAGTCAGTGATGAAATAAAAGGAAGTCATGGATTTACTGTCCCATGTCTCTGATTGAAATTATTCTTAATGTTGATATTTTGATTATATTAGAAACATAGCTTAAGTATAAAGGCTATGAGAAATTATTTTCTGAACACCAGTGATTGTATAGTCTTCAGAGATTTTTGAGAAAATAGTAGATAACTATTTTCCGAGGATGGTATAAATCTAGTACGGGTATAATGAAGCAGGGAATACACCTTAGGGCTGCTGTGAATCTGGCAGTCCATACTGCTTATGTATAGTGAAAGGCAGACTAGCAGACTAGCTTCTGATATTTACAAACTGATTGAAAGTTTTTTAGTTTCCATTTTAAGAATTTGAATAGGTCATTCTTTACTCCATGCCCTCCATTTTTTTTTTTTTTGCTTTAGAATAGTTTTATAAACTTAAATTGTCATGCAGGATTTACTTCTAAACTTATTAATACCAAAAAAGTTTTCTGGAGTGCCTTGCTGGCTCAGTTGGTTGAGTGCTCAACTTTGGCTTAGGTCATGATCTCACAGTGAGTTCAAGCCCCATGTCGGGCTCACTGCTGTTGGCACGTATCCTGCTTTGCATCCTCTGTCCCCCTCTCTCTCTGCCCTTCCCCACTCATGCTCTCTCTCTCAAAACAAATTTTTTTCTGACCCTACTAGGTGTTGTGAATGATGTGTGATACTGTGTTCAGGAATTCAACTTAACATTTTATGTAAGTGAATGGTCACACCATGTGCCATTGGGAACCAATAACCTTGTTTCCTTCCCCTCCTCTGTCCTAAGCAGGTGTCATTATTTGGTGCATTTTTTACCTCACCTCCCATACAAGTACTAACCAGGCCCAACCCTACATAGCTTCTGAGATCAGGTCAGTCAGGGTGGTATGGCAGCAGACATTTTTTTACCTCCTTTGTTGTTTTCCATCCCTCAAGATGAACTTGGCAGATGCTCTCCTATTTTCTTGCATTGAAATACCCTTGCTTGGGCTGCAAGAGACCTTCTAGCGGCATCATCCAATAAGTTTTAGACAGTATCTGGATAGGTAGTAAGAGGTCCTTGACAGACAGTGTGTTTGGGATTTAGACCAGAGTTGGCAAACCTTTTTCTGTAAAGAACCAGATAGTGAATATTTTAGTCTTCTTGGGCCACATGATCACTCTCCCAACTCTACTCTGCCATCGTAGTGCCAAAGCAGCCACCAAGAGGATGTAAATCTATCTTCTCTGGCATAAATGGGCAGGATTGTGTTCCAATAAAACATTTCTGATGGACATTGAGATTTGAATTTCACATAATTTGTATGTGTCATAAAGTGTTCTCTTCCTTTGTTTCCACAATTCAAAAGTGAAAAAACCATTCTTAGCTTGTGGGCAATAAAAAAACAGGGGGCAGGTGGGATTTGGCCCACAGGTTATAGTTTGCAGACCTCTTCTTTAGACAGATCTGGGTTTACATAGCAGTTTTATTAGCTGTTGGCTTTGTGTCCTTGGGTAAATTAGTTTAATTCTCTGAGTTTAAATTTTGTCAGTAAAATGGGGACTGCACCAATTTTATGAAGTCTTTGTGAGGTTTAAATTTGATTAGGTATAGACAAGTAATTATTAGTAGTAGGTATTTTGTGAAGAGTCAATATAAAAGTAATACAAATTTTAAGTAATTAGTAATTAACTTAACCTGATAGCTCTTCCTGAATTAATGTTGTTGGCCTCTCCTTTTTTTCTCGAAATGGAAACAGATTTCTTATTCATGATTAAAAGCAACATGTTCTTTTAAAACATGAAATAATATAGAAATACAGAGATAAAAAGAATAATAAGAGAATAAGATGAACACCATCATCTCCTTTATTTTACATATGAGGAAACTGAGGGTTCGAGGTTGCCATTTATATAGTATTTATTTGCTTTTCTAGTGTCCGGAAGAAAATTTCTTATTTAGGGAGATTGTGGTTCTTCTACCCCAAACATGTGGTTGTGGTGAAAGCTAATCAAAATTCTCATGTCCTTTTTTTTTTTAATTAATGTTTCCTTATTTACTTTGAGAGTGGGGGGACAGAAATAGAGAGGGGGAGAGAGCACAAGTGGGGAAGGAGCAGAGAGAGAGAGAGGGAGAGAGACAATCCCAGGCTCTACAATTATCATGGAACCTTTGGGCTGACCTCATGGCTGTGAGATCATGACCTGAGTCGAAATCAAGAGCCAGACATTTAAACTACTGAGCCAGCTAGGCACCCCAAAATTCTCATGTCCTTTAGTCACAGAGTGGGGCATTTGTTCCAGAAAGGGCCAGTCGCCATGCCCTCGTCCTGTGGCCTACTATATGATTCAGTCATGGTTGGCCATGTGATCTACGCTTGTCCACGCAGTGGCATTTTGTAGAAGAATCTCAACTGAAGTACCTGGGAAACTCTTTTCTCTCTAGCCTTGAGGCTTGAAGAATATACTTTTATCACTGCATTTGGCTATGGATTGAACTTGTGGGAACAGCTGGCCTGAGAGAATGAAGCCAACTAGAGGGAGCAGAGCTGGTAGCCTATGGGAGGGAAGGGACAGTGGATGGAAGGCAGAGAGAGAGAGAAAAATTTGATAAGGTCTGAGTCCCTGGATCTAGGTATTTCTGAAGGCAGACCTATCCCGAGCTTCTCTATGGTTTGGCAGTGTGAGCCTTGATGAAGACTGAACTGTCTTCATCAGGTCAGTTTGATTTTCTGTCCTTTTTTTTGTAGTAAAAAAAAAAATACTAATTGAGCAGCTAGACTCAGGATGCAAACGCAGATCTGTCTGACCCTGCAACCCTGAGCTTCCTTCCCAAACTTCCTCAGAGACCACCTCTTCTAATGGTTTGATATTTTTCTGTTTTTGTCGTTTTTTTTTTAATGATTGCACAAATATTATGGTAAGTGTAAATGTTGCCAAACCGTCGTTCAATTTGGCTTTCCTAATTTATACTTTTCCTAACCCTTACATGCTAGATATCTTCTGTTGCACCTTGGGGTGTACCCTCTACCCTTTTCTATCCTGTATTGAGCTCTGAGAGGCTGATCTGGATGTGTAGGTCCCTAGCCTTTGGGCTTCTGGTTGGGCTGCGGTGTCTGGGATGGGGGCACTGGCAGGAGATGAGAAGGAAGGAGGAGAATTAGGAGGAACTACTTCTCCTGGCTCCTCCTGTGGGATTACTGGGGGCTGGCTGTCTTCTCAGACCTAAGGTCACAGTTTTCTCTGCTCAGCTCTGTTTTTCTCCTTCTAGCCCTAGAGACTGCCCTATTTCTTGTGGGTTCCCTCCACCCAGCCTGGCACCCTTATGAATAAATAACCCTTTTATTAAATGCTCTTCAAATTACCCAATTTGAGTGTACTCTTAATTTCCTGTCAGGACTCTGAGTAATACCACTCACAGAAGGGTATATTTTCCCTCCACATTTCATGTCAACATGGGGTATTGCCCACGTTTTTAATCATTTCAATGCTCATAAGGGGAAAATGGTATCTGGTTTTAATTTATATTTTTTGATTATTATTGAGTTTGAACATCTGTTCCTATGTTAATTGACTATTTGCATATTTCTCTTAATTGCTTGTTAATATTCTTTGCCCATTTTTCTTTTGGGTGATCTCTCTTTCTTTCTGTTAAATTCATATTATGAGTAAAATATTTTTTCCCATTATATTTTCCAACTGATTGTTAGTATAAGTGAAAATTATTGCTTTCATATCTTGTTATTCCTCTAAATTCTTTGTTAGTTTTAATAGATGTTAATTGATTCTCTCAGATTTTCTAATATCATTTGCAAAGAATGATAATGCTCTCTCTCCCATTCTAATGCATGCCACATTTCTTTAACCCATTTTACTAACCCATTTTACTGGCTAGATTCTCCAAAACAGTCTTGGACAACAGGGGTGTCCATGGGAATCTTTGTCTTATTACTGACTCTAACTCTGCTTTTCCCAGAGTATGTTTCACAGAATGCAAACACTGGCAGATACCCCTTGAGAAAAGTTCAGACTATATATTCTTAGACAGTCCCAATGCACATGAGCATGTTAAAAGCTCTAAGTTGTTGTTGTTGTTGGGTTTTTGTTTGTTTGTTTTTTGGTCTTTGCCTAATATAGCTCTGGTACTGAATTTTATGTAGTACATTATCAGCTTGGTAATTTGAGTAGGTCCTAGAGGATCAAAATACAAACAAAATGTTTTGTAGTAATATAGCACTGTGGTTTTATGCGAAAACTCTGAATTATTCTAAGCCTTATTTAATTTATTTAAGGCTTCTCAATGCTTATTAGTGTAGAAACTATAAACCATTGTATTTTGAATGTAAGGAATCATATGCATCATTGGCCACTTTGGTACATTTTACTCTCAAAAGAAACTACCGAGATTAAAAAACTAACTTAAATGGAAAGATGGGTATCAGGAAATCACTCTGGCCTCTCTCCCTCTCTTCCTTCACTGTTTTATGCACACACACACACACACACAACCAACAAACCGAACAAATAAAACATTCCAACCAACAGACCATAAGTTACCGTTTTCTTTCATGTACAGGCTTCCTTATTTTTTTTTTTTTAAGTTTATTTATTTGGAGAGAGAGAGAGAGCATTCATGTGCATGGGCAAACAGAGGAGGAGCAGGGAGAGACGAAGAGAGAGAATCCCAAGCATCCTTTGCAATGTCAGCACAGAGCCAAGTGTGGGACTTGGTCTCACGACCCTGAGATCATGACTTTTGCTGAAATCAAGAGTCAGACACTTAATGGACTGAGCCACCTAGGTTCTTCTGTACAGTTTTCCTTATTAACCCTGCGTCCCTTCTTTCTAATACTTTTCTGTTGTTCCTTCTCACCTCCTTACCTTTGTCCCAACATGCGCGAGCATGTGTGTGTGTACATGTGTACGTGTGTGTGCTTGTGCATGAGCATGAGTGAGTCTCCAGGAAAATTTCCACCATCCCTCTTTTGTCGTTGCAATTATCAGTTAAAAATTACTGTTATCATTGTTGATGAAAATCAAGTGAATATTAGAGATTACTTGCAACAAGAAAAGGGAGGAACACTTGTTTTTAAACTTACCTTTACCACGTAAAGTAATACATGTTATGTTTTCACATGAAATTAAGACCTAATACTGGATTGGTGACAATAACCTCCAAAAACCTTGAAAAAGCTCAGAAGTCCTGTTCAGAATTCTCACAAATGTCTCATCTACATTTGCTTTCTCTTCCAATTAAGTCTATTATTCCCAGAGCATTTAAGAATAATAAACTATCTTTTATTCAATTTAACTTTCCATTTGCTTTAATTACTAGTATTGAAACAGTTTTGCTTTCTGCTATATTTCATTGCAAGTCTTGCAGCTATGCTATAAAGCTAAATTAAGGCTTTTATAGATTTTTTTTAGGATGAACCTGATCCTTATTTATTGCTTCTAGGGTAATATTCATCTTAATTTTTAAAAAACTGACATGTAAGTAAACTCTTAGAAAATAACTCACTCAAAAATTGGTGATTTTCTGTGTGGCAAATAAAAAAATAACAAAGGATGGATTTGTATTTTTACAGAATTTTTTTTTACCTTGTTCAATTAGGCCATTTTTGTGGGTATGAATTTATTTATTTATTTATTCTTTTAAAAAAGTTTTTTCATGTTTATTTATTTTTAAGAGAGAGAGAGACAGACAGAGTGCAAGTGGGGAAAGGGAAGAGAGAGAGGGAGATACAGAATCTGAAGCAGGCTCCAGGCTCAGCACAGAGCCCAACGTGGGGCTCAAACTCAACAAACTCCGAGATCATGACCTGAGCTGAAGTCAGACTCTGAACCAACTGAGCCACCTAGGCATCCCTGGGGTCTGAATTTAAATCACATTTCAAGGTTAATATAGAATTACAGAAATTCAGTATTACCTTAGCTTAATTGTTATCCAATTATTTTAGTCATATATTTATTTTTCATTTTTAGTAAAATTTCTTTAATTTCTGGAGTTGGAATTCTAATGTTTAGAAAAATAGATCCCTGACTTTATGTTAAATGAAATGGTATACTGATTTTTTTTTTTTTGGGGGGGGGGGGACATGGTAGGGGGTGGTTTCTGGCAAAATGCCTTTTTCATTAAATCTATGAGAAGAAAAATTCATTACTGCTAATGAATGCAGGCATTTTACTTACTGGAAGTAGTCAAATAGTCTGGTACAAAAATGCACGTTGCATTATGAACCATAACATTGTGAGGTTTGTAATATAAGAGCTGCTAAATATATTTTAAATATCACAAAGTCTGTGCTTCTTCCCTGGAGCATGCTCTTTGTTATACCCTGCTTCTCATATTCTTATCTTTTTCATGAGGAGTGAATCTCAATAAAATCTATGGATTGTGTTATGTTTAAAGGCTATTTACTGAACCAATATTTTCACAGATAAGATCAATAATATATGTGTAAACCTTTGAAATTTAGATTGGAGAGGAAGCTGCCTAATAAAACTCTGGTACCGAATTTTATACAACTTCTTACCAGCCTTTTAATTTTATATTCGGGTCCCCAAGGATCAGAAGACAAACTGAACACTTCTGAAATTATCTGGATTTAGCCCAGATGGTTTTATGTAAAAACTCTGAATGCATTTAAGGTTTATGTATTGTGAAGGCGCTGTGTAATGGTTACTCATTTTATTTCTTTGTTAAGAACCTTTGTCTAATGTTAAAATTTTGAATGAAAGGCTTGATGTTTATATGTATTTAGTTGGACCATTAGTTCAAGATACAGACTAAGGAAGTGCTATAGTTCTAAAGCATGTTTCATCTGATGATTTTTTTACAGAGTTGGTATCTAATGCGGTATTTGTAAGGCCATCAGTTATCAAACCACGTAAGTGTTAAATTCCTTTTGAAGCTTTCAAGAGGTATTTTAATTAAGTTTTCAAAATTGGTTTTGGATCATCTTCACAATTCTTTAGTGCTTTATTTCCATTAACAAAATAGTAATTAAAATTAAATTTTAAAGGAAATAACCACAGTAGGTCAGACTTTTATTAACTTGAGGTAGATAATGAATCTGTCCTATATAAAAACTGAGCTAAATCTGCTGAGAGGCTGGGGATAGTATATTTTAATTAAGGTAATCCTTGTTTGCATCTAACAAACAGCATTGCCACTTAGAAATTTAAGATCTTAGTGATGCATATTAGTACATTACCTCAACAATCTCATAGAGATTTAATACTTGTATTTGAAAGTGCAATTTGTCATAAATTAAGAGCATTTGCATAGTAAATTTCAAGGATGTTATTCTTTGCAGAGTTTTCTATAATTAAGGAATGCATTAAACATTAAAATTTTACAATTTTTGTAGTCCTAGGAAAGCTTGCTTTGTTATTAAACTGAGCCTTATTTTCAGCTACGCATAACCCTATGGAAAAGTCTGGCCTTAATAAAGACATAATGAATGTACTGTCACTAAGATTTTTTGCCCTCTTAAATCTTGAGCGAAGGTTTATGCATTTAAAGAATGTTTTATCATGCAAAATGCGGCTCTGAAGACATCTATTTACTTGGATGGAGAGTATTTAATCATTTAAAAAGTAGGCCAAAGAGACTTAACCCAACCATACCGCTAAGTAGTTATAAACTGCATCATATATAAATGAAGTGTTCTCTAATTGGGGGTATCGGTAGAGTCTTTCTTTAGTTAGCAAAGTGTTTCCAGTATTAATATCTACTTTAGTTAAAGGAATTAAAAAGCCCATTTTAATTAAGAATGACGTTATTCTCAAGGTTCCTTTTATTTTGATGGTTAACAAGATAACTTCAGCATTTGCATTTTATTGATCCAGAGAGAATGATTTTATAAAATATAGTTTAGGATAAGGTTCAGCAGCCCAGTTCACCTGTGGTCATATGGATTTTTGACTTGTGGTGAAAGTGTCTGTCACTTAGACATTTTTGCCTGGAGATTACCTTAGGATATGAAAGGATATGTTCCTCGGAGAAGAAGGATTTTATACCTTATTCTGTTTACCTTAGACTGCTGTGTATTCTTTCCTCTCGTTATCTTCTCTTGTGAACCACCTCACTTCCTTTTGTTTTTCCAACCAGGAGGAAAGGATGTAGAGGGTCTTTGTCACCAGTATCTACAGAGTTCATTGGCTCAAGCTTACAGTAATTTTTAAAAATTTCCTCTTGGCAGGGAATGCAAATGTTTATTCAGCATTCACTCAGTGAATGTCTTCTATCAAAGGACTAATTCAGGTTACGTGGGTGTGGACACTATGGCTCGTGATTTTTAACTCAGCACTGCATCAATTCTAACAATAATTATAAAATATTCAGATTCTTAGTTTTATTGTATATCAGAGCCAGTATGGAAGATGATGTTTCAAGCTACTTTCATAATTTACAGATTTCTATGCTGTTCATATATCATCATCATTATATAATTAGCTAAGAGAGTCTAATAGTGGTAATATGTTAAAATTAGTTATACCTAAGAAATAATAGTAATGAAAGAGGATGTTTGAATTCTTCCTTTCCTTAGAAAAGCAGGTTAAAGTTGTGGAAATAGGCACCTGAGGACAGTAGGCTGTGAGTTCAAATCTCAAAATTGTAATTACTGGCTGGGTGATCTTGGGTCTGAAGTTCTACATTTGTACATTGGGATGTACGAATTTTGTTCAGTTGCAGCTCCCACTTTACTTAACTTTCAAAAGTTATATTAATTTGAAAGCTCTGGTGGTTTCATTGACAGCATTGTGGTGAAGATCCCTTCTAATTCCTGTTTGCACCACCACTTGCTCATCTCTACCCCTCAGTATTCACAAGTTGGAAAAATTAAAGCCCGGAAAGATGAAATGATTGATTGAGGTAAAACACTAAATAATTTAAAAATGAAAATGAGTAGTGGATGCAGATAGACTTTTCCAGGTCACTCAGTCCTCGGGTTGAACCAAATGTTCCCTCGGGGGATGGAGTGCTGAATTTTACCACTGGGACTTCGGAGGAATTGCCCAGTTGTCCTTCATGGCAAAGAATCTACAGCCTGAGGTCTAACATTAAAACCACTTTCAGGCTATTTCGTTATCTAGGTTGCATTGTATTCAATGCTCAGTAAAGCCTAGTGATTGGAAGCCGGTCAGTGAAGATACTGAATTGTGAGTGACCAAGTCTCCACTCTGTTGTAGCTGTTAAGAGCTGGAGATAGCATCTGACACCATTCAGCACTTTCTATGTCAGGCACAAAGCATTTCACATTTACTAACCTATTTAATTATCACTACAGCCTCATGAGGTTGGCATTATTTGCACTCCCATTTTATTTATGAGAAAAGTAAGGCACAATGAAGAAAAGAAAATTGTCCACACAAGGAAGTCAGAGGACTGGGAAGCTAATCTAGGCAATCTGATACCATAGTCCAACAGCTAAATACCTTGCTCTTCTGCCACTTATAATCTGTGGGTTATCTAGAATTGGTATAAAGGTATGTCTGAAGACCAGATCTTTCCTTCAGTGATTGTTTTAGGTTGGAAGTAGCTCTAGTGGAGGGCATACATGGGAAAGGGTCTGAGAGAAGAGCGGTGCAATAGAGTAGTTGTGTCATAGGACTTTGGAAGCAGGAGATGTGACTTTACACGTTGGCTGTGCAACACCCTAGCTTGACCTCCGGATGAGCTGCCGAAGCTCTCGGAATTTCCTGCTTAGTGCTTAGTAAAGTAGTGATGCTAATGTCCACTTGATGGGCCTGTCGTTCCATGTCACCCACGCAGCAGATGCCTGGTCCAGAGCAGGGGCTTTATCCACAGTAGCTGTTGTTAGAATTTACCCACTTATCACACCTTAGAGAAATAAGGGATCTCAGTTGTACCCTTTTGTCCAAAGTGTTCCTGTTCAAAAGTTAAGGTTGGCTTTATTTTTGTTAATCTTGGTGGTTTACGATGGCCCTTGTTTCTATGATATGGATTTTACAATTGTGTTTTCAAATAGATATAACTTTCTCTTCTGGTGCATCTATTTGACCACATGACAGGGTAATAAGCATCTGCGTGAGATTGGAGGTTCAATGAAAAATTCCAAGATATTTATATGAGGCACTTATTTGCAGTTAATCTCTAAGATAACACTTGGTGGGAATTAGTACTGTTTATGTTGATTTTGGAAGGACAGTCCTAACATAGTAGGTTTTCATTTGGAAAGAGGAGAGGAAGTATTGTTTTTTCATTTCAAGAAATATTTAGAGAATACCTACCATGTGCCAGATACTGTGTCTGGGTAGAGTGAATACATTTCTTTTTAAGAAGTCATTAAGCAATTGATGGAAGCTGTTTGCAGTGTAACACAATTACAGCTGTGTTGAAGTGGATTGTGATCCCTAGCAGACAGGAAAGAGTGCCAGGGGCTGAAGGAGTGGGATGACAGAATTGGCCTATGTATTTACTGCATATAATGTAACTACAACAGTATGAGCAGAATCCCAACCCAAATCATGTTGTATTAGAATCTTCCTATATTGGGATGCATGGGTGGCTCCATCGGTTAAATGTCCACCTCTTGGTTTCAGTAAGGTCATGATGTCTCGGTTTCATGGGTTTGAGCCCCGACATTAGGCTCCATGCTGACTGTGGGGAGCCTGCTTGGGATTCTCTCTCCCCATCTCTGTCTGCCCACCCCCCACTTGCATAGTTCTGTCTCTCTCAAAATAAATAAACTTAAAAAAAAAAGAATCTTCCTGTATTTATAAAGTGTTTTGAATGTGTTGACTATTTTGGACCTTTTTCTATTATACATAATTTGTATTATGCATATATTATATGGTCATTGGTATATTTTGCCTCACCCATAGTGTCATTTTATACTAACTTGGTATGATCAGTGTATAGGAGCTTATCTTCAGAGAGACGTTATTAATTATTTTCACGTATATAACAAAGACACGGACACTTCTCTTGAGCAGTTTAGAGTTTAAACCAGACAGTAGTAAGACCAAAACACTCTATAAATATCAAACAGGTACCTACATTGAATAAAACATTTTGTATTTCCAGAAATGTCACTTACCTACTTTAATCAGCATGTGTGCTGGTAATTTTTGCTTCTGTTTCTGCAAAAACAGAAAGAACTAATGATTCAGTCCTAATGGGGAAAGCGCAAAGATGTCACAAAATCACACAGTTCTTTAGTTTTTTTTTCATACTTCTTATTAGGATTATGCTCTTTATCCATGATTGCTGCTCTAAAATATTAACCTTTAAAAAAGTTCATTGCAAAGTCAGTTGTAGCTCTGTGTCCTGCCCAATTACAGCATTCTGAATGTTTATACATCTTTGGGAATCCCCAGCTGGTCTACCTAACTTCCCTGAAGGGAAAGAAAAATTCCAATCATTGTTCCCCCCTTCCTGCTTTTGTTCCCAGAGAGAACAGACCTGTTCATCAAGAGCAAACACATGGTGGTGAGAGATCAGTGAAATTGTAGGACAAAGCAGCCAACTTCTGCTTCGTTGGTCATTATCAGAAGGAGTGAGCCCTACAGTTTCCAAGAGGTGTCTTGCTGTCTGCCGAAGATGTGTGTGAACTGTCAGTTGAAAGCATTGACAGTGTTCCATTAGTAATGAATTATGGGAGTAATTTCATTAATTTCTTTACCTCAGTCAGTACATGTTAGTGTAAGTTGCTCAACCAAACATCAAAAGAACCAGTGCATTGTAACCTTTTAGTCTTTTACTGTGTAACCAGGAAGAGCAAAGAAATAAATTAGCGTAACGTTCCTTAAAAAAAAAATGACTGGAGATAAGCAGTGGACATAATTTTTCCTGTTTTTAATTTAATAGCAGGTTTATGGTTTTATGCAAAACCATTCACATTACATTTGACCCTCTGGGAGCTGCCTGGTTTTTTGTTTTTTTTTTCCCTTCTTCTTCTGTGGGTATAATTTTGAGTCTTTAATAATCTGTTGTTAAATCCGGTCTGAGTTTGATTAATGAATTGTGATGAGCCAGTGCATTAATTTGCAGGTTTGGTCTAATGCCCTAAAAGGCTGCTTTGTTGTGAATGTTATTAATGCTAAACTCCTCAGGAGGAGCCATGGGATGGCAGTGTGCCCCAAATAATGGACAAGCTACATCTTTGGGAAATCCCAATGAGGGAATGATAGCTCTACAAGTGACTACAGAACTATGTTATTGAAGGAGAAAATCCTGACTGAGCTTCATGTCTTAGAACAGGGGGCTGCAGCCCAAGGGTTCCCTGGGTGGAATTTAGGAGAGCCTGTGGATTTAGATAGTAAAACAATTCTTTACTTCCCTTAAGCTCTAACTGAAATTTCACATTCTGTTCAATTATAAATGTAGGCACCAGACTGCAGAATTATTAATAGTGTCTGTGACTTTGTCATCAATAAACATCACAGATATTTTTGTAACACAGGGTTACAAGTAGCTCAGCAGGCCATTTGTGCTCATCACTGCTTCAAAATGATAGTTGTTCTTGGGACAGCTGCTGGATCTGGTTATTTAATGTGTTAGGAAAGAAATGCACATACCACAAATTGTTAAAATGATAACCATATTTCAGTGTAATTGGCTGCATTTGTACTCTTATGTTAGACATTTAAATACATGATTCTGAGAAGGGGTCTATGGCCTCCAAATGGTGATGAACTCCTCTTTCTAGAGTGGCTGTTGTCTTTGCTGCCATTTTTCTCTTTGGTAAATTGATACTTTACCTCTCCCCAGAGCTCTTTTCAGGAGCAGGTCCAAGGTCCGGATGTGTTACCCATGTGGCCACATGGTAGCAATGAGTCCATGGTGCTAACATTACCAACTTCTCAGTTATTCCCTTACTTTCCTCCTTCTGGGTTCCTGGAAGCTATGGACTGTTTGTCTTTATTCGCTGATGATTTCTCACACACATATTGTACTGTTTGATACATAGTAGGCACTTAGAAAATATTTAATGAATGAATGATAGTTTAGGTGGAAATCATTTTTTCCCCCCATTGGAATGAATCTGGGTTTTCAAATCATTTTTTAAAATGAAATAAAAATCTGGCATCCACATTCTAAAGAATTTATTGCATTATAAAAGGTATTTATAAAGCATTAGGAATGCTTATAGGAACTAATATTAACCCGTTTATTGTCCAGCAACTCAGCTTATCAGGGAACTGTAGACTCTTGTAACTGATTTTTAAAAAGTATTGTTATCATTAAACAAAGAGAACTGGAATTCTTCGAAAGCAAATATAGCTGCAGAGAGATAAGAAAATTAGATTAAGGAAAGAGATTAGCATGTGTGTTGGGAGTGTGTATAAGTGTGTGGATGTGTCTTTTGTGTGTGTCTCTGTGTGTAAAGAGACCCAGTCCACATGAGAGTCTTTAGAGCTTTAAGTTGCCTGGGAGATTATTTTTCAATTTAATTTAACAAGTATTGAAACTGAAGCACAAAGAGGTTAAATGATCAGTGACCTCCTAATTGCTAAATCCAATAAAGCCTTTCCAGACCTTATCTTACTTGACCATGCTATTGCATTTTTGTTGTTTACCTTTTACTTTTTCTGGAAGTCTATGCATATGGTGTTTGCACCACCCAGAACACCTTCCTTTCCTGCTCCTTTCTATCTCTACCCCTTCTTCCAGAAGAACACATCTGTCACACCAACCTGGTCTCCATCCCTCAGGTAGAACTTTGTTCTACTTCTGTGTTTATCAATTTGTTTCTCATTCTTGCCATCCCTAAGTAGCCTTTTTAGATATTTTTAAAAGGTCTTCTCATCCTCTCTTCCCCTATCCTCTGGTGTAATTTTAGAATCACAGATATACTATAGATCTGTTTATGTACGATAGCCTTTTGCAGGGTAACATACCATTATAATATCTAAGATATTCCTACCTCCAAGAATTAATTTCACCTCTCTGGGAGTTGGATCGCTCCTGCTGAGAATGCATGCTCTTGTAGAACTCAAATGTTGCCAGATTGTGGATTCAGAAGAGATTATGAAGGGTACCAACCTCTGCCCATTTTGCTAACAGAAATTCCAGCCTTTTCTATGGGATTTCTTCCCTCCTCCAGATTTTCAGGAGTGTTTACCTGTTTTGTATGAAAGTAGGTTTTGTTCTGTCTGCCTGTTTCTACCTGTGGGGAAACTGGGAACACAGTCAGTCTCTCAAGGATGGACTGGAAAAGAATTGTCCTCCATTTTGTCCTTGGTCATGATGGTCAAGCCCAGTGAAATGCAGCTGGTGGGCAGTGAATGTCAGAGCCCTCTATTGTTGGGGGCCTGGGTGGCTCAGTCTGTTGAGCCTCCGACTCTTGATTTTGGCTCAGGCCATGATCTCAGCATCGTGGGATTGAGCCTGGCATTGAGCTCTGTGCTGAGCATGAAGCCTGCTTAAGATTCTCTCTTTCTCCCCCTCTACTCCTCTCTGACTTGCACTCTTTTTCTCTCTTTCAAATTAAAAAAAAAACAAAAAGAACCCTGTATTGTTGCTGCCACAACTGCTTGGTGGATGGGAAGATGGTCTCCCTTGCTGCTCTTGCTTCTGGTGGCAGGTGCCTGTGTTTGCTGGCCTTTGCCTAGATCTCTTGTAGAGTAATTGCTCAGCCACATGTGCTTTTTGGAGATGTTTACTCTTCCGATTCCCGTCTCACACAATTATGTTCTCTAGGTATATCTAAGACACCAGGTCAACCATGCAGCTTCACAAATGTCCCAAGGTCTCTTTGTCCTCTAAGCTTGACCTACATTATTCCATCTTCCTGGGATGCTTTTCCACTTTTCAACTAGATAACTCTACTCTCAGTTACAATATGCATAGTCTATGTGTGATACCCTTCCTGTATGCTCCCATGGTGTCCTGGATTCCTAAAGTTATTATATACAGACTACTTATTTTTCTATATATCCCATTATTGTTTAGGTTCCTCATACTCAGAAAGCATAAGGGTTGTCAGATTTAGCAAATAAAAATACAGGATGCCCAGTTAAACTTATTTTCAGATAAACAGCAAATAAATTTTAGTATAACTATTTCCCATAAATGAATTTTTGTCTATGGAGCATACATATTTGAATGTGGGATATATATACACTAAGAATGATTCATTATTTATATGCCATTCAAATGTGGCCTTCCATTCTGTATTTTATCTCGCAATCCTAAGAACATGTCATATGTTTTGATGTGTTCCTAGAGCCTAGCATAGTTCCAATCATACAGGAGGCACTCCATAAATGCTTATGTAGTAGATGAATTTATTCTGGAAGCTGGTGATAGAGCAGTGAACAAAACAAACAAAAGTCTTTGCCTTCTTGGAGATTATATTCTAGTGGGCAAATACAGATAATAAGTAAGTAAATAAAGTACATAGCATGTCAGTGTGGATAAAAGCTATGGAAGAAAATGAGGCAGAAAAGGGTTTATAACATGTCTAACATAGAGCTGTGTTTTTTTTCTCTTCAAACTTGCTCTATGTTCATTCTTTCTCATTTCAGCTGATAGCAACTCCATTCTTATAGTTGGTTGGATCAAACCCCTGGAAAGTTATCCTTTCTCTTTCTGTTACACTCCTCGTCCAATCTTTTAGGAAATTTTACTTGTTCTACCTTCAGAGTACATCCAGAATTGACCACTTGTTATCATCTCTACTAAAAAATCATTGGTGCAAGCCACCATCAACTCTCACCTGGATTATTGCAATAGCATCCATGATGGTTTTCCTTCTTTCACACTTGTCCTTCTATGCCCCATTTTCAACACAACCATAAAAAGAGTTTTTTAAACATTCCACTGGCTCCCTGTTTTCCTCATTTATTAAAATGTGTTTTAACATTTTTATTTTTGAGAGAGAGAGAGTAAGCATGAGCAGGGAGGGGCAGAGAGAGGCAGAGAGAGACAGACAGAGAGATAGAGAGACGGAGAAGCTGAAGTAGGCTCTGAGCTGTCAGTGCAAAGCCCAATATGGAGCTCAAACCCATGAACTGTGAGGTTGTGACCTGAGCTAAAGTTGGACATTCAACCGACTGAGCCACCCAGGCACCCCTATTTATTTATTTTTTAAATTGTTTTTAAAGTTTATTTTTATTTTTATTTATTTAGAGAGAGATAGAGAGAGCAAGTGGGGGAGGGGCAAAGAAAGAGGGAGACACAATCTCAAGCAGGGTCTGTGATGTCATCACAGAGCCCCACGCAGTGCTTGAACACATGAACTGCGAGATCGTGACCTAAGCCGAAATCAAGAGTCAGGTGCTTAACTGACGGAGCCACCCAGGCACCCCTAAATATCTATTTATTTATTTATTTTGAGAGAAAGAGAGAGAGTGTGTGAGCAGGAGAGGGTCAGAGAGAGAGGGAGAGAGAGAATCCCAAGCAGGCTCCGCACTGTCAGGAAAGAGCCCAGCACGGGGCTTGAACCCATGAACACAGAGATCATGATCTGAGCCAAAATCAAGAGTCATCTTAATCAGTCATCTGACTGAACCACCCACGTGCTCTGCTGTTTTCCTCATTTTAAAAATCAGCGTCCCTAAAATGACCCTCATAGATCTTCGTGATCTGGCCCCATTACTTCTTTGACCTCACCTCTTCCAACTCTTTCTCTTTAGGGTGACCAACCAACCGTCTCAATTTGTCCTGGATGCCCTGAAAGTCACACATCTCAGGAAACTTCTGAGTTCCTGGCAGACTTGGACAGTTGCTCACCCTACCCACTGTTCTAACCATATGTGCCTTTTTACTGTCCTGCCAACATGCCAGGCACATTCCTACTTCAGGCTTCTGCACTTACTCTCCATTTTCAACAATCTTCTCCCTTATCCATGTAGCTAATTCCCTTCTACTTCCAAAGTTTCGCTCAGATGTTATTGCTTTCAATAAAGCTTGCTCAGAACACCTTATTTATAATTTAAACTCCTTTCTCACCCCCTCTTAACAGTCTGAGAAACATTGCTTAACCTGTCCCAGTATTATTTCCAGAGTATTTATTTACCTTTAACTCACTGTATAATTGGTATATCTATGCTTATTCCTTGTCTCCTCCTTCTTGAATGTAGGCCCCATGAAGGCAGAGATCTTTGTTTTGTTTACCTATTTGTCATGAGCACCTAAGTACCTGGCTTATATTGGCACTGGATAAATATCTGGTGAATTTAACTGAAAAGGGATTGGAAGTTGTTGTTTATGGGAAGAATTGCAATGATAATGGTCAGGGATGAAAGTTATATTTATACAGAGATCTGAAGAAGTAAGGGAATGAGCTGTGTGGATCTAGGTGAAGAAACATCCAGGCGAGATGGAGAAATGCATACAAATCTCACAGAGCAGGAATGTGCCTGGCAGTTGTGCAAAGAGCAAGGAGGCAGTAAGGGTAGAACAGAGTGGTCAAGATGTGGGGGTAGGAGATGAAGTAAGTGATGGGATGGCAGTCCAGATGATGTAGACACATAGTCGTGACAAATATTTGGCTCTTATTGTGAGTGAAATGAGAAGCCAACTGGACAATTTTGTGGAGAGTGGTAACGTATTTGATTCGGCTTTAACAGCTCACCCTAATGACTGTGTTGGTAAGTGGCAATAGGGAGCAAGGGCAGAAGCAGGAAGACTAGACATGAAATGGAGATGAATCAAGAAAGAGATGATGTTGGTTTATACAAGATTAGCAGCTGGAGGTAGTGAGAAATGACCAGATTCTGGATAAATTTTGAATTGAAACTGACAGGAAATGTTGATGATCTGAATGTGAGGTGTGAGAAAAAGAAGAGTCAGGAATAATTTCTGATATTTTTAAAGTAAATCTTATTTTGCAGTATAATCATGCATACAGAAAAATGCCCAAATCATAAGTGTAGAGCATGGTGAATTTTTCTCAAAGGGACAACATTCATGTAATTACCTCCTCCAGCAAGACATAGAATATTACCAGGCTCTACTCTACTATTTCTCAGTCATCTTCCCTCCTCAAAGTAACCATTGTCACTGATTTTTCCCACTAAGTGAAGCTTATCCTGTGTTCCCAAGCTTTGATGTCATGTTTTCATAATCTCTTAGTTCAAAGTATTTTCTGACTTCTATTTTGACTTCTTCTTTGACTGATTTCCAAATATTTGAGTGATATTCTAGTTTCCATTTGGTTACTGATTTCTTGCTTAATTCCACTGAGTCTGAGAATACATTAATGGTTTCAATATTTTGAAATATGGGGGGACTTGGGGACTCATTCTATGTCCCAGAATATGGTCAGTTTTGGTAAATGTCTCATGTTCCCTTATTAGATAATTTTACATATATCAATTAAGTCAATTAATACATCATTTAGTCTGATTGTTCAGTGAGTAATTTTTGAAAGTTTGTTGAAGTCTCCTACTATAATTGTGGACTTATCTCTTTCTATATTTAGTTCTGTTAATTTGAAAGACTATGAATTTAAAATGGTCACATCTTTCTAGTAGGTTAAGTTTTTTTTACTATTTAAAGAGTTTTCTTATTGTCAGATAAATCATACACACAAAAGAGAAATAATGTCTCAAATATATAGTTTAAAGAATAATAGAAAAATAAGAGTCTATGAATCCACAACACGACTTAAAGATACCCTTGTTCTCCTCATTTATGTTCTTGCCTAATTCTCTCTTACGCCACTATCCTGAATTTTTTAATTGCCTGTGCTTTTAAAGAGTCTTATCAATGGCCAGCTGACACATGAAAAAATGCTCAACATAACTCATCATCAGGGAAATACAAATCAAAACCACAATGAGATACCACCTCGCACCTGGCAGAATGGCTAACATTAACAACTCAGGCAACAACAGATGTTGGCAAGGATGCAGAGAGAGAAGCTCTCTTTTGCACTGCTGGTGGGAATGCAAACTGGTGCAGCCACTCTGGAAAACACTATGGAGTTTCCTCAAAAATTTAAAAATAGAACTACCCTATGATCCAGCAATTGCACTACTATTTATCCAAGGGATGTGGGTATGCTGTTTCGAAGGGGCACATGCACCCCTATGTTTATAGTAGCACTATCAACAATAGCCAAAGTATGGAAAGAGCCCAAATGTCCATCGACAGATGAATGGATAAAGAAGGTGTGGTATATATATACAATGGGGTATTAGTCAGCAATCAAAAAGAATGAAATCTTGCCATTTGCAACTATGTGGATGGAACTAGCGGCTATTATGCTAAGCGAAATTAGTCAGAGAAGGACAAATATCATATGACTTCACTCATATGAGGACTTTAAGAGACAGAACAGATGAACACAAGGGAAGGGAAACAAAAATAATATAAAAACAGGGAGGGGGACAAAACATAAGAGACTCTTAAATATGGAAAACAAACAGAGGGTTACTGGAGGAGTTCTGGGAGGGGGATGGGCTAAATGGATAAGGGGCATTAAGGAATCTACTCCTGAAATCATTGTTGCAGTATATGCTAACTAATTTGGATGTAAATTAAAAAATTAAATTAAAGAGTCTTGTCATAAGTATTAGTATCCCTAAATTATTGTTTAGTTTTATCATTTTTTCATCTTCATATCTGGCAGATTAGCTTTTAAATATTCTTATGAAATGCCCCTTTTTATGTTTAATGATAGTATTTACATATCTCTCCATTCTTTCTCTGTAATTTCGGAGTACTTATTTAGCAATGTAGAGTTGAATTTTTATTTTTTAATTTATTTTAACAAACTTTATCATTCAGTTGAAGTATTTAGTCCATTTACATTTAATTTTTTTTTTTTCAACGTCTTTTATTTATTTTTGGGACAGAGAGAGACAGAGCATGAACGGGGGAGGGGCAGAGAGAGAGGGAGACACAGAATCGGAAACAGGCTCCAGGCTCTGAGCCATCAGCCCAGAGCCCGACGCGGGGCTCGAACTCACGGACCGCGAGATCGTGACCTGAGCTGAAGTCGGACGCTTAACCGACTGCGCCACCCAGGCGCCCCTAGTCCATTTACATTTAATGTAATTAATGTAAGGATATATTTTGGAGTATATTTACTGCGTATAACAACATGCATCCTTTACTTAATAGAGTCTAATATGAATTACCACTTCCCAGACAATGCTAAGACTTAATAGCACATTAATTCCATTTATCCCCTTTGGCTATTAGAATTACTGCTGTCATGCATTTTAATCATGTATGTATTTTAAACTCCAGGGTATATTAATATTGCTTTGTAGCTAATAGTCACTTATATTTATACTCATAGTTACCTTTCTGTTGCTCTTCATTTCTTCCTGCACTTCTGTCTTTCCATTTGGGGTCATTTTCCTCCTGTCTAAAAACGCCTTCAGTATTTCTTTTAATGTGGGTCTGCTGACAACAAGTGCTCTTATTTTTATTTATTTTTTTTGATGGCTTTGTGTTTGAAGGATGTTTTTACTGTATATAGACTACTAAGTTGTCAAAATTTCTCTCAGCACTTCAAGATGTTATTCTGTTTTCTTCCGGCTTCCATGGTTTCTGTTCAGAACTTAGTTGTCATTGTTGTAGCTCCTTTGAAGGTAATAATGCTTTTTCATCTGGCTGTTCTTATGGTTTACTCTTTGTCTTTGCCTTTTGGCAGTTTTACTATGATGTGACTAATACTCTATTTATCATACTTGGAGTCTGATATCTTTCATGTATTTTAGAAAATTCTCAGACATTATGTCTTCAAACACTGATTTGGCCCCATTTCCTCTCTAATGTACTTCTGGAGCTCCAGTTGCACTTCTATTGCACTTTCGTCATCTCCCAAGTATCTCTTGCACTTTTTTCTATATTTCCATTTTTTTTTTCTTTCTTATTTGGTCTGAATATTTCCTATTGAGCTATCTTACAGTACTAATACTCATTTTACCTGTGTTTAATCTGCTCGTAAACCCTTCTGTTGACTTCTTAATTTTAATTATTGTACCTTTCACTTCTAGAATTTCCACTTATTTTTTTAACAGATTCCATTTCTCTAGTGAAGATATGTTGTCATCTACTTTTGAATGTATTTATCTGTATTTGATAACTTTAACATCTGAATTATCTGTGGCCCTGTTTCTCTTTTCTTTCTTTTTCTTTTTTTCTGACTTTTTGGTATATCGGCTAATTTTTTATTGAATGCCAGACACTTAAAAAATTGTAAAGGCTCTGGATGATGCTATTTTCCTCTAGAGGTGGTTAACTGTATACAATGGTAGGCAGCTGGAATAGGAGCAGAGCAACTCAATCCAATCAGGGTATGACTGAATAGAATCTGGGTTTCAGAATTTGAAAGGCTCTAGAGTCATCTGCCTGGGTTCAACTTGTAGGCTCGGTCGTCTTGGGCACGTTATTTAATACTTCTATTCATCACTTTTTTCATTGATAGTACAGGGAAGATAGTAGTACTTTCCTCACAGGGTGGTTAAGAAAATTAAATGAGTCCATATGTGAAAAGTACTTAGATTGGTACCTGATACATAGTAAGTGGTCAATAAGTGTTTGCTAGTGTACCTATTAATTCTTGCCCTGATCAGACAGACATCTAAGGCCAAAATCTCTCTCCATTCCTGCATTTAACAATTATATTAATTGGAGTGGCTACTGATGGAGCTCAATATGTGGAGAAAGATTAGACCTTGTTAGAGGATAGGATCAGGAAATAGGGTGGAAATGTAAACCTCTTAAAAGCTTTTGCTATATTGACAAGTCAAAGATGTAATGTAAGCATCTCAGTGCTGATCCTTTGTTATTCCAGGTAATTTCCTACATGTAATTCAGTTAGTTCTCATAATACTAAGTGGAGTTTCAAGGTGCAAGTCTTCCACTGTGGAGGTGATTTTAAAGACTGGTCAAGTCCTTCTCGGTATCCATGAAGTGGGACTGAGGGGTGGTTAGAGAAACAAGGCTTAGCAAAAAGGAGTAAATCGTTTCTAACATTCTCTCCATTCTATCACTTGGGCTTTGTTTTACTTCCTTTTGGAGTGCTGCATTCTTGATGTAGGCTCCAGGAAAGATGTTCTATCAAACCTTGAATTAGATATCATTTCATTAGAGAAGTTCCCCACTAATGTTTCTTCTTCACTTTTACAAGAATCATCCGAGTTGGATCATTCCAGTTTGATCGGATTCAAGGTACATGATTATGCCACAGACACTGTACATGAAGCAATCTGTGTTTTGACTGGTGATAAATTGATAATCACCTAGCCGGATAAGCCAGTCCACAGAGAGGCAGTTAATATTGTGAAACTTCAATAAAGTCGGCTGTCAATGCAATAGATATTACAGGTGAACTCCTTGATCTCTCATTGTAATCCTTTGAATCTCTGTTATCCATCACTCTATAATACATTTGTTTAGGAGGAAAATAAGCTTCTAAAATCTCACCATCAAAGTAAGTCTCCACAATAACATTTCTAAATCTGACATACAAGTCTCAACAACACTGTCAGAACACTATTTAGCTATCAAATTTAGTGTGGTGATGTAAATTTGCAAGAGGATAGCAAGAGATTGAAAAGTGCTCCCCTTTGTTTTCTTGGACAATAGAAAAGTATTAGAAGCATATCCTTTTCCACTCCCCTTACCAATCAGCCATTTGAGTAACAGGTTTTGGTACTAAGCTTCTGAAATTTCCCTACTGCTACGTGTTAAGTGGTACAGAGTAAGAATTAGATTACAAAAGGTACAGCTTTATTTTTATGAATGGAAGCAAAACTCTGAAGAAGCAAATAATATTGACAGATTTTTTTTATTTAGGAAAAAGGATTAAGTTTTTTGTTTTAGTTATCTTGTACTTGGTTTCATTGTCAAAATGAGTTATCACCTCAGTAATTCTTCCTGGAGAACTTTAATCTCACAAAGGCCAAAACTCAAGAGTAAAACCAATCATGGCTCCACTTAGCATTTGTAGGGTGTTCTCTTTTAGGAAGAAGACATTTATTCTTCCCGTGGTATATTTTGAATTTATATGAAAATTGTAATGAATGATCTTACTGTATGTAGTTTAGTCTCCAGAGGAAAGAATTTTCTCCTATTTAATCTCAGGAAATAGGATCAGCTCTGCCAAAGTATTATAAAGCCCAAGGAAATACTTCCTGTATTTAAATGAAGCATATTTAAAATTGCTTACAGGGGTCTACTAATTAGAATTCCAGTGGAGAAAGCTTGGGAAGGCTTCAGAATGGTGTAACTGAATCCACTTCTCTTCTACTCCTGGTGGAAATTTTGAAGGGATTTCATGTAGTTTCCCTAGGAGATCAATTACAGACCTATTTTCCCCAATAATTTTTGAATTCATTATTCTCAAATATCAAATGCACAAAGGAAAATATAGTCTTTAAGCTATGGTATGAGACGTAGTCATTGAATCAAATGCTTCTTATAGTTTAGAAAAAAAAATGATTTTCCTCATCTTTATTCAGATTAGGCTGGGGAGTAGTATGGAATCAAAATCTTCTGAGGAAATGGACTTCATAACAGTAGGCTCCTTGAGGACAGGGATATGTATGGTGTATCCTAACTTTTCTTGGAATACCATGCACAATATTTTGTGCAAAATTTATATTCAATAAATGTGTGATTAAATCTACTGATTTATATTGCTTGGAAAAATACTTATCACTTAGGTATTCTAGAGCAGCTGGATCATTTTGAAAGAGATGGATTGTTGCAAGATGTGTTGCAAGTAAATCTTTAGAGTGTTTTACTTGTAGTTGACCTCTCATGCCAGTTGGACTTGCCTGGTGTCAGTAGAATGTCGCTAACTAATAGGATGTTTGCTCTGGCTTTTGACCCCATCATAACCAAATTTAATAAAAGGGCTGGAAAGCAAGCAAGGCAGAAATAGGATTAAAAAAATCTTTTTTTACATATAATACATTATTATTTCCAAAAAGAAAATTATATCTAACATTGTAATTAAAGCAAATTTTCACAGACTTGTTGGAGGCTTTGTATAATACTTTTAATCGTAGTAATAAGCAGTAAGTTGAAATGCTCAGAGAAGAAATAGTATTAATAGCTAAATTTGTTGAATACTTAGATGAACCATGTTCTTAACCTTTAGGAGTAGTGCCTTCCAGAGATGGGTCACATTTTCCTTTTTTTAAATTTAATAAGGTGGCCAACTGTATTTTAGGCCCCGCTTAATTTCTTTTAGTCCTAGGTATGTAAGGCTATGGTAATTTTCATAGTTATGTTAAAGGTTTTGAATCTTTTAATAGCATTTCATCAGATGCTTGTAAGGACCTGACAAAAAATTCTGTGCCCCATTTACCTTGTGTCTCTAAACCACATTCAGTTCTTCATTCTGGGACATCTTTAGTCATTGGACTCTGAGGAATTTGGAGAGCTCACCGAGGCACTTCATTTTGTTAAATGCTCCCAGTGAGCCTCCATGTGGTATGTGGAATTTCATTAATTAGGAACTCAATGTCATTGCATTCAGACAAGGCCAGTCTAGAGGGCAGGATTTCAGAGGAAGGATTTCACAGAAAGGAGGATACTAGAATACCCAAAGGAAGAACATAGAGGTAATATGCCAATATTGTTATTTACCACACAGAAGATGAGCTTCAAAGAATTTTCAGACCATTTTAAACCTATTAGTATAAAAAAGCTCATGGATAAATAAATTTATTGGATTTGGCGAAGACATGCGGCTCCTACATCGTGACACACAGTGACAAAGCTGTGGGCAGATAAACAAGAGAGCAGAAGTAGTCACTTCTCTCTCACTACTGTCTGAGGCTGGTGCATAGTAAGCGTCCAATTAACTTTTGGTGAGTGGATGAAAGAACTTGCTCTAAAGAAAGATTTTTTTAGGACATTAGAACAAAATACCAAAAACATGATCATCTCCAAAGAACATTAACTCTGGATTTACTTGTGCAAAGGAGAGGGACAGTGCCAGGGCAATGGGAACAAGTGATAAAAAATGCTTGCTCCCTCAAGAGTCAGTGTGCCCATTCACCAGCACACTTTCCAGTGTAAAGGAGGCTGGTATAAATGGGGACCTGTGGAGCCAATTAAGCTTTTGTTTGAATTTTTAAACTGTTTTTGCTTATTTGCCTCCTACCTTCAACCTTACTGCTATGTAAAAACAGTGGGGTGAGATAATCTTAGATGAGTCACTTGACTTTGGGTTTTTCATCTTTAAGGAAATGGGGTTGAACAGGTGAGACTTGAATTTTTTTTGATCTATTATCTTGGGTTTTTTTCTTTCTTTCCCTTTCTATCTTACTTGCAACTTACCTCTACTCACTTTGTTTTATTTTTTATTTATTAAAAAAATATTTTTTAATGTTTATTCATTTTTGAGAGACAGAAAGACGGAGCATTGGTGGGGGAGGGGCAGAGAGAGAGTAAGATACAGAATCCGAAGCAAGCTCCAGGCTCTGAGCTGTCAGCACAGAGCCGAAGTGGGGCTTGAACCCATGAACCGTGAGATCATGACCTGAGCTGAAGTTGGACGCCTAACCGACTGAGCCACCCACGCGCCCCTATTTTTTATTTATATTTTAGAGGCTCACCCCCATATTGAAAATCTCCAGGAGAATATACTTATGCTCGTTTTTGCCGTTTACTATTTGAGTAGAGCCCAGGCACTGTGAGGTCACACCATTAACTTGTAAATTTCTGTCTGATGGAAAAAAATAATCTCAAAGATTTAATTAATTACCCTGAGGACATTAACCAGTTTTGTACCTAATGTGACAGTTTTACTCTATCATTCCTTTATCAGATTGCCTGTAAACCCCAATTCCTCAACTGCTCTTTGTTTTTATCTTTTATTCAAATATAATTAACATATAGTGTTATATTAGTTTCGGGTGTGCAATATAATGATTCAACAATTGTATACATTTTTCAGTGCTCATTAAGATAAGTGTACTCTTAATGCCCTTTATGAACTAACTGGGTTGTCTATATGTTGGTATACACAGAGTTTCTGGTTTTAAAAATTACCTGCAAATAGAGCACAGAAAGAAAATGAAGGATTGATTGGGGTGTGGTAGTGATGTACATAGGGACAGTTGAAGAAAGACCAATTCCCTGGTCCCTTCTTTTAAGGAATTTAAAAAGATGAAGAATGGGGGCACCTTGGTGGCTCACTTGGTTAAGCATCTAACTTGGACTCAGGTCATGATCTCGTGGTTTGTGGGTTTGGGTCTCGCGTTGGCCTCTGTGCTGACAGCTTGGAGCCTGGAGCCTGCTTCATATTCTGTCTTGTCTTTCTGCCCCTCCCCTGCTCATGCTCTGTGTCTCTCTTTCAAATATAAAATAAAACATTAAAAAAAATTAAAAATATGACGAATGGATTCCCCAACAGGAGAGACAGAGCAATGGATTCCTTTCTGTAGTTCAGATGTTATATAATCTTTCTAGAAAGACCTGTGCGAATCTCAACCCTCAAGCAGTTCTCAAGCAGGATGTCTTCCCCCACCTGCGTCCCATTTCCTACCCTCACTCACACACCTGACAGAGAAGCAGCCTGCTCCTCCCTTCTAGGAATTTGGGACAAGATTCCCAAGATGGAATGGTCTTGAGATATCAATGGGCTACCATCATCCCTCAGCTAACATGTGTCTCTATTTGTTTCTCTAGGTTGAATAGGGATGTGCTTTTCCTTGTTTTAGAAATTACCTTATTGGGACAAGCAGCTGTTGAGTTCTATGATGGGGAAGAAAGGTTATCAAGTTTATTGGTCTGAATTCTCACTTTTTGAAAGCAATTTATCCCGTAATTACTTCAGATATGAGTTCTAAGTTTCATAAAGTTAAGCTTATTGAATGTTGGGGCATTATTTCCGGTGAGCCCTGGACTGTGTATGGAAAGATGAATGTGACATCTGAGAAGCAATTCCTTAAAAAAATTATGAATAGCACTTTATTGTATGTTAGGAGTTTCATGGATTTTTTAAAAAATGTATTTTCAAAAATTAAATTAAAAAAATATAAGTTAGCTATATCCCCCAGTGAATTAGGAAACTCATGCCTTTGATAATAATACTGTTTACTTGGGACTAAAATAGTCCCCAGTATCCCTAATCCTGGATCTTACTGTATCCAGTCATGGTGGAATATTAATGGGGCATCATTAGAACTCTACCAAAGAATCAACAACCACAGCCAGGGGTCCAAACAGAAACGCTCAGGTAGTCTCGGTAAAAGAGGTCTTGGCATGCAGAAGATGTTCAATAAACGTTTATTGAAAAAATAAACCCAAGGAAACTGCTCACTGCATGGTGGAGATGAGGAGGTTTCTGCCCATTTTCTAAGACATAGCAAAAGTAAACAATTACTTCATGCAGGAAACCACAGCATAGCAGGATTGACATGGGTAAACTAGGTGCCTGAGGTGTAGCTCAGCCTCTGCTATCAACTTGTGTCTGCAGACAAGTTATTCTAACCTCTGTGGGCCTCAGTTTCCTCTCTGTAAAAGGAAGTGGTTTCCAAACTGTGGTTTTCCTTTTTCAAACCAAATCTTCTGAAGAATTCTAATATATACAATAGGAAGAGTAGACTCTCTTGGGTTGAATCAGGGAAGGCAGACTGTATCCCGGCCGGCTCTACCTCCCCCGTCACCCCCACGGTACACAGTTTGAAAGCAATTGGACTTCATCTGTGAGGTCCTCTCTGGCCATGGCATTTGTGGGCAGTGTTAATACCAGTGTTACAAGCAGCTGTCTGGAGGTCAGTAGAGGGTACTTGAGGACATATTTTGAGAAGTATTACTTTAGAGTGTCATCTTCTCCCCTCAAACCTATTCTGGCCCCTGTACTCTCTAAGTCACTTGACAACATCACAATCTACTTTGTCTCTTACACCCAGACCCTGGGAGTTATCCAAGACAGCCCCCTCGGTGCCCATAACCACTAAGTCACTAACTGCTCTCGGTTTTCACCTGTGACGATTTCTGAAACCTACCATTTCTTCTCCAACCCTGTTACCACCCCCAGGATTCAGGTCTCTATCCTCTTTCTCTTGGACAATCACAAAAAGCCCTGACCAGTCTTCCAACCTCCAGTCTCAGTCCGCTCTCAGAAGAGCAACTCCTTAAAAAGTCTTTTCATTGCTTTCCATGGCCTAAAGGACAATCCCAATTCCCTTGGAAGGCAGGCAGGCCCTTCATGACTGGCCTTACCCATTTCCCTACATTCTATTCCTATTTACCATCTTGTACTTGGTGTTCTAGCAGTATCAAACTGCCCGAAGTTCTTTAGATCTACTGTGTAGTTTTACACCCTTACCCTTGGGTCCTAGTGATTCTCCTCCTATCTTGCCCTCTACCTCTCTTTTCTGTAGCTCATTTATAATCTTTCTTTAAGAATTTGTGTAAGTGTCATCCCTATAGAAAGCAAGATAGAGGTCTCACTTTGTCTGTTAAGACTCTGCATGCTGCTACCACATTATATTAAAATTATCTAGATAGATATAGTTCCTCCACTAGATTGTAATTCATTGGAGACTGGTATTATTTCTTTTTATACCTCTTATTCCCTAGTGTCAAATACAGTGCCCATGAGGTTCTCAGGAGGCAGCCTGTCATGGGATTATCTCTGGTCTCAACATATCAGCTCGCTGATTTGGTTTCACATGAGATTAATCAAGAGATGTAAGCGGTCTCAGGGGCAAGGGAAGGGCTAATGTAAAGTATAATGCTTTCAAAATTTAAAAACCACTTTTTAATAGGAATATTATTCTAGTACTTTAAAAAAATTTTTTTAATGTTTATTTATTTTTGAGACAGAGAGAGACAGAGCATGAACGGGGGAGGGTCAGAGAGAGGGAGACATAGAATCTGAAACAGGCTCCAGGCTCTGAGCTGTCAGCACAGAGCCCGACGCGGGGCTTGAACTCACGGACCGCGAGATCATGACCTGAGCCGAAGTCGGCCGCTTAACTGACTGAGCCACCCAGGCGCCCCTATTCTAGTATTTATCATAAAGCTATTGAAAGCTTTAGAAGTTCTCTTTGCGTTTCCTTTTAATAAACTGCATCATGTAAGAAGTGAAAAGTCAAAACACACAAGTGAAAGATGGTGAGTAAATTTACTCAAGTAAACCTTTGGGTATTTTGAGCAAATCACCCATTGTTCCTTTGTCCTCACACGAGCCTCATGGAGGTGAATGCCTACCATGTCCCCCAACCCTGTTACACCTGAGAATCAGGAAAGTGAACTTCATCAGTATATAATTCTCTTCTTTCCTTGTCTAGGACCAAGGCTACCTCTAGCCTATATGGCTCACACCTTTGTGTGAATGAGGAAAAGGCAACCTCTCTGCAGCTCCAAAGGCCCAGAGCTCAGCAACAGAACCATGACTTTATGTTAAGACACAGGTGTCTGTCCTCTAGGCAGATGGCTCCCTAGGAAGGGAAGCTGGATTTGCGCGCCTCTACCAGGCACCTTTATGAAGTGCACAGACTTACCCTGCCTAAGGCAAAGAGCCATCTTCGTCCCCAAAGATGTTCCCATCTCCTCCTTGTCCCCAAATGATAATCCGTGTTGCCAACTAAGCAGGAAAATGAATAGTCATGATCTTTCTGAAGAGCATTTTGGTGGGCTTTCTTCTAAGTCTAGCTTGCCATTTTGAGGGGGCCAGATAGTGGCATTCTGTGGTACTTTGGGAGCTGTGACCCAGAGAAATCCCTTCTTTGCATAGAATTGTCGTTTTGTATAGCTCATTTTGCTAAGTGACAAAGCTGATTCTGTCACAACATAAGCCAAACAAAATGGTGATCGCTGGCTCAAGTGTGAGAGATCTCCTCGTTTCGGCGCACTCTGTGGTAAGCATTATTCACGAGCAGTTAATTATTGGTCTTCATGCATAAAATGAATGTGACATTTGAGACAGATGTTTATTGATTGTTACATATATATTTTTTTCAAAACTCCAGCTACTGAAATTGGCTACAATTACCATCACAAAGCACAGCTTTTGTACATTCAGGGTTTTATCCTGATCTCTGACCTGTAGGAACAGCACGCAGGTGTGGTGATAGGCACATGGACATACTTTTCTGTCTATTGACAGCAGGGATGGAGTTTCTTGAACAACTGTGCTCAGGCTGAAACAACTGCTGAGTTCCACCAGGGGCTGCTGTTGAACTTCTAAAAAAAAATCATATTTTGGAGAAGAAGGGGGGGTGGTGGTGGATGGGGAGGGAGGGATGGGAAGGGGGGGAAGAGGAATAGAAGGAAAATCTTGGAAGAAAACCTGACATTTCTGTCTAAGGTGGAGCATGCTTTGCTGATGCCACACGTGGAGTGTTTCAGAAGTGTCAGTAATAAATACTTCTATCAGAAATCTTCCCATTCTATATCTCTGCATATTATACCCCAAGGAGAGTCATACAAAGACATAGCTGTCAGGGTCTAATTTTGGATCTGAAAACTATGGCGGTTGTCAGGCATCATTTCCCATGTGTGATATTTATCTCCTCTCACAAACAAACTGAGTGCAGAGTTTTTAATTAATTTCCAAGTGTCTCCCATGATAATTTCCCCCCTTAATATATTAATACGATGATTTAAACCTTCATTCAGAGGCAGACTTTTGGTTGGAAATCACTAAAGGCTTAGACAGTGTTTAGTATTATCAATAAGTTACACGTTCGTGGGTTTGCAGGGAATCAATAAAGTTGCCCTCTCCTCATTTTATTTTTAGAGGCATCAGTGGGATTGTATCTCTTTTAAGTATATTAAGGAAATCACGAGTGAGCTGATTTTGTTATTTTTCTTCTTGTGATTGGAGGCAGTTCTTAGGCTGCTCCTCTTATTGCTTGTGCTTAGAGTTACTTTAAGAAAAGTTCTTGATTTGATGATAAGGGAGTGAATTTTCTTCTGTAAAGTATTCCCTTCAGAGAAACTTTTTTTTTTTTTTAAATAAAGGAGCTAGAAATAGACCATGGAAAGGGGCATATCCCTGAAATGTACAAATCAATGGGGGACAGCAAGTAAATTCACCTCTTCTTTCCCTGCCCAATCTCTCTCCTAACAGAAAATATGGAATAAAAAGCATAGCATCATAAAAATTCTAAGGACAGGAGTAGGTTGGAGTTATAATGTATGTTTCTTAAATAGCATATTTTTAAAAAGAAATAAAAATAAAATTTATGCCTTCCAAAGGAAGGATTTTATTTATTTATTTTTGACAATGCTTATCTCTTTATTTATTATTATTATACTCTTAGCTAAAAGGTTGCTTCAAATTTCACAAAGATTTTTTTCTCAGTTCACCTTTAAGATATTTGATTACTGGGGTGATAGGGCAGTCCTTGAAGAAATATTTATCTTTCTCTGAAAAGGACATTCAAACACCATTGGAAAATCATGGCAATGAAAGGTAAACTCCTAAAGTCTTATATGAGGGTTCTAATTATCGGCAATCAAAATATTAAATTCTTGGAAATACACAAAACTCCTTCTTCTTACAGGACTGCAGCTTCCATTTGTTACTTTTTTCCGTATGAGGATTTATTGCTTTCCTTCTCTCTCCCAACTCCCAGCATCTGCTATACAAACGCTTCCCCTAGGTCCCTTAGGAAAATTTAATAACCAAATATCTATCTAGTGAGAAAGGAATTTTTTAAGGTTCAATTGCTCTGTTAATAATTTGTATTTTTTTCCTGTCTTGCAGTTTCTATGTAAGTGCCACAAAAATCAACCTTTTAAACACAGATTGATTCTGACAGTTTTTATTTTACGTGATTTCCAAGAATTGGTATAGAAATGCTTCTTAATTGAAATAGTTCTCCTTTTTGGCTTTTATTTTATTGTCCTTTACTTCTTGACATCTTGTACATTAAATCAGAGGCTGTTTTAGAGACATGAAATGACAGCTTTTTCAGAGCCCGATTCTGGATCCTGATAGATCTGCACTTCTCAAAGCAGACAGGCTGCTCTCCACAGCCTCCGAGAAGCTTCCTGCGTGATGGGCACGTCACCGGGAAACACAACCATAAACTGCAGGTTAATCACCAAGGACCGACTTGTGTCAATTCCCTACTGCCCTGCTCCCCATCTAAGAAGAATAAAGCCAAGAACTATTTTTTTTCTTTCCTATTTAATTTAACAGAAACTGGGCTCAACTTTAGTTTGAAATTATATTTCCTCTCCACCACGATGGAAAGGCTACTCACGTAATTTAGTGGTGTGTTGTAAAGAAAAATCAAAGCGTCCTCGCGGAATATTTTCCCCTATTGTATCTTCCTGTGATGAAAGAACACATAAAGTGAATGAGATGTGACACAGGCATGAACAGAGAACCCATTTGTTACACTGAAATTCTGAGAAAAATGCTATTTATATTACTGTGGTGTTTTGGAGTTAGAAAAGGGTTATTTGGGGGAAAAATATGTATTTATATCAGAGTCAGTAGGAATAACGATGAGACAGGATGCAAAAATATGATAGCACAGGAAAGAACAGCTCCACAGACCAGACCAGTTCTCCTTCAAGGTAGCAAGCAAACATTTCATAATGGGAACGCTAACAAGATGAGTGTTCTGGATTTGTTTTTCAGTTCCACCTAACTCTTTGTAACTTTACAATGTAAGATTCAGAAATTGGAGCCAATTACCATAATATGTGGTGGTTTGGTGGGAGCGTGTTCTACATCAGACAGTTAAAAGGTTTTATTGCTATTAGGAGCATGTTAATGCCCTTGATAATGTCTCTACTTGCTTTGTAATGTCTCTCGTTGAAGTATAGAATTCTTTTATCTTCTTATTACATTATGCAAAAACTTGAATTGAAAAGATATTTGCAGGAACATTTAAAGTAGTGCATCAATCAGCTTCAAAGAAGAGAAAATGTTCTCGGAATAGCTTATAAAAGGATAACTGTCAGTTTTATTTTGGATGAACAAAGGCGGCAACGTAAAAAGCACTTTATTGTAAAAGCATACTGTGCAATTCAATAAATATGCCATATAAATATAAAAGAGAAGAAAGTTCATAATTGTCTGATGACTTAAATGTAATTTAAGTAATACTTTTAAAATGCATCTACCAGTGAAGTACTCTTTTTCTTTTGGGTTCCCAGTTCTAGGCTCTAAGCCCCCATCAGGTGATAACTTAACTCTCCCTCTCTCTCTCTTTTCTCTCTGATAACGTAAGGACTTGAATGGATTAGTCATGGTCCTGTTTTTAATATATCTCAGAATGATACGGAAAGGAGTGTGTGTGTGTGTGTGTGTGTGTGTGTGTGTGTGTGTGTAAAGCATTAGCAAAAATTTTAACAGCCACTTAATGGTGCAAGCTTTTCAAAATGATTTGTTCTTATCTGCACTGTGTTCAGTGTTTCTCATCCTGTGCCATTGCAGCTATAAGACAATTTTTCATTTGAATGTGACTGTATTGTCACTTGAAATAGCATTTCTGAGTGTTTGGTGTTTGTTAGGTAAATTTAGTAGCATTGTAAGGTCTGGACTTTCTCAATCAGGGGTCTTTTTTTACTTTCTATATGAGGATCCTTGCACCCTTCCTTATATCTATATCTGTCTATCTATCTATTTATCTACCTACCTACCTACCTACCTACCTACTTACCTATCTAAAATTGTAGAAAGTTGGCTTTTAACTATAAATGTTAACTATATAACCTTATTTTCAAATGTGTTTCCCAGGTAATAAACTTTAGCCTGACAAATCCTGCAGAGATTGCTCTTTTTGACAAGGTTTAAAACTTTACAGTGTGAACTGTCTATTAAAGAAAATGTTCAGATCCAGCACATGGAAAACATATGTAAATATTTAGAATCAGAAAAGAACCATCTACAGAACTCAATTTTTCTATAATTTGTGTTTCTACATGTATCTATGCACATCTGGGCACAGATAGTTAGCTCCCTGCATGTACAAAGCACGTGATAAATATTTGTTGATTAAGGTTAAAATATGAAAAGAAAAATATCCCACTCAGTAAAAATCTGTCTTCTGTTTTGTAACCTGACAAAGGGATGCTAATCTCTTATGAAAATAGGAATATACATTTTTTCCCAGACTCAGGCCTTGAATGAAGATTCAAAAAAACTTCATTTGAAGTCAGGTAACCAGGCTAATTCACTCCCCCACACTGTTGTAGCTTATAAAATTATATTAATGTTTGTGACATTTCTAAGAAATAATCTCTGTTTATTTTAAAACTGTAAATATGGCACCTTGTAATAAAAAATCAATTCATAACTTTATTTGTAACATCATTTTGCTAGCAACTTCTTTCTCATCACTATTGTACATGATGCCTAATTCATTAAAATAATGTTCTCATTTCAGTCAGTGGGTTCCATCCAGACTCCGTAGGAAACAGTCTTCAGTCTGTTGTTACTCTCTGATATCCCCCATTTTCTCATCCCTTCTTTCTCTCAGCCTGTCTCGGAATGCTCTCATTTTGAAAGTACAAGGAAAATTATCTCATAAAAGAGATTGAATAACAACAGAACTTCTGAGATTTCAAAAACATAGAATTCTTAAGTTATTGAACTATGGGAAAAGCCGTAATTTATAACCAGCAAGTTAGTATGTTGTACACATCTGTGTACTGTTTCAGAAAATAAAGGTTGTTACTATAGCAACTGCCACATAATATGCAACATACGTTATTTGTGAGATGCCAGGCTTCCTGTTAAACACACACACACACACACACACACACACACACACACACACAACTACCTCCTCATGGCTGCTCACTGATGTTTCAAGGATTTCCACCTTTTCCTTCACTATTGTAGGGGATTCTCATCTTTAATATTGTGTTGTTTTAAATCTTTTTCTTCTTTTAAGTTTCCTGTACTTTTGGAGTTTGTTGGCTAAATTACTGTTTGCTTAGGACTGCTAGATTTGGTGACTACTACTGAGACATTTTTCTCAGTCTTACTTTGATTTAAAAAAAATTCTAATTAATGTTTTTGATATAGTGATAAATGCATAGGAAGGACACATATAGCACTGTGAAAACACAGATGATATACACCCAGTAACATGTCATTTGAGTTGGCCCTTCCAGGGTTTTATAATTCTGTATTGTACAACCCATCTGGCATTAAAACCTCTTTTTTGAAAAATAAAAATGTCACAAAGTATGCACCTACTTTATGGATATCATATGCCATTTGCAAATGTGTCTATCATACTTAATTTCATTTGAAACAGTTGTTTAGACAGTATGGATCATTTTATGATGAGAAAATTAACTCCTTGTGAAGGGTAGATTTCCAGTCTTTCTTGGTCATGGTGTGTCAGAGAATAAGAAAATTGACAAAAAATTCTGAAATTTCAATTTGGGGAGCGATCCTTCTAGTTTTCTAGGCAGGATAATGAATCAATAAAAGAAACGAGATAATGATATAAAGTAGAGACTCCCTTTGATGTGGCTGGACAAGGCATCACAATGTCCAACTGTTTTGAAGCAAAAGTCTGAAAAAAATCTGACACTAAGAACAATATTTTTTGACTCTTATTGGGTCCACTTTGTGGCTGAGATTTTTGATATGTAGATGGTGTCTGATATGTGTGAATTTCTTGGGTATGGCGACTTTTTAGTCCAGATTTCATATATAATTACCGTCACTGACATATTTTGTCGTGTTAGAGATTCATGGGGAGCAGTATCTGAGTTTCCCTTTGCACCAGAGGGGGCGCTAGGTACTAGCTCTCCATAGAGACAACTACCTCTGTATCTTCAGAATGGTTGTGCCATCAAAATATACCACCTCAACCCTGAAAACAAAACATGTCTGGTGAAAATGGCAGAATGAATAATACCTTCCCTTTTTTCAAAAAAACCAAAAACGCCTTGATAGTTTAATCAATAAATATTTATTAAACATCTACCATGTGCCAGGCACAGTTTGGGGGATATAAAGATGAATAAAAGCTTCCTGGTTTCCAGGGTACTTACAGGTCTAGTCAGGGAGAGAAGCGTGCCACACTACCCAGCACGGAGAGGCCCATGCTGGGACCCAGTGCTCCATGGGCCTCACCAGTCAACAACGACTCAACAACAGAACAATAATGGCTAACATCCACTGAACACTTACTTTTTGACATATACCTCAGGTGCATTTGTAATTTAACCCACACAATAGTGGTCTGAGGGTTTTACTGACAAGAAACTGAGGCTGAAAGCGTTGGAGTAACTTGTGTGTGGTTATACAGCCGAGTTGGGATTCTCATGCTTGTTATATACCTGAGCGAATACATCTTGACTACTAGTCCCCATCTGCATGGATAGCATCCTCATAACTGGCTTCCCTGCTGCTACTTTGCCCCTGCAGTCCCTCTCTATGCAGTTCCCACAGTGGAGAACGTGAATCAGATCACGTGTCTCCCTTGCTTGGACCCTTTCAGGGGCTTTCCGTCACGTGTGGAATATAAGCTGACTTCTCTGCCATGGTCTGTAGTACCCTGCAGTTTGCTGCCTCCCGGCACCCCTTAAACTTCAGTTCCTACGGCTTTCACCCCGCTTGTTCACTAGGCTTTAGTCCAGAGATTGGCACACATTGTGTAAAGGGCCAGATATTAAATCTTACAGGTTTTGCAGGCCATTCAGCCTCTGTGGCAACTATTCATTTCTATTATTATAGCACTCAACTCTGCTATTATAGCACGAAAGCAGCTAGAGACAACAAATGAGTGTGGGCTGTGTTCTAATAAAACTTTATTTACATAAACAAGTAGCGGGCTGGATTTGGCCCCCATACCATAGTTTGCTGACTCTTGTTTTGGACTTACTATCCTTTTTTTTTTTTTAATTTTTTAATGTTTGTTACTTTTTGAGAGAGAGAGAGAGAACGAGTCAGGGAGAGATGGAGAGAGAGGGAGACCTAGAATCTGAAACAGGTTCCAGGCTCTGAGCTTTCAGCAACCGAGCCCCATGTGGGGCTCGAACTCAGGAGCAGTGAGATCATGACCTGAGCTAAAGTCGGATGCTTAACCGACTGAGCCACCCAGGCACCCTCGGACTTACTATCCCTCTTTATGTTCCTCTAATATGCCAAGTCTCCCTACCTTAGGGTCCCACATTCTGTCCCCAGATCGTCCCTGAGCTGCCTCTTCCTGGCTATTAGCCCTCACTGTGATGGAGAGACTTTACTTGGCTGCCATATGTAAGCAGCTCTCTCCACCCAATCTGTACACCATATCATCTATTTTATTGCCTTCATGGCTCTTAAACAGGCAAGGTCCCATTAATTTGTTTTCTTGTTATTTGTCTGTGTCCCCTCTCTAAGGTAGCTCTATGTGAGGAGGAATCCTATTTGCCTTGTTCACTGTGGTATTTCCACCGACCAGAGCAGAGCCTGGGGCATAGAATAGATGCTTAGTAAATACTTTCAGCTGAAGCACAAGTCTGTCTGAAACCAAAGCTTGTGCTTTTAATGGTGTCTCAGTATTCCCTTTCTGTACAAATAAAGCCACACCGATGATAATTTGAGGAATTGATCACACTGCACCCTAGAGGACCTCTGCACCCTGGCAAAAGCCCTCCTCCCAAGTATTTTTGGGTGACCCAGAAAATATTTCCATGTGGGTAAGACTGATGTCTCACCTTGTGGGGTCCACGGAGTACTGACCCTTCTTATGGTGCCATCCCTGTCTTTGTTGACAGTTGCTGTGTCCACTGGGTGGCTTCACTTGAACCAGGCTCCTCTATCACTTACATTGCTCTGCACTCACCGGACACCTTGGATGTCTTGCAACATCACCTCTCGGTATGACAAAGGCCACACAGTGATGGCCATTGCTCCTGATGGGCACTGCTTCTGTCTCTGCTGAGAATCGACCCCTCTGAGCACAGCTGCCCCTGTCAAGCATTGGAGCCCTCTATTTCCAGTCCCAATAGATGCCACCACTTCAAAGCGCCATGCTGCTTCTGGCCAATGGTGGAGTTGGGAAGAACACCTATTTTTGTTTTCTTTCAACTTAGTGGTTCCAAGTTAGTGCTGCATGTGCCCTAAGGCCTTATAGGATTTTCAGTTTTTTATTTAACTGTCATCTCTCTTCCTAAGTATAATAGCTGATACTTATTATATGATGCTTATTGTGTGACAAGCACTGTTGGGGAGCTTTGTATTCATTAACTTGTATAATTCTCATGACAGAACCATGAGGCAGGAGCGCTATTATTACCATCTGCCCTGAAGCTAGAGAGGTTAACTGACTCACTCAAGGCAACTAGTATGTAACAGAAGTGAAATTTGAATCCAGACACAGAGCTTTAGAATTCACACTCTCAATCCCAGTCTATATGACCCAGGCATATGTCTGTGGGGGTAGGCTAGGGACAGATACAGGAGACCAACACCACACTGTACTCCAATTCTCCCTTTCCCTGTCATCCTGGGGCTTGTTACCTACTCAGTTAGCCCTCTCAGTGCCCTATGCGCACAATTCCTGCGTGCAAACCATTGTCTTCTAGATCTGTGCAGATGTATCTAACCATAAGCCGAGGGAGAACTGCCCTCCTGATACCCTTGATCAGATAAGTGCTAAAGTAGACGCTTGAAATGTGTCTGTAACACACAAAGGAGAAATCATGAACTCTTTAGGGAAGGAAGTGTAATTTGAACTGGATTCTGAAAGATGAATATGATTTTGCCATTCAGAGACTTTGGATAAAAGGGTATAACTAGACCGAGTACAGACTGCATGATGTATAAGGGAACAGGTTAAGACATGGTGAGAGGTAAGCTGGGGAAAAGAGAATGGGGTGGATCTTAAAGGGCCTTGATGCATGCTAAGAAATCTGGACGTTATTTTGTAGGCAAGTATGGGGTGGAAAGACGGGAGAAGTAGCAACAGCTTTAATGCCTGAGTGCTAGAGAAAAGAGCTCTCTAGTGTTCCTGTTGAGTAGAAGGTTTCAATTTATGGTTTAAAGTCTACTTGATGTCTGCTTGGTCTGTGGACTAACTTTTATAATATTGGTTGAGACAAGATCGTATCTTCATGGTTCTAATGTTAACTGAATACTTACAATGCCTTTATCAAAATCAGTTCCATTTTGCTCATTCCTTGTGATAAAGTTTCCTCTCCCTGTGCCTGTTCCCACCCCACCCTCAGCAGAAGTGGGGGTGATTTCTGAGTATTCTATTCTACTAGAATGGCCCTAAGAAGTTCTAGAACTTCTGCTCCAGAGGACCTCAACCATGGGAATGATGTCATACCTGATTGTCTTCAATGGCTTCATCCAAGTTAACCAGTCTTCTGGAGACCTCCGCAGAATCTTCCAGCCTCCTCCATGAAGGTTATGAAAGCACTGATTCTTAGTCTAAGAAGCTGCCTTCCAAGTACAGTCATCTCTAACAACTTTAGATACTCTTCAGTTTTTCATGGACACCTAATTAGGCATTTATTTACATTTCATTTTACTTACTCTCATGGCTCCCTTCTAAGTGGTGCACTAATGAAGTTCCTCTGTGACATCACAATGCTCCAACTGATGAAGTTTGTCTTCCCTTTGGGAATCAAATGCCCATTTGAAATTAATGAGTCTCTTGTAACCAAACTACTTTTGAATTTTGTCAGCTCTGTCTGTAAGAAATATTTAGACTTGCCTGACTCTTGTCAGAACAGGTATCTTATTTCTTTGGCAAATTTACATAAAACAGTAGGGAGAATAACCCCATCAATCTAATCTATGTGTCCCTTCCACCCCACAAAGAGTAGGGGGTATGGAGAGTGGGAAATGATTTCTAAGGTCACAGAGGAGCAGGATCTAACTTAATGAGCCTTTGAGGAATTAAAAAGAAATGATCAGTCTGAAGAAACATTCACCATCCTTATAATTGGTTCTGTTTTTCCAGGGTCAATCCGGGAACATGAATTTTTCTATTCCCATGATTTTCCAAGTTTTAAAAACAGGGGCACCCTTTTATTTAAAAAAAAAAAGGAACATTTTTTTGATTCCCATCTATCAGACAGGTAACAGTGGAGTTACAGTGGTCAGAGGGGATAGTGTGTAGTCCCAAGAGCTTGTCAAATAGTGTCTTTCTCCTTACCCTACAAGCTCCTCACCCCAGCCTCCAACTGCTGCAGTGCTCTGAAGAATTTGATGGGAAAAGACCAGCTCTATCCCATCCATTCATTCTAACATTTACTCTAGGAGGTACAGTTCATATGGAAAACGGTGTAAAGAAACATTTTAAGAATGGTCTGTTTTCTCTTCATAGTGAATTACTCTAGATTTCCCTTGATTACCATTTGAAATGGCATGACTTCTTCAAATTACTACAAAGAACACCAAAATACAGTGGTTCTCAGAAGCATCCGTCTGAAGGTCTTTGTCTTCTTCCAGTCCATTAATTATTCTTATATTACATGTATACTCTTCCCACCAAGAGGAGGAAAAGAGTCCATTTGCTTCAGCTGTAATTATTGCTCTATTTTCAATGTTGGGGGTGGGAGGAGCACTGAATCATACAAAATATATATCCTAGAACCATTTATAAGTGAAAACCAACTTAGGACTATTTTTAGACTAATTCTAGTCTTTTTGGAGAACTGGAAATATAAAACTTTAAAGTCATCTACGTTTAAAATTCAGAAGAAAAAATGAAAAACTTTATAGAAAGTAAATAATGAAAAACTAGATTTCTATGCCCCTATTGCCATTTCAGTTGATGAAAGACAGGAGGAGGGAGAGGGACGGAGGGAAAGCATAAGATGTGGAGTGGCATGGAGCATGGGGAGAGAAGGATGGCTGGCCATTCAGGCACTTTCATTTGCTTCCGCCTCTGGGACTCCACCCAGGGTCTCCTTCATGGGTGGCATCACCCCAATCCTGCCCTGAAGTCACCTGCTGAGCTACTAGGAATAACCTGTACCTTGTCTGCAACTTGGCCAACACTCTTCTAAAAAATTTTTTTTTATTAGTTTTCTTTATTTTTGAGAGTCAGAGAGAAACAGAGCGCGTGTAGGGGAGGGGCAGAGAGAGAGGAAAACACAGAATCGGAAGCAGGCTGCAGGCTCTGAGCTGTCAGCACAGAGCCCAGTGCTGGCCGAACTCACGAACTGTGAGATCATGACCTGAGCCGAAGTCTGACGCTCAACCGACTGAGCCACCCAGGTGCCCCTGGCCAACACTCTTCTTAATCCCTGCCTCTCTTGGCTTCTTGTGAGATGCCTTCTGGAAAAATTCCTGAATCTTCCTGAGAGTGCTTGCTCCCAATCTACTCTCCGTGTTCAAGGCAAATCACTATGCTGTAGTGGTTTTACTCTTTTTGAGAAGTGTTTTCCATGAGTCCAGGAGAAAAGTAAACATTAAAATAGTTTATTCTTTCTTGAGGTGTTCATTTTCCTTGAAAATTTTTTTGAGAAATGCCCTTTTAATTAAAAAAAAAATTAAGAATTCAGGGGCACCTGGGTGGCTCAGTCAGTTAAGAGTCCAACTGCAGTTCAGGTCATGATTTTGAGACTTGTGAGTTCAAGCCCCATGTTGAGCTCTGTGTTGACAGCTCGGAGCCTGAAGCCTCCTTCAGATTCTGTGTCTCCCTCTCTCTCTGCCTCTCCCCTGCTCATGCTCTCTCTTTCTCAAAAATAAATAAACATTAATTTTTTTTAATTAAGAACTCAGCCCTGATAGAGAAGTGATTTTCTAGAATACTGTTTCTTAAACATAAGTCATTTCTATAACTCTTTCATGACTTTGCTATGCCTGCATACCATCTGTGATATTTTTCTCCACATTTTTCTTTAAATCAACTTAATTTTTTTAAATGTTTATTTATTTTTGAGAGAGAGACAGAGAGACAGAGAGAGAGACAAAGCACGAGCAGGAGAGGTCAGGGGAGAGAGAGGGAGACACAGAATCCAAAGCAGGCTCCAGGCTCCAAGCTGTCAGCAAAGAGCTTGACGTGGGGCTGGAACTCATGAATCATGAGATTATGATTTGAGCTGAAGTCGGGCTCTTAACCGACTTAGCCACCTAGGCACCCCATCTTTAAATCAATTTAAAAGGGAGCAATTCTAAGTAATAAAATTGGTGAAATCAAAAGTATAATGTGATGTTATATTTTTAAAAAAATAGGTAACAATGAAAATATTTGGCTATGTGGCAACTAAAATTATCCTCCCAGCAGTAAATGTTCTACCATTTGGGAAATACCATTCATTATGGTAAATGGTCTGCTTCTGGCTTATGACTTTGGATATAAACTTAGGGTTTATGCACCAAGAAGAAAAGAAATGGGAAAGCTATTGGACTAGATTGCCAGGAGCCTACAGGTCCCAGTATAAAATTTATTAAAATCCTAGAATTTTTTTCAATATAAATAAAATCTATGTGTAATCAACATAAATAAAATATATATGCATATGTATTTTTCATTTTGTACCCTAGTTTGGAGTGATAAAATTATTCCAAGTCTGGGGCACAGAAGGTGACGTTGCACCAGAACATCATTTAGGTAATTTGCTTGTTAGTTTCAGCCAGTCATTCCAAGTAGCGGCGCATTGTCCTGAAGGTGGTGTGGTGGCCCTCTCACTGTCCTGTATTTGTTATCCCATAAATAGACAGGGTTTCTGTGATTAAAAAAAAATCATGCTACTTAACAATACTCTGAATCAACCCAGCGCCTTTGTGGTTTCTCAGGAAAAAGATAAAATAAGGTTATGTTATTACTTTATATTTTCCTTTTGCCATAGAATTTCTTTTTCAGTTTCCAGGGCAAATAGAACAAAGGATAGGTTTTTATAATTTGTTTTTTTCCAAGAGTATGTTCTGGTGTCTCATTATTTGGAAGATTGCTATGAAAAGAAGGATCAAAAACATAGAAAAGCATACTTAATTGTGTAATTCATAATAATAGCAATTTTTCCTGTTCATATGTCTTTTTGGATGCATTTTTTTCCTGAGAAAGACTGAATGGAATAATTTTCTCCTTTTTCTCTCGTTTTTCAAAACTATTGATGCAACACAATGCATGTTCCATAATAATCACGGTTATCATGACTTTGGGGACGCAGGATTTCAAGTGCACATGCTGTACAAAGTATTTTATGAAAATTTTGATTCTCACGTTTGAGGATAATAAAAGGATTCCTTTGCTTCTTAGAAAGAAACCCTGAAAACAAACGAACAGACGGACTCAGTGCACGGACACCTAGCCGAGTCTGCGTCTGGGAAGAATGACATGCCTTCAGCATGAAGTAGCTACAAGAAAAAGACATGTAATTAAGGAGGGGAGAAAATCAGAAACAGGAGCCATTAAAGAGACTGTGATATGAAGAACACATTGTACAGGAGATGTGACCACAGATTTCAGAT